>NC_045432.1:14411246-15011246 GCF_902635505.1 Sarcophilus harrisii | reverse complement strand
TGATTCCCTGCTCAGAAAGAATTTATAAAACTTAAAAAAAAGAATTTAAAAATCAAATGAGAGACACTGAGGAAAAAAACATCCAAAAAAAACAAGGTTATGGTAAAAAAAAAAATTGCCCACCTAGAAAAAGAAATAGAGTCTTAAAGATGAAAATAATCTGGTGCAGTAGATAGAGCACTAGCCCTGAAGTCAGAAGCACTTGAGTTCAAATCTGGCCTCAGACACTTAATGCTTCCTAGCTGTGTGACCCTGGGCAAGTCACTTAATCCCAATTGCCTTAGCAAAAAAAAAAAAAAGATGAAAATAATTTACCCCTAATCTGAAAGTCAAAGGAGATTAATAAGATTGAAACTAAGAAAACTATTGAACTAATTAATAAATCTAAGAATTGGTTTTAGGAAAAAAACAAGAAAAAATTAAAATAACTCTTTGAAAATTAGAATTGGGCAATGGGAAGCGAGTGGAGGTATAAGAGAACAAGAGATAACAAAACAGAATATTAAGAATGAAAAAAATAGAACAGAATATGAACTATACAAAAAAATGACAGATCTGGAGAACAGATCAAAAAAAAGAAAATATAAAAATAATTGAGTTATCTGAAAGCTGTGATCAAAAATAGAATCTTGACATAATAATGCAAGAAATAATCTAAGAAAATTGTGTTGGACTGATAGAACATGAAGGGAAAGCAAAAATAGAAAAAATCTCCTGATCCCTACTTCAAAGAGATCCTTTATAGAAAATACATAGGAATATTATTGCAAAACCCCCAGATCACAGAGAAAATTTGCAAGAGGCAAGAACAAAACAATTCAAATATGGTACAATTAGACTTATCAGTAGTCACAATAAAAGACTGCTGGTCATATATATCAGCAAATCAAAAGGACTAGGTCTGTGGCCAAAAATATCAGAGCCAGCAAAATTATCCATAATATTAAATTTTAAAAATGGACATTCAACAAACCTGCAGATTTTCAGAACATACTTTCAACCAAACACGAACTCAAAAGAAAATTTAATATATAAAAGCCAATATCCAAGATTAATCTCAAGGAATTTAACATGGACAAACTGTTTATGTTTGTTTACATGGAAATGTACACCATATGTTTAAGATTAACATCGGTAATTGGATAGCTCAAAAGAAAAGTTTTCGACAAATGAGGTACAGAAGAATAGACTCAGAGGCATTAGAGGGGGGAGCAGGGCTCATAGTTCTGAAACCTCAATATCAGGAAATATTGAGGAAATATCAGGAATGGGTTTAATAGGCAACACTACCTGGTATGTACCAGAAAGGGTATAGCACACTCCAAAATCTATAAAGAAATAATGGAAGAGGAATAGAGGAGAAGGAAGCAAAGGGGGTGGGGAAGAAGACAAGGGAGGAATCTATGGGTGGGAAGAGGTTAGATAGTAGCAAGGCAAGTTAAGGAGCAGAATTTAAGTAGAAGAGTTAGTAGGGATAGGAAAGAAGAGATACAAACACTATAACATGGAGCAGGAGTCGAATTTATTGGATAAAATTGGATTTTAAAAAAGTATGGCTAGTAATCATTGATCTTAGACAAACTTAAAGATTCAATCAAGAAAGAAATCTACATTTTATCTCAGCCATACTATATATAGTTTTAGATGCATGTTTACATATAGGTAAATGTGTGTGTCTGAGTATATATAGATTTGTATGTATGTCACTCTATATAACTGTGTATATAGATATATGTATATATGTGTGAGTCAGTGGATGGGTATGAGTGTGTGTGTGTGTTTGTGTGTGTGTGTGTGTGTGTGTACAAGTGCATATCATATATCTATTCAACATATCTATGCTTGGGGGAGATGGGAAGGATGAAAGAGAAAAAAGAATAAAGTAAAAAAAATGATCAGCAGAAAACAAAAGAACAACTTACAAGAAAGCAAAAAAAAGATGGAGCACTCACGAATATAATTTCTTCTACTATTATATAGCCTTTCTTGAACTAGAAATTTATTGTTAAATATTTCGAATCCTCCCTGATGTTCTGCTGGGCACATGACAATGTTCTGTTTTGTTTCATCTTATTTTCCTTTTCCATCTTTCTTTTTTCTATTGTTTTTTTTTAATAAACAGAAAAAAAAATAACTGTCTTGGGAATCTGAAAATAAAAGGGTTCCACGATGCAGGAAGAGATATACTGGAAAATGACAGCAGAGGAGGAAAAAATCCAGGAGAAAACAATTTAGATAATTTGTATAGAATAATAGCATAGAATCTCAGAATCTAAGGGCTCTAAGTGTTCTTTCTTCAGGGTCATCCAGTTTAGTCCAGAACTGAAGAGAAACCTCTTCTAAGCCCTCCCTGATGAGCAGTAATCTAGGATTTAACTATTAGGCAGATTTCTCTTACATAAAACCTGCCTCTCTATAATTTCTACCCACCATCCCTAGTTCTGTCCTCTTGGTCATGCAGAACAATGTATTTATTCCCTTTCCTATATAGAACTCTTCAATATTTGAGGACTAATATGATGTCCTACTTCAGTCCTCCCTCCCCCTCTTCCAAACCCTCATCATCTCACCATCCTGGTTATCTTCTTCTGGATGACCTCTAGCTTGGCTTTATTTTTCCCAAACTAAAACTAAACATGATTCATTGTTTCTTTTTGCCACTAAGATTATTCTTTTTCTAGAATACTCCCAATATCCTAGTTCCTCCCTATCCCAACAATAGCAACAGCAACAAAACCAAAAACGACTGCCCTTTACTCTTATTTTCAGTCTCTGCAATAAAACTTCAGAGGATTGCAGTCAGCAGGTAACTAGAGTCATTTCCATTTGGGGGGGTGCCTATCACTGTGAGGACCATAAGAAGAGTTAGCCATGTCCTAAAGGTGCTCACCTCCTCCTAGATCACTTCCTTGTCTTGGCAGAGGAGCTTGAGTAAGTAAATGAAACTATAAGCTAAGCTATTCAGGGTTACCTAAGATAAACACATGGTAGTGGAGAGTTCTGAGAAGAGGTGATCTGCTGGAGAAGGAAATAGCAAAACCACTCCGGTGTCTTTGCCAAGAAAATCTCATGGACAGAATTCTAGAGCGAAGCTTCTTAAACTGTGGATCGTGATCCCATAACTGAAAGTGTGGGTTGTAAAAAAATGTGGCAACAGAAAAAGGTATCAAATATTCTGCCAAGATGAAATTCTTTACGTAAAAATAAACAAGCATATCCATCTCATTAGGAAGTGAATGAGTTTTCGTCTTTAATAAATGGGAAAATTATACATATACCAAAGAATTCTTTAAAAATAAATTTCTTTATGGTTTGTCAGCAGTAAATGTTTGATTTGTATACCTAGTTCCTATTCCCCAGTTACACTGGGGTTGTGTAAAAAACTCTCAGGTGAAAAGGGTCACAAATGGAAAAAGTTTAAGAAGTTCTGGTCTAGATGAGGTCTTTGCTCCACAGAGCCATGGATTAGGATATTTCTGAATGATTGAATAACTACAAAAAAGTGCTTATAATCTCTTTTAGAATTCTAGATACAGAAACCAATTCAATATAGTATATCATCACATCCCAAAATATCTGATAGAGGAAAAAAGTTTCAGAAAGTCTAAAAAGAAAAGAATCTTAGCCAGAAACACCAGAGAAACCTTTCCAGAGGAGCTGAGATTGAACTGAGTTTCGGAGTGGGGTAACTGAGATAGGCAGAAGGCAAAATGAATCTCAGTAAGGATATGAAAGCAGAAACGATCCTGTCATGTGTAGGGGAGTGTCAGTCGGCTGACCTGGTGAGAGGATTTGTGCTAGAAAAGAGTGAGATCACAACCATAGCCGGTAGAGAATTCTTAACGAAACAAGAGACAATCTGGCTCCATAAAGTCTAAAAATGTATCATAAAAATCAATGAAGATAGAATTAAAAGGAAACTGAGTAGGAAAAACATTTGCATTAAATGGCACTGATAAAAGTCTGATCCTCCAAATACACGGGGAATCGACACAAATACATAACACTGAGAGTCATCTTCCAATGGCTACATTGTCAAAGAACATGATTTTCAAAAAAATGATAAACTGTAAATGACTTCCAGGAAAACATGCTCAAAATCACGAATGGTGATACATAAATACACAGTAAATGTACAATGAAGCAGGAGTTTTACCTCATGCTTAATGGATGGAGAATTAGGGCAGAGAAAGATGAGAAAATCCTGACTATTAGCACGAGGACAAAAGGTGGCATATTTTGTCAGATGAGAATCCACCTGAGAGATTCACCTATTCTCTTAGCTCCCAGATGGCTCTCCAGGACAGAATGGAGTGAAATAGCCTGTTGGCTTAGATTTAAAATCAGAAAGACTCGAGTTCAAATCATATGTCACACTTAGAAGTGGTGTGATCCTAGGCAAATCATTTTCTCTCTCTGGGCCTCAGTTTTCTCCTCTGTAAAAGGACACTGGCCTCTGAAATGCCTTCCAGATCTAGACCTCAGATCCTACAATACATTCTCCGATAAATGTTGACTTAATTTGATTTTTGGGGGTCACAAGGGAGGTTTCAGTCTGGAAGGGAGAAGTAAACTTAAACTCGAAAGATAAAAGTCATCATCAAAAGTTGTTTTTTAAAGAATAGGGAACAAAAGGTTGACTAGGTCTAAGGAAGCCAGATGGCAGACAGGAGGGTCCTGAAGGTTGGGTCGGAGGCAGAAAGAACACGGTGCCGGCCGCTGTCTCCGCCACGGGGGTTCTTACCTGTACCTTGGATGGGGATTAAGGCAAGAGAAACACTTCTCAGGTAAGCGAGACGGATCAGCCTTGTCAGGAAGCTGCATCCATGGAGACACTTCTCCCACTGTCCCTGGATCTGGTCAAGAGCCCCACTGCATGAAGGAGCGGGAGAGGGAGTTATATACCAGCTGTGCATCTCCTAACTCACTTTGGCATCGCCAATCACACACAAGGACGTTGCTTTTGTATGGAAAACATCCTGTAACCATCAGCTTGATTGTTTAATGAACGTGTGTGTGTGTGTATGTGTATCTGTGTGTGTATATACATACGCACACGCACATACACACATATTTGCTTATATGAATAAATCTACATATGTATATATAATCATTATATATATATATATATATATATATATATATATATATGTATATAAAATTACAGAAAGAGTCAGACATGTCCTGAACAATTCGGAAAGGCCTCAGGATCTCTGAAGACAGCTCGTTCCCAAGGAGTTTACAAGCTCCCCCCCAACGGCTCCCTGTGTTATTTCAGTAAGAAAAAAGATTATGAACACAGTAAGATAAGAACCCTGCTCTGGAGTCAGTGAAACGAGAACGCCTTACCTAATGCAAACAGGCCACAATCAATTTCCCAAAAGTACAAAGAAGGAACAAATTCGGCCCCAGTTCCCTCTGCCCCGCCCCTGCGGCGACAAGCTCAGCAAGGCCTGGGGCCCATGGTGTCAATTTGCCTGACACTTGGCCAGGCTAAAAATACATTTACAGGAGTCACCAGAGCAGTATCTCCCACCCCACTCTCTCCCCTCACCATGCGTGCGCGTGTGCGCGCACACACACACACACACACACACACACACGTCCTTTTTTCTTAAAGAAATATCATCCATAACTCAGGTTTTGTGGGGTGCTATCATAAGGTCATGGGGTCACAGGCAGAAGCTCTTTTAGTCTAAACCCTTTCATTTTAAACAGAAGGAAACTGAGGCAAGGTTCAAGCAGGAAACGCGATCTGCTCAAAAATACCACATCAAGTCCTGGAGGCTAGAATCTTCAAGCAGTTTTTCCCTGGGGTCTCTCTAAGGGGCTCTTAGAAATCTCAAATGAGGCCAAAAAAATAGCGAGTGCTCGCACAAAAATGACATCTGTCCCGAGGGCCTGTGTCCTCAGAAAAAATGGTCCTATGGAAATACAGGCATCCTCAGTGAGAGAGATGCATCTTTTCTTTTAAAATCACCTTTGTTTTCAAGTATCACCTCGTCCTTTCCCCTACCCAGCCCAGCATCTCTCATAGGAAGCAAGTCACTGCATCTGACAGTGCATGCAGCATTCTGCAGTCCGAGTCCCCCACCTCTGCAACGAAGGGAAGGGGGGGATTTTAAGAGCAGGCTTCTTTCAAAGGCAAAAAATGGAGGGAAACATTTTTTGAAGTGCCTTTCACTATAAAAATCAGGTTCCTATATTTGTATATCCTGGTGACCTTCTCCGGGGAGTGTGTTGGGGTATGTGTGTGTATCACAATGTCTCTTCTCTGAGGCTTCTGGGAATTGCATCTGTTATCAGCTGTTCTCTTTCTGACTTGTTGAATTCCCGCATCAATTACCAGGCATTTAACCCGAAACAGCTTGACAGAATTCCTTTTGAGTTTTCAGATAGATTTATTAGCCATGATGGAATTGAGCTCAATCCAGCAATCACCTTAAGTCTGCTATCCACAGTCTCTTTTCTTTCCAGGCTCAGAAGACCTGAGTTCTTTAGCTTCATGATCCTGGGCAAGTCATTTCACTTTTGCCTGCCTTAGTTTCCTCATCTATAAAATGGGGATCATAATAGCACCTACCTTAAAGGTTGTGAAGATCAAATAAGATATTGGAAAAATGCTTAGCATAGTGCCTGGCACACAGTAGGTGCTATATAAATGCTTATTCCTCTCTTTCCACACCAGCCCACCAGCCTGTGTACAAATGTGTGCACCCACACATTTCCCCCTAAGGGTAGGAGTTTTTCCCCTTTTTTCTTTTGTATCCCTAGGATCCAACACAGTGCCTGGCACACAGTAGGTAATTAATAAAAGCTTGTTGATTTCTACATTCCCCCTGTGGAATCCAAGGTCCCGGTGTCTAGGGCTGTTTTATTTCTGTATTTCTAACGACTAGCACGGTTCCTAGCACATAGAAGGCTCTTAGTAAAACCCTGTTAATTGATGGACCAAAGAAAAGTGAGACGGAAGGATTCTGGGCGACCACTATCATTTGAGAGTGATTGTGCATGCCCTCCCTGCCACGCTCCTTCCTCCCCTCTCCTGTCTGTGGGTGTGGCCCATCTGACTCACACTATTGGTCTGGCTGCGGCGGAGCTGGAAACATTTTTCTGGGATGCCTTCTCCTTCCAACGAGCACTGAGCTTCTGGATAAGGGCAGCTCGAGTCAACCTGAAGAAAAATAGCAGAGAGAGGGGGATTTCAGGGGCTGGCCATAGTTACCCGGCTCAGGGACAGGTGCCTGCCTCTCTGGTGTCTTAACAGAGTCGACAAGCAAGCTGTTGTTGCTATTTTGAGCAGCCCCGAGACAGGGGCCCATGGCCTTCTCCGGTCACACGCGAGATGGCAAACGTAATGTTGGAAACTGATTTTGGGTGGAAGTTTAAAGGAGTTCACGGATCCTGGCACCACCAAGCCAGGCAATTTCTCAGGCCTCGTGGAGCCATTTGTGGAAAAGATTCAAGGAGTAGCGTTGACAGAGGCTCAAATAAAGTCGGCTCAAGTTGCAGGGTGGGGCTGGTTAGCAGGCTCATGGGAAGTTTAGAGGCTGTCCTATCCCGGGCCTGCTGTGAGGGATTGACAAAGATCAAGTTACCAAGCCAGATGATCAATAGAACAGATTTCAGATCTCTTCAGTCCAGCCTAGAAATCAAGCAGAAATTTTCTGTGACTCGGTCTCTGTCTCCCCCCCACCCCTGACCCAAATGGTGTGCCCAGCAAGGCAGCAGCTCACCTACAGCCCTGGTGCTTGGCGTGCCCCTCCCCCAGCACCGGCCACAAGGCTCATGAATAGCAGTGGACCCCAGCCCCAGGCCAAGCCATGCCATAAGAAAAAGTCTGGATGCAAGGATTATTCAGGGCCTGTGCAACGTGGCTGAGTCAATAGTGGGGGGGGGGGGGGGAGAAGGAGGGGGTGTGGAGAGCAGGGTACAGTATTTTCCCTTTCTTGACATGATTAATGCCATTTGAGAGCGGCCTCCATTTCTGTTTAAGTCACATCTAATCCCTGGATTGTTCCTTCCTTTTCAAACCCAAATAGATCACGGGCGAGGCCGACCAAAAGACACAGGCTGCCTGTCTCAGGAGCCCAAGGTCAGTGACAAGCTGGGAGATCAGACAGTCTCTGTCCTCTCTCCCTGCCCCGCCCCTGAACACAACAAACTGCTCACAAGGCCAGTGACTGAGTGGCAGGAAATCCAGAGTGACCGTTTCCTTTATACCACAAGTACCTGCAGAAAAAGGGCACTTGTCCAGAAGCTTGTTTGCCCTTCCTCCTTGGCAGCTAGGTGGCACAGTAGAGATGGTAGACCTTGAAGACAGGGAGATCCGAGTTCAAATCTTACCTTAGAAAAGCACTATCTGGGCAATTCATTTAATCACTCTGGGCCTCGGTTTCCTCATTTGTAAAATGAAGGGGTTGATCTCAGTGGCCTCTAAGGTTCCCCGTTAGAATGGGAATCTGTGGTCCAATGATCCTCTAGAAGACCTGACTTCAAAGCTGCTATAGACATTCACTAGTTGTGTGACTCTGGACAAGTCACTTGTAAAGGAAGGATTGAACTCAACCTCCAAGGTCCCTTCCAGTTCTAAATCAATAATTCTAGGATACATTTGTAGAATTTTGCAGTTATATAATACTTTAAGGTTTGCAAAGTGCAATACATGTTATCTCACTCAATCTTCACAACAACCCTGGCAAGTAGGTGTTATTATGATCCCCATTTTACAGATGAGGAACTGAGGCAGACAGTGGTTACCTCAGGGTCACCTGGCTATCATATGAAGCCAGATTTCCACTTGGGCCTTCCTGACTCCAGGGCAAATGCTCTATCCATTGGGCCACCTAGTTGCCCCAAAAGAGGCGCATAACTGCCTTTTCCTGATGAAGGACCTAAGTGGTAAACAAGGAATTTCCTTTCCACAAAGAGGGGCTCTACGAATCAGGGAGCTCTGGATTCAAGCCCAGCCTCTGACAAGTCTCCCTGCTATAGGTAGGGCCCTGGGCCAGTCATTTAAGCTCTCGTTTACAGAAAAGGTGGCCAAGCTTCTTGTGCAGGAAGTGACAGGGGTAGATCCCTTCCCCCCAAAAAACCATTTCTACCCACAAGTGACAAGTCTTCTAGGCTTCCGGCTGGTCAGGTCTTAGTCCCAGGAACACCTCCCAAATGACGGCTCTAGGCCTGCTCAAGCCGGCAGCTTTTCACCTCAACCTTTACTTCCTAGGAGGCCAGCCCAAGTCAACCTCCGGCTACAAACTCAGGTTCTCCGTATCCTTCGACAAAAGCCTTTCCTTGATGCTATCGAGCCCTTTCCTTTCACTGCTAAACCCCTACAAAGAACAGCCCCTGTCGGCCTCTTTCCTCCCCACCCACTTCCTGATCACTCTTGTGATCTGGCTTCTGACCCCAGTGCCCCACCACAAGTGCTCTCTATGAAGTTACCCTGTGGGAGCTCGGGCCTTGTCTCGGTCCCGGCCTCGATCCCGATGCACTGCTTCTGACCCGGGGGGCCTCACCTTTCCCAGCTGGTCTCCTGCCCGGTTTTCCTCGACACTATTCCCCTCCCATGTCTCCCCCCATGCCATGTTACTGTAACTTCTCGGCCTTTTACTCTGGCTCATCCATCATCGCCCTCCCTGCCCCCCTCCTCCCCAAGTATGAGGAGTCATGCCGGGATGTGTCCTGGGCCAGCTTCTGTTTTCTGTTTGTCCTCCCTCCAGCTGACTTCATTGACTTCCCTGAGTTAAATTATAAGGCAGCACGTGATTGTTCACTCATATTCCTTTCCTTTGGAGGTGCTTTCGACAAAAGCTCCCCATCCCTCTCCACACCATGTGTCTTTCTGTCACCCTCTGAGCCACACCACGTGAGTTCCGGTGACGATGGTACTGAGCGATTTGCAGCCCTGGAGCATCACCAGCAAGAAAAGGATATGGTTTTTGCGCAGGCTGGGATCACTGAAAGTTTCCAACAAGTGATCCCATCCATTTCTTCCTCTGGTTGAATTCTGGGCCTGTCCAATTCAGATGCCCATGATGGGCTAACTTGCTCATCCTATGGCATGTCTCCAGGGACAGAGTCTGGGCACTAAGCGGTTCCCATCACCTGGACTTTTCCCCTTATGGCTCATCATGTCAATCACTTTTGAGTGGCCACGGATCTCACTGAAGGTGTCTCTGGCCTAGAGCTTTGTGGGGCTTCAGGCAAACACAGGCAATCACATGTCAGGAGCATGTGGAGAACCACCCATTTGTAGAAGATTCTCCCACCTATGTGGACTCTGCACAAGACTTTTACACCCACAGCAGGGCAGCTAGCTTTAAAGCCCATTAAGTCAACTGCTTCTTTTACAAATCAGTAGCTATTATTCATTTCAGTTATTATGTGACTGAAGGTATGGTCACGGAGATCCTAGTTCTCAAGCTGGAAGGGACCTTAGAGGCCACCAAGTCCAACCTCTTTGTCGTACTCAGGCTCAGGGAGGGGAAGGGATTCGTCCTCCATGTTTCCAATCTGTGCAACCTCTCCTGGACCTCAGTTTTCTGTCAACTCTAGAACTAGGAGCCTATGCTCCCTCCGACCCCCGGGTTTCTATTCCAAATTTCCTTGTACATACTTATAGGAACATGGGCTACATCCACAATGGAAGCTCCTTAAGGACAGGGACCAAATATTTCGTTCATTTTGGTCTTGGTCTCCCTAGTTCTTGGCACACAATTAGTACGTTTGCTGATTGACTGTAGGAACCTAACCAGCTACATGAAAGGCCCTCTGCTCGAGGGCAAGCACCGGACCTATGGCAGATAAGGTGCCTGAGGCCCTCGCCCGCCCATTTTCCGAACTAAGAGGGAAATTCAGCTAATTGTCATTTACAGCTTTAATACCCTTAGCCCACGAAGCCCTGTGCTTCCCCTCTCGACCTACTCAGCCAGCCAGTGTCCCAGGCCACAGAGACTAGGGGAGAAAGAGAAGGAAAAAAAGCATTTCAGCAAACCCAAAGCATCAACCAAGGTGGCCGGAAGGAGGAATTCCACAAACACTTATTAATTAATCGCTTACTATGTGTAAAGGCCTGGGCTTGGCTCAGTCTTGTCTGACGCCACAGATGCCAGAACGGGAAGTGCTGTGCCACCTCAGAATTTTCCCAGTAAATAGGCTACTCCCTAGGGAGAGAGGAGAAGCTTGTCAAAGTTGTGCTAGCTCTTGAAGGGTTCTCAGGGCCTCTTCAGGAACATGGACTGGCTGCTTCAGCCCCCTAGTGGCCTGATGGCAGGGCCATCCCTTTAACAAGGAGCTCATCATTCATTGCAGGCTCCATAAGCAGCCACCCAACGGCTCTGTTTGATGTGAGGGTTGGAGTCCACTGCCCTAATACCCACCTGGCACACACACATGCCCCTGGGCTAAAGGGGCTCGAGCAAGAGGCTGGCAATGGTACCATCTAGCCTAGTCCCTCTGTCGGAAAAGGAAACTTAAGGCATATGTCTTATTGACAGTTAAAAATGTTTCTTCGTAGCAAAAGAAAATAGAGAGAAGGAAGAGGTACGTGGAATAATTATAGTAGCCAAGCTAATTCTCAAAGAAGACATTAGCAAATCAATGGTTTTGCAAAGGGTGGTGGGATTATGGGCATGGAATATTGCATACACAGTCAGACTGCATAGTAAAGCTTCTTAAACTGTGGTTTGCAATCTCATATGGGGTCATGGAACTGAATGCGGGGCTCACAAAATTATGACTTCTCAGTAAATGGCTGCTTTGTATACCTATTTTATATACCTATATACCTGGCATCACATAAAAATGTTTTGGGCAAATAGGGGTCATGAGTGGAAAAAGTTTAAGGAGCCCTGATATATAGATTGTTCCAATTTTTTTGGTTACAAGGGATGTCTTACAGGGGAGAAAGATGCCTTTTACAATGAAGATACTGTAAACACAAAAGGTAAACTAAAATTGAAAATTAAAACAAAAATAAAATTGAATTATTAAAATATTCTTGTTCACAAATGATGCATTTAACATTCAGGAAATAAGCACTGGACAAATGTGCTTGTTCTGTGCAAAATGCTAAGAATTTCTCAAGAAAAAGGGCACCGGCTTTTAGGATTTCTGATTTCCCCATTGGCAGCAATGGAAGAGCTGACCACCCAGAGGAGGAGGATTCTCCCTCCCTGCTCTCTCTCATCTCCAACCTCTTCCTCCCACCCTACAATTGGGAACATGTGCTACACAAACAAAGATGTAGCAGATGCTTCAAAAAGAGTATGATAGTGAGAACTTGGCTGAAGAAAAGGAAAAAGAAAGAAATTGTTCATTGAATCAGAGATCTAGAACTGGCAGGACCCCAAAAGTCATTGAGGCTGATCCTCTCCTTTTACAGATGGGGAAACTGAGGTCCGGGGAAGGGATTTGCCCAAGGCAACACATAGGCTTCTAGATCCAGAGATGGAAAGGACCTCAGAGGCCATCTAGTCTGACCTCTCCATTTACAGACATGGAAACTGAGGTCCAGGAGGGGAAGTGCTTTTCCTGGGGTCACACAATAGCAAGTGTTAAGAATGTGGACCCGTGTCCTCTCACTCCAACATCAATACCGTCTCTACTGCCTCTTGATATGTTCTCTTTTTGCACGTGGGGTAGGGGTTGGGGGGGGAGTATCTTCACAGTCAATCCCTCTTCTGGTCAAGATGGCCACCAGTTCCCAAACACCCACTCTAGCAAAAATCTGAGATTTACTCAAGACTAAACGATGATCAAGAAATCCAATCAGAAAGTACACTGACTGACTTCCATCCTGGAATTCAAGCAGCCAGTAGATATTTCTGAAGCTCCTATGTGCCAGGCAGTGTGCTAAGCACTAGGGATACAAAGAAAGGGAAAAGCCAGGCCCGCCCGTAGAGCAAAGCTTTTTAAACTGTGTGTCTTGAACCCATATGGAGTCATGTGTTTGAATGTGGGTGTTGTGAAAAATTTGGCAGCAGGAAAAGGTATCAAATATTCCAGCAAGATTTAATTCTTTATGTAAAAATAAACAAGCACATCCATCTTATCAGTATGTGAATTTGCCTTCATCTTTAATAAATGGAAAAATTATATGTATACAAGAGAATTGTTTTGAAATACATTTCTTTGTGATTTATTATCAGTAAATGTTTCATTTGTAAACCTCTTTATACACCTATTTACTCAGGATCACATCACAGGAAAATTTCTCAGGAGAAAAGGGATCATGAGGTAAAAGTTTAAGACGCCCTACCCTAGAGGAACTCATGGTCTAAAGGGGGGAGACAACATGCAAATAACTTGCACAGACAAGCTCTAGAAAGGATCAACAGGAAATTGTCACCAGAGGGAAGTACTAGAAATAAAAGGGGTGGAGTGGGGGGTTCCTATATTCAGATTTGGGATTAGGAGACAGGAATAAGGGAGAGTCTTCTAGACATGGGGCCTACCCGGAAAAATGCCCTGAATCAGGAGATGGGGTCGCCAGGACATCACTGTCACTGGAGCAAAGAGGACATGGGGTGGGGAGGAGTCAGGTGTGAAAAGAATAGAAAGGCAGGAGAGCTTTAAAGCAGGGCATTCTACATTGGATCCAGAGTTTAAGTGAGAGGATGCTGGGACTGGGGGAGGTGACATGGGCAGACGGGTTCTTTTAGAGACTGGAATGGGATGAGACTTGGGGCAGGAAGACGATCATATATAGCAGGGGTCCTCAAACTACGGCCCGAGGGCCAGATGCGGCAGCTGAGGACGTTTATCCCCCTCACCCAGGGCTATGAAGTTTCTTTATTTAAAGGCCCACAAAACAAAGTTTTTGTCTTTACTATAGACCGGCCCTCCAACAGTCTGAGGGACAGTAAACTGGCCCCCTATTTAAAAAGTTTGAGGACCCCTGATATATAGTATATATTTTTGTGTGTGTGTGTGTGTTTCTGTCTGTATGTATACAGCTATTGTGTAAAGGGCTGAAACTATGAAAGGTGTACTTGAATCAGACAAGCGAGCACTTACGGCTAATTACCTATTCAATATGAGGCAATGACTATTAGCATATGTTTGGGAAATGGCCCTTCTCACCATTGGTGCTGGCTCAGTATTTGGGGTTAAGATAACCACAGGCAAGGACTGGGGAGTGAAGTGGCGGAAGCCACTGTCACTTGGTGGCAGGACGAGGAGGAGAGAGGTGGAGATTCTGGACTCCAGAATGGAGAAGAGATCTTTGGCAAAACTCCTGGCAGTTTGCCTGCTTCTCCCCCTAAAGACCAAGGACTTTTACTTCTCCTGACTCTGGCTGAACCTGAGGCCTCCAGGGAGTTAGCCTGGACTTAACACTATTGCAGTAGTCCGGGTATGAGGCGATAAGGGTCTGCATCAGTGTTGGTGGTGCCAGAGAAGAGAAGGGGGTACATCTGAGAGATATTGTGAAAGTAAAATCAATAGGATTTGGCATCAGACTAGATATGGGGAGATGAGAGAGTGAGGGGTTAAAACTGGGAGATGGGAGGATGGTGCACGCCAAATGGTAACAGGAAAATTTGGAAAGAGGGAGCTTTGGGGAGAACAGATACCGAGTTCCCGCTGGACGTGTTTAGGGTAAGACGTCTAGCAGACATTCAGTTTGAGATGTCTATGAGGTGCTTGGAGATGCCAGACTGGAGGTTGAGAGAATTTAGGACTGGACAAGGAGATGGGAGAATCATGAACAGAGAGATGATAACTGAATCCATGGGAACTGATGAGGAAACCAAGTGAAATAATATAAAGGATGAAGAGTCCTGGGAGACAATGAGAGCCAGTGAGCATGACTTGGAGGAAGACAGAAGGGGAGCATGGATAGGAGGAGAGCAAGATCATTAAAATGTCCAGGAGAAGAGGGTAATGGATAGTGTCAAAGCCAGTGATCAAAACAGGTCAGAAGCACAAAAGGGACTACCAGAGAGGCTTCCCAGCATGACCAGCAATGAGCCAGAGATACGTGGAGCCTGTGGAGCTCTGTATCTGGGAGCAGCAAGAACTGAGAAGTATACCCAGGGAGCTAAAAAAAAAAAAAAAAGTCCAGGGTGAGGTCTTGGGAAGTCCCAGGGATTGTCAGTGACCAGTGGGGTAAGTTATCATAGTGACTGTACTAGGATACCCCAAGGGCAGGAGCTCAAAGGCCCCCAGCATCCTGTCCCAAGACGCCAAAGATGGCATCAAAGATCCAGTGTTCGGAACCTCACTGCAAGGGTGGGACATCCTCAGATGAGGCGGTCAGGGTAGAAAACCAGGTGGCCCGGATCGGGACCAGCAGGGCTGATCAGTCCATCTTAAAGTCCAGTGGGGAAGTGGAGCACGGTATGTGAATATAATGGAATAATACTGCTCTACTAGAAATAACAAAAGATGCTTTCTGAGAGAGCATCTGGATGGTATGAGCTGACAGAAGCGAACGGAGCCAGGGGAGCGATTTTTACGAGGACAGCAATGCTGCCATGAACAACTCTGAGAGACTTGAGAACTCGGATAGAAGAGGTAATCAGCCACGTCTCCTGAAAACATTTTATCAGCCTCCTGATACAGAGCTCGCGGACACATGGTACAGAGGCCTATTTTTGGACTCGGCCAATGGGTGGATTTGTTTTCCTTGGTTCTGTTTCTTGGCTAAAGGATGTTTTTTTCCTTTTTCTGAACTTTTAATGGGGGTCAGGAAATGGGGAGAAGTGAGGAGGGTTAACAGTAGTGATGCTAAGTAAAAGGTCATTGAAATAAAAAAAAAATGTTCCTCAATCTCTATTGGATCTTTGTCTAGGTCACACCCATTAAAGGCGTCCCCTCGAGGCTCTGTCCCGGGTCCTCTTCTCCCTCTAAACCATCTCTTTGGGTGACGTCCTAAGCTTCCAAGGGTCCAATTATCATCTTACTGTGGATGATGGTCAAATCCAGCCCTAACCTCTCCACTATACTTCTGTTTGGCAGCATTAATTACTTTTTGGACACCTCAAAATGGCCATCCCCCCAGCATCTCAAACTCAACATACCCAAAACAGATCCCTCATCTCCCCAACTTCTCAATTACCGTCTAACATGGTGCCATCCTCCCAGCCACCCAGATCTCCCTATCTCCCTCTCTCACCCTGGCCTCCTCACACTCTCTTCCCTCCCACGTCCAATCTGTTGCCACCCACCCTAACCTTCATGGCACTTCTTGGAGATGTCCCCATTTCTCCGCTGGCCCTGCCCCCACTCTGGTGCAGAGGCCCTTCTTCGGGTTCTCCCTGCTTTAAGTCTCTCCCTATTTTAATTCATGCTCTATACTCAATTGCTAAAGGGATTTTCCAAAAGGGCAAATCTGACCGTGTCATCCTTTCTATTCAATATACTCCTGCAGCTCCCCATTATCTTCAGGATCCAATAGGAAATCCTCTATTTGTCATTTATAGCTCTTCCCAACCAGGCCCCTTCTGTCTTTCTAGTCTTCTTCAAACTGACTCCTTCCCAATATATTCTGATCCCCTGACATCCAGGTCCTGGTTGATCTGTGAACCAGTGGCTCCAGGCAGGTTCCCAGGCTATCCCCTAAGTCTGGAAGACTCTCCCTCCTCACCTTGGTCTCCCTTCAAGACTCAGCTCAAATCCCATTCCCCGCCGCAGTACTAGTGCTACGCCTTCGAGATCACCTCCCATTTGCATTGTGAACATATATCCAGTCTGTGTCAAGTCATCTGCAAGTTGTGTACCCCATCGGGACGTGAGCTCCTCGGGGGTGGTCCCAGGCTTTTGCCTTTCTTTGGATCCTTAGCATGGGAGCTGGCACCCAGTAAGCGCTTACGAGATGCTTGTTGATTGACAGAGAGTACAGAAGGAAGTTCAGAAGGAAGCAAAGACGAGCAGGACAGTTTTGAAAGTGACGTGTGGAATTTATTACATCTTTTTTTTTTTCCTGAAAAAGCAAGCGAGAAGAAATGGAGATTCGAAGTCTCACAGGACGGCCTCTTTCGCGGTTCTGCCCGGCATATAATGCTCCTTTTTGGCGTTTAGATTCTGAATTTAAATTTTTTTAAGTGAACAATGGCATGCAGGGTACTTAGCAAGGGGCACCCTTGGCATGACAAGCTAAGCATCACCTGGAATAGGGAAAAGTCTTCCTAGATTCTGAGAGTTCCAGAGACATAACCTTTAGGCAGGCCGGTGATGGGCCCAGCCTTTCTGCTTGGGAGGCGTGTGGTCCGGGGATATGCATCTAGCACTCCAGTGGATCTGAGAGGAGGAGGGCAGAGCCCTGCCTTGTTTGTTGTGAGAAACAGGGTAGCTGAAGCCTCCTGATTGGGGAGGGGAGAGGAAGGAAAGGGGAGAAGGGACAAGGAAGAGGGAGAAAAGCCAAGGGACAAGGAGAAGGAAAAGAGGAGGGACGAGGGGAGGAAAGGAGGAAAAGAGAGGAAAGAGAAGGGGGAAAGTGGGAAAGGAAGGAGCAGAGAGGGGAATAAAGGGGGAAAGGGGTAAAAGAAGAGAGGGCAAAGAGAAAGAGAGGGAAGGGGAAAGAAAGAGGGAAGAAGGGGGTAGAAAAGAGAAGGGAGGAGGTAGAAAGGAAAGGGAAGAGGTAACAGGGAAAGAAGGGGGAAGGGAGGGAAGAGAGAAAGAGACAAAGAGTAGGAAGAGGGGGGAAAGAGATAATTTTTATTTAAAGTTATAGTGAGCATTTTGATTTTTATTTTAAAATTTAAAAGTTATCAGGAGAATACATACAATAAGTATGACAACACAAATGAAAGAACAAACAAATCTCCACCTAAATGCAGGGCCCCCTGCCCATTGCCCCCTCCCCTCCCAGAATATAAACTCCTTCCAGGTTGTTTTCCTTGAGTCTCAGCATCCCCAGGATTAGTACAGCATTTGGCACAGAGTCAATGCTTGTCAAATGAGTCTTTGAATAAGCTTGGGTGGAGAAAATGCACTTCCCCGTGTCTGTGCAGAGCTGGGGGCCTATGGGTGTGGAGCACTGCATATGCCATCGGCCACGACTGCTGCATTGGACAATTTTGCTTTTTTCTCTTACTTTGCCATTCTTTGTTACAAGGGATGTCTCACCGGGATTGGAAAAGGTGGGGCATGCGTTCAGAAATGAAAGGCAATACCTTTTTTGGAAGCTCCCAGAAGAGCATCATGGAGGCCAAGGACATGAGACTGCCCTGACTCGTCTGAGTATGTGTAAGGGGCTGGGCCTGTCCCGACTCTGCACCAGGGGCAGAGGACAAGGTTGCTGCCCATCCTCATTCACTCCTATCCTGGTCGAGGGAAGGCCCAGGGCACATTTCTAGTGTCCCAGCTATGGAACGGGCCTCTCCATTTCCCTCCCCCCTCCCTCCAACCCGCTGAAAATGAAATGTACTTTTGGAATGACGCCTTCAAGATCTGATTTTGATTTTTATTAATGGGTTTTGGGGATTTTTTGACACAGAGAGTATGGCTAAGTGGCTGTGCCGGGGGAGTGCTGGGGCAGGCGACTCTCAAAATAAGCCCCAAACCCATGTCATAAGAGACAGCACGGATTCAAATCAATAATAATAATAACTAGCAAGATTTGAGAAGCGATTTACAAATATTATCTCACTTAATTCTCAACTAAGGGAAGGTAAAGGAGGTACTATTATTATCACTCCCATTTCACAGATGAGGAAATGGAGGCAGAAAGGCAAAGTACTTTGCGTCAGCCGGCCCAGCTAAGAAGTGCCTGAGCCCACACTGGAACTCAGCTGAACCAGACTCCTGGCCTACCACTGGCCACAGGAACCCTGGGCGTAGAGTTCTAAACAACCTCTTGGTGATGGAGCTTTGATGCTTCTCAGCAGAAGGCTAAATGATTGTGCAGAAGCAGAAACACCACCGGCTCTGGAGCCCCACCTCTGACGCTAGCCGTGCCACTTTGGACAAGTCCCTTCCCTTCCTGGGGTCTCAGTTTCCCTCAATAGAAAAGGAAGGCCTTGAACTTAGTGGGCTCTGACATCTGGCATCCTAAGTATGACATTGGGCAAGTCCCTTCCTCTCCCTGTGCCTCAGTTTTTTCCTCTATAAAAGGGGGGAGGGGGCAACCCTTCCAGCTCAATCTGATATTACAATAAAAGCAGCAGGGATAGAATCCGATTCTTGTGTCACTCCGGTAACACCCTGGTTTTTGAGAATCGTTTTAATTTTTAGCCCTCAGTTTCTCAGTACTATTTTTTTAAAGCAAGCAACATACGTCCCTTTTAGTTATCCTAGAGGGATGCCAGGAAGAATTCATTTGATATAGAGAAAGCAATCTGAAAAATGAAAAATGTGGAACACTTAATAGTCTCAAAGGCTGAAGAGGCATTCTCCTGCCCAAGGCCAACCTTCTCCGTGTCCTCTTGACCCAGTTATTTTTGTACTTATCTCATCCTTCAGCTAGATTTGAATCTCTGAGGGCTCTCTGGGCCTCACTTTTTCTTCCTTTGTAACAGGAGAGATTGGTCTCATCCAGTTATGCGCCTCTTAGGCTCCCTCCTCTGTCTCCTCTCCCTGCCTGCCCCCCTCCCCAACCCTGCACGGTGGCAAGACAAACTGTACATTCAGTACGGGCCCTGAGGAAAGAGGAACTGGGGCTCCACTGTCAGCTCTGCTGGATGGCTCCGGGCAAGCATTTGGGGCCTCAGTTTCCTCCCCTGCACAGTGGGGGCTTTGGACTTGAGCTCCAAGGCCTTTCCGGCTCTCGATTTGGAATGCTATAACTCTATACTACTCTGTGTGTAATTTTTGTGTATGTGTAAACGTATCCATATTATCTTCCCCTTTCAAATATAAGCTCCCTGTGGGGGAAGGAGGATTGCTTCCCTTCTCTCTCTGCACCCCCAGTGACAACCACTTTGTCATAAAGTCGACTGACGATGCTTTTCATCTCTATGCCTATGAGCCTGGTGTAGTGCCTTCTGTATCGTAACTAGTATTGCAATCAAAAGAGTTAGAAAAGGATCTTTGGGGATGAATACCGAACCCTGACAAAGGGCAAGATTTAAGCTTCAACAGGAACCCAAAATAGACCAAGAGATGTAGTAGAAAAGAGATGTTTTGTTACCTGAGCACTCGGTACAGGTCTCGAGGTGTCATTCCACCACCATTATCAGGAAAGGTCAAAGTTCATTCTTGACCCCCTCAACTTCTATGCGGAACACGTAGGCCAAACCCCTGGCATCTGTGGCATGGTCTGCAAAAGATGGGAAACTCTGAAACAAGATGCCAGTTTTGGCTGTCCTTTCACGCATTCTTTCAGACTCCCTCCTGACATTTGCCTGAATCACTGTGTCTGTGGGGGGTGCAGGGGTTGCTAAGGAAGCAGATATCTGAACCAGTGCCTAGCACACAGTAGGCACTTAATAAAGGTTTATCGATGGGCAATTTTCTATTCAGCATTCCCTTCAGCTGATCAGGATTTGCTCCTTCTTTTAAGACAGGAGATTCCCAACCTGAGGTATATATACTCCAGGGGATACAGGGAAATGATAGGCAAATGATATCATTTCACTAAGATTAATCAATCTATTTTATATTTTAATGTACCGGCACGGGAAACTCTAGAATTGATTTCATTTCATACCAAATAGAAAGTATGGAAAAGTTTATTGAAAAGCAAAAGGCACAGAGAAGGTTGGGAAACTTCTGTCCTAAGAGAAAGGAACCAAGGCCAATTCTTATCTCACAGCTTCCTGGCCTTAATTTCCTTCTGCTGCTCCATATTTTGTTCTTGAGTGACCTCGTTTATTCCACCACTCCAAGGATTTTCAAGTCCACTTCATTATCACCAGTCTTCTCACTTGCTCTTTGCATAGATTTCTTTTCTGACACCCAAGTGCTACTTGACACTAACTCAGCAGTTAATCTCTCCTCTGCGTGTCTCTCAACCCTCTTCATCATCTTGTGTTTTGTCAGCCCTTGATTATTCTTTGCTTTAACTAGGTTGTGGCTCATCACTTGCTGGCATAGCTCTGGATCCGGGGCCCATGGAAAGTTGGGAAATGAGCAGCCTGAGGGACAGATGTGGAGAGGGACAAAGGGGGCCAAGTGGGGCAGCTAAGAGAACCTAAGAAGACTCAATGGACTGTGTGTGGTCAGGTGACAAGGAGGCTTGAAACTCACTTCTGCATTTCATTTAGTCACCAGTCAGTCACCAGGTCTGCTCCTTGCCTGAAAAATACATTCTGAGGGTGGCGTGGGGGGACAGTAATTTTCCTAAGGCCAAACCTCTTATTTTTATTCCCCTCTCGTCATCTGACTCAGCCATTTCACTGATGCACCTTGAGGAAAAGGACCCCGGTGACAAAAAGGTAAAACAATTTGGCCATAATCAATTCTAGATTGTCTATTTTCCCTTAAACAATCTTGTTTTAAACAAGAAAATGATCATTTCTTTTGCTTAAACAAAGTCTTTGTTAATATCATCATCTCTATTCAGAGTCTAGGAGGAGTTGGGAAAGGAGATTTGAGATTCATGGCTTTTAAGCCAGAGCCATTATTTAATTGCCTCTTTTGACCCCAAGAAAGACAGCAAGTCAGCTTAGAAAGAGAAAGCACATCTCTTTTTAGGTCTGGTCCTTGCATTAGTCTGAGGAGTGAGATCATGTATTCCAAAACCAGGAGGGGAGCCCGGAATGTTGTACAACTTCCAAGGCAGGTTTCTACAAAAGACTGCTCTAAAATAGGCATTCTCAGACCACTGGACTCCCCAAAAGTATGAAAATACCTTGCAAATGGCACCCACAATTTGGGGATTAGCTATACTGCAGTTTACCTGCACTCATGGATAGGAACAACCAATCAAGGGGTGACATTTCGTGAAAAGAGTAACTTAGATCTCTTCACATATTCAGGACCTATCAGTACATGGATAGTGTCTGCACTGAAAAGTTAAGTAGGAAAAAAGCACAGTCTGACTATCTTCTGCTCAACAAACTTCAGGGGCTCCCTATTACCTCTGGGATCAAATACAGACTCCTGGGTTTGGCATTTATGTCCCTTCACTACCCGATTGCGTACTTTCATTATACATTACTCCAGCGGTCTCTATTTTTGTTCTGTAAATCAATTTCAAAAATAACAAAAAGGAAAAAAAAAATACTGCCTAACCCCCGGGGGTGGGGATATAATGCATCTGTGTCTGTGGAGATATAAGATATATTTGTAACACAATTAGGCAATTACTTAAGGTTTAAAGAGTTATTTAAAAGAATCTTTAGTGCAAAGCACTTGGATCAACATCTGGACCCTCACGGGTTTGGAACCACAATAGTACTCCCTCCACACACTGTACTCTCAGGCCAAAATGGCCTTATCATCCCTCACATGACATTTCATCTTCTATCTGTGAGTTACTGCTCAGGCTATCTCCTGTGACTTACCAGTACTCTCCCTTCATTTCCCCCCTAACCCTCTATGAATCCCACTTCCTCTCATTCTCAGGGCCACCTATCGGAGGATCCATTCCCAAATTTGTTTAGAATTGGGACCCATTTATACTCTTAAAATGACCAAGAGCTTTTATGTCGGTTACACCCATTGGTATTTACCATATTTGACATTTAAATGTCTTAGATTATTATGAAAATAGTTTTTATTTCCTGTACCCTGGAAAGGAGGGATCCAAGGATCTTTTCACCCCACACTTTGAGAAGGATGTTCTAGGCTGGGGTCCTCAAACTTTTTAACTAGGGGACCAGTTCACTGTCCCTAGTTGGACTAGGGCCGGAGGGCCGGACTAGAGTAGAAACAAAAACTTTGTTTTGTGAGCCTTTAAATAAAGAAACTTCCTAGCCCTGGGGGAGGGGGATAATGGTCTTCAGCTGCCGCATCTGGCCCGCGGGCCGGAGTTTGAGGACCCCTGTTAGAGGATGTCTTTCATGTCATCCCCAGTGCCTCCTGCTTCTCTCTTTTCCCCAAATTACCCTGTATTTATTTGGCTTATTCTACATATGGATCTTGTTTTGAACATGAAAATTATCATTTGTATATAGGCTATATATATGTTAAAAACGCCACCTCCTACAGGAAGCCTTTCCCGGTCCCCTCTAATACTAGAGCTTTCTTAGGGCTGCCCATCTCTAATTGATCCTGCCTGGAGTTGTCTGAACACGGGGACGAGCACCTTGTGTCTCCCACTTCACTGCGGTTCCTCCAGAGCAAGGCCTAGCTTTCACCTTTGCATCCCGAGTGCTTTGCACAGGGCCTGGCACACAGTAGGAGCTTAATAAATGTTCTTGCCTAAGTTTAAGTTCTTTCTCCCACAGAAGAGAAACTTAAGGGATGGCAGAGCTTATTTTATTTAGGTCATTGGAGTTCTTTCCAAGGCCCGGCTGTCAGTGGATGCTTATTAAATGGTAGTTGACTGACTTAAAGGGAAGATGTTCAAAGAGGGTTGGGGGCCGGCGACCCGGGCCGCTTTTCTCCCCGGGCCCCGGCCTCTCGGGGTCCCGGCCCCCCGGCACCAGAGCTCCGCAGGTTCACCTGGCAGGCCAGGCCTCTGGTTCAAACAGTTGAGCGCTCCACGCTCCCAGCCCTTTCCTGCTCCCAGCCCCCTCCTCCCCTGGCTCCTCTGCGCTCCCCCCCCCCACCCCCCACGCCCTGGCCCCTGCTCCTCCCCTGCCCCCTCCCTTCGCCGGCCCCTCCCCCCCTCGGGCTCTCGGGCTCAGCTCTTCCTCTCCGCCCCCCTCCCCCCCCGCGCCAGGCTTCAGTTTACATTCGCAGCGCAGGGCTTGCCGCCTGGTCTGCGCCCGTTATGTGCTTTTCTCGCCTCGTCCGCGGGCCGGCGGCCAGCCTATTCCGGAGTGCCCTGTACACCTAGAGGCGGCCCGGGCGCCGCGCCGCGCTGCCCCGCCCCGGCCCGCCCCGGGCCCCCCGCGCCCGCGCCTGCTCCCGCGCCGGAGCGCGGTGGGGGGTGGGGGGCTGCCCCGCGGCTAGCGGCCCGGCAGGGGCCCCCCGGCTCCCGCTCCTCGCTCACCTACCTGGCAGGGCGCTCACCTGGTAGCTTGGCGAGGGCACCGAAGGGGGGCCACGTGGGACCGAGGGCGCTGCTGTGCAGGTCCCCGGGGCTCACCTGTGCCCGTGAGGTGGCCCGAGCCCACCTGCCGCCCTGCCCGCCCGCCCGGGCTCGCCTCTCGCTCCCTCCCGTTCTCCCTCTTTCCCCCTCTCTTCCTTCCTCTCTCTTTCAATCTCTCTCTCTCTCTCTCTCCCTTCCTCCCTCCCGCTGAAAACCGTCCCTCCCCCCCCCCACCGCGCTCAGGGGCAAGGCCAAGGCCGTCGGGGGCGGGGCGTGGGCGGGGCCTCTCCTTGCCTCCTTCTGGCTCCCAGCTGGGAAAGGCAGGAAGGAGGAGCTGGGCTCGGGCCGAGCCAGCCCGGGTCACACGTCCTCGGGGCCCACGGCCGAGGGGCGGCTTCCAGCCACCCTGTGTGTGTCCGGGGGCCGCGGGGCCCCGAACCATGAAGGAGGGAGGAAGGAAGGAAGGAAGGAAGGAAGAAGAGGAAGGGAGGGAGGAGAGGAAGGAAGGAGGGAGGGAGGAAAGAGAGGGAAGGGAGGAGTCAGCTCGGGTTAACTGATACTGAGAGCCCTGGCTCCAAATCCCCTCCTCTCCCCCACGATCCCCCCCATCTCTCTGAACCTCACTTTCTCACCCTTTGATAAATGAGGGACGCGGACGTGGTGGGGGGCGAGCTACAATGGAAAGAGTACTAACTGGGTTCAAATCCTCCCCCCCCCCCCCATTCAGGAGGGGCAGCGGTGGCAGAGGTCAGGATGTCCACCTTCAGGTAGTAAGATTACCACTCTAGAGAGGTTAAGCCACTTAATTTGGGTCTCCCGGCTACTTGGGCAAGATTCTGAAGAGACACCTCTTCCAATGCAGGCCATTGCTGAGCAAGTAAATTGCCCAAACTCCTTCCACATGTGGTCATTTGTTTATGCTAACTGCCAGGCTCCATAATGTAAACCTTCCCGACTGGCTCCATCAGGTTTGTTCAATAGTATCAGTTGCGCATTGAGAGTTTACAAGAGCTACCTCCTAGTTCCCAAAAATCAGGGTTCTATTTTGCATGGTATTTGGTCCTAAACTCTGGACCCCATTCATGGAAGGGACTTCAAATATCATTTAGTTCAAGCAGGCCCAGATTTGGGAATCCTCTCTAGTATCCCAGACTCCAGCTAGCCACCAGTCTGCCTGAGGGCCTCGTTTAAGAGGTATCCGTTCCTTTATTCCTCAGCCCGTTCCCTTTTAGGATAGATAGGAGGAAATCATTTCTTCTAAGGGTAGAGACAGTGATTTCATCAGCATAGGGAACTTCCTCAACAGGAAACTTCCCTACCAAAGCAGGCCCAACACTTTTTTCTTTTCTTTTCTTTTTTTTTTTTTTTTTTTTTTTTAAAACAACTTACAGCCCAAGAACAAGACCTTGTGTCACGGATCCTTCCTCAGAATCATGTTTGGAAATGCATCAGATATCTAGGATCACAAAGGGCCCCAATTATATCTAAAGTCATCAAACTATTAAGTTCACAGACCTTAGGTCAAGAGGGTGTCTTAAATCTCGAGCCACTACAACATGATGCTTCTCAGTTATCCTTAAGGACAAACCCTCAAGAGGTTTTTAAAGTAGTGCTTTGAAACTAATCTCCTTTTAATCTCCCTCTAACTTTCCATCTTATGTTAAGCTGAAACCTGCATTTCTGTAGCTTCCATCTAACAGTCCTAGTTCAGCAATCTGGGGTCAAGGAAAAGAGGTGCCCATCTCTCTTCAACTTCAAAGCTATCACGTCCCCCTAAGCCTTTTCTTCTCCGAAACTGCCATCTTGACTTTCTTCAATTGAGCCTCATGCAACTGGCCCGAGTCCCCTCAATCTTGCTGGCCCACTGTCCTCCCTCCTGTCCTTCCCGAAGGCACCCACAACTGGAACCGATGCTCTGGATATGATCGCGGGGATCAGTACAAAAGAATGTCCATTCCCCCAGGGGGCACTGCCTGCATCTCCAATACTAGTCACATTTTGGGTGGCCATGTCACACAGCTCATACTGAGTTTGCAGTTCACTAAAACATCAAGATCATTTCTTTTCTTTTTAAATGCTTTATTGAACCTTTTTTTTTTTAACATCATTGTCACTTCTCAATGACTTCCCCCCACCCACGACCCCCAATGGAATCTTCCTTCGTAACAAATAAGTACAGTCAAGCAAAACAAATCAACATATTGGCCATGTCTGAAGCGTATGCCTCAGCCTGCATCTCCAGGCTACCTCCCTGCAGAGATTGGAGGTGGGCTTCACTGTTAGGCCTCTGAAGTCATCACTGGTCACTCACTGAACTAATCCGTCCAAGATCTTTTTCCCTCGAACCGCTGTCTAGTCACATCTCCTTAAGCCGGTCGGAGAACAGAAGCCCAATGCAAAGGTGACAAACTCTTGCTCACTGTGACAGGGCCCCTGTGATTGTTGGACCCAACTACTGATCATGTATTCTGTATTTGTGTGTTGTAACTAAGTTTCAAGAAAACTGTTTCTCTACATATCCCTATTTCTCTAATATGTTCTAATATCTGTGACGCACAGGACATTGCTGAGACAGTGGAGAAGGGAAGAGAGGAATAACTAGCTAAGAGTTCTTTGAACAGAAAGATGGGAAAACACTAGAAAGCACCCCTCTGGGAAGAGTCCCCTTGAACGTGGAATAGCACTCGCTAAACTGCAGGTGCTTCCAGGAGCAAAGTGAGCAGGGGCCCTTGATCCCAGCCAGGGAACAAAAGAAACAAAATACACACCCCTCTAACACCTCTCCACAGATATACAAACACTCATGGACACACATTCACATAATGTACCAAGCCTAATACACAAACAGGTAATCTGCCCACGCCACGGTACAGTTGTGTTGGTACATCACAAAATAGTATACATATAGCCATGATTTGATGAGTCTTATCTGTGCCCATCGTTTATGAAAACTTTCTTTGCTTCCCAAATTCTCTTGGCCACAAATTCCCTTTTCCCTCCTTCCCCATGGTGCTATGCATTTTGGCTCCAAATTTAACTGTTCCCAGGACACCGAGGGAGGAAAAAATCATCGGGGGAATGAGATATATTGGGGTGTGGGAGACTGTTTGGTCCTGGAGGAAGAGCTAGTTCATCTAGGCAGGCGAGTGTTCTAGCAGGAGGACAGAGCAAGTAGGAGCTGGGAAACATGGGTCCCACCACAGACTGGGAGCCTAGGGGCAGGCCCATCTGCTGCTTCCCTTCCTTGGTTTCTGGACTGGCCACAACCACCAACACTACTCTCACCCTTCCCCGAGTCCCCAAAGGCTGTTTGGAATCTGCTTTTGTGAAAGCTAATCTGACCCTGGATGAGGGAGTATGGGATACACTCAGAGACAGACATCCGAACTGCTAGTCCACGCCCTGGATGTGGAAAGTATCATAAAGGTTTACTCTGAACAAAGGAGACAAGCTGTCTGAACACAAGACTGGAAGAAGGCCTACCCTATGGAGTGGGAGAGCTGTATCGAGGCCAGCAGAGAAATTCAAAGTCTGCCCAGGATGTTTGTGTCTTCAATCGGCCCCAAGGAGCGGGCTTGCCAAACTAAGAGGAAGCCAGGTCACTGGGCAAAGCTGAGGGAGAAACTTCTGGGGAACAGGGTCCCAAGGAGTATAGGCCTTCTAAGGGAAAAGCTTCCCAGGGTGATGCTCTAATGGCCTCTCGTGTTTTAGGGAATCGACCACTCACAAATGTTTAATACCCATCCACTATATACAGGGCACTGTGCTAGACACTAAGGGGGAGACAAGGAAATGTAAGAAATGATCCCTGCCCTCAAGAAGCATATAGTTTAGCTGGGAAGACAAGCTATACAAATTAAATATACTTTGGAGCTGGCTGCTCTCCTGCACTCCTAGAGAACTGGCTGGGGTTGGGGGGGGAATTAGAGGAGGTGAGATGTGGTGAGACCCTTCCCTTGTGATTAATAGGAGACAGGCTGGCAAGCTTTGTCAGCCTCTGTAAGATAGTGGAAAATATAGGAAGATCAAACGGAAACAATCTGATGACTACTCTATCTTAGGGGGTGGGGGATGGGGAAGGCAAACTTTATTCTCAGTGTCTCCTCTATCCCACATGGTCTCTCACTGAGGGAAATGTTTCCAAAAGTTACCATAATGAACACTTGAAAAGGACTCTTAGGTGCTTTCTAATCACTCTCTCCTATGAGATGGTTCTTTATATACAGACCCTAGAAGTGAGTTGCAAATACAAGTGAGAACACATTAAGGACCCTGGTCCATTTCTCTTTTAGCTCCCATCACGTTCTGTCATCCTATCTGTTGCACACGGGATGGGAGAAGCTGACTGAAGCCTCGACATCTGCGTTTTGTTCTTTCCAAACTCTATCACCAGTGTTTTCCCCAGTAGGTTGTATCCATTCACCAGCAGCAAAGCCTGCTGGGCCATCTCCATATCTATAAGAGAAAATAAAAGTGAATTTACTAAGGGCTCAACAACTTGATTCCATGGACTGAACTGGATCGGGGGAGTTTATATTAGGGTGGAATATCAGGCCTCAAGGCTAGCTGGCTCCTTCTGATAATAAAATTTGCCAGCATCTCAATGTAACTGGAAGCTTGTGGTCCTCTCCAGTTTTTCTGTCAGTACAAAAGGAGTCAAAGAAAGGCACCAGACAGAAAGACGGGCCCTTTATGTGGTGAAAGGAAAAACAAAAGGCCCACGTATTCCATTAAGCATCTTCGAAACGTCAAGAGAGATCGAGGAAGGCTCCTAGCACACAGTGGATGGACCTCCTGCGATGAACTTCTGGGAAGACATGGACAGGCGGGCATAGGTGGGTTGCAATCTGCACTGTTGAAGGGAATATCCACATCGATGAAATCACAGATGCAGTTGAGTACACAAAAGAAGAAACTGATGCGAACGGTTCATTAGAGGAGAAATCTAAGCCAGAACTAATTCTGTAGAGAAATCAGTTACTTAAGAAAATGCAACAAAACCAAAAAAAAAAAATGCATCCGACATGCATCTGCATTTCCTAAAAAAGTGTTCCTCAAACCAAAGGTTGAAGGGATGCCAGAGCCCTTGGAAACTGGAAACTTTGTCAACCATCACAACTATACACCGTTTCTTAACCACCTTCTGTTCCCTCATCACCCATAAATACCTTGCTCTTTGTATGTTCCTTTCTTTGATGGCTAATCCACACTTTAGAGCCAGAGACATACATCAATATATGACCAAAAATCCAGCAAAACAAAAGGCACAGCAAACAATCCATCAAGCACTTATTAAGCTAGGCACTTGGGATACAGAGACAAAAACCAGATAGTCCCTGCCCTCAAGGAGCTTACATTCTATTGAGAGAAACACCATGGAGGGCACATCTAAGTATATACTAAATATATGCCAAATGAATACATCTGGGTCATGGGGGTAAGTAGAGTAGCCCTAGCAGCGAAAGAGATGAGGTCTCCTGAAGGAAGTGGCATTTACTTAGGTTGAGCTTGGAAGGACACTAGGGATCTCTCAAGAGGCATAGATTATATAAGAAGGCTGAAAGGCTTCAATACTGACCCAAGGAGTTGGCATCTGAGGCTTATGGAGCAGAGGAGTGATATAGTCAGACCTATCCTGCAGGGAGATCACTTTGGCAGCCAGAGGGAGGATGGAATGGAGAGTAGAGACCTGAGGTGGGAAAAGAAATTAGCCAGCTCTCATAATAGTCGAGGCAAGAGGTAATGAGAGCCTGGACCAGGGTGGTGGCAATCTGAGCAGAGAGAAAGGAAAAGCTGAGAGAGATATCGTGGATGTAGAATCCGCAGCCCTTTGCACTTGACTGGATGCAGAACTGCAAGTGGGAAGTCAAGGGTAACAATGAAGATCCACATCTAAGTGACTGGGAGGATGGTGGAACCCTTGACGGAAATAGTAAAGTCCAAAAGAAGGCTGGATTTGGGGGAAAAGATAATGAGTTTGGTGTGAGACATGCTGAACTTGAGGTGCCTATAGGACATACAGTTCAAAATTATTGGTGAGGTAGATCAAAGCTGGATCTAGGAAATCATTTACACAGAGATCATTAAACCCATGGAAGTCGATCGACCAAGAGAGAAAATGAGAGAGAAGAAGGTATATAGGTAATATTCACAGTTAGGGGACAGGATATGGACGATGATCCAGCAAAGGAGTCTGAGAAAGAATGGTCACATGAGTAGATGAAACGGGAGTGGTATCATAAAAACCGAGAAGAGAAAGAATAATCAAAAGTACCAAATGCTGATGAGCTCTGGGTCAAGAGGGATAAAGACTAAAAAAAGACCATCAGATTTGGCCATGGTGCAGTGGATATAGAGCACCAGTACTGGACTCAGGAGAAGCTGAATTCAAATCTAGCCTCAGACATTTAACATTTATTACTTGTGTGACCCTGGGCAAGCCACTTGACCCCAACCACCTAGTTAAAAAGACAAAGATCACTAGTAACTTTAAAAAGAGGAGTTACCACTAAGCGAATGAGAAGACAGAAGGAATGGTAGGCTCAAATGATGCTTCATTGCTTAGAGGCAGGGAAGAATGAGACAGGTCACTGTGGGAATGGGGTGTGTATAAGGGGGAGCACAGCAGTAGGATGACTCAAGAAAGGGAAGGGAAGAGAAGGAGGAAAACACAGAAAGAAAAATAAAAGAAGCATCAAAATAAATTTTGCTGCATGCTTCTTCTAAAGACCAATGAGTGTTGATTCATGATTTAGCAGAAGAATCAAGAACCCAAAGCTGAATGGCTGTTTAGCAGAAAAAAAAAATAGACCAGAAAAATGAAAATCACAATAGGAACATGGATTTAGAGCTAGAAAGGATCTCAGATAATCTAATCTAACTCCCTCATTTAACAAATGAGGAAATCAAGGTCAAGAGAGGTTAAGTGACTTGCCCAAGATCACCTGGCTGTTTAAGACCAAAAAAATTCCAAAAAGCAAAAACAAGAGACACAAGCCATTAGCAAAACAATCAAAATGGGAGAGAAAACACAAATCAACAAAATTCGTGCAGTTACTACTAACAAACAAGGGAACTTTAATGAAATGGAGATTATTTGCAAAAATATAAACTGCCAACACTTGCACATCAGGAAATTTATAACTTAAAAAGACCAAACTCAAAGCAAGCAATACGAATTACCCAGCAGAAAGGCATCTGGTCCAGAAGGGTTCTTAGATGAACCTTCAAAGAATGAATAATCCCTTTATTACGTAGACTATTCCTAAATATAGACAAAGATGAACATTATCCAATTCCTTCTATGAGTCAAATATGGTACTGATTTGAAATCCAAAATGAAAAATAAAATTATAGACCCATTTTCCTAATGAATACAGATGATCACAGATCATCCGCTGAAGAATTGATCTAATACATTAAAAAATGAAAAACAAATCATGCTCATCACCAGATGCCAAAAAAGCCTTCTGAAAACAACCCAAAATTCAAATCCCAGTTTTTAAAAAATTAAAATGAATAGGAATAGAAAATTTATTTACCTCAACACAATAAAAAAGATGAAGCTGAGGCATATAATGTTGGTTCTTTCTTTTAGTAACTGAGAAATATTTGAAATATTTCCATTAAAAGCAGGTACAAAACAGTACTTTTCATTATTTGTATTTGATGTCGTATTAGAAATGATAGCAATTGCAGTAAGATAGGAAAAAATTTTAGAAGATTAATGTTGCAATGAGATCAAAATATTGTTATTTGCAAATGGCATGATACTCTATCTAGAAAAGCCAACCATCCAAACAAAAAATGACTTAAACTAATAAGTAAGTTTCATAAGTCAGCTGGATGCAAGATAAATTCACAAAGATAATTTGTATATTTATATACTAAAAATAAAAAAAATCAAGAAAACATTATTAAAAAAGAAACTTAATTTACAACAAAAATTAAAGGGCTTGGGAACTGATTACTCTAGATATACATATGACCTTTATAAAAAGGGAATGACAAGGCTGTAGTGAAAAACAAAGGAAGACCCGAATAAAAAAAAGAGGGATGTTTCACGTTTACACATGGGTCAGAATAATTTAGTAAAAATGTCAATCCCACCTAAACTAATCTACAAATTTAAGGTAATACCCAAGAAATACCAAAAAATGTCTTTATAGAGTTAGATAAAATAATAACAAAATTAATAAGGAAAAGTAAGCTAGAAATGTCAAAGGGCACTCTGGAAAAAAATACATGCTAAAGATAGACTTGTACTTCCAAATTTTAAAACATAAAGTAGTAATCAAAACTATCCAAAAATGGACAAAATATAAATCAATAGAACAGAATGCAGATCCCAGATATTAAACCAAATATGTATAAAAAGTTAGTGCCTAATATATAGCTACAGACATACACATGCACATGTAAACAAAATAAGAACTTTGGAAAAGATTCATTATTTAATGTAGTTAAGGGAAATGGTCAGAAATTGGGATATCTCTTCTGGAAAATAATATGGAATTATTTGAGAAAAGTAATTAAAATTAAACCCTTTGACACAAGTGCTATTATTTGCATATACTTTCTCAAGGAGGACAAGGAAAAAAGAGAAAGTTTCATATATAGCAAAAGATTTATAACAGTACCTATTGTGGGAGCAAAATACTGGAAACAAAGGATGTCAATCGACTGGGAAATGGCTGAACAGATTATGACAAATATAATGGAATATTATTGAATAATTAGAAATGATGTATAGGAGGAATTTAGAGAAACTAGAATGGAACTTATAGAAAATGATACAACGTGAAGACAAGACAAATAAGAGCAATATATGCAATGATCATAATATAAAAGAAAAAAAAGTAATAGATTCATGTAATGACCAATCTTGATTCTGATGAACCATATTTCCCTCTTCTCTACTAGAGAAGTGGTGGCTTACAGAGGCAGAAAGCCACATATACTGTCAATCAACCTATGAGCTATTTATTGCAAATGATAGTGATACATAAAAATAACAAATATATCTACACCTCACTCTACAACACTAAATTACAGCCACTTAAAACTATTGAGTAATACGTTAAGCTTAATTGTGATGGGGAAGTATATTTGCATCTATTAAGTAAATAGAGGAAATTATTTGGAACAAGGTAAATGCAACTGAGTGTAAAACATCTCTATAAAACCAAAGAAAATATGGCAAAAAAAAAGGGGGGGGGGAGAAGGTACTACTGGACTTGCAATTTCATTAGGTATATGGAAAAGTTCAATGCAAGTCAGCACCTGTTCTATGACAAACAAATCTAAGAGTTGCCTGAGGCATTAAGTGAATTGCCCAGGATGACAAAGTAAATCTCTAAAATTTATTAAGCACTGATAAAAATAATCAAGAGCAAAAACTTAGTCCTCAGTGAATGAATATTCAAAGATTGAACTGATTTCACATGGATAATTGATATAGCAATAAAGAAAATTTTAAAATGACTTTAAAAATTAAAAAAAATAAGTTGAAAAAGAAGATAAAAGCAAAACAAAAAACAGAATATAAACAATTTGCAAATGGGTAAACAAAATTATTTAAAAAAAAAAAAACAATACTTGAAAGTTAATCTCCATACTTATCAAAATGCCAAAAAGTTCAAAAGCAACAGCAAGTGTCAGTGCTTACAGGGACATGGAGAAACAAAATCCATTTGTGTCTAGGTTTTGCAAAATTGTGAAATCTTTTTGGAGGGCAATCTGGCAGTGAATTGTAAAAATTACTAAAATAATCATATTCCTTTACTCATATCAAGAATATACCTGGCCTGAATTCTCATTCAAAAAACAAAAACAAATCTTGTACATTCACCGATTTTTATAGCAGCATGGTCATTGCCAAAAATTGGGACTAATCAAAATGTGAGGGAATTCCTTCAAAACAGTGAGGGAATAGCTGCAAAAACTGTTCAGAGAGATCTGGGGAGAGCTAGGACATAAGGGAAGGGAAGGAAGAAGCACCAGAGCAGGCTCAGGCTGACTACATCAGAAGGAAAGTTGTGGGAAGGAACGGTCAAAAAGGGAAGGTACAAGAGACTCAGACGGGATAACTGATTAGTGGTTGTGGACATTTTATATGTTGAAATTCGAATATTCAAAGGTAAACAATTGTCCTTCTGCCTTAGAAGAACTGGTAGGTAGCTTTTGGTTTTAAAAAATGCTATAATTTAGTGGCTATCTTACTGATAACTGAGTGAAGCTACTTACTGGGGAAGGTGACGAAGGCCTGGCCCTTCATGCGGCCAGTCAACACTCGGAATTGAATCGGGGGTCCTTTTTTCTCCTGGAACCGGGCAAACAAGGAGACAAGTTCCTTCTCAGTCACCCGAGGACTGAGGTTCTTCAAATACAGTACCTAAATCAAATTCAGGTTCAATAGGAATATTACATGAAGGAAGTACAAGGTAATTTAGTCATTATAGTTAGTACTAGCCAGACTTTTCTGGTGTTCTAGGCTCAACTTTGAGTGAAGAGCCTAATGGAAAAGGGAGCAGCAACTACAAAAAGGCTTAAAAAGCTGGGAACTTGAGACCGTTTCTTCTCCATTCTTACTTGGGGGTAGCTGGAGAGAGTCCCACAACATGACAGGTCATAAAGGGAAAACTGCTAGTGAAATATGCCTTCCATCTCTTGGCAGAGGTGGTGAGCTACAGGCATAGATTTCCAAACACGACCAATGTGCCGATTTGTTTGCTCGACCGTGCTTATTACAAGAGATGCTTCTGCTGGGAAGTGGCATTTTAAAAAGATGTTAATAAAAGAGCATTAAGAACAGCTATAAGGAAAAAAAAAGTTGTCATATAACCATGCTGAGACCATTACAGACGTGTGTTATCTAATCTCAACTGGGCTCTCATGGCTGTATTACGGTCCTTGTTTTGGCCCCAATATATGGAACGACTGTTTCTAATTTCTTCTCCCCGAGAGCCTTAAAGCACTTCTTCTGGGCACCTCCGGTTTTCTCTCCTTTTCTACACCAAGGAAATTCTTCCTTTGCTCTAGTCTTAAAGAAGAGTGGTCCTTCTTAGCAAGCTTAACCCCTCTTGTGCTCTTGACGTCATTTCCTGCCATCTTTTCCCAGACATGCCTCTTTGCCCATTTCCCCTCTCACCTTCAGATTCTCCTTAACTGCTGGCTCTTTCATGGCAGCCTACAGGTCTCCTCGATTCTTAAAGCATCATATTATTTCCCCAAAGCACTGTCCTGCATTTCTTCCCTCTATAGCTAAACTCCTAGAAATGATGAATCAGGTCTGCTACTGATCTCACTTCCTCAAAGCTCACTCACTTCCTAAAAGCCTTGGAACCGGGCTTTGGATGCTCCCATTCTATTGAAACTGTCCTTCCTCTCCAAAGTTACCAGAGATCTGAACTTCTAAATCAAATGGCCATTTCTCAGTCCTCATTTTAACTCTAAAGCTTCTGACTCTCACATTTTCTTTGTAGATACATACTCTCTTCCTGTTTGAACTGATCCTTTTGCTATCGAGTTGTTTTTCAGTTGTTTCCAACTCTTCTTAACCCCATTTGGGGTTTTCTTGGCAGAGTTACTAGAGTGGTTTGTCATTTCCTTCTCCAGCTCATTTTACAGATGGGGAAAAATGGAAGCACACTGAGGAGAAAGTGACTTGCTCAGAGTCACAGAGCAAGTAAGTGTCTGAGGCCGGATTTGAAGTCCCAAAGATTAGTCTTCCTGACTCCAGGCCTGGCACTCTCTCCACTGTGCCACCTAGCTGCTCTTCTACTGGATCATCATTCAGCCCTTCAGCATCGCTCTACTCTGAAGCTTTATCTCCTGGACCCTCCTCTTTCCTTTCTCTACATTTTTTCTTGGCTCATCTCATCAGCTCCCATGGGTTCAAATGCTATCTTCATGCAGAGGATTACCAAATCTAAATAACCAGCCCTTACCTTTCTCCTGAACTCCATTTTCACTATTACCACTTGCCTGTTAGATATCTCTCTACCTGCAATGTCTAATAGATATATCAAGCTTAACACGTTCAAAATGGAATCCGGGTGTCTCCCCTAAACCCATTCCTCCTCCAGTTTCCCTCATTTTAGTTGCGGGTGTCCAGGCTCACCACCTTGGATCTTGATCAGTTGCCAAGTCTCGCTGATTCTTCCTTTACAACATCTCTCATGTCTTCTTTCTTCTCCTCACTCACAGTCACTACTCTGGTGTATGCCCTTATTGTTCTCACCTGGAGACACTTGGTGGTGTCTCTGCCTCCGGTTTCTCCCCTCTCTGCGATATTTTCCACACCAGCTAGAGATTTCTATTTCTAAGTCACGGGCCTGACCATCCCAATCTCCTATTCTAATATCCTTGATTGCTCATTATTATTACCTCTAGGATAAAATAGAAGCTTCCATTTTAAAGCTCTCCCAACAAAATTACAGGTTTATATTACATTTCTGCTAAACCCGCCTCACTCCTTCCAAAGCGACCTGCCATCCCCACTCAGTTTTCATGGCTCTGCTCTCTTTTATTTCTCCTCCCATCTGATTAACATCTTTCAGCCTCTCCTTTGCAGGATCTTCATGTAACTCCCAATCCCTAATCCTAGGGACATCCCAGGCTCTGGGCCTATTCTTTCTTCTCTTTTCTCTTGGTGACCATATACAGCTCTCATGGTGTTTAATTATCACCTCTAGCCAGATGACTCCCAAGCCAAGACAGTATGCATTTATTAAACACTTACTATGTGTCAGCCACTGTGCTAAGTAAGCTATGGGGATTACAAAATGGCAAAGATCTGCCCTGAAGGAAGCTCACGGTCTAATGGAGGGGCTGGGAGAATACAATGTCCAGCCTATACATCTGTCTTCTGAGCTCTAGACTTATGCCTGACATTTCCAAAGACAGATCAAACTTAACACGCCCCAAATAAATTTCATTATTTTTCTTCTCTAAATCCACTCTCTTCCCTCTGTCCCCCATTCTTAGCTAGGGTATCACTATGAGTTCAGTCCCCCAGGCTTGCACCCTTGGAGGTCATGCTTAAGAAGTTTTTTCTCTCCGTCTTTCAAATTCCACCATCTGTCATGTCTTGATTTTACCTCCACATCTCTAATGTCCATCCTTTTATTCCCTACTCTCCTAGTCACCCCCATTGTCTAGGCCCTCGATGAACTATTACATTGGCCTTCCTTCTAAATGGTCTCCCTGTCTCCAGTCTCTCCCCTCTCCAATCCAAGCTCCACACAGCTGCCAAAGTGATACAATGGAGTCCCATCGTATGCGCACCTAACTCTGGCAAAATCAAAAGGAAAAAAAATCAATTAAAAAACACAAGCAATTCCTTTCCCCATTGCATTCAGTGAGTCTATTTCCTCCCCTCCCTGCCGCCCCCAACAGTGAGCATGAGATGAAAGACATGAATGTGCTCTTCCTCTACTTGGCTTCAGTTGCTGTGGGGTTCTTAGAGCATGAGAACAACTCCAGAATCTCCTCATTAGCCCCACAGGCTCTTCATTCATTACCAGCACTTTAGGCTTACTAAAGATGAAGGCAACAGCCCCCGTCAGCCTTCCTGAGGGGCCCCTGCTGTGCTTCCCTTAGCTTCGATGTGGCCTCTCTTGCTGTTGGAAGGAGACCCAGAATTGGGGTCATTTAATAGAATCGCACTTACAACACCCAAAGTATTTTGAAGAGTATTATTCCCTAATCCTTACTTTTCCTACCAGCTAAGGCTTTACCTGGGTTTTTTCTTCTTCTATTTGAGTAAAAGTTGTGGTTATGCTCTACTCCTCATTACCAGATTAGTTGGTGCAGGGAAAATTCCAACCTGTGTCTTCACCTTTTCAGGGGAACCATACGCCGATATCGATTGTTTCTTAAAAAAAAAAGAGATCTAGCCCCTTACACAGCTCCAAGGATTTAAAGACACTCTGCTGGACTTTTTGAATGACTTAATGGACTTTAAAACATTCTTCTTGCCAGTTTTTTTTGCTATCTAGACACTGCCTTGGAAACCAAACTGTGTAAGATGCTACTCCACCACTGTGTTCCTAAAGTACAGGCCTGAGCATGCCATTCCCCTCACCAAGGAGCTTCAGTGGCTTCTTCCTTTTATCCTCTGGAGGATAAAATACAAGCTCTTTATTGGAGCATTTAGAATGCCTTTAACAAGCTGGCTCTGACCCATATTCCTACACTGATTCTCCATTTTTCCTGCTACCATGTTCCACCTCCATGCCCTTCCACAGGCAAGAGTCCCTCATGTTGGGAACACTCTCTTCCTTTGCACTGGGAACTCGGCCCAAGTGCTACCTTTTGCATGAAACTTTTCCCAGGACCTTTGCTTGTAATGCTCTCCCCCACCTCCCCCAAATCACTCTATTTTGAATTTACTTATCGAGTATATATTGCTTTCACCCAATAAACCGAGTGTTTCATTTTTGTCATTGTATTCCCAGTGTCTGGCATGGAGCCCGACACAATGGAGGCGATTGAGAAAGGCTCGTTGAATTGAGTCTAAGTCATGCCTCTGCATAGGGTTACAATGGAATACACGACCTCTTCCTCTCTGCCTCTTAAAAATCCTTCCATCCCTTTCAAGGTTCACTGTAGGTGCCATCTTACATAGAAGGTGAGCCTAGCTACTCCCCACCCAGACCTCATGCGTACTGTTAAGCAGCCACTTCCTAATCTCCCTAAGGAGAAAGCAAGCTCCTTGAGGTCAAACGATTATCCTTTTTTTTGCTTTGCACTCCTAGAATTTAGTAGAATGCTCTGAGCACAAGAGGTAAATCAACAACATTGGCTGAAATGAACTGAAGTCTTGGGGGTAACTGAAAAATAGATTTCCAGTATAATGAAGGATTCTCAACCAGATGATGGTGATTCTCCATTTTCCACATAAACAAAAAATGTAACATGCTGCAGAACAAAGAATTCGTAGCTGAGACCTGCCTGCAAGTGAGTATTGCTCCAGACTGTTGGCAGGTCGCACTCACTCAATTTGTACAGCTCCAGGAACAACGAGAACAACTACTAAGTGCTTCACGTTCGTTACCTCGTTTGATCCTCACAACAACCCTGTGAGGTAGGTGTTCTTGCTATCCCCGTTTTATAGATGAGGAAACTGAGAGGTTAAGTGACTAGCCCTAGAGCTACTACGTGTCCGAGGCACTTGTTGACTCCAAGGTCAGTGCTCTAGCCACTAAGCCAGCTAATTCCTTGCTAAAACCAGAACTCACTTGTCTGAAATGACTTAAGTGTGGTCAGCTCTTAAAGGAAGAATGTCATCCTGTGACTTAATTGAAGTCATTTCTAAAGGTAAAGGAAAGGATCTGAGCTTTTAAGTACTCAACATGAAGCATCGTTAAGTGAAAGTAATTCTCCTGGGTTATTTTCTTTTTCTTTTTTAGGAAAAAGAAGTGAATAAAGTTGGACCAATGTTCTTATGCTCCAGGAAAGGTCCACATCGAGATTTACTTCTCTGATCTGTCCCAAACAAAACCTTCAAGTCATAAGCAAGAAGTAACAGCAAAAATCTTTTAGAAACGAAGTCCTCAAAAAGATGTTGCGTTAACACCCCTCATCTCCAATGCTCCTTCTATGATACCGAAGGATTGCCAGCTGGAGGGGCTAGCAAATGCTAAAGGAAACTCAGCATCCAGCAAGGTCTGGAAAACTAGAACAAAACATGGAGCCAAGTAGAAGAAGAGATTTAAGAGGGATAAATGAAAAGTATTAAACTTCCACGGCTTCAAAAGATCAACTTCACAAGCATTAAATGGGGGAGACCTGGTTAGAAAGCAGGTCTCAAAAAGATCTAGGGTTTTTAACGGCCTACAAGCTCAACAGGAGATAATCATGTGATGTGGTAGACAAGCTGCACACAGACACATATGGTTGCCAGGAATAAGGGGCAGTAGTCCTAGAGTACCCAGCTCTGTCCCAGACCAGATCTGGAGGGCACCGATTTTAGGAAGGACACCAACCAATAAGCTGGAATGCATCCAGAGGAGAGCAATGGGGCCAGTCAAGGGCCTTGAATCCCTGTCATTTGGATGGGGATGTTTATCCTGGAGAACAGATGAATTAGCAGGACCATGACTGGCTCTGAGTATCTGAAGAGCTGTCCTATGGAAAACAGATTAGCCTTGCTCTGCTTGGCCCCAGAGGACAGAATGAGAAACAATGGGTAGAAGTTGCCAACTTCTGAGATCCAACAATAAGAACAATTTCTAAGTAATAAGACTTAGGTAGATGGAACTGTCTTTTATGAAACTGGGAAATCCTCCTCCCTTTCGCTGGATGTCTTTAATTAGGCATGGCCTATGGAACATGATAAAGCCGTTCCTTTTCAGGTACAGGCTGGCATATCTAAGGAGTCTTCCGACTCCAAGATTCTGTGAGCCTCAGTTTTCTCATCTGTAAAATGGTAACACTTGTATTACCTATACCTCATAGGGTCAGCGTGAAGAAAGCCTTTGATGTTTTGTATCTTAAAGCCCAATAGAAATATGGATTAGTAATAATATCTTCAACTTGACTTCTCAGAATCTTTTGTCCTTAAAGGCACAATTCATATAGCACCTCCTGCAGGAGATCTTCCCTGATTTCCCCTTCCTTCCTCCCGACCCCCCCTCCCCCACTGGGCACTAATGCCTCCCATCCCCACAGTTACCTTGTGTTTATTTTGTATCTACTCCTATGTGTACATATGTTGTCTCTTCCAATAGAAGGTGAACTCCTTGGGGACAGGAGACATTTTACTTTTGTCTCTGCATCCCCAGCACCTGGGAAGGTGCTGGGAACATGGATGGCTCTAATAAATGCTTGCTGGTTGACTGGCTGATAAGCTCATTATTAGGCACTATAACCTAAATTGCCAGTTACCTTGGATAACAACAAAGCTGCCCTGAGAAGAAATTCTTCCCTATCCTCTGGAAACTTGGCTAATTAAGGCCATGCTGAAGAGACAAGGCCATGGGGCTGCTCCAGCCAGCAGCCAAGCACCCGAGTAGGAGGGGGCTCTACTGTTTACTACGTCCACTAGATGGGATTGTTTCTCGTAAAAGTAACTCACATTTCCCTAGCACTTTAAAGCTGGCTGCCTATCTTGTCCCAGGGGACCGGATGTGATTATTTCCTAAACTCGGGACTTCTAACCCAAAATAAGACAGTGATTCTCATCAAGAGGGTCATGCTTACAATGCCAAGGGTGGCCAAGGGAGGATCAAGAAAGGATGATCAGCAGAGCCTAAGGCAGCCAGCCGGTCTGCAAAGCTATTCCTGGGGATGTTCAAGAGGAGAATACATCCAGGACCATAGGCTACATGATCTCTTGGAGCCCTCTCCCTGACAGATGAGGGTGTGGCTCCTCAAGCTGAAGGCCAACCCAGTTGCTATGATGTCATGACTTCTGTCTCATTACAAGGCCTAACTACAGTCCCTTCCGTGGACAAAAAAGGAACGCAGCCTACGTGTGCGAAGCTTGCTTTGGCCTATACCTTGTTCGGCTCTCCAGGATTGTATGAAGCAAACATAGGGATTTTTCGGATGTCCTCCTCTGACAGGCGATTTCTCTTGATCTCATCTTCTGGGACAAACTCCACTAGTTCTGTCACCTTCTTGGGCCCAGTAAGACAATGCTGAGACTCACATTCAATAGCTTTCACCACATGGAGGCTAGGCCCCTCAGCCTGTGCTGCCTGGTTTCCCTGATCCTTAGGTACTGACAGGTTCTTAGCTGTGACACTAGTGTCCACTAATGCATCTGGGTCCAATGAGGGGGAAGCAAAGGGTTCACCTCTCATAAGCTGAGCCTCTTCGGGATGTGGTTTGGCCATCATCTCTTGGTAAACAGTCTCCAGATTGTTAATGGGGTCCTTCTCAGCCTCTAGCCTCTTATGGGATTCACCTGAATCAAGGCAAAGAGGAAGAAAAGTTATTCAAAATCCATTATAGCTCACGACAAAAATCAACCAATGAGCCCAGGCCCTGAGACTCGGGAGATACTCTGCTGAGGGGCAGCTCTTTAAAGCCTGTCATAACTGGCACTAGGAGACAATCAGGAAAATTGTTCTGTGCGCCATTTTCAAAATGTATTTGATTATATCCAGATCTTTGCTTGTTATGTGTATCGTTTTGAAAACATATTTGGTTATATCAGTCGCTCTGCTATACAAAACAGATGTGTTCGATTGAAAGCAAAATTATTTATGCGTCTTTCCATATGGTAAGATTTCAGGTTAGGGAACCGAAGATAAAATCAGCCTAAAAGGGCCTAACGAATCAAACTTTGAGAAAATTTCAGGCAATGAGGCTATTTCCTGACTTAACTCCCAAAGGAGGAGATCTCCCGTCCCAGGCAGTGGAGCCAGGTGGCCGAGCAATGGACTGCTTTCCATATGGCAGTCTCTTGGATCTGGCAGAACACCGTCCTTTGCCCACTGACTTTCACTTCTAAATGGCACGTGCCATCCCACTATCCTTTTCAAAATGGAAATGAATGGGAAATTAAGGATATTTACAGGGTGTCCCAAAAGGCTTAGTGCAATTGTAAGCTTAAAAATCTACCACTACCCTGACTTTTGAGACACTTCTTCCTCCGCCTCCCCACATATGTGCATGAATAAACACGTGTAATAATAACAACTAATAGCTATATAATGCTTTAAAGTTGGCAAAACACTTTTTCCATATCTTCTCACTTGATAATCCCTATGTATAGATTCACTGTATAGATGATTTGGCTAGAATAGATTTAGGTCAATGTGTATACAAATTCTACTTTTCCATTTATTTAGGGTTATATAATTGGAAGTAGGTTCTTCAAGAAAAAATGTTGGCCCCAAGGTAATAGTAGCAATTAGCATTAGCAATGCAGTCAACATTAAAAATGTTTAAAGAAAATTTCATTCAATTCCAATTTAAAACATTTGCAAAGCACATGCTTTAAAGGAATATTATGAACAATGAACTGTATTGGGGAGTAGCGTAAAAGATCTAAGTAAAGAGATGAATGGATGACCCAAAAGGCGGTGGGCTGGCATGGAGCAAAAGCTTGGTCTGACAGATGGGTAGCCCACTGGCAACACGAATATCTACTCTATGTCAGGAGGACATGGATGGGAGTTGCTTGAGATGAGAAAGTGTAGATGAGCTGCAATCTAGACCAGAGGAAGAAGTACCTACCTTAATTAGGTCATGGAGTCATTCAAGTATTGAAGAAATATTTAAAGGAAAAGTGATTATTTTCTCAACGATGATTTACATTCATATAGTACTTTGGGGACACAAAGCACTTTATTTATATTATCTCACTTGATTTCCACAATAATCTTATGGGTTTGAAAACATAAACATTTCATCAGAAACTAAGGCTCAGAGATGTTAAATTACTTGTCTAAGGAGTGAGCAAAGCCAAAATCTGAACCCAACTTTTCTCTCTCAGTTCAATAAAAAAAGATAGCTTTAAAATATTTTTTTGTTTTGTCAAAGAGCTGGAAGGTAAAAAGGAAATAAAGACTGGCAGCTTACTGGGCTAGAACTGTGCCACCTGGGATTTCAGGTGTCACACCTGGAAGTATTAAGATTGGGACTTCAGGCAAAGGCCTACAGCTCACCTGGCTGTCCAACAACATGACACTACTCTCTGTCCCGGGCATTTTCTCTGGCTATCCCTAAAGTCGGGAATGTTCTCCCTCCTCTGATGTGACTAGTAACCTCCCTAGCTTTAATTCTCAACTCAAATCCTACCCTCTACAGGGAGCTTTCTCCAAGTCCTTTCCATTCCAATGTCTTCCTCCTTTTTACTAACTATCTCCTGTTTGTCTTGTATAGAGCTTCTTTTGCATATAGTTGCTTGTGTGTTGTCTCCCCATCAGATTATAAGCTCTTTGAGGGCAGGAACTGTCCTTTGCCTCTTCTTTTACTCTCGATCTCAGATTTGTGATTCCTGGTGGCCATATCAATAAAGAGCCAGAAATGCAAGACCCTTGTTCTATGAGCAATTCAAAGGCACCATTTCCCTGCCCACTTGGGGCAAGAAGGAGCCAAGAAGGGAGTGCGGAGAGGGAGAGGGGAAGGGGATCACTCAGAGCAAGGGGACAAGCCACAGAAGGGACAAGCCCCCTTCAAATTCAAGGTTATTTGAAGGTTGTTTCATTGGGTCTCCATAACAACCCTACAGGATAAGTACTGCAGAGTGAACTGAGGCTCAGAGAGACCAAACTAGCTTTGTCACAGGATACAGAGTTGAAAGAGACCTTAGAGATAGTTCAAAGCCTACTTTTTACAGAGAGAACTGAGGCTCCAGAATAGTAAATACCTTTGCTCATGGCTACTCATTGACTTTCAAATTCAACATCCTTCTCAAAGATTCCCATGATCTAGAGCAGGAGTCCTCAAATTACGGCCCGTGGGCCAGATGCAGCAGCTGAGGTCAATTATCCCCCTCCCCCAGGGCTATGAAGTTTCTTTATTTAAAGGGCCACAAAACAAAGGTTTTGTTTTTACTGTAGTCTGGCCCTCCAACAGTCTGAAGGACAGTGAACTGGCCCCCTATTTAAAAAGTTTGAGGACCCCTGCTCTATCCCATTCCCTTGAGGAGCTATCCTTCCTTTGACCCCAGTACCTTCCCCTCAACTCCCTCACTCTCAGCAAATGTCCAGACCTCTAATTTTACTGAGAAATTGTAAACTCCCTCAATACTTCAAAACCCTGCTCTGTATCTTCACGTATCCTCTCAAGAGAAGAAGAGGCCTTTCTCCTTGCCAAAGTCAACCATTTTCACTGTGCCCTCAAGCACATCCCCTCTTCTCCTCTCCAGAAATCTGGCTCATCATTCATTCCCCTTCTTCCTTAACTGTAATGTCTCCCTACTTGTTGGCTCTTTTCGTGTAAGCAAAAACCATGGAAGCTATAAAACAACTTCATCTGATCCTGCCAATCCTTCAAGTTATTGTCCTCTCTTTCAAAAAACTGTCTCCCCCTTTACTTCCTCACACTCATTTCTCAATCCCTCACAATCTGGCTTCTGACCCCACCACTCAGCAGAAAGCCCACAATCCCCAAATCCATACCCCAGGGTCTCATCAGAGTCCTTTTTTCCTGGCTCTCTCTGCAGCCCTGGATGCTGTGTGTAGCAGCAGCACAAAGCAGAGAATACAGGCCTCGGGAGGCAGAAGTATCTGCTCACCTTTGCTGCTTACTGATGAGTGGCCATGACAAAGGTATCTACCATCTCAGAGCCTCAGTTTCCTCCTCTGTAAAAGGTGGGGTTTGGAATAAGACTATCTCTAAGGTCTCTTCCAACTCTGCTTCCTGTGACAAAGCTAGTTTGGTCTCCCTGAGCCTCAGTTTACTCTGCAGTACTTACCTTGCAGGATTGTGATGAAGACCCAATGAAACACCCTTCAAATAACCTTGAATTTGAGCATGAAGCACTGCTTCTCTCTCCTGTCTAACCTTTTTCCCCACTCTCTTTCCCCTCCTAGCCAGCTGTGGCTTGCCCCTTTGCTCTAAGTGACCCCCCACTCCGTTCCCCTCTTGGCTCGTTCCTGCCCACAGTGGGAAGAGAGAAGATTCCTTTAAGTTGCTCAAGGAACAGAGGCCTTGAATTCCCAGCTCTTTATTGGTGACCCTCCAGGGCACCAGGAAATCACTAATCTGAAGTCGAGGGTGAACCTCAGCTATCCAACTCTGCTCCAGGGCACTCTCGCTGCTGAAGGAGCACTGGGTTGCCACCTGCCTCATTGCAATAAGCCTTGTATCATTTCTTCTTGCCGTGCAGTCACTTCTTACGTCTCTGAATTCAGCACAGGGCACTGCCTGGCTTGTCTGTCAAGCTATCACAAGCAACCTGAGGCTTGACGAGAAAAAAACTGCCTTTGATCTATCCCAGAGTGGAATGGGCTGCCTCAGGAGGTAATGGGTACTTTCTCAATGAGCTCTTCAAACAAAGGGATTTTTGTTTAGCTACAGAATGGCTTAGACCAGGGATTCTTAAACTCTTTTGTGTCCTGCGATATTATCTGGAAAGGGCAGAGTGTCTGGCACATAGTAGGCACTTAAAACTACTTATTCCCTTTCCTTCCCCTCTTGGTAGTCTGGCGAGGCTTATCAACTCCTATGTTTATGCGATGTAAAATTTCAGGGTAATTTAGTAACATTAGTTAGACATTAGAGAAAAGAAAGATGTAATTTGTTCCCAAGTTCACAGACTGCCCTTCCCTCAATCAATCCACAAACATGTTGGGAATTTAAACCCCAGGTTACGAAGCGCAGATCTGGACCATCCCTTCCAACTCTCAGATTTTGCTTAATCAGGAATCAGGGCACCTTAGTTCCACGTTCTGTCCCAACACAAATGTCAGAAAATAGTTTTCTTGCCTAACTGCCTCAAAATATCTCGTCTGTTCAATATGATCCTGACCTTTCCCCTCTGTCTCCACACACTTTGAGGTAGCCCCTCTTCAGTAACTAGTTAGGTTCCGGGCCTATTACTCTTTTCACTGCTCAATGGTCTCTTGAAATCTGGCATTGTACACCTAAGGGTGACAAGCCTCCCATCCTGTTAATTCTGCCTTCAAAATAGTCCTTGGATCTTCCCTTCATAATCCTCTCAACTTATACACAACCCTTCAATGGCTCCTCCAAGACCAATAAAATAAAATCTAAAATTCAATCTCTTTAACGTGGCATTCAAATGCCTTCACAATTGGCCCCTACCTATCTTTCTAACTTTAGCTCCTTTATTCCTCTGCCAGGAGTATTACTCTAGGGTACATGAACTTGGATTTTTCAAAACTATCTCACTAAAATTGGGTTCCTTTACAATCCCGTGCCTTTTATTTTATGAATTTAAAAATGTTATTCAGAGAAGGGATTACTAGGCTGGCCTATGACATATACAAAGGGTTAAGAACCTCTGGTTGATGTAAATCCTGTTCCAGCCCAAGTAGCCTATTCATCGGGTCAAAGTTCCTCTGGCCTTTGCTTCCAGTATCGTCCGTCCTTGGAAGTGCCATCCTGTCACTTTCCAGCAACTTCCCAACTACTACTTTTCCTTTATTGTTTTTCAGTAGTGGCTGACTCTTTGTGACCCCATTAGGGATTTTCTTGCCAGAGATACTGGAGTGATTTGCCATTTCCTTCTCCAGTTCCTTTTACAGATAAAGAAACTGAGGCAAACAGGATGAAGTGACCTGCCCCAGGGTCACAAAGCTAGGAAGTGTTTGGGGATGGATTCGAACTCAAGACAATGAGGCTTGTTGACTCCAGGCCCAGGACTCTACTGCTGCAGCGCCACTTAGCTGCCCACTTTTCCTTTAAGGGCTCTCCCTTCTGTGAATCCTTCCCCAATCACCTCATCCTTGAGGGTCATTTCTCTCAACTCCCAGGGCCTTAATTCTCTGTCCAATTCATTTACCAGGCCACCGTGTATTGAGATATGTGTTTGTATGTGTGAGTATGTGTACAGATGTACGGTCTCATGCCCCCAGCAGACTCTATGAACCTCCAAGGCAAGGCCACGCTTTATCACCTGTGTCCACAGAGCTCCCACAGAGCCTTCCACGTGGCAGACACTGAATAAAGTTTGTTGATGGCCATGATGAGAACAGGAAAGTGTTACAGGGACACTGGGCCAGGGGATGGTGATTTAAGAGTCATCTGTGTGTTAAAGGTGATAGCTGGAAACCCAGTTCCCACCTCTGATGCCAGATGCAAACTGGCAGGTACAGTTTTCATGTTCTGCAAGTAAACCCAATTAAGATTAATTTTATAATGGTACAAAATACAACTAGCTGTGTGACTTTGGGCAGGTCACTTAATTCTGATTGTCTCCAAAAAACAAATAAACCAAAAATGAAATACGAGAGCTGTCTACAGAAACCCAAAGCAGTTTGTTCACAAAGGGCATCTCTCGCTCCTTCCCTGCTGACACCCTGATCTGCACTCTGCTCATTTTTTCAGCAGAAGGTCATATTAAAATCAATGGGGACTACACACCTTGGTAATAGAGAGCCCTCAGGAAGGAATGGCGATCATTCCCCTGAAACAAAGCCTTTTCTATCTCCATCTCTCGCCGGCTCAGCTGTTTACTCCCCGCAAACCTCTGGGGCAAGGCCAGAATGCGCTGATGCTCCGAGATCTTCTCTTCAATGTCTCGAAGACGATCCTGTGTTGCTTCAGGGGCTGCTCCCAGCCCTGTACCCTAAAACCAGAGAAAGGGGATTACAGACAGTGAAAAGGTACAGGCAGCAAGTCATGATGCGATAGAGAAGTGGTCAAGCAGAGATAGTGGACGGAAGTTTTGTTTGTTGTTCAGTCATTTCAGTCACGGCTCACTCTTCATGACCCCATTTGGGGTGTTCTTGGCAGAGACAGAGGAGTGATTTGCCATTTCCTTCTTCAGCTCATTTTAGAGATAAAGATCTGAAGCAAACAGGGTGAAGTGACTTGCTCAGGGTCACACAACTAGGAAGTGTCCGAGGCTGGATTTAAATTCAGGTTTTCCAGACTCCAGTCCAGGGTTCTATCCACTGAATCACCTAGTTGTCCCTAGCCATATTTCACAGATGAGGAAACTAAGAGCAAAGAGGGTGAAGTGACTTGTCCAGAGTCACACAACTAGTAAGAGTCTGAGATCAAATTTCAACTCAGGATGAGGAGTCTTCCTAACCTCAAGCCCGATGCTCTTTCTGCTTCACCTAGCTGCCCAAAGAAGGAAGGAAGGGATTTCATCCAAGCTAATTATGGAATTTCTTTATTTCCTTGTTACCAATGTCTCTGGCCTAGAAACTCATGAAGATTCTGACTTAAGGATGTGTCTCTTAAAGGCTCAAAAATGTGAAGATTCTAAATGTCAAATGGAAAAATTCTCTGTCTCCTTAATCTTTAGAAAAATGTGCATCTTAGAAAAGTAAACTTAATGTAACAGGCCTTGGCAGCTGCATGCATAATCCTCTTTTTCCTGTTTTATTACATCTACAGAAATGCCCATTTTATGTATTTAGAGTTTGTCGAGGTCAAAATAAAAATAAATTTAGAAAAATAGAACCTACTGACCTTCTCGGAGGAAGTCCGGTTCTTCCACAGCATAATCTCTCTATCATTGAGCCCCAAGTCCCTCAGAGATGCGATTTCCTGATCGTTCTTCTGCAGTGCTTGAAACTGGGACAAGGTCAAGGCCCCAGCTGCCTCCTCCCCAAAGGGCTTGTACACTGCAGCAGGGGCAAAGCATTGTTTCTTGGATACACACCTGGTAAACAAGTAACAAGGGTTATGACTTATTAAAATAGAAAGAAACAAGGTGCTAGCTAGGCATTAGGGTGTGGGCAGGACAGACTACTTCAGCTCCATCTCAAAGCCTATTTCTAGGCTGAGGCCCCAGGAATCACCACCTCCCACAGAGCTAATGAAGCTAGACTCTGTCCAACATCACCTGAGCTCTCTGGTACCGCTCTCCCATCTTGTTTACAAAATCAACACTTACTCCTCAACGGAAACAGAAGTATCAAGCTGATGGTGAAGGAGGCTCCGCAGCTGCCTCTCTCCTTCTGTTTCCAAGTCCTCCAGAATAAGTTCATCACTGGAAAGGTTGCTATTTATCCTGAAGTGGAAAGGACAAAATAATACAGAGAGAAAATGAGAAAGTGCATATGAGCATTGTTCTCTTCTTCAACTTTAAATTTATTTTCAACAGTTTGTTTGGACCTAGACACTTTCCTAAACGTTTTATGAGATGAGATGGGGACCTTCAGGGCAGTATAACTGTAGACTCACTACCTTTTATCAAGCCCTGTGGCATAGTGGGGTTAGCAAATTGCCTGTCTCTGCTGCCGAGTTAGTTTACAATCTAGGTTGATGACACAAAATTTACACATAAAATGATGACTCTCGTAGGACAGCGTATGTTACGGACAAGTACATGCCATATGACATCAGAGGGAGGGAATGTTTTGGGCTGAGGATAACGGTGAAAACTTCCCAGAAGAGAGGAGTTTTGATATGACAGTGACCAAGGACAAGGCATGCTATAGAGGGAGAACAGTATCATTAAAGGCAAAGAAGCAGCAATTTTCATGGAGTGTTTGGAATGAACTGATTGGTCTGGATGGAGTTGGAGAGCTTGGTTTTTGGAAGATTTTATAGGGTATCACAGGTCAGACTAAAAGGTTTGAACTTTTACTCATTTGTATTAGAAACACTAGAAAACAAAGAGTTATCAATAAGGTCGGGGATAAAGCAAGAGTGTCCATTTTGACCACTACTATTTGATATAGTGCTAGAAAAATGCTAACGATAGCAATAAGACAAAAAAGAAAAAAAAAAGAAATTAAGGGACTAAGTGTAGGCAGACAGGAAACAAAATGATTGCTTTCCACAGATGGTAGAACAGTTTCCTTAGAGAATCCTAGAAAGTTAATTAAAAAATTAACTAAACCAATAACTTTGGCAAAAGTGTTGGATATAAAGTAAACCCACATATCCATCAGCATTTCTGTATATTAACCAACAAAACTAGAAGGAAGAGACAGAAAGAAAAATTCTTTTCCAGTGGGGAAGGCAGGAAGGAAAGAAAATAATGCTTATTAACTGAAAAATTTTTAATTAAGAAATTAAAGATGAGGAGAATAGCCAGCCACAAGTCCAAAGGAGCTGAAGTTTGTCTTGACTGTGTTACATGGTTTTAGTTTTATTACTTTTTTTTAAGGGAGGAAATTTTTTTTTTAAGTTTTGAGTTTATCCAGAAATAACAATAGCTAACATTTATATAATATTGTAAGATTATCTCATTTTTTCATTCAATTTATATTTTTAGGTGTCTACTTGGTACTGGGCAATACAATGATAAAAATGACTCAGTCATTATAGGGTATCACAGGTCATTTAACCTCAAGGAGCTTACCTTCTACTAGGGGAAAACAACATGTATACAGAGAAGTAAATACTAAATATACACAAAGCACTGAGGGGAAAGGACAGGAACATTTGTTAACCATTGTTATCAGGAAAGGCCTCTTGGGAAGTACAGATTACAAGACACAGAGGTGAGGAGGAAGAATATTCCAGGAACAAGGGATAGCCTGGGCAAAAGAGGCACTGAGATAGAAGATAAGTGTTAGAAACCACTTTCCAGAATATAGAACATAGAATCAGTCTGGAAAGAGAGGTCAGTTCCAAACTGAGAAGGATTGTAAAGGCCTGAGGGGGAGTTGGTATTTTATCCCAGAAGCAAAAGAGCTTAAAAGAAGGGAATGGTGTAGGTCAAATCTATGCTTTAGAAATACCACATTTGACAACTGTGTGAAAGAAGGAATGGATGGTAAAGAAACTGGAATTAAGAGAGAGCAATATCAGGAGGCTCTTTTGAAAGTTAAGCCTGAATCAGAAGGCATATAAAAAGTTGACAAGTTAAGAAGATCTGATTCTTAGACACAAGTGAGAGAGTATGAGAGAGTAAGAGAGTTATTACTATATTATATAATATATATATAATATTTATATAATACATATGACATTATGTAATATATATAACAATATATTATTATAATCTTTACTTTACAGATGAGAAAACCTGGGGTTGAAATAGGCTAAGTATCTGGGCCAGGGTCACAAACCCAGTTCTGAGCGTTCTTTCCACACAACCACCGAAAGCCATAGAAGATTTGTGAAAAGGAGAGTGACACAATTCAAGTGATGCCCAAAGTGAAGGAAGATTAGTTTGGGAACTTGTACAAGGGGGATTATAATCTCGAAATAGCCCAGGTAGGAGATGAGAAGGGCTAGACTAAGGCAGGAGAATATAGGAATGAAGGGATGGATGTGAGAAACAAAAGGGGAAGGAGAATCAACAGAACTTGGGACAGAAATGGAAAGAGAGGCATCAGTGATGATAAAACTGATCATGGCTTTGTAAGGATGATGATGAATTTGATTTTAGCCATGTGGATTTTGAGGACCAAAGAGATAAATTAAAAGTAAGATAGAGAAGAAAAAGCAGAGGGTCTACCAAGAACATTTATAATTTTTCAACTTGGGTTGTACATAAGCATAAAGCTCTGATGTTACATTTAGGTTGTACAATCTACTGTACAGTAGCTGGAGTCAAATGAAGCTTAGAAGATAACTAATGTATGAAGAAATGGCAGAGCAGTTTAGGTACATTTACAAATGTATTCAGAAACCATCCCATGTTTACTACATGGGAAATTCTTTTTAAGTGTTCTTTTTCTGAATTGTCAACTTGACAAACACCAACAAACACGAACATTTCCATATACCAAGATCAGAAAAAGAAGCTTGTAGATGAAATTGTGAGTCTCTATTCTATATAGCTTGGATTTTTTAAAAATTATGGTCAATTTAATATGGTAGTTCCAACACTGTCCTCTTTGTGTTCCCTTCTGAACTTGTTTTTTTCATTGTATTTTAAAATATTTCACAGACATTTTCTTTCAATTCTCCTTCTTTTGTATTACTATTACTACCCACCTCTACTCCCTCCATAATTCCCTCCCCCCCAAAAAATTAACTCCCTTGTAACAGAGAATTGTCATGTCTGAAAACGTAGGCTGCATCCTGTATTTCCAGTACCCCATCTCTCTGCCAGGAGGTAGGAAGCCTACACAAGGAAAAGTACTGAAGATTACTTTCCTTATAAAGCAGTTCTTTCCTAAGGGAGATCTCTTCTCAGTCTATTATTCTTCTTGAACCGTGTAGCATTCTCCATTGCTGATGAGTCCCCCCACCCCTCCACACACACACCCCAGCTCTTGGTTTCCCCACATGTCACACTACCCTTCTCTCTCTTTCATTGGTTCCTCACTTCTTCATACTTCTTTCTCCCTGGACTACTTGCTCAAATACCTCATCTATTCTCACTCCCTCAATGAGCCCCTTGATAAAAAAGGCTTTGGACCCAGGATGCTTAAAAAGAGGTTTGCTAAATTCAAATGACTCTCAAATCTGTATGTTGTTCAAGGAAAAACGTCAAGGAGTAATGAAATGATCACATGGCAGGCAGGATGGAGAATCAATATATCCTTAGAAGATAAAGGTACTCTTAAGAAGGGTAAGGCAGAATCACTGAGGCATGACCAAAAACATCTGCCACAGTCCCTTGTATGGAACATTCCTTCTCAATCCAACTATCTACATAGCCTCCAATGTGGTCTTGCTGACTCTAGTTTCTCCCACCCATTTGTCAAACAGGTATTCCCAAAGCATAGCTCTGACCGTGTTATACCCCTGCCTTAAGCACTTTTGTGTCTAGTAGGTAAAACAAATTTCTCTTTTGTTGGGAATTTTAAAACCTCCTCAGTTTGGTGCCAAGAGAGCTTTCCAGACTAATTTCACATTATTCCCCCTCACTAATTCTACATTCTAGACAAAATGATCTAATTGTGCTTCTCCTCTCTCACTTGCATGTCCCCGTACCTGGAATGCCCTCCCACTTCATCTTCTCTAGCTCCCTTCAAGGCTCAGCTCAGATGCCACCTCCTTCAAGAAACAGATACCTCACTTCTCCCATCACTATGAATTTATTTTATACGAAACTTAAATTTATTTACCTATGAACAAATTATATTCCAGCAGAAGACTGAAAATGCTTTGAGGGCAGGGAGTGAGCCATTTTGTTTTACTGATTAATCCCTTTCCCAAGAGCCATGTATACATAGCTATTTGGATATGTGCTCCTTCTCACTGTCTTCAGCTAGATTATCATTGATAGCCCACTTGCTATCTATATATTCATACTACAAAGGCCCCCTAACTGGCCATCTGGCTAGTCTATCCCCTCTCAATTATTGAGGATAATGTGTGTAACATAGGTTTCAGTTGCTCTTTAAATATTTGATAGAATTTACTTGTAAATTTATATAGCAACTTCAGTTTGGTAAAATGCTTCACCTATCACCTCATTTGTCTCAACCCTATATACCTCAATCCTCACAACTCTGTAAATAAGGTACTATTCTTATGCCCATTTTACAGAATCCTCAGCAGCAGATAAATGTCTTGTTACTAGACACCCAGTGTCTGAGGGAGGGCTGCTCTTGGTTAAAAAACAGAGAAATAGATAACTGGAAAAACTAGCAAGGGAGAATTAAACACTGAAACAACATTCAATAAATCAGAAAACACAAATTGCACAGAACAGAACTCCCTATTTATTAAAAATTTTTGGGAAAACCAGAAAGCAGTCTGGCAGAAAATCAGGCTTAGACCAATAGCTTTTGCTATATTCCACAATAAATTCAAAATAGCTACCTGATCTTAATATTAAAAACTAGAAGAGCGAACCATTTACTTTCATGTCTACGGGCAGAAGAGAGGAGATTACAACATAAAATGGATAACTTTGAATAAATGAAAAGTTTCCGCAGGGACAAAATTAACGCACCAAGATAAGAAAGGAAGTCATCAAACAGAGAAAAAAAAAATCTTGGTATCAAATTTCTCTGATAAGGCTTTAGTATCCAAAATATAGAAAGATATTAAATATATTAAATACATATATTAAATATATGAAGATATATAAAACCCAAAGCCGTTTCATAATAGATAAGTGATCTAAGGATATAAACAGTTCTTAAGAGAACTGTAAACAAATCACAATCATATGATTATCAACAACTGTTTATATAAAAAAAACTGCTCCAAATCATCAAGGTTAATAAAAGAAATGTAAATCAAAGCAACTTTGAGGTTTTTCCATCATACCCAGGAAATTGGCAAAGATAACAAGAGATAGTTGGTGTGGAAGGGATTGTGATATAAGGATTGCATTGCTAGTGGAGTCCTGAATCAGTACAGGCATTTTGGAAAGTAATTTGGAATTATGCAGAGTGGCTAAAATGTCCATACCTTTTGGCCTGGAGATTCTATTACTAGGTATATTCCCCCAGGAGGCCGTGGATAAGAAGAAAATACCCATATATATCGAATTATAGTATATAGTATCACTTTTTGTGAGAACAAAAAATTAAAAACAACATAGGTGCACCCACCAAACAAAATGTGGCACATGGATGTAATGGAATAAGTCCAAATGCTGAATACAGAAAAGCATGGAAAGATTTGCACGGACTGATGTAGAATGAAGTAAGCAGAGCCAAGAAAACAATATACATGATTACAACAATATAAATGGAAAGAAACACACACACACACAGAGAACAAAAACAAATGCTGCAAAATCACAAAGAACAAATATGACTCTAACAAAGACATAGGACATCCTGAGCCCACTCCTTGGGAGGGTCCATGTGATCTGGTTACTAGGTGGAGTTGGCAGAGAAAGCCTGAAATACTGATAAGATTATAATACTCTGAGGCAAGCAGGGAAGGGGATCAGCTCAGCCTTACAGTACTATCCCAATGAAGGTCTTACAATATCTAATCAGAAAGCCAAGTTACCATGTCAACGCCCTGAGGTTAAATGGTTACATTTCCCTATAAATCTATACATGGCCTCTTTGCTGAATCCCTTTTGGGTTAGTCACCTTAGGGTCCTGCCTCGTGCTGTCTTTCTCTTCCCCCACTGCATGGCTCATTCTTGTTACCTGTAAGGAACTCTTTTAAGAGTGCTAAATCCCTTTTAGGATTTAGCCTGTCTTTCATTGTTATACTCCCACCTCATGGAGATTTCTTCTGGTTAATTTGGAGTTCCAATAGGGAACTTGTCTTTTTCCTTGTTAACTGTTAAAACCCCTTTTGTTGCTAACTACAGGCTCTCCCAATACTACTTAATATTTACCACTCCTAGTGTTTATTTTACCTCTTCAAATGGGTGTGATCACAGTGTATATGCTTTCAGATTTTTTTGATGTACTGATCATTTTTGCTGGTTTTTTTTTCTCTTAAAAATGCTATTTGTTAGATGGCATGGCTCTCTGGAAGGGCTGAGGAGGAGAAGCACTGGTGGAAATTTTGGTGATTTAAAGAAGAATTTATTGGGGCAGCTAGGTGGCACAGTGGATAGAGCACCAGCCCTGAAGTCAGGAGGACCTGGGTTCAAATCAGACCTCAGACACTTCTTAGCTGTGTGATCCTGGGCAAGTCACTTAACCCCAATTGCTTCAGCAAAAACAAACAAAAAAAGAATTTATTTCTATGTCTGGATCAGGATTTTTTCCCCCTTTCTCCTCCCCCCCCCCCTCCCCAGCTGTTCCTTCATGGTTTGTTTAATCTCCCTTTCTGAGCCTGGGTTCTTTACAATCTCTATTTTCTATTTTTATTAATTTGTACATTCCCTTAAAGAGGAATTATTCAGTCAGATGGTCTGAACAGTGTTGTAGCTCTGCTTACAGTTTGCCAGAATAAGAAGAGGACACCAGTTTTCCAGTGCCCCCAGCAATGTTTGCTGTCGTGACCACCACTCCCTGTTAAGAGTTGCATCTTATTCCTTTCCCATCCCTACAGCTGCCGCTCCCCTCCCCCCCACCTGGTGCATGATGGATATTCTCTTTGGATATCTACTTACAAGAATACTCCATAGATATGAACTGGCTATTGAATGAACACTACTGTAGACTTTCTACACAGGAAAAGCTGAATGCAGCCTTTTAACAGGCGAGGGTATTGGAAAAACTGGTGAGAACTCTGGACCAGCTTATTCTCATGGCTGCCTAAAACAGCCCATCTAGTTCTTATTGTTAACCATGATGGGAACTTCCCAGACTGTCTTGATTAGCATATTTGAGACGGTTCCTTGATGGGAACTCAGTTTTCCCAGACGGTCTTAGTCTCCACATCTCAATACACATCCTTGTTACTCCCTCTGAGCCACCAAACTCTTTCCTGATCCCTCCCCTCACTCCCTAAATCAGGTCCCCACCCCCACTCATCTGTCTCCCCAGAGCTATAAAAGTCCCTCCCAAAAGCAAATTGCTCACTCAGTTATGATTCTGCCTTGCCTAGTCATATTTGTTTGAGCCTGTGTGCCATGCGTGTAAGAAAATAGCAAATCTCTGTTACCTGTGATGCGTGGCTTGTCACGGTTGCTCCACGTTAGGAACTGAATCTCCATCCTATTATTTTTATTATTAATTATTCTAATTAGAAGCATAATTACAATTATGCTCTCCCCAATCTATTTCATATTGCCACTTCTGGCACCTTTATTATCACTTCAAAAGTCTACGTAATAAATGTAATCAATAAAAGCTTTTGACCCAGAGGTTATTATACATTGGTACAGGGTGGTCAAGACACAAACTTCATTAAATAAATGATTAAAGGAGGCTTAGGAAAAGTAACCAGGAATTAATTCATCACATGGAAAAGCTGCCCAGGTTTGTTGACAATGAAAGAAATTTCATTAATTGCTTATTAAAATTCATAAAAATCCATACAATTATTCAACAAGCATTTATCAGGAATCTGGTAGGCATAAAACATGGAAGCAAATATTGCTGGGGGGGCACTGGAAAACTGGTGTTGTCTTTTTAAAGAACATTCTGGCAAACTGTAAGCAGAGCTAGAACACTGTAGAGACCACCTGACTGAGTAATTCCTCTTTAAGGGAATGGACTCCAAAGAAAATAACTAAAAAAAAAAAAAAAAAAAAAAAAAAGGTGGAAAGATATTTACAGTTGTGCTATCTATACCAATGAAGAACTGGAAACAACCTGAAAACCCTACACTAAGGGAATGGTCAAGAAAATTCTGCTCTGAGAACAAGAAGGGACTCACTGCAACTAGGAAAAATATCAAAGCTGTAGAGCACGGTGATGCATAAAAATATATGGGCACAACAGGGTTAAGTGAAAAACGAAAACACAGGCGAGATTATGGTATTAAACTGAGTACATTAATTACAACTCCTTTACAGGTACATTAAGATTGGAAGAGAATTTGGAAAAATAAAGGACTTGGATGTGGATGGTTATTTTCCTTTTCAAAAACCAACATAACAAGCAAAACAAAATCATCAGCAGTCCTCTACCACTGGGGTCGTAGGAAAGCAGGAAAAATTATCTTCCCTCAGCAAGCAAATGACTAAAGCTTTTCAGGGATTTGGGCTCACAGTTGAAAAATGTTAAATGAGTCTTAAAAAAAAGAATGTTTTTAAACTTTCATGCAATATTTCAATTTCATTTTTAAAAGATCTTACTTAACTTTAAATGATTAAGTCAGACAAGTAGCCAAGTCAGAACACATTAACTTCATTTCTTTTTAGGTGCCTTGATTATAGTAATTTCTCAAGACCAACATTTTTCAGTCCTCCTCAGCCACACAAAGGGACACAAAGGGTCACACCCTAGAGCTCACCAACATCCACAATGGTCCACTTCTATCACGGACCAAGGAATTCCCTAAGACCACAACTTCCTATCATTTCCTGTCTCCCTGGGCATCACTCCCTTAGTGCCCTTTGCCCCTGAGTGGTGGGCCAAGCTCCAGCTCTGGCTCTGAAAGTTTAACTTTACCCCATCCCCCTACTCCGGAACCCTTCAATAACCTGGCCTATTGCCCCTTATAATTTGGCCAAGCCCTTCCTTGGATTGTCCCTACCCAGAACACACCTCTTCTGAGGTCCTTTCTAGCTATGATTCTATGTGTGATCTTAGGCAAGTCACTTCCCTTCCCTGAGCCTCAGTTTCCTCTTTTGGAAAATAAGGAGGTTAGGCTAGATGGTTTTAGAGGTCCCTTGTAGCTCTAAATCTGGGACCCTCTCATAGATTAAGTACCTCGAAGGCAATCTCCCAGCACTATTGTGGGCACATGGTAAACAGTCTGCTAGAACATTTATTTACTTACTACAGACAAGCACTATGTTGACGTGTTGTCAGTCCTACCAATAATTAGTGATACTGAACAAAAGCCAGCCTCCAACGGTTTTTTGTCTCTCGATGCCAGACAATGAGCACAGTGATGGGCACAAGGCGGGGACTTAAATTCTTGCTGCCAGCTAGAATCAGAAGGATATGAAAAAAGTCCCCCAAAGGAAAAATCCCCCTCCTATCAACACCCTTAGATGAAAGATTGCTCCAGATCATTAATAAAAAGAGAAATGCAAATCAAAATAATCCTGAGGATTAAAAACAGCAAATAGGAAATCACAAAAAGATTGGAATAGTCAAAAGTCAGAGGATTGTGGCAAGAGAGGCACCAGAGAGCACTCTCGCTGGAACTGCGAATTAGGATACTCGTTCAGAAAAGCAATGGGGAATTATGTAATTCAAGTAAGTAAAACGTCCCTACCCTTCGACCCCAAGACTCTCCTGCTAAACATCTCTCTCCAAGGAGGTCACAGACAAAAAGAAGGGCTCCACAGACAGCAAAGTATTTACACCGAGCACTGTCTGTGATAGCGAAGAACAAAGTGGGTGCCCATGGCTGGGGGAAGGAAGGGCTCAAGAAATTGTGATACACGAATGGAATGGAATATAACCGGGCTATTAAAAAAAAAAAAAAAACCCGGCAAACATGATGAATACCGAGAAGCACGAAAGACTTGGATGAGCTGATGCAGAATCAAGGCAGCAGAGTCAGGAAAACAATTTCTGGAAAGAATCTCTCACAGAACAATCGAAAATGAATGCTACGAAATGAGAGAGAACAAGCTTGGCCCCAAGAAGGAGCCAGAGAATGAATCCACGTCCCCTCCCCCCTTTCTCTGCAGAGGGGGGAAAGGGGAGGGGGCCACAGGTGTGGACCGTAGCATACATAGCGAGTCGGATTTTTTTCCGATGTATCGATCAGTTTTGCTGAATCTTTTTTTCTCTTCTGCCTCGTCCCCCTCCCTCTTTAAAAAATTCTTTGTTATAAGGGATGGCTCAGAGGGAGGGGGAGGAGGAAGAGGAGGAGGAGGAGGAGGAGGAATGCGGAGGGAGTGTAGGCGAGGTAAAAACAAAAGCTATCGGTGCAAAGCGACAGGAGAAGACATCGACAGACAATCGGGAGGCTGCCGACTTTCGTGCCCTTGGCAGCGCAGTACATTCTGGGGAGCTGGCGGTTTGGGGGGGGGGAGGGAGAGGGAGCGAGCGATCCGAACCCGGGGGGCGACGGGAGGACAAACTGACGGACAGCCAGCCAGAGAGTGTGCCGAGGCAGAGGCGCGGAGGAGGGTTGTGGTCTAAGGGGCCACGGCAAATGGTTATGGCAAGGAGCATTCCCTCCCCCAGACCCCCCCCCTCCCTACCCCCTTCACCCTCCGATTTCAAGGACTAAGCAAGCACCCTGCCATTTTTCTCATTGACAGTCACTCTTTCTTCCCCCAACAGACCCGAGAGAAGGATTTGGAAACTATCGCAATTCGCCCAAATAGCCACCTCGCCGAACTGAGCCGCGATTATGCAACTTAGCCGGAAATGGGCAGCCCAGGGCTGGGGTGGCAGTGGGGTGCCGGGAGGGGGGGGGTGTTAGGGGATCCAATGCGGCTGAATGACATCGGGGAGCAGCTAGCCACGGTCCTTAGGGGAGGCGGGCAGCGTCCACCGCAGTGCCTGCAGGGGGAGCCTCTGTCCCAGCCCCTGGGGTACCCCCCTTTCTCATCTCTGGCTATTGGGGTCTTCGAACCTTCCTAGTTCTCCCCCTCCCCCATATCTGCTTTCAGATTCCTTCAGAACAAAGGAAAATAGAACGGAGGGGGCGAGACGTCCACCGCCCCCGTAGCCGTCCCGTGGAAGCCGCGTCGGGACCGGATGAGGGGGAACTGGCGCTGCACCCCACGTCCCCGCATCTCTATCCCCGGCCACCCCACCCCCGCTCCCTGGGAAGCCGCCTCTCCCATGAGCTCGAAGGGTCCAGTGTGGGAAGGGCTCGGGAGCCTGATGGTCAGTCCCGGCCCGCGAGGGGACGAAACTGGGGCCCCGGGCCCCGCTCCCGAGGCCCCAGCCCCGGGAGCCCTCACCTCTTCATGTTGTCTCTAGAGCCGACGCCGCTGCTGTGCTCTGGATCCCGACGGCTGCGGACTGCAATGCCCACAATGCCTCGCGAACGCCAAGAACTCGGGAAGGCGGGGAACACTGCGGCGTGAGGAGGGGCGCGTGCGCAGTCCCGCCTGAGCGCTTCCTCACTGCAGGAGACCTCACAGGGCGAAGCTAGAGGCCACCGCACAAACTCCCCGGGCCTCGAGCTGGAGGGGAGGGACGTCTTATAGTTTGGCGGCGCTTTTCGTTCTTTTGTATCTTTAGCTCTCCCCGTTCACACCCTCCTCTCTCCACAAGTAATAGGTTAACATGAGCCAAAGAACTTAACTGCGCCCAAGTGCTTCGGGACTGTAGTCCGAGGGTGTGGATTCAAATGCTGCTTTTGCCGTTTATTAGCCTAGTCAAGGCACTTCCTCTTCTTGCTTTCCTCTCCCGGGAAATGAGGAGGTTGGACTAAATGCCCCCGAGATCCCTTCTGGCTCTAGAGCCCAGTTTAGTTCCTTTTCCTAATCCAGTTTAGTCCTCCTTCGGCCATGACATATCCATATGGACTCGTTACCCATAACCCTTTTCTTTCTGGGCCTGCTCACTCAGCTGCAGGGGGTCTGCAAGGGTGGTCAGCCCACACCAAACCTGCTGTATGCCCCATTAACCTCGAAATGAATCCTTAATGAAACCCCTACTAACTCTTAAAAAGGCAAAAACAAGGAACAATCATAACCTAAAAGCATTTTCTCGATAGAAAACATGAACGAGGAGGACGTGACCCTTAAATCTGAGTCAGACACTCCCAAGCTATGTCCCAGTGTGGGTGGAGAGGCTACGCTTAGAGAAATCTAGCAGGTAGGCAAGTGAATAGGGAAACACAAATGCTATGGGTAACCCACAATTCTGCGTGGCAGGTCTGGATGCCCTGAGTCTCATCAGAAAACAGCAATAGGAGTGACCCTGTTGGGCAAAGCCACTTTCCGGCTACTCTGATACTAACGAAATGAGGGATTATTTTATTATATAACCACCCTCAGCAGGGCACTGAAAGAGTGTTATATTCTTTCACTGAAAAGCACTTTCCTTAAGTCAGAAAACTTTAACAAGCTCCTCAGATCTGCTCTGGGACTCTGAGAATTTTCTGTCAAACTGGACTCCGCAGTAATACTTTTTCCAACTTTTCCAATAGTACCCTATTTGTCCAGTCTTTGTCCAAACAACTTCAGAGCCCGTTCCCACAAGAAAACAGATACAAATTCTGTGATTGCTCTTGTTTCTCCCTCCCAAACCAGAGAGAGCAATAAAAGGCAACACAAATATGTTTTCCTTCAGGGAAAGGGACCCACATGTGCAAAGATGTTTGTAGCAGCCTTTTTCATAGTGCCAAGAGACTGGAAACTGAGTGGATGCCCAGCAGTTGGGGAATGGTATTTGAATGTTATGGAATATTATTGTTCTATAAGAAATGATCAGGAGGATGATTTCATAAAGGCCTGAGCTGATGCTAAGTGAAATGAGCAGAACCAGGAGATCATTATACACGGCAACAAGATTATAGGATGATCAATTCTGATGAACATGACTCTTTCCAACAATGAGATGATTGATGCCAGTTCCAATGATCTTGTGATGAAAAGAACCACCTATACCCAGAGAGAGGACTGTGGGAACTGAGTGTGGATCCCAACATAACATTCTCACTCTTTTTGGTGTTGTTCACTTGCATTTTGTTTTCTTACTCATTTTCTTTCCTTTTTGATCTGATTTTTCTTGTGCAACATGAGAATTGTATAAATATGTTTACACATATTAGATTTAACATATATTTTAACATATATTGGATTGTTTGCCACATAGGGGAGGGGGTGGGAGGAAGGAGGGGAAAAGCTGAAACACAAGGCTATGCAAGGGTCAACATTGAAAAATTAACCATGAGTATATTTTGAAAATAAAAAGCCATTTAAAAACATGTTTTCCTTTTCACATAAGCCCAATAGCTCTTTATACCAAGGAAAGATTCAGTTCTCTTCCAATCTAGGTACAAACAACCCCACTCAGCTTTGTCAGCCTATTAGCTTGTTTATTTTGTCATCTCTCCCAGGCAGTAATAGCACTCAAAGTGCTAGACAGTTGCAGTGAAATGGTCTTAACCACAAGAAAAAAAATACTAGGAAGCAACAGATTGTAGTGGGATTCCCCCCCCCCCCCCCTTCCCCAGCCCATTCTTCCAAGCCTGCTGCCTGACTTCAGACATTATATTAGGATCAGGGTCTATGCACTTCGGGAAGGCATTTCTGGGCTGGTCCCGTTCCTACTTTTTGAGGAACTGAATGTTGAATTATTCTTAGACTGTCAGAGACAGCCCAGGCTGGGAACCTACAATGTTTCTGTGCTTCCAAAGAGGTTTGCTCCAGGGCACAGTATGATCTCGGCCTTCTTGATCTGACCTCTGCATGCTACTGATCTGTGTTTGGGAAGGAGCATCTTGCCTCTGGCTGGGTTTCCAGTAGACTGCTGTTCAACTCAACCACTCTCAGCCAGCAGGATAGTTCTGCTAATTCAGTGACAGAAATGAAAATTCTGCTTTGCTTTGGGATTTCTGCAGGCTTCAGATTGAGCTAGAAATTGGACTGAGACACCACGCCCCCCCCCCCCCCCCCCCCCCCCCCCCCCCCCCCCCCCCCCCCCCCTCCCAAAGCTGCCTTCTAAATTTGCTCCTTTCTCAATACAGGCCGGGGCCTGTGATTGCTCCTCACCCTGGAACACCACTCCTTAGGCGGAGGTCCCTTCCTCAGTCCTAATGAGCAACAGAGCTGCTGCCCACTTAGACAAAATCAGTCATAGTAACCCTTATACCATTAACTCATTAAACATGGATTAGCCCTTAATAAGGCAAAGGCTTATTTAGAGTGGAATACATCAGGTTAATATTGACAGCCCTGGCTTTTAGCTGCCTTTTTGGGCATTAAGAGTAATCTGTTTATAAAAGTCCTTCAGTTTCCATTCCCAACTGCCTTGGAGTCTTTTATTAGCAGGATTAACTTCAGTTTATGCTAAAAACATATAGACGCTAATAAGAACAGGTAGCACAGCAAATAGACCTCTGGGATCTAGTCAGGAAGTTTTGAGTTCAAATCTTATCTCAGACACTGTATGTACCTCACACTAGCTGTATGACTCTTGGAACATCATTAAACCTCTCCTGGCATCCATATTTGCATCTGTAAAATGAGGATAATAAGAGCATCCACCTCCCAGGGTTGTTATGAGGATCAAATGAGATAACTATAAAGTGCTTAGCAAACCTTAGAGAACTATATCAATGTCAGATATTATAGAATTTTGTCATTTGGTTTGAATGAACTTACAGGAGAACAAGAGAAAATGGTCCAAATTCTGTGGGCTGTTCTCCCACTTAACTGAAAGCCTTTAGGGAAGCCTTTCAGGGCTGCAAGGCACTTGAAACCTCACAAGAACCCTGTGATATAGATGCAGTCTCACAAATAAGAAGACTGAGGCTGAGACCAACTGGGTAATTTGACCAGGATCCATGAGAGAACTCGGGTCTCTCTGACTCCAAGAGCTGTGTCCTAAGCCACTTAGCTGCTTCTGTCTTGGCCTAGTTTCCCCAAATTATGTGTTTGGTGGGATAATAATAATAATAATAGCTAGCATGTATAAAATGCTTTAAGGTTGGCAAAGCCCTTGGCAAATATCTAATTCTTTTAATTCTGATCTTATTATAGATCCCAGCTTCTTAGACTAGGTTCAGGACCCCATATGGGATTGCATAACTGAATGGGGGGGTTGTAAAATTGTGAAATATTATTAGTAAATATTTGATTTGTATACATATTTTATATACCAACATACACAGGGTCGTGTAAAAATTTCTCGGCAGAAAAGGGGTCACGAGTGGCAAAAGTTTAAGAAGTCTTGTTTCTTTGTTTTGGCCAGGCAATTGAGGTTAAGCCACATACTTAGGGTTACACAGATATGAAGTGTTAAGTGTCTGAGGCCAGATTTGAGCTTGGGTCCTCCTGATTCTAAGATTATGTTACCTAGATGGTACAATTTTTACAAGTACATTGTTGAGCTATTCAAGACAAATTTTCAACCGATATGTTTTTTATCCGCAACCAAAATTTGGTACTCCAGCAACAACAAAATTAGCCTAGATCTCCTTTCTCTAAATTGCCCGGCCAGCCATTAGTAGCATGGCCTTGAATTAGACTCCTGAAAAACTCCTCATGTGCTTAACAAAGACCAGAATTTGGTTATGGCCTGAATTTTTCTATTGAGATTTTTTTTTTTTAACTCTCCTGAATCCTAAGTTCCTGGAACAGCTTTGGTATTCATTTACAGAAGAACCTTCACAATACTTCCAGTACAGGAATGATATCTTCAAGTCCCAGAGAAGGGAATATTCAAGCCCAATTGCAACATCCATTGATAAACATTCCAAGGTCAGCAGCACTGTGCAAAATCCTGCTTTCATAATCTGGAATAATTACATTTGAATACTTTAGATAGTCATTTACCAAACTGAGAGGACTCCCTATTCTAGGCTTAATCTTGCTTGGATAAGCAGTTACAGAATTCTGATCAAGGAGAACTTAACCTCCAAATGTTGCAAAGCAATCAAAACATTTCTCTACAATGGTTTCCAATATCATGGCTTTTAAACTTCTGCTTTATTTTTCTAAGTTAACCCTTGAAAGAGATTTGGATAGCTGGCAAAAATGAGGACCTTGTTTAAGTGAAAAATCACTCTTCTATTTTCTTGCTTTTGGAGAATGAGGAATTAAAGTCATTCATCTGGGTTCTAGATGAAGTAATAAATGTGTGCAGAGTTGTATGTTTAGCATTTTTTACTTTCAAGAGCTCCTAATCATTTCTCATTGTCTTCAAATTGAGTTTTAGATCCACACCATGACGTTGTAAACTATAATTACTATAATTTGCTTTTTAATTCATTTCCTTTTTCTATGTTGTTTTGGGGATCACTGAAGGAAAACCTTTTAAATGAACTTCAGTTCAGTTTATGGACTGAGCATCTTTCACACTGAACATAAACTCATAGGCAAGATAAGATACAAACATTCCATTTATTCATGTAATCAAAAATCCAGACAGTATATTTTTAATTTAGATTAAAAGAGAAGCCTCTGAAAAATTTCTGGTCTAATCATGTTGTTGAAGAATTTGCATCTTTTAATTCTCTGATGGGGGAGCTCAAATGTCAGCTTTTCTAAGGATAGAGACATTGTTCCCCAGTCTGAGGTCCCCCTAACTTTTTCCAAGGTGGACATTCAGTGTTTACTTTAGCTGCACGCCTGGGTTCCAGTGGCGATGAAGGTACTGTGAAGTGTTTAGAGCTTGGTCAGACACGATACCGAGGGTCATCCATCGCATCCCAGGTCATCTTGGTCATCTTGATCTTTGTCCTGGTACTGAACTTTGATGATTCTGGAAGAGAGAGTGAGGCTGATGACTTTATGCGACTCTGCCTCACAAATTCAATTCACCTGCAAACCAAGCCATCCCTTTGATGTGGTAGATCCTCTCCTAAAATGAGTATCCACATAGTGGAGAAATTGTTCTTAAAGCTCACTGACTGACTCTCAGGAACCTAGATTTCTTTCTACCCTTAGAGCAGAGAGTCTGGTCTTTTTGGGGGGCACAGAGACATCTGGAGCCTCATTTTCTCAGCTCAGTAATTCTCAGGAAAGAGGATGCTCTGGACAATTTTAGTCAAGCACTCTGAAAATGACCAGGAGCATCTACTGAGCAAGAAATTGAACACTGTGTGGCGGGAGAGGGGAGGGAGAGGAAGGATGAAGATCTTTGTGATCGTGTGGTCATTTACCCCTTTACAATGGAGGACCTGGTGATTTTAAGATCGATCAGTCACTCCTTTAGGACTCTCTCTCTCTCTCTCTCTCTCTTTCTAACTACAGACCAGACTGATAAACATTAAAATAAGCATAAAACTATGAAAACAGTATGTGATATTTAATATGTATTGGTCAACCTGCCATGTAGGGGAGGATATGGGGGGAAGGAAGGGAAAAATTGGAACAACAGATTTGGCAATTATCAATACTGTAAAATTACCCATGCATATAACTTATAAATGAAAAGCTATTAAAAAAAAAAGAAAAAAAAAAGAAAGAAAACAGTATGTGAAAACATATCCTTTTCAGTCAGCTAGGAGTCTCTGGACTGAGAACTGTGGCTAGGAACAGTTGTGCTCAGAGTAATGGCCTGGGTCACTATACCCAGGAAATCTGCTGCCCAGCACAAGAAGAAGGAAAGAAAGCTTACTGGGCATTCCTGCTCATGGGTTGAGATGCAACTTCCTTGTCATCAGAGATCCCTTGCTGAATTGTCAGTGTTTTGGTAGTAGCTAAAATTGGTTTAGTACCAGTGTGAATAGGGGATTTAAAGCTGCAAAAGAAGGCTTTATACTGGCTTCCCACATGTAATACCCAAGGTGGGCGCGTTACCAATTCAGTCACAGACACATACACATACTCCTTCTAATGTATGACACACTTGGACTTTCTCTCAAATGGGCAGATTTTGTGAGTCCAGTCAGAAGTCAGCAAGGCTGGGGCATACCTTTTCTGAAAAACTTCCGGTGGCCATGGATGTCTTTCAAAGAGAAGCAGTCTTAGGTCTGATGCTGACTTTTATTAAACATTACCATTCAGGTAAATGGCAACACTAAACAATGGAAGAAAAGAGATTCATATTAATATAGCACTGTGTGACTTAGGTTTGCCTGATAGAAATTATTTTATTTAATATAATATTATTTATTTTATTTAATCTAATATTAATCAAAATTCAAACCTTTTTTACCTTAAAGAGAAAAAAATGTCCAAACAGTCTCTCATGCCATCGCACATATCCTTTCTTCCCCAAAACACTATGAAACCTTGAACAAGGAAAAAAGATAACATGTTAAAATATAATAACATTCTAGAATAATAACTGTTCAGTTCTTTTCTGGACAATTCTTTTTCAAAGAGTTAAAGGCACAGACCTCTGGGCCTGGTGTCAGGAAGACCTGCCTCAGACACATCTACTGTGTGACACTGGGAAAATCATTGAGCCTCTGTTTGCCTCAGTTTCCTGAAATGGCCAATAGAAATAATGATAGCACTTGCCTCCAAGGGTTGTTGTGAAGACAGAATTAGATAAAATTTGGGAAAAAGTATTTAGCACAATGTCTGCCACATAGAAGATGCTATTTAAATGCTTATTTCTCCTTCCCTAAGAATTAAAAAGAATTTCTTCTTGTGATCAATACTTTTACCTTGAATGAAAAATAAGACAACACTGTTAGGGAAATAATGATGACAACCATTTTTAGATGGGTAGAGAGACTATGATCTTATTTGGACAAGTTTGGTTATCAATATTAATCCATTTCCCTAAGAAAGGTCTTAGCTTTTGTTCTACCTTCTTTCCTAAAGGGAAAAGTCTGAAAAGAGTTTTAGACTGGAGAAATGTTACTTAATACTTTTAGAGAAACTGCAAAGGAGGTGTTTGTTTTTTTAAATACACTTCCATAAGGCAAAAGATCCTGAGAAAGACTAGTCAGATAGGATTGAGGGTAACATCAAAATAACAACAAAGAAAAAAAAATCTATAAAATCAAACCTTGGAGGAAGAGAGTCAAAGAGAGATGTCTGACAGTGTAAAAACTGCAGAGAGGTCAGGAAGCATGAAGACTGAAAAAAGGCCATTAGACATGGTTGATGGAGTTATGAAACGATCCAACCATTCTGGAGAGCAATCTGGAACTGTGCCCAAAGGGCTATCAAACTGTGTCTACCCTTTGATCCAACAGTGTTTCTACTGGGTCTGTTTCCTAAGGAAATCATAAAGGAGGGAAAAGGATCCACATATACAAAAATGTTTGTAGCAGCTCTTTTTGAGGTAACAAAAAACTGAAAAATGACCAGATGCCTATCAATGGGGGAAGGGCTGAACAAGTTATGGTATATAAAGGTAATGGGATATTATTGTTCTATTAAAAATGATGAACAAGCTGATTTTAGAAAGGTCTGGAATGATTTACACGAACTGATGCTGAGCAAAACAAGTAGAGCCAGGAATACATTGTGCACAGTAACAGTAAGATTGTGTGATGATCCACTATGAAAGACTTGGCTCTTCTCAGCCATTCAGTGATCCAAGGCAATCCCAATAAACTTTAGATAAAAAATGCCTTCTGCATCCAGAGAGAGAACTATGGAAATTGAATGTAAATCAACATATGCTATGTTCACTTTTTTTCTGTTTTTTTTTTTCCTCTTGTGGTTTTTCCCTTTTGTTCTGATTTTTCTCTCCCAACATGATTCATAAAGAAATGTTTATTTAAAACGTTATTATATATGTATAACCAGAATAAAACAATTAAAAAAGGAAAAAAAAAGAAAAATATATTGCTGTGTGTATAGAAAAGGAAAAATCATAACTTGAAAAAGAAAACTTAATATTAAAAATAAACTGATAAAAATATAAAAATAACTCATAACAAATGTGATTGAATTAAACAACCCAATAAAACAAAGAAGCAGATTGGATAAGAAAACAAAGCTCTACAATTTGTGGCCTAAAAAAAACACTTAAAAAAAAACCAAAGACATACACAAAATGAAACTTAGAGAATGGAAAAAAAAATTACTATGCATTGAGTAGATCCAAAAAAAGTAAGAGTTACAGTCATTCTATCTGACAAAACAAAGACAAACATCCAAAAAATAAAAAAGGGATAAAAATGAAACATTATGGTAAAAGGCATCACAGATAACAAACCAATATCAGTAATAAACTTATAAATTCCAAATTCCTTAGCATACAAGTTCAAAAAGGAAATAAATACTACCTGCACTACCAGAAGGCAGTAATACAATAGTGACAGGAGACTTTAATATCATTCTTTCAGTTTGTATAAGTTTAACAAAAAGATAAACAAAAGGCAAAATGTGGAATTGAACAAATGCTGGAAAAGTTAGGGGTGAAAGACTTATAGTATCTCCTAAATAGAACAGCAAAAGAATATACATGTTTCCATTCTGGAGAGCAATTTGGAACTATGCTCAAAAAGTTATCAAACTGTGCATACCCTTTGATCCAGCAGTGTTACTACTGGGCTTATATCCCAAAGAGATCATAAAGAAGGGAAAGGGACCTGTATGTGCATGAATGTTTGTGGCAGCCCTCTTTGTAGTGGCCAGAAACTGGAAACCAAGTGGATGCCCATCAATTGGAGAATGGCTGAATAAATTGTGGTATAGGAATTATGGAATATTATTGTTCTGTAAGAAATGACCAACAAGATGATTTCAGAAAGGCCTGGAGAGACCTACATGAACTGATGCTGAGTGAAACGAGCAGGGCCAAGAGATCATTATATACTTCAACAACAATACTATATGATGACCAATTCTGATGGACCTGGCCATCCTCAGCAATGAGATCAACCAAATCATTTCCAATGGAGCCGTAATGAACAGAACCAGCTACGCCCAGCGAAAGAACTCTGGGAGATGACTAAAAACCATTACATTGAATTCCCAATCCCTATATTTTTGCCCACCTGCATTTTGGATTTCCTTCACAGGCTAATTGTACAATATTTCAGAGTCTGATTCTTTTTGTACAGCAAAATAACGGTTTGGTCATGTAATACTTATTGTGTATCTAATTTATATTTTAATATATTTAACATCTACTGGTCATCCTGCCATCTGGGGGAGGAGGTGGGGGGAAGGAGGGGAAAAACTGGAACAAGAGGTTTGGCAATTGTCAATGCTGTAAAGTTACCCATACATATAACCTGTAAATAAAAGGCTATTAAAAAAAAAGAATATACATGTTTCTCAGTACTACATAGAATTGAAAAAAAAATGACTATATATCAGGGCACAGTGATATTTCAAACAAATGTAAAAAAGCAGAAATAGTTAATATATCCATTACAGAACATAATACAATAAAGTTAGTAGTTGGTTCAGGAGCCATAAACAAAAGACATAGACCCAAGTGGAAATTTAAAAATGAAATCCTAAATAATGAGTGGGTCAAAGAACAAGTCATAGAAAAAATGATTCTTTGATCCAGCAATGTCACTACTAATTCTGTATTCCAAAAAGATCATAAAAGTAGGGAAAGGACCCACATGCGCAAAAATGTTTGTAGCAGCTCTTTTTGTGGTGACAAAGAATTGCCTATGAATGTAATGGATTATTATTGTTCTGTAAGAAAGGATGAGCAGACGGATTTCAGAAAAGCTTGAAAAGACTTACATGAACTGATGAATAGAACCAAGAGAACATTATACATCATAACAGCAAGACTGAGTGAAAATCAACTATGATGGATCAGGTACTTCTCAGCAATGTGGTGATTCAAGACAATTCCAATAGATTTGGGATGGGAAAATGCCATCTGATTCTAGAGAGAGAACAATGAAGATTGAACGCAGATCCAACATACAATTTTCACCTTTTGTTGTTTGCTTTTTTTCTCATGATTTTTCCCTTTTGTTCTGATTTTTCTTTCACAACACAATTAATATGGAAATATGTTTAAATTGATTGTACATTCATAACCTATATCAGATTTGTTGCTACCTTGGGGAAGAGAGAGGTAAGAGAGGGAGGGGAAAAAATTGCAACTCAAAAGCTTACAGAAATGAATGTTGAAAACTATTTTTACATCTAATTGGAAAAATAAAATACTACTGAAAATTTTTTTAAAAGTAAAATTATTATGAAGAAAATAAACGATAAAATTTCAGGGATGTAGCTAAAGGAATCATAAAGGGAAAAAAACATCTCTACAAAAAAATTAAGGCCAAATAAAGGAATTTCAGAGTTCATGGAAATGGAAGTAGAAACTTTGTGGGTGAAGGCAAGTCAAGGCTATGAACATCTTTGTGTGTAGCTATAGTAGAGTATATCATGGGAAATAAGCAAATTGAAGAATCAAAAAGTTTCAGAGTTGGCCTTAGTAGTCCTTAATATGATTTTCCCATAGTCTTTGGTAATTTAAGTTTGCTCTGGCCCCATGTCTGAAGGACAGGTCTCTTACATTTCATTCACTCCCAAAACTTCTCCAATATTCTGAGTGGGTTGGGGGATTGTCTTTTTTCCACATTGATTCATGTCCCCATCAATTGTGGTTCCCCCTTTCTAGGGCCCAGTGATTAGCATCCCACTTCCATTTAACTATTCAATATAAGTTTTGACAGAGTATTATTTACTTTAAAAGTGTAGCAAAAACAAGTATACAAATATTTCCCCCAGCATCTTGGGGCTACCATCCTCCTTACACGGCCTCACTCTCTAGGAAGATGATGTCTACCATCAAGCATGTTAAGATTCTCTCTGGTAGAATGGGCAGAGGAGCACAATTTGTCCCAATTTGCTATAATTGTACTTACACCTTGGTTGGGCACTGAAGCCATTAATGTCACGCACTGCATCCTGGGCCATTGCCAGTTTTCTTGACTTTTGTCCTGTCACTGGACACTGATGACTCAGGAAGAGAGTAAGGCTTTGAACATCTCTGCTTCACTTAAATCCAATTCACCTGCAAGCCAAGCCATCATCCCTTGATGTGAATGGTACTCTTTAAAACCGAAAGCAAACAATAACAACAACAATGCAGGGGTCCCACCAAGTTCAAGTCCAAAGTCCCCTTGGACTATTTATTCCCTGAACCATCAGAGCTTTCCAGCTGGCAGACAGTTGAGTCAAAAAATATGCTATTGGAACTCTAGATTTGGGTAAGTCTACAATTGTATTGCTCAAACCCAAGCCCAAGTCAGGAACTTTCAGACTTCAGAGTAGGAAGGCAGAAGTCAGATTTTTCCTTGGATCACACCATTCTGGGAGCAGTGAAAGGCTGCAGGTCCATAACCTGAGCTGTTCCTTATAGTTTGAAATAACCAAACATTCCATTTCTTTGTTATTTTATAATTTTCCAATTACATATAAAATTAAAAAATATTTTTGGAAAATTTTAAGTTTGAAATTTTCTCCCTATGTTCATTCCCTCCTCCCTTCTTGAGAATGCAAGCAATTTGATATAGGTTATATATGTGCGATCATGCAAAACACTTCCATATTAGTCATGTTGAGAAAGAAAATATCAACCCTCCCTTTCTCATCCCCCAAAGAAACAAGAAAAAGAAAATTTTAAAAAATGCTCAGTCTTCATTCAGACTCCATCAGTTTTTTTCTCTAGAAGTGAATAGCATTTTTCATAATGAGTCATTTGGAATTGTCTTAGAACATTGTATTGCTGAGAATAACTAAGTCATTCATAGTTGATTACTGCAGATTTTCTTGTTACTGAGTACAATGTTCTCCCGTTCACTTTACTTGGTATATGTCTTTTTAAAGAATTTAATATTTTATTTCTCCACAATTACATGGAAAAATCAATTTTCAACATTCATTTTCAAATCATGTTCCAGGGGGTGGCACCAATATGGCAGAATAAAACCAGTAAGCTGCTCAAGCTCTTTTAGTTTCTCTCAAAAACCACATGAAACCAAGCCTCTGAACAGAGTCTGGAATGACAGCTCACAGAGAGACAGAATGAAACAAGTTTTCAGTTCAAGATAGGTTGGAAGCACTTCAACAAAGGTCAATATCATGTAAATCAACATATGCTATATTCACTTTTTCCCCCTTTTCTTCTGTTTTTTTCCCCCCTCTTGTGGTTTTCCCCTTTTGTTCTGATTTTTCTCTCAACATGATTCATAAAGAAATATGTAAAAAAAATGTATATGTATAGACAAAAAATAACATAATATTACATATAACTGGGGAAAAAAGAAAGGTCAATTTTACTGGGGTGAAAAGGGATGCAAAACTCAGAGAGTATCTGGGAAAGCTAATTGGAAGGTTTCAAAGACAGCAGATCAGCAACTGAGACTGTTGATACTGACTCAGTAGATTAGTAGCAAAGCACACCAGTGGAGTACCCTTTTGGCCCAGGACAAAAGGGAAATTACCAGCCTAGGAAATCAGGTGACAACAGGCAGAAGGTAGGTCAGGCTACCCCTAAGTTCAGTGATTAAGTCACTAAACACAAGGGGCCCCTGTGTTCAAAGTCACATAAGAAGTTTGGGACAAAGCCTCCTGTTCCCCCAGGAGCAGAGCTCAACCTTAAAAGTCACAAAATAGGGGAAAAAAGAAAGAAAATGAGCAAGAATCAAAAAAGAACCTTGAACATAGAAAGCTAGAATGGTGACTGGGAAGACCAAAACTCAAATCAGAAGAGAACAAAATGCTTACATGCAAAATATTAAAGTGGGATATGAATTGGTCTCAAGCTCAAAACACCTTGTTGGAAGAGTTCGTAAAGGATTTTAAAAGTCAAATAAAAGAGGTAGAAGAAAAAGTGGGAAAAGAAACAAGAGGTACACAAGAAAGTCAACAGCTTAGAAAAGGAAGGACAAAAATTGACTGAAGAATGGTTACCAATTCCTTAAAAAATCCAATTGGCCAAATGCAAACAAATATCCACTGTAGGAAAAAAAAAAAACTTTTAAAAGTAGAAAAAGAGATACAAAAGCTAACTGAAGAAAATCATACATTAAAAAGCAAAGCTGGGCAAATGGAAGTTAATAACTCTATGAGACATTAAGAGTCAAACTAAAAAGAATGAAAAAAAAATAGAAGAAAATGTAAAATACCTCACTGGAAAACAGATCCAACAGGGACAAATTAAAAATTACTGAACTACCTAAAAGTCACAACAAAAACAACAACAAAGAGTCTGGACAACATTCTTCAAGAAATCATTAAAGAAAACTCTCTTCAGAGAAAACCTTAGAGGGCAAAATAGTCATTGAAAGAATCCATTGATCACCTCCTGAAAGAGATCCCACAAGGAAAACTCCCAAGAAATACTGTTGCAAAACTCCAGAACTATAAAGTCAAGGAAAAAATACTATAAGTTGCATACAAAAACAATTCAAGAATTGAGAAGCCAGTCAGGATTACCCAGGATTTGGTAGCTTCTACACAAGAAATACTATATTTTGGAAAGCAAAGGATCTGAGATTAAAACCAAGAATCAACTACCCAGTGAGACTGAGCATAATCTTTTGGGGGAGGAGATGGAGCTAAAAATGAACTAAGAGATTTTCAATCATTTCTATTTAAAAAAACCCCAGGAAAGAACAGAAAACTTGATCTATAAATACAAGATTCACAAGAAGTATAAAAAAGGTAAACGGAAAAAAACAGTATTTAAAGATTAAACTCTTTATATCCCTAAATGGGATTTAGGGTTATAACTTTTAAGAACAATATCTTTTATTAGAGTATTTAGAGAATGTTATAAATATAAGTTGACTTTGATATGATGATATATTTTTTTAAAAAGACATTAAAGGATGGAAAAAGGACTGTACTGGGAAAAGAGGAAAGGAAAGGTAAAATGGGGTAAATTAGATCACATAAATAGGCATAAAAATACATATTACAATAAAGGTAAAAAAGGGAGAGGGATGGGATACTGTCTGAAGCTTAATCTCATCAGTTTTGGCTTGAAGAGGGAATAACATAGTTGGTTATAGAAATCTATCTTACCCTACAGGGAAGCAGGAGAATGGGAGGAGAAAAGGAGGGTCTAGATAGAAGGGAAAGCAAAAATAGTAGGAGAAAAGAGTAAGAGACAAGAGGAGAGAAGTTACAAAGGAGGGCAGTTTGAGGGAGGGAGTAGTAAGAAACAAAACACTGGTGAGAAGAGATAGGGTGAAAGAGAAAAAAAGGATATATAAGGGAGAAAATAGGATGCAGAGAAATAAACAACTAGTAATCATAACTGAATGTGAATGGAATGAACTCTCTCATGAAATGGAAGCAGATAGTAGAGTAGAAGTTAAGTGCAATGAGTTGAACCAAATCAGTTCCAATAGAGCAGTAATGAATTGAACCAGCTACACCCAGCAAAAGAACTCTGGGAAATGACTATGAACCACCACATAGAATTTCCAATCCCTCTATTTTTGTCCGCCTGCATTTTTGATTTCCTTCACAGGCTAATTGTACACTATTTCAAAGTCCGATTCTTTTTGTACAGCAAAATAACTGTATGGACATGTGTGTATATATATATATATATATATATATATATATATATATATATATATATTGTATTTAACTTGTACTTTAACATATGTATTGGTCAACTTGCCATCTGGGGGAAGGGGTGGGGGAAAGAAGGGAAAAAGTTGGAACAAAAGTATTTGCAACTGTCAATGCTGAAAAATTACCCATGCATATATCTTTTAAATAAAAAGCTATAATAAAAAAAAAATAAACTACAACTGACATTTTAAAAAAAAGAAAAGAAGTTAGGTGTTATAGGAAGAAATATATAGCAAAAGTATACTAGTGGGGGTCCTCAACCTCCCCCTCTCAGAATCAGATAAATCTAATCACAAAATAAACAAGAAAGAAGTTATGTAGGTTAATAGAATCTTAGGAAATTTAGATACTATAGTCTTCTGGAGAAAACTGAATGGGGAAAGAAAAAAATATAACTTTTATCAGTGATACCTAGCACTTACACAAAAATTGAGCATGTATCAGGGCATAAAAACCTCACAATCAAATGCAGAGAGGCAGAGATAATAAATACATCCTTTTCAGATCACAATGCAATAAAAATTACATGCAATAAACGGCAAGGAAAAGACTAAAAAGTAGTTGGAAATAAAACAATCTATTCCTAAAGAAAAGAATAAGTGGGTCAAACAATAAATCAGAGAATCAATAATTTTGTCCTAGAGAATGACAATGATGAGACTACATATGGGATGTAGTCAAAGCAATTTTGGGGGGAAATTTTATATTTCTAGATGCCTACATGAATAAAAAAGAGAAAGAAGAGATCAATGAATTGGGCATACAACTAAAAAAGCTAGAAAAAGAACAAATTTAAAACTCCCAATTAAATGCCAAATTAGAAATTCTGAAAATCAAAGGAGAGATTAGTAAAATTGAAATAAAAAACAATTGAACTAGTAAATAAAATTAAGAGTTGGTTTAAAAAAACAAAAAAAAAAACCAACAAAATAGATACTTTTCATTAATTTGTTTAGAAAAATAAAATAAGAAAAACAAATTACTAGCATAAAAAATGAAAGGGTGAACTTACCACAAATGAGAAAGAAATTAAAATAATTATTAAGAGGAATTTTGCCTAACTATATGCCAATAAATTTAACAATCTAAGTGAAATGAACAAATATTTGCAAAAATATAAATTTTCCAGATTAACAATAGAGGAAATAAAATACTTAAATAATACTATCTTGGAAAAAGAAATTGAACAAGGCATCAATGAGCTTTTTAAGAAAAAATCTCCAGGACCAGATTGTAATGTCCGGGCTAGCTTTCTGGAGGGCCTTCAGATGGGCCTTGGTCTTAGCAGGATAGACACCACAAGAATGGTCAAGAATATAGTCTAGATTCTTTATTCTGGCCCAATCTTGATTTTAGTGCAGGAGACAGGAGAGCCACCACAAGGCTGGTCAAAGATAGAATGTCTCTCTTCCAGTCCTTCTTAGCCCTTATATATCTTATTGTAATAACATCATTATACCATATTGATTATGTGTGAACTTAGAGAACCATTACATCACTATACTAAATACTAAGCATATATGTGAACTAGAGAACCATTATATCATCAATTCCACTGAATTAGCACCTTGTTTTAAGTACACTTCTCCAGAGTTCCAGCCCTCTACATCTCCCACTTTCTTTTGTTTTAGAACACAGGTGGTCAGCCCCTTCCTGACTTCTCAGGGAGGTGAGAACACCAAACCAGATATTGTTAGCAGGTTTCCTCTGGACTGATGGGTCTGACTTGAAACAAGTATACATAAATCCATCAGCATGGGAGATATTATATAAGCACATAGGAATATAACACAGGCTAGTAGTGATGTAACAAACAATATAAATCAATTTAAGAAATTATACATGTCCATAAGTCCTAGAAGTGGTCCAAAACCAGTCTATTGTGTATTACTTCACGTGTGAGGGAATCCAATGATTCCTGCAAGTTTTGAAGTCCTGCAAAAGTCTAATCATGTGTCAAGGAATCCAATGATTCCTGCGGTTTTTGAAGTCCTGTAGTATTCTCATCGACAATTTTTGATGTTCATGAGGCATGCTTTTTCAGTGGCACACGTAGTCAGAGATGGAACCATCAGATGTTTCTTGGGTTTTAAGGGTCTTCTCCTTTTCCTTCTCTCTCCAATGGACAAAGTGAATACAGCTTGTTGGCCCCCATCTGATTCCTTCTCCACTTGGAGAGATACAAGCAAACCCTCTCCCCCAAGCAGTTAACCTATCTGGTCCCTTCCATTCATCACTTTCTGGATCTCTCCACATCACCTGGAGATTATCTAAAGATAATGGAGCTGCTCGCACTGAACACTGCCCTCCTGATGGGTTATAAAATCTGTCTACGAGAGCCAATGCATCTTTATCAAAAATTAAAAAATTAACAGTGTAAAGAGCTAAATTTAAAAGTTCTTTAGGATTACCGGTGGATCCCACTTTCTTTTGTTTTTGGAGGAGTGTCTTGATGTCTCTGTTTCTCCTCTCTACTATTGTCTGTCCTTGAGGATTAAAAGGTATGCCAGTGGTGTGTAAAATCTGATACTGTGCACAAAAGTATGCAAAATGTTTAGAAGTATATACAGGTTCATTATCTATTTTTATTGCTTGTGGCACACCCATACTTGCAAAAGCTTATATAAGGAATTCAGTGACCACTTGGGCAGTCTCTTTTGTTGCTGGTATTGCAAAAGTAAATCCTGAAAAGGTATCTACTATAACATGGATAAAACACAGACGACCAAAAGATTTATAATGGGTCACATCCATTTGCCAAATTTTACTAGGTCTCAAACCACGAGGGGTTTTCCCTGGACAGAGTGTAAGAGCGTGGAAAGGAAGGCAAGCTGTACAGGCTTTTATTATGCTCCCAACTTCCTCTTTTGTTATACCAAATTGCAGATGTAAAGTTCAAGCAGCCTGATGATATTTAGAATAAAATTCTTTGGCTGCCTGAAATAAAGGAGTATTGGCCAACATGGTTAGACGGTGATCTGCCTTTGAATTACCATCAAAAATAGGACTTGAAAGTCCACTATGAGAGAGGACATGTAAGATATAAATCTTACTTGGATGCTTTCTCACTTGCTCTTGAAGTTCCTTAAAGAGCTGATATATATTAGAAGCTACAAATTTTATTTGGATTGTGGCAATTCTTTGTACCACACCTACTGAACAGGCCGAATCAGATATTATATTTATATCTCCTGGATAATAAATAAGAGCTAGAATGATTGCATACAATTCATTCTGTTAAGTGGACTGAAAAGGAGTTCTGACTACTCTCTTTATAGTTAAGTCATGTGAGTATACAGCACAAATGTTATGTTTGGATGCATCTGTAAAGATAGTTGGTCCTTTAAGAGGAACTTCAGAAACCTTTTCTTCAAGACTTCATCACCAATTATGTAATAGTCAGATTATCTTTAATGGAGACCCATGTGTAAAATTTGGAGCCATGGCCAATAAAATTTGCCACTCTGGGATGGTTTTGCAGCACATATTAATTTGTGCATTGGTATAAAAGGTGTATATCTTGTCAGGTCTTATCCCAGATAATTGTACTGCTCACTTAATGGCCTTTAATAAAATTCTAGCCACAAGCACTGAGTAAGGAGGAAGGCTTGGTTCTTGTTGTGCTGGGAGGTTCACCCACGCTATCACACTGTCTTGTTGATGAAGGACTGCTGTGGGTGCCTTTTGTATAGCAAAAAACTTATATTTCCAAGGGGTTTTGAGTGACTCTTTAAACCACATTGGATAAAGCCAGTTCAACTTCTCTCAAAGCCTCTTGAGCTTCTTTTGTAAGCTGGTGTGGTGAGTTTAAAGCAGTATCTCCCCTTAAAATGTTATATAATGGTTGCAATTGATAGGTAGTCAAGCCTAACACTGGACGCATTCATTGGATCATTCCCATCAATTTCTGAAAGTCACTTAAGGTGTTCAACATCTCTGTTCTTAAAGAAAGCTTCTGTACTGTAAGCACCCTTAGGATATACTTCATATCCTAAATATTGAAAAGGAGCATGCCTTTGAATTTTTTTCTGGAGCTGTATGCAATTTGTAGTTCCTTAGTGTTTCTATCCCAAGATATCATTCATGTAATATAACAACATAACTTTTGGAAATGCTTTTCTTTTTTATTATTATTATAGCTTTTTATTGACAGACCATATGCATGGGTAATTTTTCACCATTATCCCTTGTACTCAGTTTTATTACAACTTTTCCCCTCCCTCCTTCCATCCCCTCCCCTAGATGGCAGGCAGTCCTATATATGTTAAATATGTCGCAGTATATCCTAGATACAATGTATGTGTGCAGAACCGAACAGTTCTCTTGTTGCACAGGAAGAATTGGATTCAGAAGGTAGAAATAACCCGGGAAGAAAAACAAAAATGCAAACAGTTTACATTAATTTCCCAGTGTTCTTTCTTTTGGTGTAGCTGCTTCTGTCCATCATTGATCAATTGAAACTGAGTTAGGTCTCTGTCAAAGAAATCCACTTCCATCAGCATACATCTTCATACAGTATCGTTGTTGAAGTATATAATGATCTCCTGGTTCTGCTCATTTCACTTAGCATCAGTTCATGTAAGTCTCTCCAAGCCTCTCTGTATTCATCCTGCTGGTCATTTCTTACAGAACAATAATATTCCATAACATTCATATGCCACAATTTACCTAACCATTCTCCAATTGATGGGCATCCATTCATTTTCCAGTTTCTAGCCACTACAAACAGGGTTGCCCCAAACATTTTGGCACATACAGGTCCCTTTCCCTTCTTTAGTATCTCTTTGGGATATAAGTCCAGTAGTAGCACTGCTGGATCAAAGGGTATACACAGTTTGATAACTTTTTGGGCATAATTCCAGATTGCTCTCCAGAATGGTTGGATTCGTTCACAACTCCACCACCAATGCATCACTGTCCCAGTTTTCCCGCATCCCCTCCAACATTCATCATTATTTTTTCCTGTCATCTTAGCCAATCTGACAGGTGTGTAGTGGTATCTCAGAGTTGTCTTAATTTACATTTCTCTGATCAATAGTGATTTGGAACACTCTTTCATATGAGTGGTAATAGTTTCAATTTCTTCATCTGAAAATTGTCTGTTCATATCATTTGACCATTTATCAATTGGAGAATGGCTTGATTTTTTATAAATTAGAGTCAATTCTCTATATATTTTGGAAATGAGGCCTTTATCAGAACCTTTAACTGTGAAGATGTAGGAAATGCTTTTCTTACTGGAGTAAGAGCAGCAATAACATACAGTTGACACGTAGTAGGGCTATTCTTCATTCCCTGTGGCAAAACTGTCCATTCATATCTTTTATGAGGCTCAGCTAAATTAATGCTAAAAAAAAGGCTAAAAAGGCAAATTTTTTTTTATTTTATAGCTTTTTATTTACAAATATATGCATAGGTAATTTTTCAGTATTGACAGTTGCAAATACTTTTGTTCCAACTTTTTCCCTTCTTCCCCCCACCCTTTCCCCCAGATGGCAGGTTGACCAATACATGTTAAATATATTAAAGTATAAGTTAAATACTATATATATATATGCATATCCAACCGTTATTTTGCTGTATAAAAAGAATCGGACTTTGAAACATTGTACAATTAGCCTATGAAGGAAATCACAAATGCAGGCAGACAAAAATAGAGGGCTTGGGAATTCTATGTAGTGGTTCATAGTCATCTCCCAGAGTTCTTTCGCTGGGTGTAGCTGGTTCAGTTCATTACTGCTCTATTGGAACTGATTTGGTTCACCTCATTGTTGAAGAGGGCCACATCCATCAGAATTGATCATCATATAATATTGTTGTTGAAGTAAATAATGATCATCTTTTCATATCTTCCTTATCCAGAAGGATAGAATAGAAACAATCTTTAATGTCTATAACCCAAAGAGGCCATTCTCTAGGCAATTGAGTCAGAGATGGGAGTCCAGGCTGAAGAGTTCCCATAGTTTCCATCTGTTCATTTACTTTTCTCAAATCAGTCAACATTCTCCATTTCCCAGATTTCTTTTTTTCACAATAAATACAGGGCAATTCCACGGACTTAGAGAAAATTGTAAGTGTCCTTGGTCAAGTTGCTCTTGTACTACATCTAATAAGGTTTGGATTTTCTCGCTAGCTAAAGGCCACTGTTCTACCCACACTGGTGTATCAGTTTTCCATTGAATGGGAGCAGGTGAGAGTGCAGGCAGGCCTTCAACAGCAGCCCTGCCTAAAAAGCCAAAAATTGCAATCCTAACTGTTGTAAGATGTCTCTTCCCCATAGATTGATGGGAATTTTTTCTACTACAAAAGGAGTAAAAACTCCTTTTTCGCCTTCAAATGTCCATCTCAAAGGGGTAGCACTAATTTTAGCTGCTATTGATCCTCCTATGCCAGATATATAGGTATCTGCCTTAATCTTTGGCCAATGACTGGACCAGCTGGCACCTCTAATGACTGTAAGATCTGCACCTGTGTCTACCAATCCTTCTAATGGCATGTCATTTACATAGATAGTGAGCAAAGGTCAGTCAGCTGTAATAGCTGCTTTCCAGAATATTCCTGGATTTTGTTGCTGGTGTCAGAATCTGGGTGACTATCACCAGATTGCTTATTAGGAGTCTATATCAGTAAACCTGATGATACTACTTTTCCTGGGTGATAAGTCACACATTGTCTACCTATATTAGTGACTGGGATATTAGCTACACATTCCCCAGTTTCCCAAATCAGTATATGGATGGACACTGTTTTGTACGTACTCTCAGGAGGTGAAATGGTCAAGCCTACTATGCTTGGAGGCAAGGAATCTATAAGCCGGACAGGGACAGATTTTACCTCTCCAGGGGATATCTCAGTAGTCCCAGCTGCATACAACTCTATTCTCCCCAATTGTAATCCCTTTCTCCCATCAGGTTGCTTTTTTGGCTGATTGATCATGTCGGAGTACTGAACTTCTAAAGACTTTCTGGGGGTAACATCGGCTGCCACCATGCTCCAAGTGTTTTTTGCCTGGGATGCCGAGCCCCGCTTCCCATTTCTTTGAGTCAATCTACATTCTGATGTCTAGTGGAAGCCTCTGTTGCATTTTGGACATGGGGTTTTGGATCTTGTTCTTCTACCTTGTCTTCTATGCCAACATTGAGCTTTGTGACTAGTTTAGCCCCTATCAAAGTTTCCTGCTTGTCTATTTTTGTGTTCACCCTATTTCCAGGTCACAGGGACTTTCCACTGAACTCATGATCGTGTTAGTTAAACTGCTGAGTGTAAATACTTATGCCCCATGTTGGGCACCAAAATATATTGTCTGAACTAGCTTTCTGGAGGTCCTTCGGACAGGCCTTGGTCTCAGCAGGATAGACATTACAACAATGGTCAAGAATAGAGTCTAGATTCTTTATTCTGGCCCAATCTTGATGTTAGTGCAGGAGGCAGGAGAGCCACCATGAGGATGGTCAAAGATAGAATGTCTTCCGGTCCTTCTTAGACCTTATATACCTTATTGTAATTACATCATTACAGCACACTGATTATGTGTGAACTAGAGAACCATGACATCACTATACTAAGTACTAAGTATATGTGAACTAGAGAACCGTCATCTTATCAATTCCACTGAGTTAACACCTTGTTTCAAGTATACTACTCCAGAGTTCCAGCCCTCTACACCAGATGGCTTCACAAGTGAATTCTACCAAATATTTAAAGAACTATGAATTAAAGTATTATATAAATCATTTGGAAAAATAGGTAAAGAAGTAGTCCTGCCAAATTCATTTTATGACACAAATATGGTGCTGATGCCTAATCTAGAAGAACCAAAACAGAGAAAGAAAATTACAGATCAATCTCCCTAATGAATATTGGTGCAAAAATTTTAAATAAAATATTAGCAGAGAGGTTATAAGAACTTATCAACAAGATAATATACTATGACCAAGTAAGATTTATACCAGGAATTCAGGACTGGTTTAATATCAGGAAAATTATTGGCATAATTGACCATATCAATAACAAAACTAACATAAATCATATGATAATCTCAATAAATGCAGAAAAAGCTTTAGACAAAATACAGCACCCATTCCTATTAAAAACATTAGAAAGCACAGAAATAAATGAAGTTTTTCTTAAAATGTTAAGTAGCATCTTTCTAAAACCATCAGAAAGCATTATATGTAATAGGGAGAAATTAGAAGCATTCCCAATAAGATCAAGGGTGAAATAAGAATGCTTGTTAACATTACCATTGTCAATATTGTACTAGAAATGTTGGCTTTACCATTCTGGAGAGCAATTTGGAACTATGCCCAAAGGGTTATCAAACTGTGCATACCCTTTGACCCAGAAGTGTTTCTACCGGGCTTATATTCCAAAGAGATCTTAAAGGAGGGAAAGGGACCTGTATGTGCAAAAATGTTTGTGGCAGCCCTGTTTGTAGCGGCCGGAAACTGGAAACTGAGTGGATGACCATCAATTGGAGAATGGCTGAATAAATTATGGTATATGAATGTGATAGAATATTATTGTTCTGTAAGAAACGACCAGCAGGATGATTTCAGACCTCCAGGCCTGGAGAGATTTACATGAAATGATGCTGAGTGAAATGAACAGAACCAAGAGATCATTGTACATGGCAACAACAAGATTATATGATGATTGATTCCAATGGATGTGACTCTCTCCAACAATGAGATGATTCAGATCAGTTCCAATAATCTTGTGAAGAGAGTCATCTACACCCAAAGAGAGGACCGTGGGAACTGAGTGTGGACCACAACATAGTATTTTCACTCTTTCTGTTGTTGTTTGCTTGCATTTTGTTTTCTTTCTTTCTTTGCTCTTCTTAATCCAATTTTTCTTGTGTAGCAAGATAACTGTATAAATATGTATACATATATTGGATTTAACATATTTAACATGTATTAGATTATCTGTCATCTATGGGAGGGGGGAGAGGGAAGGAGGGGAAAATTTGGAACACAAGGTTTTGCAAAAGTCAATGTTGAAAAATTACCCATACATATGTTTTGGAAATAAAAAGCTTTAATAAAAAAATAAGATAACCCTAAAAAATAAAAATAAAAGTAAACATAAAAAAAGAAATGTTGGCTTTAGCAATAACAAAAGAAAAGGAAGTTGAAGGAGTTACAAAAGGCAAATTTATGACCAACAAGCAATGAAGAAATAAAACTATCACTCTTTGCAGATGATTTGATGGTGTACACAGAGAATCCTAGAGAATCAACTAAAACTCTATTTTAAACAATTAAAAACTTTAGCAAAGTTGCAAGACATAAAATAAACCCACATAAATCATCAGCATTTCTGTTACCAAAAAAGCCCAGTTTCAAGAGATAGAGAAAGTCCATTTAAAGTAACTGTAGACAAAATATTTGGATGTCTATCTGCCAAGACAAACCCAGGAACTATATAAATACAATTATGAAACACTTTTCACACAAAATCAGATCTAAACAACTGAAAAAATATCAACTGTTCATGGGTAAGCTAAGTTAATATAATAAAAATGACAATTCTGCCTAAATTAGTTTATTTATTCGGTGCCACACCAATCAAACTGCCAAAAGTTTTTTGTAGAACTAGAAAATATAAGAAAATTCATCTGAAAAAATAGGTCAAGAATATCAAGTGAATTAATTGGAAAAAATGCACAGGACAGTTGACTAGCAATACTAGATCTAAAACTATTATAAAGCAAAGACTGTTGTCTTTGAAATCATCTGGTACTGGCTGAGAAATAGAGTGCTGGATCAAAGGAATAGGTTAGGTGTTGGAATCTTTACTAAAATGTTAAGACATTTCTTTACAAAGTGTTAAAGACATTGGAGTTAATTTAATCTTAGAGTTATTTTGGGCCAGAACTTGAAACAAGATACTAAGTGGAACTGATTGAACAATGCTTGTGTTCACACCTTTAAAGAGCTCATAAGTATCTAAGTACTCAATGGAGTTCACTCCTTTGGGAGAGTTCAGGGCTAGTATGAGAGCTGAATTCACACCTCCCTTAGGACCAGAGAGCACTCTGGGAGATAACCCAGAATCCCTCTCCCTCCAGAAGGCGGAGTTAACCTTTGGGAGATCACATAAATATAGGGAGCTTTTGAAGCTTGAAGTTACTTCTTCAGGTGGAACTGACTGGAGGTACAGAGAGATTCATTGCATCTTCCAACGTGGTGCTGGCTGGAGGCTGAAGAAAGCAGAGGCAGAAGCCAAGGACAAAGCTGCAAGATCTCTTAGAGCTCAAGCAGAGAGATAGGCCTCAACTAACCGGGCTAATTTGGAAGGAGAAATAAACGTTGGCATTTTTTATCAGCTGGCTGCGATTTTGGATTAATTATTGAGTGCAACTGAGACTAAGGCTGCCCCCTCCAAGGAAAACCCCTCAACAGTTAGGTACAAAAAAATAGTAATCAATGATCATCATAATCTACCCCAAAATTCCATTTTCTGGGATAAGAACTCACTCTTTGACAAAAATTACTAGGAACACTGGAAAACAGTATGTCAGAAACTAACCATAGACCAACATCTCATACCCTCTACCAAGATGAAGTTAAAATGGGTAATGATTTTGGCAAAAAAAGGTGATAATATAAGAAAATTAGGAGAGGAAAGGATAGTTTAACTGTCAGATCTTTGGAGAAGGGAGGAATTAATAATCAACAAAAAATAGAGAACATTATGAAATGCAAAATGAATAATTTTGATTACAATAAATTAAAAGGTTTTGCACAACCAAAATCACTGCAGCCAAAATTAGAAGGGAAGGAGAAAGCTGGGGAAATTTTTCAAAGCCAGGGTTTTTGATAAAGGCTTTGTTTCTCAAATATGTAGAAAATGGAGTCAAATTTATAAGATTACAAGTCATTCCTCAAAAAATAAATGGTCAAAAACATGATCAATTTTCAGATAAAGAAATTAAAACCATATCAATTCCAATAGATTTGCAATGGAAAGTGCCATCCACATCCAGAGACAACTATGAAGACTGAATATGGAGAAAAACATAATATTTTCACCTTTTGTTGTTGTTTTTTACTTGTTTTTTCTTACTTGTGTTTTTTTCTCACTTTTCATCTAATTTTTCTTGTACAGCATGGCAAATATGGATATATGTCTAGAAGAATTGTACATGTTTAATTTATATTGAATTGCTGTGTTGTCTTTGGGAGGGAGAGAGGGAGAAAAAATTTGGAACAAAGATTTTGCAAAGATAAATGTTAAAAACTATCTTCGCATGTATTTAGAAAAATAAAACACATGGGGCAACTAGGTGGCACAATGGATAAAGCACCAGTATTGAATTCAAGAGGACCTGAGTTCAAATCTGGCCTTAGACACTTAACACTTCCTAGCTGTGTGACCTTGGGCAAGTCACTTAACCCTAATTGCCTCAGGGGGAAAAAAGAAAGAAAGAAAAAGAAAACCTATGTTTTGTTTAAATATTGAATCAGGATTAGGGTTACAAACTCCAAGGGCTACTCAATTGGAAGAGTTAGATGAAATAAGATCTTAAACCTCAGTGGATATATAATGGAATGGGGGAGGGGGTTTTAAAGCAAGGTGAATGAACACAAGCTATTACCATTAATAAAAATAATAGACATTTTTAAAAAAGGAAATACAATAAAAAAAGAAATTAAAACCATTTATAGTCATATGAAAAAATACTCTAAATCGCTATTAGAGAAATGCAAATTAAAACAACTCTGAGGTACCACCTCATATCTTTCAGATTGGCTAAGATGACAGGAAAAAATAATAATGAATGTTGGAGGCGATGTGGGAAAACTGGGACACTAGTACATTGTTGGTGGAATTGTGAACAGATCCAGCCATTCTGGAGAGCAATTTGGAACTATGCCCAAAGGGTTATCAAACTATCCATACCCTTTGATCCAGCAGTGGTTCTACTGGGCTTATATCCCAAGGAAATGATAAAAGAAAGCTTTTGATGTAGGAATTTTGACTTTGCTGTTTTCTTCTGAGTTTGTTTTGATCTTTCTTATCATAACAGTAACTTTCTATAGTCAGAATTTCTTTGTTTTTGCTTATTTTTCCAGCCTATTTCTTGACTTTTAATTCGTTGTTAAAGTAGGGCTCTGCTTCCAAGTGAAGGGTAACACTGTCCCAAGCTTCAGGGGTTTTGTATAGCTGTTTTAAGTTATTTGTAGGGACCTATAATTTTCAGTTCTTACAAGGTGGCGTGATCTATCCCTTGGATAGTACTCAGGTCTGTGAGACAGCACTCTTCTATCCTGGAAATGTGATTAGACTCCCCAATCTATTGTGGCCCCAAGTTCTAGTGCACCTCCTCACTCCGGGACTGACACCCAAGATGGCAACCTGCATAGAAGTATGAACAAAGCAACAGAATCTTATCCCCAATGCCAGTAAAGGGGTCCTGTAATCTCCCTCTGACCAGTTGCCTAAACCCCCTTACCATCTATAAACAGAAAGCTCTGGAAGCAGTTGCTGTTGCTACTGATTCAGTCATTTTCAAGGTCTATTCCTAGTTTGCTGGGGCCCAGTCTGTGATTGTGAGGTCTACACTGGACTGTGATCCACTCTCACTCTAGTGTAACAGGCCTTTCCTGTTAACTTTCTAAGGTGTCTTGGTCTTGTCCCTGTCCTTTTGTAAATTCTGTGACTCCAGATTTTGTTTTAGGGATTTATTTAAACTAAACAGGGATTATTAAACAGGGATAGGCTGGTGCTCTATCCACTGCGCCACTTAGCTGCCCCTTGTAGTTATTTTAAATGGAATTCTCTTTGGTCACACACAAAAAAAAAGATTCTCTAGGATTCCCCAAGTGTACCATCAAATATTATGCAAAGAATGATGTTTTTGTTTCCTCATTACCTATTTATTTTAATTCCTTTGATTTTTTGTGTTTGTTTGATCTCTATAGCTAGCATTTCTAGTACAATATTAAATAATATTTAATATTGGTGGTGATAATGGTGATGATAATGGTGATACTTCACCTCTGTTCTTATTGGGAAGACTTTTGGCTTATCCCCATAACATATAATACTTGTCGTCAGTTTTAGATGCTATTTATCATTTTAAGGAATACTTCATTTATTCCTATGTTCATTAATGTTCTTAATAGGAGAGGGTGCTGTATTTTGTCAAAGCTTTTTCTACATATAATGTAAATCTAAATGCATCCACATCTAATGAAATAATCATGTTTTTTCTTGTTTTTATTATTGATATGGTCAATCATGCTGATAATTTTCCTAATATTGAATCAGCCCTGCATTGCTGGCACAAATCTCCCCCTGCTCCGGGTTCTGGTGTATGATCTTTGTAATATATTGCTATAATCTACTTGCTAGTATTTTATTTATAATTTTGAATCAATATTCATTAGGGAAATTTGGTCTATTGTTTTTCTTTCTATTTCCCCAACTTAATAGTATTTTATTTTTTATGCTTATATATAAAGACAGTTTTTAACATTGATTTTTAGTTTTCTTGTAAGATTTGGGGTTCTAAATTTTTCTTCTTCCTTTCTCCCCAAGAGAACAAGCAATCTGAGAAACATTATACATGTATAGTCATTTTAAACACATTTCTATGTCATTTGTGAAAGAAAAATCCAAAAAGGGAAAAACCATGAGAAAGAAAAAAAAACAAACACCTGAAAACAGTATGCTTCTATCTGCATTCAGTCTCCATAATTATTTCTCCAGGTGTGGATAGCATTTTCCATCACAAGTCTATTGGAATTAATAGAGCAGTAATGAATTGAACCAGCTATGCCCAGTGAAAGAACTCTGGGAGATGACTAAGAACCACTACATAGAATTCCCAATCCCTCTATTTTTGCCCACCTGCATTTTGGATTTCCTTCACAGGCTGATTGTACACTATTTCAAACTCCGATTCTTTTTGTACAGCAAAATAACTGTTAAGACATGTATACTTGTATTTAATTTATACTTTAACATACTTAACATATATTGGTCAACCTGCCATCTGGGGGAGGGGATAAGGGGAAGGAGGGGGAAAATTGGAACAAAAGGTTTGGCAATTGTCAATGCTGTAAAATTACCCATGCATATAACTTGCAAATAAAAAGCTATAATTAAAAAAAAAAGTCTATTGGAATTATCCTGGATCACTGTATTGCTGAGAAGGGCAAATCAATCACACTGATCATTATACAATGCTGTTACTAATCTAGACAATGCTCTCCAGGTTCTGCTCACTTTACTCAGCATCAGTTCATGAAAATCTTTCCAGTTTTTTCTGAAGTCACCATGCTCATTATTTCTTATAGAACAAGAGTATACCATAACTTATTCAGTCATTCACCAATTGATGAGCATCCCCTCAATTTCCAATTCCTTGATACCACAAAAAGAGCTGCTACATTTTTACACGTGTGCTCTTTTTTCTTTTTTCTGCTCTCTTTGTAGCTAGATGAAAAGGTATGCACACTTTTATGGTTCTTCAAGCATAATTCCAAATTGTTCTTCAAAATGGTTGGATCAGTTCACAGGTCCACCAACTGTGCATTAATGTCCCAGTGTTTCCACATCCCTTCAACATTTATCACTTTCTTTTTCTGTCATCTTAGCCAATTTGATAGGTGTGAGGTATTATTTCAGAGCTGTTTTAATTTGCATTTCTTTAATAAATAGGGATTTAGAGCATTTTTTTCATATAACTAGAAATGAAAGATTTCTTCACCTGAAAATTGTCTATCCATATTTTTGACCATTTATCAACTAAGGAATGACATGTATTCTTATAAATTTGACTCAGTTCTCCATATATTTGAAAAATGAGGCCTTTATCAGAAACACTGGCTATAAAAATATTTCCAAACTTTTTGCTTTTCTTTTTTTAATTCTTTTTTTTTTTTTTTTTTTTTTTTTGTGAGTGTGAGGCAAGCTGGATTAAGTGACTTGCCCAAGATTACATATTAGGAAGTATTAAATGTCTGATACCACATTTGAATGCAGGTCCTCCTGATTTCAGAACCAGTGCTCTCTCCACTGTACTACCAAGCTGCTCCTCTGCTTCCTTTCTGACCTTGGCTTCATTGGGTTGGGTTTGTGTGTGTGTCTGTGTGTGTGTGTGTGTGCAAAATCTTTTAAATTCAACATAACCAAACTTACTCATTTTACCTTTCATAATGTTCTCTATTTCTTGTTTGGTCATAAATTCCTTCCTTCTCCAAAGATCTGACAGATAAACTATCCCTTGCAGGGCAGCCCTGAAGTCAGGAGGAGGACCTGAGTTCAAATTTGACCTCAAGATACAACACTTCCTAGCTGTGTGACTCTGGGCAAGTCATTTAACTCCAACTGCCCCAGCCAAAATAAAAAGAAAGAAACTATTCTTTGTTCTCTACCCATTTCAACCTCATCTTGACACAGGGTGTAAGATATTAATTAGTCTATGCTAGTTTCAGCCATACTATTTTCCAGTTTTCTCAGCAGTTTTTGTCAAATACTGAGTTCTTATCCCAGAAGTTAGAGTATTTCTTTGGGTTTTATCAAACAGTAGGTTAATCATTGACTACTGTGTCTTATATGCCTAACTTATTCCACTGATACAACACTTTATTTCTTAGGCAGTACCAAATGGTTTTGATGACTGCTGCTTTATACTACAATCTTAGCTCTGATATGGCAAGACCACCTTCCTTTGCATTTTTTCCATTAATTACCTTGATATTCTCAATCTTTTGTTCTTCCAGATGGATTGTTTCCTCCCCACATTTATTTATTTATTGAAGCTTTTTATTTTCAAAACATATGCAAAGATAATTTTTCAACACTGACCCTTGGAAAACTTTGTATTCCAATTTCCCCTCTTGCCTCCACTCCCTCTCCTAGATGGCAAGTAATCCAATATATGTTAAACGTGGGAAAATATATGAAAATCCAATATAGGCATATATACTTATACAATTATCTTGTGGCACAAGAAAAATTAGATCCAAAAGGAAAAAAATGAGAAAGAAAATAAAATTCAAGTAAACAACAACAAAAGAAGTAAAAATGTTATGTTGGGATCCATATTCAGTTCCCACAGTCCTCTCTCTGGGAGTAGATGGTCCTCTTCATCACAAGATCATTGCTGGAAAGAGTCACGTCCATCAGAATTGATTGTCATATAGTCTTGTTGTTGCCATGTACAATGATCTCCTGGTTCTGCTCATTTCACTCAGCATCAGTTCATGTAAATCTCTCCAGGTTTCTCTAAAATCATCCTGCTGGTCATTTCTTATAAACTAATATTCCATAACATTCATATACCATAACTTATTCAGCCATTCTCCAATTGATGGGCATCCACTCGGTTTCTAGTTTCTAGCCACTACTAAAAGGACTGCCACGAACATTTTTGCACATGTGGGTCCCTTTCCCTTCTTTAGTATCTCTTTGGGATATAAGCCCAGTAGAAACACTGCTAAGTCAAAGGGTATGGACAGTTTGATAACTTTTTGAGCAAAGTTTCAAATTGCTCTCCAGAATGGCTGGATCCGTTCACAACTCCACCAAAAATGCATCATTATCCCAGTTTTATTATATCCCCTCAAATATTCGTCATTATCTTTTCCTGTCATCTTAGCCAATCAGAGAGGTGTGTAGTAGTATCTCAGAGTTATCTTAATTTGTATTTCTCTGTTCAATAGTGATTTAGAGCACCTTTTCATATGACTATAAATGGTTTTAATTTCTTCATTTGAGAACTGTCTGTTCATATCCTTTGACCATTCATAAATTAGAGAATAACTTGAATTCTTATAAATTTGAGTCAATTCTCATGAGACCTTTATCAGAACCCTTAAATGTAAAAATGGTTTTACCAATTTATTACTTTAATATTAATCACTCATGTCTAAATCATGAACCCATTTCGACTTAATCTTGGTATACGGTATTAGTTGTAGGTCAATGCCTAGTTTCTGCCATACTAGTTTTCAATTTTCCCAGCAGTTTTTGTCAAATAGGGAGTTCTTATCCCAAAAGCTGGGGCCTTTGGGTTTGTCAAACACTAGATTGCTTTAGTTATTGACTATTTAGTCCTGTGATCCTAACCTATTCAACTGATTGACTACTTTATTTTTTAGCCAATACGAAATGGTTTTGATGACCTCTGCTTTATAATATAGTTTTAGGTCTGGCACAGCTAGGCCACCTTCATTTTCAATTTTTGTATTAATTCCCTTGAAATTCTTGACATTTAGTTCTTTCAGGTGAACTTTGTTATTATTTTTTCTAGGTCTGTAAAATAATTTCTTAGTAGTTTGATTGGTATGGCACTAAATAAGTAGATTAATTTAGGTAGTATTATCATTTTTCTTATATTTGCTCAGCCTACCCATGAGCATTTGATATTTTTCCAATTGATTACATCTGATTTTATTTGTTTTTGTTTAAATTTATTTTATTATAGCTTTTTATTTACAAAACATATATATGGGTAATCTTTCAACATTGACCTTGTAAAACCTTCTGTTCCAAATTTTCCCCTCCTTCCCCTACCCCCACCCCTAGATGGCAGGTAGTCCAATATATGTTAAATATGTTAAAATATATGTTAAATCCAATATATGTATACATATTTATATAGTTATTTTGCTGCACAAGAAAAATCGGATCTAGAAAGAAAAAACCTGAAAAGGAAAACAAAAATACAAGCAAACAATAACAGAAAGAGTAAAAATGCCATGTTGTGGTCTACATTCAGTTCCCATAGTCTTCTCTCTGGTCTCTCTTCATTACTAAACAACTGGAACTGTTTTGAATCATCTGATTGTTGAAGAGAGCCACGTCCAGATTGGATTTTATTTGCGTAGAAAGTGTTTTGTAGTTGATATAGTTCCTGACTTTGCCTTGGCAGATAGACTCCCCAATATTTTATATTATTGACAGTTATTTTAAATGGAATTTCTCTTTGTATCTTTTGCTGCTGGACTTTGTTGGCAATATATAAAAATGCTGATGATTTATGTGGATTTATTTTGTATCCTGCAATTTTGCTAAAGTTGTGAATTGCTTCTAGTAGTTTTTTAGTTAATTCTCTAAGTATACTATCACCTGATCTATAAAGAGTGATAATTTGGTTTTCTCATTACCTACTCTAATTCCTTTAATCTATTTTTCTTCTCTTAATGCCAAAACTAACAATTCTAATGCAATATTGAATAGTAATGGAGATAGTGGGCAACCTTATTATATCCCTGATCTTATTGGAAATGGTTCGAAAGACCCCAGCTTTTGGGATAAGAACTTACTGTTTGACAAAAATTGCTGGGAAAATTGGAAACTAATATGGCAGAAACTAGGCATTGATCCACACTTAACACTGTACACCAAGACAAGGTCAAAATGGATTCATGACCTATGCATAAAGAATGAGATTATAAATAAATTAGAGGAACACAGGAGAGTTTACCTTTCAGACCTGTGGAAGAGGAAGGAATTTATGACCAAAGAAGAACTAGAGATCATTATAGATCACAAAATAGAAAATTTCGACTATATCAAACTGAAAAGTTTTTGTACAAACAAAACTAATGCAGACAAGATTAGAAGGGAAGCAATAAACTGGGAAAACATTTTTACAGTCAAAGGTTCTGATAAAGGCCTCATTTCCAAAATATATAGAGAATTGACTAATTTATAAAAAACTAAGCCATTCTCCAATTGATAAATGGTCAAAGAATATGAACAGACAATTCTCAGATGAAGAAATTGAAACTATTTCTAACAATATGAAAAGATGCTCCACGTCATTATTAATTAGAGAAATGCAAATTAAGACAACTCTGAGATACCACTACACACTTGTCAGATTGGGTAGAATGACAGGGAAAGATAATGCGGAATGTTGGAGGGGATGTGGGAAAACAGGGACACTAATACATTGTTGGTGGAACTGTGAATACATCCAACCATTCTGGAGAGCAATTTGGAACTATGCTCAAAAAATTATCAAACTGTGCATTCCCTTTGATCCAGCAGTGTTACTACTGGGCTTATGTCCCAAAGAGATCATAAAGAAGGGAAAGGGATCTGTATGTGCACGAATGTTTGTGGCAGCCCTCTTTGTAGTGGCTAGAAACTGGAAACTGAGTGGATGCCCATCAGTTGGAGAATGGCTAAATAAATTGTGGTAAATAAATATTATGGAATATGATTGTTCTGTAAGAAATGACCAACAGGATGATTTCAAAAAGGCCTGGAGACACTTACATGAACTGATGCTGAGTGAAACAAGCAGGGCCAAGAGATCATTATATACTTCAACAACAATACTATATGATGACCAGTTCTAATGGACCTGGCCATCCTCAGCAACGAGATCAACTAAATCATTTCCAATGGAGCAGTAATGAACTGAACCAGCTACACCCAGAGAAAGAACTCTGGGAGATGACTAAAAACCATTACATTGAATTCCCAATCCCTATATTTATGCCCACCTGCATTTTTGATTTCCTTCACAAGCTAATTGTACAATATTTCAGAGTGTGATTCTTTTTGTACAGCAAAATAACGGTTTGGTCATGTATACTTATTGTGTATCTAATTTATATTTTAATATATTTAACATCTACTGGTCATCCTGCCATCTGGGGGAGGGGGTGGGGGGGTAAAAGGTGAAAAATTGGAACAAGAGGTTTGGCAATTGTTAATGCTGTAAAGTTACCCATACATATAACCTGTAAATAAAAGGCTATTAAATTAAAAAAAAAATAAAGTTAACCCAGTATTGAATTTAACAAGAATATAGATGGCATAAAGGGAGAAAAAACCAAAAAAAAAAAAAAAAAAAAGGAAATGGTTCTAGTTTTTCCTCATTATATATGATGTTTGCTGATGGTTTTAAATAGATGTTACTGATCATTCATTTATTCCTATACTCTCTAGTGTTTTTTTTTTCTTTTCTTCCTTCCCTGACTCCCCGAGGCAATTGGGGTTAAGTGACTTGCCCAGGGTCACACAACTAGGAAGTGTTAAATGGCTGAGGCTGGATCTGAACTCAGGTTCTCCTGACTCAGGGCTGGTGCTCTATCCACTGCACCATCTAGCTGCCCCATTCTCTAGTGTTTTTAATAGGAATGGGTGTTGGATTTTGTCAAATGCTTTTTCTGCATCCATTGAGATAATCATAATTTTTTGTTAATTTGGTTATTGATATTGTCAATTATGCTAATAGTTTTCTATATTGGACCAGCCATGAATTCCTGGTACAAACCTACTTGGTCGGAATGTATTATCTTGGGGATGACTTGCTGTAATCTCTTTGCTAATATTTTATTTAAGATTTTTGTATCAATATTGATTAGTGTTGGAATCTTTACTAAAGTGTTAAGACATTTCTTTACAAAGTGTTAAAGACATTGCAGTTAATTTAATCTTAGAGTTATTTTGGGCCAAAACTTGAAACAAGATACTAAATGGAACTGACTGAACAATGCTTGTGTTCACACCTTTAGAGAGCTCAAGTATCTAAGTACTCAATGGAGTTCACAAGAGAATTCAGGGCTGGCTTAGTCTGAATTCACACCTCCCTTGAAATTCTTAGGACCAGAGAGCACTCTGGGAGATAACCCATAATCCCTGCCTCGAGAAGGAGGAGTTAACCTTTGGGAGATGATATATATGGAGGAAGCTCTTGGAGCTAAGAAGGATTTTCTCCGGAACATCAACAGGGCTCTGAGACAGAACACTCTGGAAGAAAAGACTACTGGCCACAGACTGGAGATTGTGAAGCCACGAGTCAGAGCTGGCTGGAGGCTGAAGAAAGCAGAGGCAGAAGCCAAGGAAAAAGCTGCAAGATCTCTTGGAGCCAGGCAGAGAGATAGTCCTCAACTAACCGGGCTAAATTTGGAAGGAGAAATAAATGTTTGCAATTTTTACCAGCTGGCTGAGATTTTGGAATAATTATTTATTTCAACTGAGACTAAGGCTGACTCCAAGAAAAAACACCACAATTAGGAAAATTGGTCTATAATTTTCTTTTTGTGTTTTCACCCTACCTGGTTTAGGTATCACCACCATATCTGTGTCATAAAAGGAATTTGGTAGAAGTCCTTCTTTCCCTATTTTTTCAAATAGTTTGCATAGTACTGGAATAAATTGTTCTTGAAATATTTGGTGGAATTCGCATGTAAATCCATCTGGCCCTGGAGATTTTTTTCTTAGTGAACTGATTAATAGCTTGTTCAATTTCTTTTTCTAAAATGAGAATATTTAATTTATTTTCTCCTCTGTTAATCCAGGCAATCTATATTTTTATAAGTTTTCATCTTAGATTTTCAGATTTATTGGTATACAGTTGGGAAAAATAGTTCCCAATTATTGCTCTAATTTCCTTTTCATTGGTGGAAAGTTCACCCTTTTCATTTTTGATACTAGCAATTTGATTTTCTTCTTTCCTTTTTTAAAATCAAATTAATTAAAGGTTTATCTACTTTGTTGGTTTTTTCAACTCTTAGTTTTCTTTATTAGTTCAATAGTTTTCTTACTTGCAATTTTATTAATCTCCCCTTTTATTTAAGAATTTCAAATTTGGTATTTTTATTTTTGTTCTTTTTTTTTAAGCTTTTTTAGTTGTAAACCCAATTCATTGATCTTCTCTTTCTGTATTTTATTCAAGTATTCATCTAGAGATATAAAATTTTCCCTAAGAAATGCTTTGGCTGTATCCCATAAATTTTGGTATGTTGTCTCATTATTGTCATTCTCATGGATGAAATTATCAATTGTTTTTAAGATATGTTGTTTCACTCACTCATTCTTTAGGATTAGATTATTTAGTTTCCAATTATTTTTTGATCTATTTTTCTCTGGCCCTTTATTTATTTATTTTTATTAAAGCTTTTTATTTTTCAAAACATATGCGTGGACAATTCTTCAACATTAGCCTTTGCAAAACCCTGTGTTCCAATTTTCCCTTCCTTCTCCCATGCCCTCCCCTAAATGGCAAGTAGTCCAATATATGTTAAACATGGTAGAAATATATGTTAAATCCAATATACGCACACATATTTATACAATTATTGTGCTGTACAAAAGAAAAAGTGAAGCAAAATAAAATGCAAGCAAACAACAAAAAGAGTGAAAATGCTATGTTGTGAACCACATTCATTTCCCAGTTCTCTCTCTGGGTGAAGATGGCTCTCTTCATCACTGACCTAGTTTGAATCATCTCAATGTTGAAGAGAGCCATGTCCATCAGAACTGATTATCTTATAATCTTGCTGTTGCCATGTATAACAATCTCCTGGTTCCGTTCATTTCACTTAGCATCAATTCATGTAAGTCTCTCCAGGCCTCCCTGAAATCACCCTGTTGGTCATTTCTTACAGAACAATAATAATCCATAACTTTCATATACCATAATTTATCCAACTATTCTGTAACTGATAGGCATTCACTCAGTTTCCAGTTTCTTGCCACTACAAAAAGGGCTGCCACAAACATTTTTGCACATGTGGGTCCCTTTCCTTCCTTTAAGATCTCTTTGGGATATAAGCCCAGTAGAAACACTACTGGATCAAAGGGTATGCAGAGTTTGATAACTTTTTGAGCATAATTTCTGGCCCTTTATTATATGTAATTTTTGTTACATCATGATCTGAAATAGAGGCATTTACTATTTCTGCTTTTCTGCATTTGATGTTGAAGTTTTTATGACCATATATTAGGGCATTTTACCAAGAAAAAAGTATCATCCTTTCTCTTCCCATTCAATTTACATCAAAGGTCCATCACACATAACTTTTCTAAAATTTTATTTACTGCCTTAACTTCTTTCTTGGTTATTTTGTCATTCAATTTATCTAGTTTTGATAGAGTAAGGTTAAGTTAAAATTACTAACTGTATTTCCCTTATAGGGCAGTAGAAGGGGAAAAGGGAAAGGAAAGGGGGAGGCTAATAGAAGGGAAAACAGAAGTAGTAGTGGAAAGGTATAAGAAAGGGGGAGGGCTGTTTGTGGGTAGTGGTGATTAGAAGCAAAATACTGGGGAGGAGGGAAGAGGGAAGGGAAAGAAAAAATCATAACCTGGTGTAAATAAGATGATGGGAAATACAAGTCATTTTAACTGTGAATGTGAATGTGATGAACTCTCCCATAAAATGGAAGCGAATAGCAGACTGGATTAAAAGCCAGACTCCTACAATATGTTGTTTATAAGAAACACATTTTAAACAGAGCAATACATACAGAATAAAGGTTAAAGGCTGGAGCAGAATCTATTATGCTTCAGGTGAAGTAAAAAAAAAGCAGGGGTAGTAATCTTGATCTCAGATTAAGCAAAAGCTAAAATAGATCTAATTAAAAGTGATGAGGAAGGAAACGATATCTTGTTAAAGGGTATCATAAATAATGAAGCAATATTAATACTAAACATATATGTGCCAAGCATCATAGCATCCAAATTCCTAGAGAAGTTAAGAGAGCTGCAAGAAGAAATAGACAGCAAAACTATACTAGTGGGGGATCTCAACCTTGCTCGTCAGAACTAGATAAATCAAATCACAAAATAAATAAGAAAGAAGGTAAGGAATTAAATAGAATTTTTAAAAAGTTACGTATAACAGATCTTTGGAGAAAGAGTACACTTTTTTCTCAGTGGTTCATGGAATCTATACAAAAATTGACCATGTACTAGGGCATAAAGACTCAAAATTAAATGAAGAAAGGCAGAAATAGTAAATGCATTTTTTTCAGATCATGATACAATAAAAATTACATGCAATAAAAGGCCAGGGGAAAATAGACCAAAAATTAATCGGAAACTAAATAATCTAATCTTAAAGAATGAGTGAGTGAAACAACAAATCATAGACACAATTAATAATTTCATCCAAGAGAATAACATGAAACTACATACCAAAATTTGTGGGATGCAGCAAAAGCAGTTCTTAGGGGAAATTTTATACCTCCAGATCTTTACTTGAATAAAATAGAGAAAGAGAAGATCAATGAATTGAGAATGCAGCTAAAAAAGCTAGAAAAAGAACAAATTAAAAACCTCCAATTAAATATCAAATTTGAAATTCTGAAAATAAAAAGGGAGATTAATAAAATTGAAAGAAAACTATTGAATTAATAATTAAAAACTAAGAGCTGGTTTTATGAAAAAACCAACAAAGTAGATAAACCTTCAGTTAATTTCATTAGAAAAAGGAAAGTAGAAAATCAAATTGTTAGTTTCAAAAATGAAAAGGGAGACCTTTCCATCAATGAAGAAGAAATTAGCGCAATAAGTAGGAATTATTTTTGCCCAATTATATGTCAATAAATTCGATAATTTAAGTGAAATGGAAGAATACCTACAAAAATATAGATTGCTTAGATTAACAGAAGAGGAAAAAAATCATTTAAATAGTCCTATCTTAGAAAAAGAAATTGAACAAGCTATTAATCAACTCCCTAAGAAAAAAATCTCCAGATGAATTGTTAAAATTTTTTCTATTTTTATAAAATAATTATTTAGCATCTTGATTGGTATGGCACTGAATAAGCATACTAATTTAGGTAGAATTGATTCATTTTCATTATATTAGCTGGGCCTAATCATGAGCAATTGATATTTTTCCAATTATTTATATCTGACTTTATTTGTGTAAAAAGTGTTTTGCATTTGTATTTATATAGTTCCTGGGTATGTCTTGGCAAGTAGACTCCGAAATATTTTATATTGCCTACTTAGCTTGGATAGAATTTGTTTTTCCATTTCTTGTTGCTGGGTTTTGTTCCTAACTCATAGGAATGCCAATGATTTAGGTGGGTTTGTTTTACATCCCTCAACTTTGCTAAAGTTGTTAATTATTTCAAGTAGTCTTTTAGTTGATTCTCTAAGTATATCATCATATCTTTTGCACAGAGTGATAGTTTTGCCTAATCTAATTCCTTCCATTTCTTTTTCTTTTTTTTATTGCTAAAGCTAACTTTTTTTTTTTGTAATTGGGGTTAAGTGATTTGCCCAGGGTCACACAGTAGGAAGTATTTAGTATTTGAGGCCAGATTTGAACTCAGGTCTTTCTGACTTCAGGGTTGGTGCTCTCAACTAGCTGCCCCTAAAAGCTAACATTTCTAATACAATACTGAATAGTAATGGTGATAGTGGGCAATCTTGCGTTACCTCTGATCTTCTTGGGAATGTTTCTAATTTATCCCTATTATATATGATGCTTGATAATTTCTTTTTTCCAAGATAGGGTTATTTAAGTATTTTATTTCCTCTGTTGTTAATCTGGCAATTTATATTTTTGTAAATATTCATCCATTTCACTTAGATTGTTAGATTCATTGGTATATAATTGGGCAAAATAGCTCCTAATATTTTAATTTCTTATTAATTGGTGGTGAATTTACCCTTTTTATTTTTGATACTGATAATATGGCTTTCTTTTTTCAATCAATTAATCAATGGTTTATCTATTTTATTGTTTTTTTCCTTTCTTTCATAAAACCAGTTCCTAGCTTCATGTATTAGGTTTATTGTTTTCTTACTTTCAATTTTATTTATTTTTCTCAATAATATTTTATTTTTCCAAATACATGTAAAGATACTTTTCAACATTCAATTTTGAAAGAGTTTCAAGTTTTTCTTCTTCCTTCTCTTATCTCCACCTCTATAAGACAGCAAGCAATCCGATATGGTTTAAATATGTTGTGCAAGAAAAATCAGACAAAAGGAGAAAAAAACAAAAATCAGACAAAAGGGGAATAAAAAGATAAAAATACTATGCTATAATCCACATTCAGTCTCCTCAGTTCTCTTTCTGGATGCGGATGGCATTTTCCACCCAAGTTTATTGGAATTGCCTTGAATAACCACATTTTAACATTCATTTTTGTAAGACTTTCTGTTCCAACTTTTTTTTCTCCCTTCCTTATTTTCCCCTCTCCCCTCAAGATAGCAAGCAATCCAACATAGATTAAATAGGTACAACCTTTTAAACATTTCAATGTATGTTATGTTGTGCAAGAAAAATAAGACCAAAAGGGAAGAAAACTACATTCACTTTTATTAATCTCTCCTTTACTTTTCAGGATGTCCAATGTGATGTTTAACTGGGAATTTTTAATTTGTTCTTTTTCTAATTTTTTCATTTGCATGTCCAATTCATTGCTCTGCTCTTTCTACATTTTGATGTGATGCTTGTTATCATCACATTTTAGGATTCTTGTTTTTAATCCATTTTGCTATCTTTTTCTGTTTTATGGGTGAATTCATCTGAATCACATTCATAATTATGATTACTGTGTATTTTCCTCTATCCCATTAACTTTTGTTTCTTTTTCTCTTTTTTATCCTGTACCTCCTAAGTTTTTGCTTTTGACCACTGACTCTCCTAATCTGCTCTCCTTTGTATCAAACACCCATTTTCTTATCCCCTCCCTTCCTACTACCTTGTAGGTAAGATAGATTTCTAATTCATAACTGAGTGTACACAGCATTCCCTCTTTGAGCCATTTCCAATGAGAGTAAGTTTCAAATGTTGCCTGCCTCCACATACTTCCCTCCACTATAAAAGCTCTTTTGTTCTTCTTCTATGTGAGATAATTTACCCCATTGTGTCTCTCTTATCCTTCCTTTTGACACTGAATTTTTTTTTTTTTGGATATCATTCCATCATGTCAACTCACAATTGTGCCCTTTGTCTACATATGCTCCTTCCAACTGCCCTAATAATGACAGAGTTGGGAAGTGTAGGGTATGTTCAGGGAAGACTAGTACCTCTGGTGTGAAGACTGCCAAGCCCTTTACAAGGCTACTTTCCACATATGGTAGCCCTCTGATCCACCTGTCACCTGTGGCTCCGAGAATCTGTAGCATGTACAGCAACCATACCCTGGTAAATCGTTTAAGCAGGAGAGCTAAACCAGGTTGAGGGTAATGAAAGCGTCTCATCCAGTAAATTAGGGGATTATCTATCACAAGCATGTAAAGAATTCTGGTGTAATGGGCAGATGACAACAATTTGTTCCAACAGCCATGAAGGCAGGTGAAGAAATAAGTTTTTGTATCCTCCCCCTCCCTAATTTCTATTTTTTAAGCAGTTCATCAGTGATTTTTTTGTATCTTTTTACCAGCTTGACCTATTCTGCTTTTTAAGGAGTTATTTTCATGCCTTTCTTAGCCAAGCTGTTCACTCTTTTTCATGCCTTTCTTGCCAACATTCACATTTCTCTTCCCAATTTTCTTCTACCTCTCTTATTTGGTTTTTAAAAAATCCTTTTTTAGCTCTTCCAGGGCCTAAGACCAATTCACACTATTTTTTGAAGCTTCGCATATTACTACTTTGATTTCATTATCTTCTCAATTTGTATTTTGGTCTTCCCTGGTACCATGGTAACTTTTACACTCAGGTTCTCTTCTTGTTGTTTACTCATTTTTCTAGCCTATCTCTTGACTTTTAACTTTTATGTTAAAGTTGGACTCTGCTCCTGGAGTAGAGGTGGCAGTATCTCAAACTTCAGGTTTTTTATTCTGCTGTTTTCAGAGCTGTTCTGGGGGCCTATAGGTTTTGTTCTTCCAAGGTGGTATAATCTAAGAAGAAGTGTGGCCACTGCTCTGCTGGCCTGTAAGCAACCAGAAGTACCCCTTTCTGTCCCACAACTAGGAGCAGGGTCTGAACTGCTAGTGTTTCTCCTTGCCCTGGAACTATGTCTGAGCAATACAGTAGAGTCATGCTCCTAATGCCAGTAAAGGATACCCACCTCCTGATAGCAAGATGATGGACTCAGGGTGCAGATCAAGATATCTTTTCTTAGGTATGTCAACATGGGAATTTGTTTTGTTTGATTATACATATTTGTAACAGGAGTTTTGTTTTTCATGATTTTTCAATAGGGGTTCAGGGTGGGTTGGGGGGGGTGAAAGGAAAAAAAGACAGATTTTCTTCACTGAAAAAACATTTTAAAAAAGAAAAGCAGTTGGGTGCTTATTACTGGACCCTAATTGCTACTGAACTGATGACACAGGGTCATACAATTACCTTTTGTCTAGAATTGCCTACTATGAGTTAGATGGATGATGAAAAATTGTCCCTCTAATTGTGCCTCTAAGTAAGGCAGCTAGGTGGTGCAGTGGATAGAGCATCGGCCCTGAAGTTAGGAAGACCTGAGTACAAATCCAACCTCAGATACTTAACACTTACTGGCTGTGTGACCCTAGGAAAATCACTTATCTCCAATTGCCTTGCAAAAAACAAAACAAAACAAAACAAAAAACTTTAAATCATAAAGGAAGAAAAAGGACCCACCTGTGCAAAAATGTTTGTAGCAGCTTTTTTTTGTGGTAGTAAAGATTTGGAAAATGAGTAGATGCCCATCAATTAATTGGGGAGTGGCTGAACAAGTTGTGGTATATGAAGGTAATGGAATATTATTGTTCTATAAAAATCAGTGAAGAAGCTGATTTTAGAAAGGCCTGGAAAGATAACCATGAATTGATACTGAGAGAAACAAACAGAACCAAGAATTCATTGTACACAGTAACAACAAGAATGGGTGATGATCAACTATGAAAGACTTGATTCTTCTCAGTGGTTCAGTGAGCCAAAGCAATCCCAATAGACTTTGTACAGAAAATGCCATCTGCATCCAGAAAAAGAACTAAGGAGACTGAATGTAAATCAATACATGCTATTTTCACTCCTTTTAAAAATTTCTTTTATCTCTCCCATGGTTTTCCCCTTTTGCTTTGATTTTTCTCTCCCAACATGATTCATAAAGCAATGTGTATTAAACCAAAAACAAAGTAGGTGAGATACAGGAAGCTTCTGCTCATAAATGGAAATGGCACATTCAAAATCCCATCTATCTGGCTCCCTCTGGTGTCAATGTCTTTCAAATACAAGTAATAAGTGTCAGACTGGCAGTTTAGGACAGATCCTGGAATCCTGCCTCTTCTGTTAGTCCAGTGGGCCTCAACCAATAAGGTTCTGGTTCCTAAGCAACACTGATTTCATTCGTTTGCCAGTGACCCCATCTGCTATCAGAGAAGCATATACAACTGGGCCTCATCAGTCACAACTCTGGTAATAGGGGATGATATCCTAGAGCAGGAATCCTCAAACTATGCTTAGTGACCAAATCAGCTGGCCACCTGCTGTATGGCTTCCTACCAGAAATGTTTTCTATATTTTAAAGTACAATAAAATTTTATTTAAAAATGTAAAAGCTGTACAAAAACAGGTATAGGCCAATTTGCTGACTAGGGATCCTGGAAAGTCCTTTCAATAGGATAAATTTTAGGCTGCATACCTAGGAAAGCCTTGAAGGACGGAACAGAGGTCTTGATCTACAGTAATTCCTGGGTAATGGACATGAATCTGGCCAAGTAATATATGATCTAGAGAGCATAGGCTCCACCCTTTGGGGTCAGGATCATTGGGGGAATTGTGCTAATGCTTCCTACTGGATTCAGTTGCTTGTGGGACATGTTATAATCATGAGTCATCAACCAGGTTGAATCTGTTAAAAACAACAACAGAAATTGGGGAATTTATTCACTGGCAACACAGACATTGATATAGTAATATCATGTTGTATAGAGCTTGTGAGCATGATCTTCCTAAGTAAGGATAAGGCAGCTATTCTCACCAAACTGGGCTCTTTGGGCCAGTGGAGTGGTATTTAGCTCAAACGACTCTCAAAATATCCCCAACTGACAAAATTTCTATCTCAAGGCAAGAGATTTGCTCCCACTAATCAATAGCAACCTAATTGCTCAGGTCAGTGTCCAAACTCCTGAAGTCACGTCTGGGACAAATCGATGCCATTCTATGGAGGAAAGGGTTCTTTGGTCCCCTGGTTTCTGGGATCCAGCCTCCAGGAAGACTCATTTGAAAATAATGGATTGGTTTTGGACAGAATTTCAACTAGCCGTCTCCAGCTATTCCCTATTCCTTCTCCAGAATAGCTGCCTTGGCTTCAGAGTTTTTCCTCCTTCTGAGGGCTATCTATATTATAGAGAAATAGTTCAGATTCTCCTTAATTAGCACACTACCTCTCCTCTGGGATGGTTCAGACAACTACTTCCCAGAAAGGTCTTGAGGGAGAAGGAATCAATAGAAGACCCCTTGCTTGCTAATAGTACAGAATTGAAATTATTGGTAAATAACAACGAATTAATAAGTATTCAAGTGCATACTATGTGCCAAACGCTATACTGGGTACACAAAGGATGACATAAGACAGTCCCTGCCCTCAAGGTGCTAATGGAATCTAATGGAAGAAGACATCAATAAAAAGCTGAAAAAGGGATGGGGGGTAAGTTACCCTATGGAAAGATGATCAAGTCTTATACTCAGGATGGGAAATGATTTGAAGAAATAAAGTTTTCAGCACTGATTTCATTTTGCAGAATGATGGGTTTCTGGAGAACATGAAGTCTAGGAAAGCAACTGGATGGAAAACGATGAGGTGTGAATTCCTAGTCTGCCATCTTTAAACCATGGGTATGGGAGAAGCTCCCAGATGTCCACCCTCTCTTCCAGCTAGAGATAGGGAGGGCCTAAGAGCAGGGGGAGGAGGGTGCTGAGAAGGTGGGAGTTTTTTTTGGGGGGGAATCATTTATTTTTGTTGCATTGAGTTCCAATTTGCCTTCTTCCTTCCCTCCCAACCCTGCATTAGAGAAGGCCAACATTTGATATAGATATATATGTGGAACTGTACAATACATAATTCCATATATTAGTTCTTTCTCTGGAGGTAGAGCATATTCTTTCATAAATCCTTCATATCTGATTGAATACTCAGAATAGCTTTGTCGTTCACAGTAACACTGAACAAGATTCCTGTTCCTGTATACAAAGGTGGGAGTTCCTGAATTGATTTCATCCTGTGGAATAAGTTATCACAGATCATAAAGTCCAGGAAAGCAGCCAAATGGGAAATAACGAGGAATTTATATCTACTTGGAAGAAAGGGGATTTCCCTAGATGACTTGATGGTGATTCTGAGTCCCTGAATGGGGGTGATAGAGAATCTTTATTTAGTCACCCTGGAAGAAAGGGGAAGCCCCTCAAGGTTCTCAAGGAGAAGGTTTTGGGGGAAGAAGCAGGGATTAGTGAATGGGTAAAAAGAGAAGGCCTCAGTATCAGCTTAGATTTTGAGATAAGAACTATTTTACTATAAATAACCTTGATGTACCATATACTTCTGACTATACATGAGATGTCATCACCTGTGCTGTGATCCTGATATTTTCAGGGCTCTGAATTGGTTTACTGTCATCAGCCTATATCAGGAGACAAGATCTACCACAAACAGTAAAGACACCATCTGACTCAAGGGTCAGATTACTGAGATGTAATTTGATCCTTCTGAATGGGGAAAATAAAGCTTAGGATTTCTGGGTTTTGTCTACCTACACTTTTTCTTTTTTTCCTTTATAGTGAATCTACAGGGTTGGGAAGAAGGAGCATTGTAATTTTTTAGTTTTCTTTTTTTCTCTATCTGGGACGGGAAGATTGTTTAATAAGCTCACTGAAAGCATTTATAAAGTGGAAGGTCTCCATGAGATCCTCGGTGGCTTGCCACCATGGGGATGGTATATGATTGGACTAATCTGTAGCATGGTTTTCCCTTCTCCCTTCAATAAGGATTACTTTTCCTTAGAAGAGAACAATACTGTAGAGGTCTATTTCCTTTGATAACAGTCTCTTGGTCACTTAAGTGCCTAAAAAGTATATTCCAGAGTTCCATGTGGATCTGGGATTCTCTGACTTGGTGAATGACTCTATACCATGGAAATCATCATACCCCACCAATCTGACCAGATGCATTTGTTCCAGTGTATCCTAGTTTCATATTCTTGCTATGTTAGGGCTCCTATTTTTGTAAATTATACACTGACTTATGAGTGACTTCATTTCATGCCAAAATTGAACTTATGGGTAGTAGACTGAGCCAACAATAAAAATTACAATGCTATCTAAATTAATTTTCTTCTTTAGTGCTACACCAATCAAACTACCTAAGGACCATTTCATAGTGCTATAAAAGACAGTAATGAAATTCATATAAAGGAATGAAAAGGTTAAGAATCTCCATGGTAATAATTAGAAAAAGTATAAAGGAAGGAGGACAGCTCTTACACTGTACTACAAAACAATAATCATTAAAACAATTTGATACTATTTGAAAAATAAAGAAGTCAATCAGCAGAACAGATTAGATACACAACAGACAGAAATAAAAAAAGTAAAAAACAAACAAACAAAAAACACAGTAGCAATTTAAGTTCAATAAATGCAAAGATTCTAGTTACTGGAGGGAATAACAACCTATTTGACAAAAAACAAAACAAAAAAGTTTCCGCAAAACTTTTAGGAAAACTGCACAGAAACCTGGTTACTAAAATTAGATCAACACCTCATACCATACACCAAGACAAGCTCCAAGTGGATATATGATCTAGATATATAAAATCATATCATAAACAAATAAAGGAGGAAGGAAGAAATTATCTTTCAGTTCATATCTAAGCAAGTCATATAGAGGAACACAAAGCAAAAAAACTGACAGTTTTGATTACATAAAATTTCAAAGTTTTTCCACAAATAAATCTAAAGTAGCTAATTTAATTTAGGTGACAAGCAAGTAATTGGGAAAAATATCTCCGATAAAGGTCTCATGTCCAAGAGGACATGAAGGAACTGATTTATTTATAATTGATTTATAAAACTAAGAGCCATTTCCTAATAGATATTTAAATGATCAGAAGATATAAACAGGAAATTCCTTTCATTGCCACCCCTTCCAACTCTCTGAATTGAGTAAATTTAAAAATAAAACCTGAAAAATAAAGCCTTCAATATATAGGTGGCAAAATAAAATTTCCACACTATGTCCCAAACCATGCATCTTTTGCTACATTTTAAATTTATTACCTTTCTGACAGATGTCTTCTTGTTTATTATGGCACTGATCAGAATTCCAAAGTATTTTTTAATTTTTTTCTCTATATTCATCATATTGTAAATGTAACTATAAATAATTTTCTTTGTTCAGAATTCCTGTAAATGTTACCTGAAATCTTGAGGAAGTTATTTGAAAGGCATGGACAGCTTTTTGTCCAATTAAGTTATGGCTTGGATATAGATAAAAGGAAATTATATAAAGCTGTTTCTGGCAAACTGGAGCCTGAATTCCAAAGTATAATGTAAGAATTAAATAATTTTTCTTTTATACCATATTAAGGAAACTGTTTATTTATACTTTTAAACTTTTTTTAAAAATGTGTTGTATTTTGTCAAAAGCTTTTTCTATAAGAATTTATATAATCATGTAGTTTTTGTTTTTTATGTTCATGATTTTCCTAATGTTGAAACAACTTGGAATTTCTGGTAAAAATTCAATCTGGTCATGGTAAATAATGTTTAACGTTTATTGCCATTCCTCCTTTGCTATCTTATTTATTCATTTTTTTTGTTGTTGAGGCAATTGGGGTTAAGTGACTTGCCCAAGGTCACATAGCTAGGAAATGTTAAGTGTCTGAGACCAGATTTGAACTCAGGTCTTCCTGACTTCAGGGCTGGTACTCTATCCACTGTGCCACCTAACTGCCCCGATAATATTTTATTAAATATTTTTGTATTAGTATTCATTTAATGTATTGATTTATAATTTTTCTTTCATTAAACCATCTCTTCTTTGATTACATCAATTATTTTTGTCTTACTCTGAGATACCATTTACACACCTGTCAGATTGGCTAAGATGACAAGAAAAAATGATGATGAATGTTGGAGGGGATGCGGGAAAACTGGGACACTGATGCATTGTTGGTGGAATTGTGAACGAATCCAACCATTCTGGAGAGCAATTTGGAACTATGCTCAAAAAGTCATCAAACTGTGCATACCCTTTGATCTAGCAGTACTACTACTGGGCTTATATCCCAAAGAAATACTAAAGAAGGGAAAGGGACCAGTATGTGCCAAAATGTTTGTGGCAGCCCTTTTTGTAGTGGCTAGAAACTGGAAACTGAATGGATGTCCATCAGTTGGAGAATGGCTGAATAAATTGTGGTATATGAAAATTATGGAATATTACTGTTCTGTAAGAAATGACCAACAGGATGATTTCAGAAAGGCCTGGAGAGACTTACACGAACTGATGCTGAGTGAAATGAGCAGGACCAGGAGATCATTATATACTTCAACAACAATACTAGATGATGACCAGTTCTGATGGATCAGGCCATCCTCAGCAACGAGATCAACCAAATCATTTCTAATGGAGCAGTAATGAACTGAACTAGCTATACCCAGAAAAAGAACTCTGGGAGATGACTAAAAACCATTACATTGAATTCCCAATCCCTATATTTATGCACACATGCATTTTTGATTTCCTTCACAAGCTAATTGTACAATAATTCAGAGTCTGATTCTTTTTGTACAGCAAAATAATGTTTTGGTCATGTATACTTATTGTGTATCTAAGTTATATTTTAATATATTTAACATCTACTGTCATCCTGCCATTTAGGGAGGGGTGGGGGTAAGAGGTGAAAAATTGGAACAAGAGGTTTGGCAATTGTTAATGCTGTAAAGTTACCCATGTATATATCCTGTAAATAAAAGGCTATTAAATTAAAAAAAAAATGTTTGTGGCAGCCCTGTTTGTAGTGGCTAGAAAGTGGAAAATGAATGGATGCCCATCAGCTGGAGAATGGTTGGATAAATTGTGGTATACGAATGTTATGGAATATTATTGTTCTGTAAGAAATGACCAGCAGGATGAATACAGAGAGGCTTGGAGAGACTTACATGAACTGATGCTAAGTGAAATGAGCAGAACCAGGAGATCATTATATACCTCAACAATCATTCTGTATGAGGATGTATTCTGATGGAAGTGGATTTCTTCGACAAAGAGAAGATCTAACTCAATTTCAATTGATCAAGGATGGACAGAAGCAGCTACACCCAAAGAAAGAACACTGGGAAATGAATGTAAACTGTTTGCATTTTTGTTTTTCTTCCCGGGTTATTTCTACCTTTTGAATCCAATTCTTCCTGAGCAACAAGAGAACTGTTCGGTTCTGCACATGTATGTTATATCTAGGATATACTGTGACATATTTAACATGTACAGGACTGCCTGCCATCTGGGGTAGGGGGTGGAGGGAGGGAAGGGAAAAGTTGGAACAGAAGTGAGCGCGAGGGATAATGTAAAAAATTACTCAGGTGTGGGTTCTGTCAATAAAAAGTTATAATTATTTAAAAAAATAAAATTAAAAAATCATTTTTGTCTTTTTAGAAGTTTGGTAAAATTATATTTTCTTCGTTTGTTTTTTTATATTCATAATTTTCATAATGATGATGGAATTTCTGGCATACGTTCAACTTGGTCATGGTGAATAATTTTAGTTTATTGCAGTTCCTCCTTTGTTAGTATTTTATTCAATATTTTTGCATCAGTATTCATTAAATATATTGATTTATATTTTTCTTTCATTAAACTATCTCTCCTTTGATTACATCCATCATTTTTGTCTTTTTAGAAGTAGTTTGGTAAAATGTCTTTTTTCTCTATTGTTTTTGCAAACAATTTACATAATATATTGGAGTAAAGTTTTCTTTGCAAGAATTCATTTGTAAATGCACCTGGGTCTGGGTTTTTTCTTTCCTTTGGGAGTTTATTTAGGGCTTATGCAATTTACCTTTCTGGGATGGGGTTGTTTAAATTCTCTTGATATAGTGCTGGGCATGAAGTCAGGAAGAACTGAGTTCAAATGTGACCTCAGACACTTAGCAGGCACTTAAATGCTTGTTTCTTTCCTTGTTTTGTTTTATCAACCATGATATTTTATATTTTTGTCACTATACATTAATTTTATTTATCAGGGTTTTTTGTTTTTTTTTTTTGGCATGTAACTGTAATGCCGGAGAAACTGAGGCAGGATGGAGATTAGAGAATTTTAATATTTTATTTGGAAGGGAGAGATTGTACTGGGGGCATGTTGCCCCCAGGGCTGATGTCCAAAGCATCTAGTAAGGAATGTGAGTTCTCAATGACATATTTATGCACAGTAGCTAAACAAAGGCAGGGGGTGGAGTCCAAACTCTGGTGAGCGGGAATCTCCAGGCAGGAACTGTCAATCCAGTTCTGACAGGTTGGGGGGTAAGAACATAAATTCTAACAAACTGGGAGTTAAGGGGATGTCCAGGTTAGAGCCAGGAAGTTTGGACTCCCCCTTACCTTGAGTTTACATTTTGACAATTTATTATCTTGGAGCAAGTAGCCCTGAGTTATATCAGTCTTAATGAACCAGAGGGAGGTTTGCAACTAAGGGCATTGAGGCAGAACAATTTAGGGAAACTGAGTCAGGACAACAAAAGGGAACTGTGGCACAACATAACACAAAAGTTTTCCAACCCTTTCCTTTATTTCTTCATCTTATGTCAGGTGGCTTTTTTTCATCACTGATTTTGCTAACTTGAGTTTTTTCTCTTTTTTGAAAAAAAAAATCAAAGTAGCTAATGATTGTGTATTTTATTAATTTTTTTAAGAAAGGAAAATAGCTCTTCATTTTTGTGTTCCTTTCAATGGCATTTGGTTTTTAATCATGTTGGTTTCCTTTTTGATACTCACCATGAGTACCTTTGTATTTGTTATTTGTTGCTTTTCTATTTAAGTTCTTGCCCAAAGCATCAATCTCATCTTTCTTTTTTGTGAGTGACAATATTTCGATGTGTCCCAAAATATTGTTATGTTGTCTCATGGAAATTCTTTTCTTTGACAAGATTTTGCTTCTGATTTTTTCTTTAAGATTTATTTTAATCTGCATTTGTCTAAATATTTTTCTAATTCCTTTTGTTAATTATAATTTTTATTGCATTGTGGCTAATATAGCTTGAGTTTATTATTTTTACTTTTCTGCATTTGTCAGTGTACACGATTAATTTCTGTAAAGTTGCCTTGCAAAGCTGAGAAATTCCTTATGATTCCTATTCAGGAATCAATAGCTTTGCCACATCAAGTATTTTTAAAATTCTATTTCACATTTTTAAAAAAGCTTATTTCTTGCTTATTTATTTATTGTTATATTTTCCTTGGTCTGAAAGGGGCACGATGAAATCCCCTACAAGTATTGTTTTACTGTCTATTTCTCCTGATTGTTGCAAACACATTTCTCCCCATAGCTCAATTCACTTTTCCATTTAGTTTTTAGATACAGTTCAGTGATATATGTTAAATATTGCTGTTATTTCTTTTTTTAACCATAATTTAATTTTTTAAATCTTTGTTTATCTCTTTTAACCATGACTATTTTTACTACTACTTTGTCTGAGATCATAAATGCCATTCCTGCCTTTTTTTTTTTGATCCACAATAGATTCTATTTTGAGACATAATAGAAGATTCTCTTCTGTCCTCAAATTTTAATTTTGTGTGAATCTTTCTAAACTATGTTCTTGTAAACACCAAACACTGGATGCAGCTTTCTAATCCATTTTACAGCCCTCCTTTGTTTTATGAGCTCAATAATCAATCAACAAGCTTGGTCTTAGTGCACATTGTATATCAAGAGCCATGCAACAAATACAAAGAATGAAACATTCTCTACCCAGTAGAACTTATATTCTAATGAGGGAGACAATAAGCACATGTAAAAATATTTACAGATTCTGTTACAAAGGATGACTCTCTTGGAACTGGGGGGGGGAGCGGTGTTTGAGGATGAAAGGCTAAATGAGAAAACTTCCACAATGTAAAACAAAGATATAACATAAAACAAAGATAGAACATAACAAAACAATAAGATATAACAATGTTTTTAAAATTAAGAGCTCTGCTAACAGTAAAAATAAATAATTAATATTAAGTATATGCAAAGTAGTTAAATACAAGATAGTTGGGAGAGGAAGGGCACTAGCAATTTGGGAGGTTAGGAAAGGTTTCATGTGGAAGATGATGCTTGAGAAGGTCAGTTTGGGTAGGTTGAAGAGTAATGTCCAAAGAGGTTAGAAATAATTGAGTCAGGTTGGATAGGCCTGTAAAGGCCAAATAGAAGCCACAGAAAACTACTGAATTGATGAATAGTTAAGTGAGGAGACTAACATAAGTAGACTAGACATTAAAACATAATAAATCGACTAAGCCTTAAAATAGTACAAAGTAAAATGGCGGACCAATTTTCAGTTTCGCAGGTGACTGATGAATAATGAAGTTCAGACTCCAAGGAGTATAACAGAAGTAGCTGGGTCAGGCCTGAGTCCATTCCTTCTATGGTCTGGCTGGTGGAAAGGATGAGGCAGGGAAGAGCCTAGATCATCCCATTCATATTCATGGCTGATTGTTAGGTGTTTATATTTGTATCCTTAGTGTCAGGGACATAGTAGGTCTTTAATTAATAATGACTATCCTACCACATCCTATTATTTTTTTCAATCTCCTTTTTCCATTCCCCAAGAAAAAGTTGGGGGAAAGGAAATGAGATAAACACTACTATTATCATTGAAATAGTGTGAACCTACTCTTCCCTTGTTTTCACTGAGTCCAGATCCAAAATACTTAATCCTTTTGTAATTAATGCTTCACAATTGTTTTGCTTTTGATGATCTCCCTGACTATTCACTTAATACTCATCTCCTCTAATTCCCCTTTTCTACATATTTATGTTTCATGAAATTCTACACTAAACTGTGTGCATATATCCCACCTTCTTTTGGAAGGTTAACTTCAGAAAAAGATGGTTGTAAAATGCCCTATCTTCATGTTTGAATATTCTGACCCCACCCCAATTGTAAGAAATAGAAAGTTCTTCTTTCCACCTCATTTCTTCTCTGATGTATTCCTTTCTGCTGCCTTTCTAGCTAGCTTAAGCCAGGCCCTGAATTTGTCTAGGTTTTCTTTTTGACTTGGAAGAAAATGTAATTCTGAAGGATGAGTCTCTTTTCTCTGATTAGGATGTTAATCATTTCCCCCCTCAAGTTGCGCAAACATATGTGATTCTGACTATAGGTTCCCTGGCACTCCATCAGGAAATTAGTAGCATATTCCCACTGCAAGACAGCTGTTTGCATCCCTCTTTCCCACCAAGGCTTCCCTTTCCAATTCATGGATTTCCTCACAAGAATAAAATTTAAACTATAGATGATCTCACTAATTTCTAATTCAATCCATTCCTTTATAATAAGGTGTCTCCTTCTGTTCCCATATTTCGGTTATGTTACATTTTGCTACAGTATTCCTCTACCCAAAGCCTTAGTCCAGAAATCTGCATCCCATTCATCAATACCACCTCTTTAAATCAGCTGTCAGGTATCAAGCATTTATTAGGCACCAACTACTACTTAGCACTAGGGATACAAAGTAAGGTAAAAAACACCCTTTGCTCTGGAACTCACAACCTAGTGGGGAAGACAACATGCAAACTACTATGTACCTAGAAGATATAGATGGGATTAACAGGAAGTAATCAACAGAGAAAAAGCATTAGAATTAAGGAGGATTAGCAAAGGTGAATGGAAGGTGGGATTTTCACTGGGGAAGCCAAGAGGCAAGAGATAGAAAAGGGAGAGCATCTCATGCATGTTTTATTGTTGTTTAGTTGTTTCAATCATGCTTGACTATGACCCCATTTGAGGGCTTCTTGGCAAAGATACTGGAGTGCTTTGCTATTTCCTTCTCCAGCTCACTTTACTGATGAGGAAACTGAGGCAAACAAAATTAAGTAATTGCCCAGGGTCACACAGCCAGGAAGTACCTGAGGTTAGATTTCCACTCGGAAAAAGGAGTCTTCTTGATTCCAAGCCAAGTGCTCTCTTCACTGCAGTGCCACCTAGCTGCCCCTATTCCACGTATGAGGGACACTCACTGAAAACATGCTCAAAGCTGGGTAGGACAGCAAGAAGACCACTGGATTGCAGAGTCTGCAGAGGGGAGTAAAATGCAAAACTAGAAAAGTAGAAATGGGGATAGGTCATGAAAAGCTTTGAATACCAAATAGAGGCTTTTATGTATTTGATTCTGCATGGGAAAACTGGGACACTGATACACAGCTGGTAGAGTTGGGAATTGGTGGAGTTGTGAACTGAGATTATCACTCTGGAGAGTGATTTGGAACCATGCCCAAAGGCAATCAAACTGCATAACCTTTGTTCTTGCAACATCACTGTCTACATCCCAAAGAAATCCTTAAAAAAGGGAAAAGGACCCACATGTACAAAAATATTAATAGCTCTTTGTGGTGGTTAAGGATTGGAAATCAAAGGGATGCCCATCAGTTGGGGAATGGCTAGACAAGCAACAGTATATCACTGTAATGGTATATTATTGTAATAGAAATGACAAGCAGGAAGAGTTAAGAAAAACCTGGACTGGAGATCATTACACACTTCAACAACAATACTACATGATGATCAATTCTGATGGACGTGGCCCTCTTCGATTCAAACCAGTTCCAATTGTTTAAGAATGAATAGAACCAGCTACACCGAGGGAAAGGACTCTGGGAAACAAGTGTGAAGCACAACATAGCATTTCCAATCCCTCTGTTTTTGTCCACTTGCATTTTTGATTTCCTTCTCAGGTTAATTTTACCTTATATCTAAGTCCAATTTTTCTTGTGCAGCAAAATAACTGTTTGGACATGTATACATATATTGCATTTATTTAACATGTATTGGTCAACCTGTCATCTGGGGGAGGGAGTCGGGGGAAGGAGGGGAAAAATTGGAACAGAAGTTTTGCAAGGGTCAATGCTGAAAAATTTCCCATGCATATATCTTGTAAATAAAAAGCTATAAATTAAAAAAAAAAGAAAAACCTGGACTTACATGAACTGATGCAAAGTGAAGTTAACTGAACCAGGAGAACGTTGTACACAGTAACAGCAATACTGCTTGATGAATGATTTAGCTATTCTTAGCAATAGGATTAATGATGAAGCACTACTGTTTCTTTACTTTCCTTTGTTTCTTAAATTCGAGGGGGTTTTTTTTGTTGTTTTTTTGGCTGCTGCAATTGGGGTTAAGTGACTTGCCTAGGGTCACACAGCTAGGAAGTATTAAGTGTCTTAGACCACATTTGAACTCGGGTCCTCCTGACTTTAGGGCTGATGCCACCAGCTGCCCCAAATTTGAGTATTCTTGTACATAATGAACATGAAAATGTTTTATATAATTGTATACAAATAACCTATATCTGATTGCTTACCATCTTAGAGAAGGGGCAAGGGGTACAATTTGGAACTCTGAATCAAATATACATATATTGATCCTGAAGATACTAAGGAGCCACTGGAGTACAGGAGGCAACAGTTAGACCAGAGCTTTAGGAAAATCACTTTGATGGCTGAGTTGAGGATGGATTGAAGCATGGAGAGGCTGGTGGCAGACTAGTTCAATCATAAGGAGCTAACTGTTCACTTTTCTTTTTCTTTTTTTTTTTCAGATGTGTCTTTATTTATTTATTTATTGGGGTGGTTTACTTTTTTATTTTATTATTATAACTTTTTATTGGCAGAACCCATGCCAGGGTAATTTTTTACATTATCCCTTGCATTCACTTCTGTTCCGATTTTTCCCCTATCTCCCTCCACCCCCTCCCCCAGATGGCAAGTAGTCCTATATATGTTGAATATGTCCTAGATACAATATATGTGTGCAGAACCAAAAAGTTCTCTTGTTGCAACAGGAAGAACTGGATTCAGAAGGCAGAAATAACCCAGGAAGAAAAACAAAAATGCAAACAGTTCACACTCATTTCCCAGTGTTCTTTCTTTGGGTGTAGCTGCTTCTGTCCATCATTGATCAATTGAAACTGAGTTAGATCTTCTCTTTGTCGAAGAAATCCACTTCCATCAGAATACATCCTCATACAATATCGTTGTTGACTTATATAATGATCTCCTGGTTCTGCTCATTTCACTCATCATCAGTTCATGCAAGACTCTCCAAGCCTCTCTGTATTCATCCTGCTGGTCATTTCTTACAGAACAATAATATTCCATAACATTCATATCCCACAATTTACCCAACCATTTTCCAATTGATGGGCATCCGTTCATTTTCCAGTTTCTGGCCACTACAAACAGGGCTGCCACAAACATTTTGGCACATACAAGTCCCTTTCCCTTCTTTAGTATCTCTTTGGGATATAAGCCCAGTAGTAACACTGCTGGATCAAAGGGTATGCACAGTTTGATCACTTTGAGCATAGTTCCAGACTGTTCTCCAGAATGGTTGGATTCGTTCACAACTCCACCAACAAAGCATCGGTGTCCCAGTTTTCCCGCATCCCCTCCAACATTCAGCATTATCTTTCCCTGTCACTCTAGCCAATCTGACAGGTGTGTAGTGGTATCTCAGAGTTGTCTTAATTTGCATTTTTCTGATTAATAATGACTTGAAGCATCTTTTCATATAGCTAGAAATAGTTTCAATTTCTTTGTCTGAGAATTGTCTTCATATCTGTTGACCATTTATCAATTGGAGAATGACTTGATTTTATAAATTAGAGTCAATTCTCTATATATTTTGGAAATGAGGCCTTTATAAGAACCTTTAACTGTGAAAATGTTTTCCCAGTTTGTTGCTTCCCTTCTAATCTTGTCTTGCATTAGTTTTGTTTGTACAAAGGCTTTTTAACTTGAGAGGACCAAATTTTTTTATTGTGTGATCAATAATGATCTCTAGTTCTTTGGTCACAAATTCTTTCCTCCTCCACAAGTCTGAGAGGTAAATTATTATGTTCCTCTAATTTATTTATAATCTCGTTCCTTATGCCTAAATCATGGACCCATTTTGATCTTATCTTGGTATACGGTGTTAAGTGTGGGTCCATGCCTAATTTCTGCCATACTCATTTCCAGTTTTCCCAGCAGTTTTTCTCAAATAATGAATTCTTATCCCAAAAGTTAGAATCTTTGGGTTTGTCAAACACTAGAGTGCTATAGTGATTGACTATTTCGTCCTGTGAATCTAACCTATTCCACTGATCAACTAATCTATTTCTTAGCCAATACCAAATGGTTTTGGTGACCGCTGCTTTATAATATAGTTTTAGATCAGGTACAGCTAGGCCACCTTCATTTGATTTTTTTTCATTAATTCCCTTGAAATTCTCAACCTTTTGTTCTTCCATATGAATTTTGTTATTTTTTCTAGGTCAGTAAAATAGTTTCATGGGAAGTCTGATTGGTATAGCACTAAATAAATAGATGAGTTTAGGGAGTATTGTCATCTTTATTATATTCGGTCGCTCTATCCAAGAGGACTTAATATTTTTCCAATTATTTAAATCTGACTTTATTTGTGTGGAAAGTGTTTAGTAATTTTGCTCACATAATTCCTGAATTTCCTTTGGCAGACAGATTCCCAAATGTTTTATGCTATCAACAGTTATTTTGAATGGAATTTTTGTGTCTGTTGCTGTTGGATTTTGTTAGTGATGTGTAAAAATGCTGAGGATTTATGTGGATTTATTTTGTTTCCTGCCACTTTGCTAAAGTTGTCAATTATTTCTAATAGCTTTTCAGCAGAATCTCTGGGGCTCTCTAAGTATACCATCATATCATCTGCAAAGAGTGATAGTTTGGTTTCCTCATTACCTACTCTAATTCCTTTAATCTCTTTCTTGACTCTTATTGCCGAGGCTAGTGTTTCTAATACAATACTGAATAATGGTGATCGTGGGCAATCTTGTTTCACACCTGATTTTACTGGGAAAGGTTCCAGTTTATCTCCATTACATATGATGTTTACTGACGGTTTTAAATATATGCTCCTGACTATTTTAAGGAAAAGTCCATTTATTCCTAACTGTTCATTTTTCTCTGTTAATTTTCTCCTGAAATGTCCACCTTCAACTTAAAGCACAGCAAACCACCACCTGTGGTGTTCCCTTCTTTAAAATACAATGGTTGTCTCTGGGCTCATAACAACCACCTCAGAGCATTTTAGTCCTTTTAAGAAGCTTTATATAGCAAAGATTCTTAAGCAGGGGCCCAAGAATTTCTTCTTTTTTAAACTATACTTTCAAAACTATTTTTAATGATATCTTTTAATTTTTACTTTTATTTTAAAATATAGTATTCCTCTGTCCCCTACTCAGTGAACCACCCCTTGAAATAAAGGTGAAAAAAAAAAAACCCAAAATATAAATGAAATATAAAACCAGAAAAGCACCGACTTGTCTGATGGTATATGCAATGTCCCACATGCCAAGTTCCTACAAGCATCCTTTGCTAGTGGCTTATTGCACTATCTAGAACAGTGATATTTTCTTGGGGTCCCACAGGTATTTTTCTGAATAGATTGTACTAGGTGTCCAATGAATAGATCAGGACCTTCCAGTCACTTGAGAAGACTGACCTGGTACCTCTCCAAGCTGGTTGCTCTTATCCCACTCCTTCTCCAGGCCATGTTTCCCCTCCCAGTTTTCCAGGACTCTCACCAGAAGGGGAGAGCAATGGACAGTGGCAACACCTTCCCTCACAGACTATTATCAGCCCCATCATCATCTTTGGTGATCTCAAAGTATCAAGAATGTATGAGTAGATTTCGAGCCATATGAAAAGATGCTCCAAATCATTATTGATCAGAGAAATGCAAATTAAGACAACTCTGAGATACCACTACACACCTGTCAGATTGGGATTTTGGGGAAATCCCAAGTTCTGCCCCTTTGGATTTCTAAAGACCTCATTTCAAGGTTTTAGAGGACAGGACTGATGATAGAAGATAAGATCCACATTCTTCTCAAACTAGTCATTGTTACCCCACCCAGCCTTACAAAGAATTTAATTTATGATGAAACTCCTGGCCCAAAGACTACTAAGCTTTGCTTAGGCTTGGGTGGGGAATATAGATTCTTTGTTCAGATTACTTAGGCTGGTGGTTGTCCTTTGTTCTTGAAGAGGACAAAAATGACATCACTGTTACAATTACATCATGAGTTACAGCGTGTCCAACCATGGCTGATCAGACCAATATGAGCTCAGAATGTTCCACCACAGGTTGGGCACAAATAGCCCATATGAACATTTGGAGTGGACTCTCTAACTGAGCATCTCACATTTCTTCTAAGCCATTTCAATTCCATTTTGCTCATAGAGCACAGGACCTTTTCTGATGAGGGCATGCCATGCTATGCAGTCCTATGCCAGTGTCTCCCAATTTGTGCAACCAATTCTAAAGTCTTAAGAGATGTTGAGAGTGTTTTTGTACCACCATAAGAGTACATTTGCCCTGTGCAAGAGTTCTCCATAAAACAGTCTTTTTGGCAAGCATATGTTCAACATTCAAACAACGTTGCCAGTCCAAAGGAGCTAAACCCTCTGTAGTAGAATGCTTGGCAGATTAATTTGAGAAAGGACTTCAGTGTCTGGTATCCTATCGTACTAGGTGATCTTCAGAATCTTCCTGAGATGATTCAAATGAAAGTGATTCCGTTTCCTGGCATGGTGCAGGTTTCATAGGCACACAACAAGGTCAACACAATGGATCTGTGGACCTTCATTTGGTAGTCAAGTCTTCTCTCCCACATTTTCCTTCAGAGCCTTTCGAATACTGAGCCATCTTTGGCAACGTGTGCCAACCTCAATGTGGACATCCCTTGAAAGTATACTGCCAGGATAAGTGAATTTATCCACAGCATTCAAAAAACTCCTCCATTTACCATAACCAAAAGTTCCACATGTGGATGATGTGATGCTGGCTGATGATCACCTGTGTGATTTCCTTGAGACTGGAGATAACTTACAAGTAAATGGTACATCTCTCATTAGTTAACAAGTAATGAGAGAATGAATATTACAATCAGAGTTAAATGCTACCCTTGGGAACACTCATTCTTCCAAGAACTTGTAAACAACGTAACAAGGTCTTGTAAACCAATAGCCAAGATTGGTCTTTGGCATTAGAGTGTCACTAATGCTTTTATTAATAAAATGCTACCATTATAAATAAAGCAATTAATAATTACCCAGAAACTCTCTTCAACATTTTAAAGATCACACCTCTACTGAGTTCAGGGCTTTTTCTTTTTTATGGTAATCTTGATTTCTCAAGTGTATATAACACACACTTTTACTGAGAAACTTGAAATCTACAAACACTAGGAGGAAAAACTACCCATGGCTAGGAATCAAAAACAACAAACACTATCCCTGTAAACAAAAAGAGTAGCCAAACTTTGTTTCAAAAGAGGCATACCTAGGACATTCACTAATGGAATTAGGCAGCCCATGACATATATTCTAGTATTTTTGTTATTAAAAATTTGGTCCTTTGAGGAATAGCTTTCTCTAAAAATGGGAATAAGAGAAAAAAGTGAGTTGCTATCTTCTGTTTATTAGGTAACTGAGATTCCTAGTTAGCCACGTTAAAACTATAATTTCCTCCTTCAGTATTGAGGTATGGTAGAAAGAGGTCTGGACATGTGAGTGTGAAAACAAACTCAAATACAATCTTTGTCAATAACTACTCATGTGGATCTTTGGCAAATCATCTACCTCACCTCTGGATCTCAGTTTCTTCACCTATCAAATGGGAAGTTGAACTAAATTGTTCTCCAAAGCCCCCATCAGTTCTAAATGTAGGAGCCTATGTGTGTCATAAAGGGTTGTCAAATGCAGCCCAGCAGAGGAATTATAGATGATTAACAGGCTGTAGTGATTTCAGAGAGTCTTAGCTAAAGGACTCATTTTATTCTTGTCTTTAAAAATAGCTAACATTATATAATGTTTTATGGTTTGCAAAGCACTTTAAATGCTAGCTCATTTGATTCACACAATATCCTTGTGAGATAGGTGCTATAATTATACACATTTCACAGATGAAAGAAAATGAGGCTAGGTGATTTGTTCAGGATTACAGTAGTAAGTATCTGAGGCAGGATTTAAACTCATGTCTTCCTGACTTTAAGCCCAATGCTCTATTAAAGGCATCAAGTAAAAAAGATTGTGTAAGGTCAGGTTTAGGAATTAGGTCTTCAAAAAACAAACCAAATCAAGAAAAAAACTCCCATCTATTTTGAGAAGCTGACTTTGTAAGATGAATAAATGAAATGTTTTACCATAGCTATGTAACAAAACCAAGTAGAGGACTGAATATTACTTTTCCCTCAAGGACTGGCTAGAGTCTCATGCCTTTCTGGATTAATCCAGTTTGCAGTGCTCTCTTTCCCAAAGAAATGAGCTGTGTCTGTGGCTCCAACTAGATGAAGCTCCTTCACAGTCAGAGACTACATCTTATTCTTCATTGTCTATCTCTGAAAGGCCAACACAGTGGCTAGCATGTAGTATTAAGATATCAGCATCATTTCCCCCACATTTTTATCTTTGGACAAAACTGGGAGGAATAAAAAAAAAAGTGACACATTTACACGTGTTGGAAGACTTCATAAAGCATTGAGCAATTTAATGGGCATAAAAAGATTGACAAAATTGGATATAACTAATGTAAATTCCCATCATAATTTCCTCTGACCACCATAAAAGTTTTAGAACGCAAAAGAATTCCCATGAACTTTACTGTAACAAAAATTAACTGCAATAGAGTAAATGTATGTTTTTACTTGAGATTTAGAATCGAAGAAAAATAACCACACGAACGTTACCGTAACAAAAAATAACTGCAATGGGTAACTGTATGCTTTACTTAAGTTTATGCCCTAAGGCCTTTTTTATACTGGATAGATAACAACACAGCATTACTATCCAAGAGATCACAGGCCATTTAATCAAACACGATCCGGTAGGTGCGTTCCTGCTCCTTGCGACGGCTCTCGCAAACCTTTGATACCTCTTCCACCTTCCGCTGCAACAGGGCTGTGGGGAAACACATGATGCAATCATTTTTCTAGGGCAAAATTTACAAAACTTCAGTTGGAAGGAACCTTAGTGATCAGCTCATGTAACCCATAATTCAACGTCTCTTCTATAAAATACTCAGTGGGTGGGCATCCAGTCTTTGCTCAAAATTGTCCAAAAAAGGGAAGTCACCAGCTTCCAAGGTGGTTCCTTCCATTCTGGAACAGACCTACTTGTTACCTTCCTTATATTAAGCGTAGAGCTGTCTATTTGTCATGACTTCTGTTCTGCCCTTTGGGGCTAAAAACAAGAAGCATAGTTAGCATCTCTTACACATCTTATTCAAACACTGGAAAATACTTAGGTTTTCCTAATACTATTCTTCTGCTGGCTAAACATTCCGTTCCTTTAATATGGGATGAATTCAATGCCTTTCACCACCCTGGATGTTCTTGTCCAGAGTGTCCTCCCTAAAACGTAGTGCCTAGAATGGAATGCTAGATGTGTTCTAACTAGCACCGAGGCCACTAAAAGCCTCCTTATTCCTGTTAAGCCAGGCTTCTCATAGCACATTAGCTTTTTTGGTTATCATATAACATTACTAACTAATATGGAGCTGACTGTCCACCAAAACTTTCAAAACTTTTCAGATTTCCTCTAATCATAAGGGGCCATGAGTAAATGCTTTAAATTCAAATCTAGCCTCAGACACATACTAGCTAGTGACCCTGAGCAAGTCACTTAATTTCTGTCTGCCTAGTTTCCTCATCTTGTAAAATGGGCACCTACTTCAGTGTTCCCGTGAGGATCAAATGAGATAATATATATAGTGATTTCTAAGCCATAAGGCACTAATGCTAGCTAATATTATTACTACATTGATTAAGTCCAGCTTACTATTCTACCCAGTCAAGATCTTTTTGATTGTCTTTTATTACCTAGTATATTATTCTTCCCAATGTGATTAAATTGCCAAAGGACAAAGCGTTAGTACTTTGCTCTTCTTGATTTTTTTTTGAAAGGTAATTGGGGTTAAGTGACTTACCAGGGTCAACATAGCTAGTACATGTCAAGTGTCTGAGGCTGGATTAGAATTCAGATCTTCCTAACTCCAGAGTTGGTGCTCTTATCCAATGCAGCACCACCTATCTGTTCTTAATATCTTTTTTTTTTTTTTTTTTTTGCTGAAGCAATTGGGGTTAAGTGATTTGCCCAGAGTCACACAGCTAGGAAGTGTTTTCTGAGATCAGATTTGAACTTAGGTCCTCCTGACTTCAGGGCTGGTGCTCTATCCACTGCGTCCCCTAGCTGCCCTGCTTTTAACATCTTTATCAAGGACCATAGCACAGATCCCTAGGGCACTCTGCTAAAGACCTCCTTCCACGATGATATGAAGGACCTCTCTCTGGATCTGGCCATTTACTCCTCAATCTAAGGAACAATACTCCCATTTAGTCATTTTTATCTAGTAACGATAGGAAGTGAGTGGGATTTATAACGGGAATGCAAGGATGGTTAAGGAAAATATGAGAAAAACATAATTATATCAATAACAAAAGTAACAAATTACATGATTATTTCAATAGATACAGGAAAAGCTTTTGACAAAATAGAACTCATTCCTCTTAAAAACACTTGAAAGCATAGGTATAAATGTATTTTTCCTTAAAATGATAAGCGACATCTACCTAAAACCATCTGCAAGCATTACTTAATGGAGATACAAATTTGTATACAATGGGGATACAAATGGGAATATAAAGGATAGAAGCTTTCTAATAAGATCAGTAGTGACCGCCCTTTATCATCTATACTGTTCAATACTTTATTAGAAATGCCAACAATAGAAATAATAAAAGAAAATGAAATTGAAGGGCAATGAGGGAATACTCTTTTTGAAGGAAAATCCTAGAGATCCAACTAAAAAGCTCATTAAAACAATAATTTTAGCAGAGTAGCAGGATGTAATATAAAGCCACAAAAATCATTACCATTTCTGCAAGACACAGTATGAGATCTCTCATTTAAAATAACCATAGATGGCATAAAATACCTGGGAGTAGATCTGCCAAAATAAGTTCAGGAACTACATGAACATAATTATAAAACTTTTTTTTTATCCAAATAAAGTCAGATTTAAATAATTGGAGAGATATTAATTGTTCATGAGTGGGTAGAGCCAACACAATAAAAATGACAATTCCACCTAAAACAATCTACAAATCCAATCATACACCAATTAAATTACCAAAAATTGTTTTATTGAGCTAGGAAAAAATAATAACAAAATTAATTTGGAAGAACAAAAGGTCAAGAATGTCCAAGAAATTAATGGAAAAAAATATGAAGGAAGGAGGTTTAGAAGTACCAGATTTTAAACTATAAGATGGTAATTATAAAAACAATCTGGTATTGGCTAAGAAATAGAAGGATCAGTGAAACAAAGTAGATATATAATACACAGTAGTAAATGATTATAGTAACCTTGTTTTGACAAACGTAAAGATTTAAGCTCTGGGGATAAAAAGTCACCATTTAGTAAAAAACTGTTGGGAAAACTGCAAAGCAGTCTGGCAGAAATTGGTATAGACCAATAGACCATTTATTAAGATAAGGTCAAAATGAATATATGATCTAGATACAAAGGAGATATCATAAGTAAATTAGAAGAACATGGAACACATTATCTATCAGACTTATGGGTTGAAGAATTTATAAATAAACAAGATAGAGAACACTATGAGATACAAAATGGATAATTTTGATTACAATTAAAACATTTTCCTAGCTAGTATTTCAGATAAAGCCTCAATCTCAAATATGGAGAACTCTCAAATTTATAATAATAGAAGTCTTTCCTCATTTGATAAATCATCAAAGGATATGAACAGACAACTCAAAGCTATATACAGTCATATGAAAAAATGCTTTAAATCATTATTGACCAGAGAAATGAAAACTAAAAAAACTTTTAAAATATTATTTCATATCTATCAGATTGGCTAAAATGACAGAAAGGGAAAATTTCAAATGTTGGAGGAGATGTGGAAAAAACTGGGACACCAATACACTGCTAGTGGAATTGTGAAGTGATCCGACCATTTTAGAGAACAATATGGAATTATGTCCAAATAATTATAAATCTGTGTATGTACCTTCTGATTCAGCAATACCACAATTGGATCTATTTCCCACAGAGATAAGATGAGGGAAAAAGGAAAAGAATTTATTTATCCCAGAATACGTTCTATTTGTGGTAGCAAAGAACTGGAAATTGAGAGAATGTTCATTAATTGGGGAATGGCTAAACAAGTCGTGGTATGTGACTGTGCTGTAATAAATGACCAGCAGGCCAATTTTAGAAAAATATGGAAAGACCTGCATGAAATAATGAAGAGTGAAAGGAGCAGAGCCACGAGAATATTGTATACAGCAATAAGTTTTTGCAAGGGTCAATGTTGAAAAATTACCCATGCATATGTTTTGTATATAAAAATCTATTTTAAAAAAATGAATAACTGAACGAAGCTATTCTGAGTATCACAAATATTCAAATTAACTACAAAGAACCTATAGAAAAAATGCTATCCACCTGCAGAGAAAGCATGCATACAAACATACATATACCCTCCCTGTGTCAAATGGTGGCCTTCTCTAGTGCAGGTTGGGAGGGAGTCGGTTCAGAACTTAAAATGTAACAAAAAACAAAACAAAAATTTAAAAAACAGTGAGACTGGATCAAAAGCTTGACTAAAATCTACCTCATCAATGTGTACAGAATCTTTGGACACATGGTTTGATCAAACACAGAAGCAAGCCTGTAATGAATGACCTGTTCTTTTTCAGTCCCCACAGTCCTCTCTCTAGATCTAGATAGTTCTCTTCATCACAAGACCTTTGGAACTGGCCTGAATAATCTCATTGAAGAGAGCCACATCTATCAGAATTGATCATCTTATAATCTTGCTGTTGCCATGTACAATGACCTCCTGGTTCTGCTCATTTCACTTAGCATCAGTTCATGTCAGTCTCTCCAGGACTCTCTAAAATCATCCTGCTGATCATTTTTTAATAGAAAAATAATATTCCATAACATTTAAATACCATAACTTATTCAGCAATTCCCCAACTGCTGGGCATCCACTCAGTTTCCAGTTTCTTGCCACTACAAAAAAGTCTGCCACAAACATTTTTGCACATGTGGGTACCTTTCCCTCCTTTAAGATCTCTTTGGAAAAAAAAAAGATCTCTTTGGGATATAAGCCCAGTAGAAACACTGATGGATCAAAGGGTATACACAGTTTGATAACCCTTTGGGCATAGTTTTAAATTGCTCTCCAGAATGGTTGAATCAGTTCACAACTCTACCAACAATGTATTAGTGTCCCAGTTTTCCCACATACCCTCCAACATTTGTACAATGACCTATTCTTGAAAAAGTCAAGCTTATTGTCACTACTTCCTTTTCTGGCTGTTGACGAATCATCTCTTTAATAATTAATTTCTTGAAGTCAAATTCAAACTATCATGATACTATTGACTTAGAATACAGTTTAGAATCAGATTCTTTTAAGGAAAAACTACTGTCTAGCTATGCCTTCTCTTGTCTTACATATGTGAATCTAAGTGCAAAACTTTCCATTTAGCCCTATGTCACATTTCATCTTCTTGGATTTAGCCCAGTCTAGAATTCTAGCCAATTTATATCTTTTCATGTGGTGGTGTTCCCTTCCAACAAATGTGCTCCTATCAACCTGCAAATCTCTGTTCATCATCTAAGTTACTGACAAAAATAAGAAATAGCTCAAAGTCAAGTACACATCCCTTGGGCACTCCATTGAAGATGTTCTTCCAAAATGAGATTAAGTATATATTACTCTTTTTGAGTCCAGCCTTTTCTTTCAACTAGTTCCAAATCTAAATAACTGAATTATTGTCTAGCCCATTTCCCTTCATTTTTTCCACAGGGACAGACTTGATCAAGTTTCCAGAAACAGAAAAGGTAGGAAAGCAATCTTACATTCTCTCAGTGGTATCTGTTTGCAAAACTTCCTCAAGACTTTTATTTATTCGCTCTTTCCAGCCTTCTTTCATTCAAACAAAGCACCATTTGCAGAGTAGAAAATGGAGGCAAATTAAATTCATTTTCCCTTCTAAAACCTAGAGAAACAATGGGCAAACACAGGCCTTCATGGCTGCTCTCTTTGGCCTTTATCTACATAAAGTCCACTTCATATGTAAACATCCTCTGAGAAAAGTTCTCAACTTTCAGTAGGACGCACACAAAAATATGTGTTCATTAAAGCCTACCAGTACTGCAAAGGACAGTCATTAATTCAAGGCATAGGTTCGTGTTTGTGTTACTAGTCAGCAAATTAGGAACCTGTATTTATAGTCAACATTTTTGTTCATAGCCTAAGCAAGGATTTGACATCTGGCTGCCTCCAGATTAAGGGAACATCAAAATGCAAAATCCCAAAGCTAATTTGTCAGGCATGTTCTTTCCTGCCCCACCTCCAATTTTTTACCAGGCCAAGGGCTCCCCCAGAGGACAGATAAACCTTTAGATTCAAAACAAAAGTATCCTAGAGGCACAAGCCCTTCATTTGCTGATGAAACCATTATTAAATTACCAGTAAATAAATCTATCATTCAAAAAAAAAGTCAAAAGGAAAGCAAAGAACAACTCTAAATTACCAGAAGCTTACTACTAGCATTAGGTCCCATCTCTATAATGAATTTTCAAGACTCTTTCAAAAAACAAGCTTAAATCACTTTGGTTGTTTTCCTTCAAAGGAAAAAACTTCTTTTCTTTGCCTCTTACCTAGACCCTGGGTAAGCCCAGGATAAAGGCAACAACTTGGGTTTTGTTCAGCTATCAATTTATGTGCCCTGGCAAGTCTGCATTTTAGAACTTTAAGAAAACAGTTGATTTAGTGCACTATGACAGCTGCTGTCAAAAAAGCAATTTTGCTGTTCTAAAGGTTTAGCTAAGCCCCTCAAGGAGTCCTCTTTACATGCCTAAAATCTAAAACCATCTAAACTCTTTACAGAGATCCTTATGAGTGTCAGCATTCTGATTTGGATATGAAATTCTTTTCTTTAACTTTGCCTCAAGTTTTATAAAGTTGGCTCAATTCCAAGCTATTCAAAAATGGAATGGGCTGCCTTTGGGAGGCAGTATTTCCCCACCACTGGAGGTAATCAAGGGAAAGTTGGAGGACTATTTGTCAGATAATGTTGTAGAACAGATTTTTTCATTCGGGTAAAGTTTGGATGAGATGGCTTCTGAAATCCCCAGTGGCTCAGATTCTGATAGGAAGCCAAGAAAACTTCAGATCCCAGATCTGGAAAGGAGATCACAGGCTACGGAGTCCAACAATCTCATTTTTACAGAAGACAAAGTAAGGCCCAGAGAAGGGAGATAACTTGCCCAAAGCCACCCAGTTAGTAAGGAGCAGAACCAAGATCAGAACCTGGTCCCCAGACTCCAAATCTAGCCTTCTCTCCATAGCACCACAAGGCCTTTAACTATAAATGAGGTTTCCAAATGAATACTAATTTTTATCTTTAAATTCAGTATAAGCTATGTGTACAGAGAGATAAGCAAAGCTAAACTCAGAATCCTTTCAATCCTACCCTACTTAAGAGCTGTGCAAATGGAAGTATTTTCCAAGCTTTTTCTAGACCCAAAGAAGAGTACCATCCTGTTGACTGGAGATAGATAATAGGAAGTAACAAACCTCGCTGTGCATTCAGCCTCTAAAGAGGAGAAGCTGGGTCAATTAGATGAATGAGGTTTTGCTCACAGTCCTGGATGCATCCTAGCACTCGAATATGACACTTGGATTTATCAAAGTTGCTGGGGCAAAGAAACTGTACAAAATCAGGCACCTCCTCAGTGGGAGGGCTCAAGTGCTACATCTGTCTGGAAATGCCTCACAGGGCTTGCTTGTGACTGCCAGGATCAATGAGAGGAAAGAGCCAAAGGCACCGAGGAGAAACAGTGGTGGAGATCAACATCTCTTACTAATGAGAGCTCAAGGATACTGTGCTTTCGATTCTTCACTAATAATACAGCTTGACATTTTCATATTGCTGAGACGCCTCACTGAAAGGTAGGAGTCTGGGGTCCCCAAAACTAGTTCATAAGAATACAAAGTCCGGTATTCCCCACAAAGCTTTGCCAATGGGCTCAGTGTGGATTAGGGATTGATATTTGGAGGTGTATGCTTAACTGATAAAATGATATCTTCTGGAAGTATCAAAGAGCTTTACAGCAAAGTTTCCAAAAGTATTTTCACACACATCATCTCGTTTGGGCCTCTTGACAACTTTATGAGGTAGGGAGATCAGCTATTATTATTATTCCTGTTTTACAGATGAATAAATTGAGGTTCAGAAGTAAAACTCTTTCTGGTCAGACGGTCAAAACAGTGAATAGCTGAGCTAGGTCTTCTGACTCAGGGCCTAGGGCTTTTCCCATGGTACCGTTCTCATTGATCAAATACCAGGAAATTCTTGAATTAAAAAGGATTATTTAGCTAGCTTTTTGATCATGGGCAAATCATCCAACTTCTCAATGGCACTGGGTAACTCCCTAAGTCGCAAATGAATTCTCTCCCTGCATCAGTGTATGGAGTGTCCATACCAAAGAAATCACACATCTGAACCAAAAAGAAACAGTTCTTCTGCTGGAATCCCAACATACGCACTTGGCCATAAAGCCACATGAGGCTGATTCACAAAGAAGCCCGTCCAACCAAATTTTGTTGGTGAAATGCCATAAAAGGCAATAAAGTACCCTGTGCATGTAGGACTGCATTATAGCAAGGCTCCATTTATTTATGCTTCTTAATCACAAATAGTAAGAAACCGCTTTGAGGGAAAAAAAATCTGTTTATCTCTTCAGTGTTAATTCCTACTTATGTGAGTGATTTCAAACTTGTATCTAAAGCAGGGGTCCTCAAACTACAGCCTGCGGACCAGATGCAGCAGTTGAGGACATTTATCTCCCTCACCCAGGACTATGAAGTTTCTTTATTTAAAGGCCCACAAAACAAAGTTTTTATTTTTACTATAGTCCGGCCCTCCAACAGTCTGAGGGACAGTGGACTGGCCCCCTGTTTAAAAAGTTTGAGGACCCCTGGTCTAAAGCATCTGAGGGGGCTATCCAGATGAGGAATTTCACGTAAGTATGTACAAAAAATGGATTAGTGAGGGATCTACTGTTGCAGAGGTATGAAGGCTCCCTTTTCCCATTGCCTTATTAGTAATACTACTAAATAATAATAACAACAATAATGATAATGATGATGATGATGATGATAATGATGATGACGATGACATGTCCTAATAGGAACTAAAGACTTTCTTTGGTTTTGACTACCTAATCTAATTTTTATTGATAGAATTTCCTAAGACAAAAAGCATGACCAAAAATCTCTTCTATTTTCCACGGGGATTAACATAACTTCATCAATGAAGTTATGAAAATATATCAATCAACTGAAAGACAAAACATATTCCAATTAACTGAAACAGGATGAGGCAAATTTTTAAGAGTCTCGAAATCTTTATGTCACTGATCTCTTGGCAGATTAAAAGCAGTTTTTAAAAAAATGCTTAAAGTAGAAAGTTATGCCCTTCAAGGCCAGGAGATGGCCCTATAAACCAAAGGACACCAAGATTTCCCAGAGAATTTATGAAAGAGGAAGAAAGGGAAATGAAGCGCCCTTACTCAATAAATCAAATTCTATTTTAGAAGAGATAACATTTTAAGTAGAAATCAAAGGCATCTTTGGGCATCTTTCAGCTTGTTTTTGAAGAAATGAAAACAGAGCACTTAATAATGATTTGAAAAGACCTCATTTTTATCTGAATCTCATTTTGAATCGGCTCTGTTGGCACAGTCTGCTGCCAACAAACCAACCAACCCACAAACTACATCTCATTAAAAAAAAAAAAAAAAACCTCACTATTCTCAAACAGTTGGAAGAAACAAAACTGCTTCTCCAAAATGACCCTAGAGATACTTTATGAAAAAGCTAAGTATCCTATTAGAATCAACAACTGAAAATCTTTTACATTTGTAAAAAATGAAATTGCTCGGGGACAGTTGAGCTTACTGTTTTAGGTAATACTCAATTACTTGGATTTATGCACTCACCAAATCCCCTTTTTGAGAATTTTCAGTAACATAAAAAAAAAAAAAAAAATCCTGACTTTTGACTGTAAAGAGTAGCACTGTTTCTGTTGCCCTGTAGGCACATTATAATGCCATAATCGACATCTCACTGTGCTGAGGCCTCTTTATCCCCTTCCTTTACATTCTCTACATGCACAAGCCAATGACCTCAGTTTTCCTTGTTCCAACAGTACTTAATCGAATGGTCTTTGCTTAGTGCTCACCCTCCTTGAACTCTCTGTAGCCTTTGACATCACCCATCACTCTCTTGGATGTAGATTTTTATGCCATTGTTTTCTCTTGGTTTTACTCCCCCATGTCTGATTGCTCCTTCTCTGTCACCTCTGCAAGATCTTCATCCAAGTAACTCCTGCTAATGTAGGTATTCTCCCCCAAAACTCTGTCCTCTTCTCCCTCTATATTACTTCCCTCTGTGATGTCAAACTCTCATGGTTTAATTATCATTTCTATGAAGATGATTCTCAGCTCTACCCTCTTGCCTTACCTCTGTCTCCCATCTTCAACTGCCTATTAGACATCTCAAATTGGATGGCTCATAAATATGTCCAAAATCAAACGTATCTTTCTCTCACAAACTTGACCTCTTCTCAACTTTCCTATTGCCCTCAAGGGTACTTTCATTCTCCCAATCAACCAGGCTTACAACTTAGATGTCAGCCTCAGCTCCTCACTATCTCTCATCCCCCATGTCTAATTAGGTACCAAATCCTGTACATTTACTTTTCAGAGCACCTCATATACCTCTCCTTTGACTGGTCTTATCCTGATATAAGGCCTAATCCTCTCATACCTGGATTAAGAATGGAAGTTTCCGTTTGGTCTCCTTGCCTCAAGTCACTCTCCACTCAAAACCATCCTCCACTTGGCTGCCAAAATGATCTTCCTAAAGCAAAGATCCAATCATATCCCATCCTTCTTTCCCCCCAATTCAATAAACTCCAGTGATATTTTCACTGATTATTCTCCAAGCTTGGAATTCTCTCCCTCCTCATCTCCACTTTCTGGACTCCCTAGTATCCTTCAGGTCCTAACTAAAATCCCATCTTCTACAAGACCCCCTTCCCCACCTCCTGCTTCATACTAGTGCCTTTCCTCTGTGATCATCTCCAGTTGAATTTATATATGTCTTATCTATATGTGGTGGTTAAAGTTATTTTCTCATTAAAGTTCGAGCTGTTTGGGGGCAGGGACTGTTTTGTTATCTTTGTTTCTCTAGCACATAGCACAGGGACTGGCATATCTGTGGCAATAACTGTACTAGAAGGCCCCAAAGATCTAGAGATGTAAGTACAGTTATCCCTTCCATATCATGAAGATTAGGGGTATGAACACTTCACTGCTCCTCCAACCAATTTGGAAAATCCTCCCTTTGTACCAGAGGAGAAATTTAAATGATTATGGTATTAAAGGAAATTTTTCATTTTTTTTTTAAATGCCAACCAGTGATACATCAAAACCTCAATGGGGAAAGTTGATATGTGGAAGGGATTACTGTCCTGCAGCTCCAGAGGTTGCCAAGACAGATATTTGTGAATGTAGTACTGAAAAAGTCCCAGTGCTTCATCTGACTACAGGAAGTTGAGCTGCTCCGAGTCCCTGATTTCAACCTGCAGTTAGTCATTCTCAATTATTTATGATAATGAAAGGGAGAAGAAACATAGAAAATACCCTCAAAACCACCCACAGTACCTCCCAGTAGCACTTGACTCCTCCTGGCTAACCAAGAGAAGAGCACCAGAAACAACCTGTTCGTGGACAATTCCACCTTAGACAAAACGGTGTGGTGCAATTTAAATAAAAGTACTTAGGAAATATTATGTTAATTTGCAAAAGCCATCTTTGAAGGAAGTTTAACTAACACTTTCACACTAAAAATGTAAATTGATTAATTGAACAGCTGCTGGGCTTAACAAGAAAATAAATCTGTACTGAAATTAGAGATTATAAAAATCATTAAAAATATTTCCCACGAACTTCTTAAAACACAAAAGTAATGACTTCCAAAAACAATTTTAAACATATAGCAAGATATTTATAGAAGCACTTTTGTGGTAGCAGAAACCTGGAAACAAATCCAGGGAAGGACTGAACAAATTGGGGCGTATGAATATAATCAAACATCTTTATGCAGATATGATAAATTCAGAGAAAAATGTGAAGACTCGTGTGATATGACACAGAAAAGAGAATCAGAGCAATACACAACTCGACTCTTGTGAATTAAAAGAACAGTAAAAGGAAAAGTAGTGAAGAGATTCATCCTTCTCTTTTCCTTGGAGTGTTGGGGGAAGAGGGGAAAAAGGGTCAGAATGCTGCACACATCATCCAGCACGGCCATTGTTATATTTTGCTTAACTTTTGTTGTTGTTACTCCAAGCAAAGGCTCGCTGGATGGAATATATCTGGCTATAATGTAAAAATATCACCTCCATTTTACAAATGAAGAAACTGAGGTTCTGTTACTAAGGGTGAGAGTGCTAAGATATGAACTCATATTTCCTGAACGCAGGTCAGCTGGGTAGTACAGTGGATAAAGTCACAAAACCTAAGTTCAAATCTGGCCTCAGACACTTACTAGTTGTGTAACCCTGAGTTACACTTCTGTTTACCTCAGTTTCCTCATCTCTGAAATGGGGATAATAACAGCATCACCCTCCCGGGCTTGTTGTGATAAGATGAAAGAATATTTGTAAAGAGCTTATGACAGTGCCTATGACATAGAAGATACCTAATGTTTATTCCCTTCCCTTCTGAATGCTTGTTCCCTTTGCCTTCCTTCCCACAGGTCCAATGTCCTTTCCACAATGCTACATTTTATTATTTCTTAGTGATAAAATGACACATGGGAATAAGAGTTCTGCACCTGACTTTTGTTTCTGCTTAAAAACTGGGAATTTCTGAGTAACTGATTAGCTTGGTCGTTATTATATTGGGCAGTCCCCTATATGTTTTCACTTGCCTCTCCTGGAAGAAGAGTCTCTTGACACTCATATTTGTCTGTTAGCTTGTATTTGTTATTTCTTGGTATGAGAGGGAAAAGAAAGAGGCATCTGGGGACGAAGTGAGGAGCAGAGGGAAAAGAAACCAGGGTCAGCTGTGATATTCCTTATTAAGGCTTTCTTGGCCAAGATGCTGGAGTGGCTACTGGAGTGGCTCTCGAGGGTTCCTTCCCCAGTGAGTTAAGACAAACAGGTGAAGTGACTTGCCCAGGATCACACAGCTACGAGACCATTTTGAATCCTGCTCTTCCTGACTGCATGCCACCTGGCTGCCTACACCCATCTATTGTTACCGTTTGCCAAAACATTCGATTATGCTCATATTACAACGGAAAGCCTTCACACAGAAGCAACTTTCTGCTCAGAAATCTGCTCAGTTATCCACGCTGTTGAGTGAGTTTCCAGAAACAAAGTCAAAAAGTAAACAGTTGCCCTATTCTCCCCTTGCCCCACCCATGGCTAAGAACCACATCCAAATACTTCTTTGTTCCACATGGAGACATTAGAAGGGGAAGGGGAAGAGAAAAATCAAAATTCAGTCTTGCAGGAAATAAAGTCATTGGTCACTGGTGCTACATTATCAAACATTCAAAGGAAAGGATAAACTGGCCAAAATCTTAGCTCTTCCTATTTGCTAACCTGATTCCAGGTGAAAAGAAAATGGATGTTCTACACAACACAAAGACAAGAAAACCCTGCTGACCCAATGAAAGTAGGCCAAGAGGCCTGTGACTACTTGTTTACAGCCTGCATTGCAGTGTGTGGTCTTGGAACAGAGTGGAGCTGCCCTGGCCCGAGGAATAGCCAGTGAGTCAAGACCAACAGCCTTGTGAAAAAGCCCAAGAACAGGAGGATGATTTATCCTCTATCTAGAAGACTGGAGAGTCTCTCCTATAATTCACAGTTAAATTCAGGGTTACTCGAATCCAGTGAAGAAAATTCCCACCGATTCCAATTCTCTCCATTTGGAACCTGAGAGAATAGCCAGAGCATGGCCTCCTCTTTCTTTTAGGGCTGTCCCGGCTTTCATCTGCAACCTGCAGGCTGAGGGGGCTTCCCAAGCTCCTTCTCCAAACTCACCTGGGACTCAGCCCTGCTGGGCCTAAGACCACCTGCCTCAGGCTCTAGCTCTGCCACACCGGGAGCCACCACAGCTGCTGCAGAAGCCATAGAGTGGCCATGGAACCTATTCTCACAGCCATTCCTGCCAGGCAGCAATGGCAATGCCTTTTCTAGTCCCGGCTCAATGATTGTATTCAGAGGAGGCATCATGCCACTTTTGTCACTTGTAATTTTCTCTCAAGCTACATTTGGCTTGCTAGAGACCAGAGGTTTTTTAATACCTGAGATCTATGAACTTAGATGGGGGGAAAGGCATCTTTATCTTCGCTGGCTTTGCCTCCCTTTGTAACGTGTTTTTTATTTTACATATTTAATAACGTTTATTCTGAAATCTCCCTGGCCCCCATGCTTTCCTAAACTTTTACAACATACAAATTCCATTCAGAAGCACTGGTCTAGATGGGAACTCTTGCTTAGCAGGGCTGAGAAAGAGGTGCTCTGCCTAATCAAATGTTTTGACAAACAGTAACAATAGATGGATATAGGCGGTGCTTCAAGGAATGGAGTGCGGGGCCTGCAGCCAGGAAGAGCAGGGTTCAAGAGCGGTCTTAGATACTTAGTAGCTGTGTGATCCTGGGCAAGCTACTTCACCTGTTTGCAATTTACTTTCCAAGTGCTGGGGGAAAAAAAAAACTCATTGGGGCAGGAACCGGCAAGAGTCACTCCAGTAGCTCAACGAAGAAAGCCCCACAGATAATACTGGCATGCTAGAGTCCACAAGGTCACAAAAGTCTGCCGTGACTGAACGGCAACAACCATAGATGGAAGATTCATTTTAAAGGAATTTAAAGCATACTAAAACGGCATTCAGTACAGGACTTAGTGACGGAAAGGAGATACAAATGGTGACCGACTAGTGAACAACCAGAGAAAACAACTTTTATAGAGCTGACTTTAATCAGCAGTGGCTCAAGGTGTAACTGCAACTGGAATTACTGTAATGCTAGAAACATACAGAACCTTTTACAGACATTCAATGTCATCTCAAAACTCTGCAAAATAGTCTTCTCTAGGTATTATCCATTTTTTAGAGATGAGGAAACTGAGGCGCAGGTTTTAAATAACTTGCCCAGGATCTCACAGCTAGGAGGTGAAAGGTGGGATCCAAACCACTGGATCACATTCTTGACACTGAATTCACAATCTTTTCACTACACATGGTCCTTATGAAAATCAACAACGCCAAGCAATATGTATACATGGCAATGCCAGTTGAGAGAGAAGCTTGTAGCCAGCAGGACAACAGATAAGGGCTAAGTCTGAGAGGTACTTCTACTTCCAAATGCCAACAATCCCGTAATTCAGATAACTTACTCTCAAATTTTCATTGGCTTTTTCATTTTTCCATGCCAAAAAATGTTTAATTTATAGAACTGAAAGCAAAGCTAATTTGCATCACGTAACTGAAGTAATCAAACTGAAGTAAAGGATTTTTGCTGAAGTTTTAAAAGAAAATGAAATATTTACTGAGTGGATTTTATGTGCAAACCCCTGGGCTTGGTTAAAGATGAACAAGATTAAGACAAAGAAAAAAAATTTTTGCTCAAGAATCAAAAGATAGAAGAATATGCCTGCACTCTATCAGGTCAGTATAATCAAGGCTTGGACAAAGAAAGGCAAGAAAAAAATTAATGAACCAGACTTTAGAATAAAAAATACCCTCCATTGCAAATCAGTGAAATTGAAAGCTGTTCAGGTAGAGTTTCTCCATTAAGGCAGAAAGTCTTATTTAGGCCCTTGGAAATGGTTTTTGAGTCGTCTAATCTGTGTAATTAGCAAATAATCCATTGGCAACTACGAGACAGACCTAAATAAATAACAGAAGTGCTTTACAATCAAAATTATTTTGACTTCCTTGTGCATAATTGTTACAATGACCAATTAGTACTTGTTAAATATCTTAGGACTCACTATTGTCAAGGACCCACTTAGTAAATGTGGAGAGGTTCATGCCAGGAGATGAAATAACTGGTGATGATCTCCCCCTCCCCCTCACAGAAACTCTTGAATTCTTTGTGTCAAAGAAGAAATTCTAACCAGTGGGTGGATAATTAGCAGAAGGAAACACCTCTTCAAGACCCTATGAGATTTAGATAGAATACAGAATAGATACAATTTCTAAGACTCTAAGGCATCTGTGATACTATTGTGGACATCCCATAAAACCTCTGAAGCACCCACATTAAGACAACAATCCCAGAGAATAAAAGGACCAGCAGCATCTCAATCAGTAATAAAATGAGTTTTCTCATTTCCCAGGCTTCCAGGTATAGAGCTGGAAGGGGACTTCAACATCAGCTGGTCTCACCACCTCCTTTTCCAAGCTAAGTTACTTGCACAGTCACTCAGGTATCAAGTGGCACAGGAGAGATTCAAACCCCGACCCTTTGATGATCAAAGACCAGTCTTGACCTTTCACTCTAATACAGGTGGCCAGACATCCTCGTTAAATCCTACCTGAGTTTTGATCAATCCACTGAAGCGAATCCATATGGGCATTCAAAATTTTACAGATCTGCTGAAGCTAAAAAAAAGACCAAAAAAAAATTAAGTAAATATATGTTAGCTTCTGATCCTCTCACCTGAAAGAGAAACAAGAGTGAATAAAATGACCCGAGGGTTGCGTTAAATACTCAGTTGGACCCTCCTTGTCTCCTTGGTGATACAAACTTGTTTTGGAGAGAAGTATGAGTACATGTTGCTTTCTCCCACTTTCTATTTGTCAAATTACATCAATCCCTTAAAACAGCTGTTTATGAGCCGTCATGCAAACAAAATAAATATTCTGGAATGTTCAGTCCAAAAGGGGTTTTCGGGATAGTAAAGGCCATGAACAATGAGACGGGACTTATAAGACACTGCCAATTAGTGGGGAAAGGTATAGGAGAAAAACAGAAACCAAGTTAGTACAGGCTAAATCCAAAGTGCTTAAAGATCTGATGAAGAAGTCACTGGCAGATGGAGAGGGGATAAAGATTAAGGTCTTTCAACCCCCCCAACCCTCCAACAGCACAAAGAATATTGATGTGATTCAGATGCTTCAACTCATATGAAAAGTTTTATTTGGAAAAACAAAACAAAACCAAAAAACCGGGGATGATGGCAAGGGGTTTTATGAGTAGGGAAAAATGGCTTCTATTTTTTCAGTAATCACAAATACACCTGAAGATATAGTGCCATCTCTCTCAATCTCCCTTTCAAATTTCATATCTGATATTTTTATACAACTGGGCAGGCAGCTAGGTGCTATAGTGGATACAGCACCAGGTCTGAAGTCAGGAAGAACTGAGTTTAAATCTGGCCTCTGACCTTGGACAAGTTACTTATCCTTTTTTGCTTCAGTTTCCTCCTCTCTAAAATGAGTTGGAGAAGGAAATGGCAAATCGCTCCAATACCTTTGCAAAGAAAACCCCAAATGGAGTCACAGAGAGGCAGACACAACTGGAACATAACTGAAAATTTTAGATAACCAATCTATACTTGAAACTCCTAAGGTAACAGATTGGATTTTACTCAGAGATTGGACAATATTTTGAAAAAAATAAAAGCATCATAAGAAAATTAGTTAGATATGAACTAGCACTTCAATTACCTTTGACTTTCAAACAATACTGAATGAAGTGGCTATATTTAAAAGATTCTTTCTAAAATCCCAAATATTTGTGAATAATTTTGAAGGACCTGCACCAAAGTAGTACATTAGAACATTGTTATTGCTGGAAACGCCATCACCAAATGAAAAGAAATAATTTTTTTTTTTTTTTTTTTTAGCAAGAGTCAAGTCAAAATAGCTTTTGCAATCTTAAAAAAGAAAAGAATTATAACATAAATACCAGTCTGAGACAAAAGGAAAGATTTTCATGATTTTAGGAGATTTTTTTTCCCTGACAAATAAAAGAAGAAAGAGCCTTGTATATGAAAGCTATTTCTAGGCTCTGGAAGACAGCCCATAGAATCTGTTTTCTTGCTCGAGTTATGATAAATCCGCTACAAGGAAAGTATTGTATGACAAATATTTCTTCTGGTTTCTATCCATTGATTTCTCCTGGTTGAGCACAGAGCTGAGCTCTTCATGCTTCTGTTCTGCCATCACAATTAGCAATTACAGGTATACTCCATTAAGCTGCAGAGGGGCATTTAGCTAGACAGCAAAGTTAGACAAGAGATATTGTTCTTAGTCCATGATAGAGAATCATGGGGAAGCCGTCTGCAGGCCTATGCCTGGGCTGCTTATTAGGAATTGGGAGACCTGATGCTCCAAACTGGAGACAGCTGCTGGCTTCAGTCTGCTAGACAATGGGGCCAGAAGGATAAGCTTACACGAGAGGGACCTCTCTGTCAGCTAGACAAGGGATAAGAGTAGGGGTCCCTGGTTAAAGAATCCAGTGACATCTTGAAAGATAGATTGAAGAAGGGGCATTTTTCCTGTTTAGGCATCCCAATTTCAGCTTAAGATTTAGCTAGAGAATGAGAAGGTACAATATATCTTCCCAGTGGAGAGAGCAATGGAAAACATGCCTTAGAGGTTCCCTTAGGGGCTTCAAGTACAGATTAAAGTGCAGATATTTTAGATAATATCAAAGATTACTGAGCAAATAGAAGATAATCACCAAAAGCTCCCTTCTCTCTATTCTAGATCATAAAAGTTTTGCCATCATCCCCTATTAATCCATCATGGTTGATGGAGAAGCAGGAAATGAAAGGGATAAGGAAGCAAATCCCCACGACTCTTGTGAGAACTTGGAGAAAATCCACTTTTGACTTTGCAAAGTCAAATGAAACTCAGTGACTCAGGAAGCCCAAACTTGGACTTAAATTTGACTGACCTCCAGAGTTTGTTTCCTTCTCTACTGCATTCTTGCACAAAAGGTTAACTGGAGCACAAACCTGACGTCTTATTGTTCTTAACAGGGTTGCTTCTAACCAGTGAACTGTCAATCTTGCCCTGTTCTATGAGGATATTGCTGGGGAGCTGGGTGTGTTTTGGGGGGCATAAAGGAGCACCCTTAAGGAGTAAGGAGACAACTTAGCAAGCAGCAGGCTACACGGGGGATGTACAAGTAAATAAAGTTGAGAAATGGGCTGAGCCAGCCTTGACTCTCAGTTACACAGTCAGGGCTGGCTGCAGCAATGTTGAGTAGTGGGCTATGCCTACACCTGTCAATTCCCCCTCCTCCAAGAGCACAGTGCTTCCTGCCAAAAGCAAAGACCATTATCTGATCAACTTATCTCCTCTACAAATAAACAAACACTCCAAAACAAAACAAATGGTTACAAATGGCATAGCAGAAGAGAGGGGCTGGCACATGGGCCTCCTGGGCCCTCTTTCTCCATTATGGAGAAACTGGGTATCAATCAGCTCCATTTCCATAGTCAGGCCTACTGACAACAGAGACAGATTTCTATTCTTTATGGCAAAATTATAACAAAAATCCTAAGTTACTTTTATTACAAAGAAATGGCCACATAAAAAATTCTTGACTGTCTAGGCAAATTCAGGAAAGCCATTTTGCTAACTGGATCTGGATTTCATCCAGGTAAGGAACACACTCTCTCAAAGCAGGTTTCCAACTGCTTTGCAATTTAGTTTAAACATCATCTGGATCAGTGGAAGGAGAGTGACTTGAGGGTCACCAGTAAGTATGTGGCAGAGGTGAAACCTAAATCCAGGCTCTCCTGATTCCAAGGCTAGCTCTCTACCCACTACACCACCCTGCCTCTCCACAAGGACAATTTTAAATTTATCTTATTTGGAATCTTGTATATTAATTTTGAGACATAGAAGAGACTTTAAGGATTAAGCAGAAATGAACGATGGACGCCAGAGTGAGATTGGAGTGGGGTCTGGACAAAATCATTTTTCCTTGTGGACACTTTAGTTTCCTCAAGTGCAAAATGACAATGACAATTTCTGCATTAACAGTTTCCCAGGGTTGTTAGGATCAAGTGAGGGTGTGTGTAAAGTGTGTCAACAAGTCAACTTTCAAGTGTCCTCCTGCCCAAAGTATCAGAGCTTGTAGAGGGTCAGTTAGTGGGGAAACTCTGGGTAAGGTGTAAGACCCTTCAGCCCAGAGAGAACCTGCTAACAATGTCTGGTTCGGCTCCCCATGTCCCCTAAGGACTTTCGGCCTTCCTGAGAAATCAGGGGGCGGTGACAACCCGTGCTGTGATTGAAGCAGAGTGAAAGCAAGTGGAAGAGTGATACCAGGTGGCAAACTACATACAAAAGCAAGTTGTTTATGTGGTCCTACGTGCACAGTGTTGTTTTTGTTATATTATATAAAGGGGAAGGTCCTTGAAATAAATGGACTCCATTTTCCCATCCTCCTCAGGAGTCCCGCCTCATCACTTCTCCACTAGGAAGGTATATTTTAGTCATCCCAGTGTGGGGCCTCTAGAAAGCAACGGTATGTTTTGTCACCCCAACTTGGAGGCTCTAGAAAGCAGGACACAACAAGAGTTAGCTAAGGGTAAAGGTCTCCTGGCTCCCAAGCCAATAAAATTTCCCCCACACCATGCTACTCTTTGCTTCATGATTTGGCAGGGGGATGCCCGAGGCACATAAAAAATGACTCTAATGAATTAGCATGAATAGCTAAGTACTGACTAGACACAAAAATGGTTTTCTTTAAAAATGACTTTGGAGTTTTGTGGTAATGAAATTTTGTTATAATGAATGGACTGTTGGAAATCAGTCTCCAGATCTGGATAGTAAATAAATAGAGCTGATGTTCAGATTATTCACAGTGAATGTAAAAAAAAAAAAAAAAAAAAGCACAGAAATCAACCAAGTGACCCACCTAGACTTCATTACCATTGCAAACCTTAATCATCAATTGGAAAAAAAAAAAAAAGACAAAGCTAGAATCACACACATTCATACCATCAGTCCCTGCTATAGGAGCAAGTTTAGAAACAACCCTTACATTGGAATAGCTAGCACATCACGTTGGGAAGGGCATTCACTTCTATAGCCTAGGCAAACGTCAGAGGAAACTGAACACATAATTTCCCCAAAGAAACAAAGGGAAACAATAGTATAATCAGCCAGCTACATCATGGATTTAAGTACAGTTTCTGGGGAACAGTTAGAGAAGCTAATGCCCATTTATACTGCTTTTTGCTATGATAGCATGTTCTGAATTCCAAAACAAACAAAACCTTTTGCTATGTTATAACCTATTTGTCCATGAACAAAGATAAGTCACTCAAGCATACAGAGAGTTAATATAAAGATACACACATAACCCAAAGGGGCAGGTGGGCAATATGGGAAAAGGTACATACATATAAGGAGGTGAGAAAAATCAACTAGGAGAAAACATAGGGGCTTCACCACAGAGAACGGTTAGGGAAAAGTTACACGTGAGAAAGTGTAATGGATAAACTTCCTTTGAATTCTGCTAATTCTAGAGGTAGGCACAAAGACTTGAAAGAAGAAAGAAGGCAATTGTTACATGGAATCAAGGAAGGACATTGGCTTCCAGACCCCCAGAGGGGCAATACTCACTGGGTCACTGGTGTCGGGAGGCCCTCCAGACATGTTCAGGTGCTCAATAATATCCTTGAGGTCTTGGGCCATGCGCTTCAGCTGAGCGTCTATATTTTCTGCTAATTTATAACTGTAAAACAGCAGCAACGTTACAAATTAGTTTCATATAGCAGGATTTAATCAGGTAGGGTTTTTCTGTTAGGTACTAAGAGACCTACACTTGGCGTACCCCCCCATGTGACTACTGACACCTCCTGGATAAGGCATTAAGGGAATCGCAATCTGAAATCCCAAATCTGAAACAGGCCAAAGTTAATCGGCTTTTGAATGACCCTGACTTCACTAACAATACCCTGTTCCACATTCTAAGCCATTTCAGTAATAAAGAACTCTTGAATGCTAAAATTATTACAACATTCTCAAATATGCAAAAAAAAAAAAATCTGTTTCTCGAGTCTATGATGAGTCAGTAACAGCTCACATTTCTGAAGCACTTAAAAGGGTGACAAGGCACTTCCCCTATAACAATCCTAGTAACAAAGGGGAGTTCAGGAATTATCATCTCCCTTTTACAGATGGGGAAATCAAGGCTCAGAATGGGTACCTGAAATGGAATTTAGAACCCACTCATTCCACACTAAATCCTTTCTACTTACACAGCGCTGTCACTTACAGATGCCCTGATAAAATTCTTAACTCACTAATCAGTCAAAAAGGAAAAAAAAAAAAACTGCACATGTAAAAATTTGAGAACTAAAGGGAATGGAAGCCTTTTCAGATTTAAAGGTTTCCAGTGATTCAAATAGATCTATTAATAGCACATTTGCCGTTTTTCTCTGCCTAGGCATGGAGATCACTTGTATAGGTCAACAAAACTGGAGGTACTATTTTAACGTAAGATAAATTTGATTGCACAGAACAATTCAGGGAACATCATCTCAAAGATTTCTTCATGCCCTTGTTAAGACCTCATGGCCAAAGCTGTCTGTCTGTTCTCTGGATACTGCACAAGACAAAAATTAATTCCTAGAATACAAAGGTTCACAAAGGTTAAAACATAAAACCAGAATCAGAACTGTGCTTTTATCATGGTCTAAAGTTGTTTCATGGGTTAATTGGTAAGTCCATCTTTTCATAAGGATAATTCACTAAGAAGACTTGATTTACTTATATTCTCCAAACATTTTGTCATTTTGGAGAGAAACAAAGTAGGAGAGTGGGGAAGACACAACTCCAAAAAACTCCTCAAATACACCTGCCATTTTCCATTGGAGAGTCAATTTTTCTTCAAATGAATAAAATGCTTTGAAAGAGCAACTAATTTATCAATAAAACAAACCATATGAAGATTGGGTCCAGAAAGTGCCCATATTATGACACTTAGCAAATAAAACTGCTTTAGTATTTCTAATCTGAGAACACATCTGATAGGTACAAATGTTTCTGATAATGCAACAGTTATGTGTGATATCATCCCTACTTTACAACATATATAATAATTGTCAGAAGAATGACTTGGCTTCCCAGGAGTCTAGAAAAACCAGACATTGAGAGAGCAAGCAAATGTTCAGAATAGCCTTTGCCTCTTTCTGCCAGTCTTTCAGCCCTACCCTCCAAATCTTTCTCTTTTACAAGTCCTTTCCATGGTTGCCAGAAGCCCCAGCTGGCCGTATTCTTCCAAACTTGACCAAAGCACTCACGTTTTCTCTCGCTCCTCATCTGCATGCTGCAGGTAGATAGTCCCACTCTGCTCCTTCACGGCATCCTCCAAAGGAAGCAGCAGGTCTTCTAGCTCTTTCTGCTGTGACAGGATGAAGTCTAATTCTTGGTCCAACCTAAAGAAATAACTCCAGTAAGCCGAGGAGCTGAAGAACAGCAAGAAGTGACCAAAGAGAGCAGAGTACCTCAAGAAAGCAAATTCCCTCATCTCCTAACCTGGGGAATTTGCCAAAATTCCTACCTTTTCTGATCCAGCTTCACTTTCTCTACTTCTCTGTGTAAAGTAGTAATCTAAGAAACAAATAAGAATGTGTAACAATGAAAATAATGCTGCTCCAAAACCAAAACAAATGAGAGTAAAAGTCAGTACACCTATGACAGGCAGATTTAAGTTATCTGTAACAGTCATCATAGATTCTTTCTTTGGTTTATCATAATGATTGAAAATTACCTTCTTACCTTCTCACCATTCTCAATTAATGTCCGGTCCCAAGCATTCACTTGCGTGGCCTGCTGAAGGAAATGTTTTTCTTGGTCCTCCAGTTCGAGACTCCATTTATTGATCAAACTTTCCAGCTGAGCATAAGTCATCATAGGGGTTACACTGAAAAAAGACAAAAGATGTCACCCCATGGTAGGTACAATGATTCTTTGAATAAAAAAAAAATCAATATTAAGAGATAGGGACATTAGTGGACCCCAAATTTTGTTTTACCCGCCACCATCCATCCCTGTCATCTTTTCAGGTAAGTCTGTCTAGGTGTCTCTCAAAAAGTTCTTAGAAAGTTAATATAGCACTATCACTCAACATATCTAAACAACGGCAACCACTGAAGCCAGAGACAAAAAAGAAAGAGGAAAGCTAAAGCCCTATTTTAAGGAGAAGGGTGTGTGCAATAGAAAATGGCAAGAGAAAGGGGGATCTGTAGGATCACAACGAATAATAGTAATGGCCTCCTGTTTTGAAAGAGCTACACCAAGGAACTCTGGAAGTAGAGGGCATTCTTTTTTATAGTTATTTCCTTGGCTTCCTCAAAGTCAGATATGGGGGTGTAGAGGGAAGAACTAGACACAAATAAGTAGAGATGGGAAATTCAGTCACTGTCTAACAGCATTATTGTAAGGATAATTAATTGGCAAAGTGGGAAAGACTCAGCTATTCTGAGCAAAACTGTCAATCCAAGAAAATGATGAAAAATACTGTCCCATCTCTAGAGAAAGAGAACTGATAAACTCTTTAAGTGCAGATTTAAATATATTTTTCTTTAATTTAAAAAAAAAATTTTGCTTTGTTTTGCAACAAAACTAATATGGAAATTTTGCCCATTCTTCCTCCTAATGCATTCCTTCATTAAAAAAAAAACCATCTAATTTAAAGGCCTCATTTCTCAAAAATATAGAGAACAGAATCAAATTTATAAAAATGCCATAACCAAATTGATAAATGATCAAAAAAACAGTTTTCAGATGAAGTAATCAGAGCTTTCTATAGCCATGTGAAAAAATGCTCTAACTCGCTATTGATTGGAGACATGCAAATTAAAACAATTCTGAAGTATTACTATTTTTCTCTTTACTAGGTATGTACCTATTATTAGATTGGCTAATAGGAAAGAAAAGGAAGGTGACAAATGTTGGAAGGGATGTGGGAAAATTGAGACACTAATTCAGTATTGGTGAAGTTGTGAACTAATTCAACCATGCTGGAGAGCAATTTGGAATTATGTCCAAAAGGCTATAAAAACCATGTATATACCCTTTGACCTAGCGATACCACTACTAGGAGTGATCCCAAAAGAGGTTTAAATTAAAAAAAAAAAAAAAAAAGAAAGAAAATGTACATCTATATGTACAAAAATATATATAACAGCTCTTTTCTGGGGGCAAAGAATTGGAAATTGAGGGAATGCTCATCACTTGAGGAATGGTTAAATAAACTGTAATATGTAATTATGATGGAATACTATTGTGTCATGAGAAATGATGAGCAGAATGCTCTCCAAAAAAACTTGGAAAGACCTCCAGGAGGTGATGCAAAGAGAAATTTACTGTGTATAAAGTAATAGCAACATTGTAAGATGGTCAGTTGTGAAGGACATAACTATTCTCAGCAATACAATGATCCAAGACAATTCTGAAAGACTTAAGATGAAAACTGCTATGCACACACAAAGAACAGTGTCTGAATACAGATTGAAACATACATTGTTTTTTATCTATTTTGCCTGAAGGTTTTTTTGGCCCATGTTTTCTTTACAACATTACGGAAATGTTTTGCAGGTACATGTGTATTTATTGAATTGTTTGCATTCTCAATGGGGGTGGGGAAGGAGGACTAGAACTCAAAGTTTTAAAAATTGGGGAAAAATAACATAAAATAAATTTTAAAAAATAATCTATTCGAGCTAATTCATACATATGCTCTCTAAGTATATTCCTTCTTCTATTTGCCCTGATAATAAGAATATTCTTAGGAGCTACAAGTATCATTTTCCTGTGCAAGAATGTAAACAGTTTAACCATATTGAATGCCTCATAGTTTCTCTTTCCTGTTTACCTTTTTGGGTTGGAGGAAAGGTAGAGCCAAGATGGTGGAGTAAAAGTAGGAACTCACACCCAACTTCTCCCCCAAATCATTCTTTTAAATAATGACTCTAAAAACTCCACCCCAAAAGACAAAGTAGAACATTTTACAGCTGAAGACAACAGATCAGCAGAAAAGGTCTGTGACATTAGGGTGTAGCTCAGATGTTTCCTTTATGAATTTGGACACTAAGGTATTTGGAATATATAAGTTTATTACTGATACTGGTTTGTTTTTTATGGTTCCCTTTAACATAATACAGCTTCCTTTATAAAATCCCTTTTAAATTTTTTAATGTTTGTTTTTACTTTGATAGCCTGATAGCAACTTCTGCTTTTTTGGATATACCTCATATATAGCAAATTTTCCTTCTATCCCCTTAAGCTTTTGTGTATGTCTTTGCTTTTCAAAACATGTTTCTTATAAGCAACAGATTGTAGGGTTTTGTTTTCTTACTCAATCTGTTACTCTTTTTCATTTTTTTGGATTGTTTAATTCATTCTATTTAAAGTTATAAGAGTTAAGTTTATATTTCTTTCCTTCTTCTGTTATCAACATAGTATTACGTTCCTTGGGTGACTTTAATCTTTTTTTTTTGGTGGCCCTTTCCAAAAAGGATTTCTCTCACTCTCTTCATTATCTATTCTCTCTGTCTATTCTAGACTCTTTAATTTAAACCCCTATAATTTTCTGGTTTCTCTTTTTTTCTCTGTATTCCTCATACAATCAAAGCAAGACATTCATTCTAAGCTCTTCTCCCATCTAAGTTGTTTCTCTACTGCTTTATAGAACTTATACCACGGACTGTCCTGCTCCATTGTGCCTCACTCTCAGAACACCACCATCTACGGCAGGTGTCAGAGAGGACACTGGCCCATAGTAGAGCCTTTTCTCTACCAAGTCCCTGACGTTGCAGCATACTACTAATTTATACCCTCTGGTGATGATCCTTTCCCCATTGGCCTCAAAATCTCCTTGGTTCCATGCTCTCCCACTCCTTCAAATGCCAGCTACTCCCAGAAGCTCTAGGTGCTTCCCCATTCCCAGGTAAGATGAATATTTTTCAAGCACCAAATTCCCCAGACCACACCCAGCCCCAGATTTAGTGTGGAGAGCTAAACACGCTCTAGCCTACTGCAACTTGGAATTACTGAGCTTAAGTGATTCATTCATTTCAGCTTTCCTAAGTAACAAAATTATAGTATATGCAACCATGCCCAGTGTCTATGTCCTTTGACTCAGCCATGACACTCTTGAGCATATACCCCCAAAGAAGTCAAAAACAAGAACAAAGATTTAATATAAATATTTACTTGTGGCAGCACAAGAATTAAAAATAAATTAAGTGCTCATTATTTGAAAAATGACTAAAAAAAGTGATGATATAATTTAATAATAATCAGGAATAATTCAGAGAAAGGTAGGAAGATTTGTACAAAGTGATAAAGAACAAAATAAGCAAAATGGCTAAAACAAGATAAATTAACAGATCACTAAAATAAGCTGAACTTTTGAGTTATGGTAAAATCAATGAAGGCCATGAAAGAGAGGTAATGAAACATACTCCCTTACTTATAGCAAAGAGTTGAGGGAACACTAGAATATACTACTGTATATGTTATTAGAAATGGTCTCTGTCATTAAAAAAAAAAAAGAACCCCAATCTGGAGGGGGGGGGGGCACGCGAGTGCATAATGACTGATTTAAAGACAAAAGGTATTAGTTTTTTAAAGGGTATGCTGTCTTTTTGTCCATGTTGCCATCCCTAGCACCTTTCCATTTTATCTGGCCTCTGACACTTTACAGCTGTAACAAATCTAAGTCTTAGTTTCCACACGTATAAAATGGGCATCACAGAATTAAAGATTTAGAATTGGAAGAGACCAAAGTTATCCAATTCAGTTCCTTTAGTTGCCCTTCCTTTTTCCTTTGCCGAGTAGTCTCTGGTTCCCTTTAGTGTGTTCAGAAGATAAGTGAGCAAAGGTAAATCAGTAGGGAGCTCATGTTCCTGTGAACTGGGAGGCACCAACATGAATGGTGGGTAGCTAGGAACAGGAGAAAAGGAAACCGAATATGACTTCTTACTTGATAGGAATCATTTTAGAACACAAGACAAGTTCACTGGAATGATATGACTAAGAGGAGCCCCTATCCCAGAGAGGACTAGGTAGCTTTGGCTTTGCTCCTTGCTGGAGCACCACCCAAGGCAGTATTGGAAATCATAAAAATCACACAAGTCTTTACTGGGGTTGGACGAAATGGAGCCTACCAGTTTTGGGATGGGGGAATCTCTTGATCCATTGAGGGCCTGCAAATAAAAACATTTTTGGTTTTTCTTTGATGCTCCATGAACCCAAGTGCTTACTACAAAGGCTAACAGAGGGGAGTACCAGATAGTGAAGTTTTCAGATTCTACTTGGGTGATCACAAATGAATAAGAAAAATACTATCTATCTCTAGGGATTGTTGTAAAGATAAAATAAGATAACATATGCAAGATGCTAAATGGGAGATGGTAGTAAAGGGAAAGGAATAAGCATTTACTTTGTGCCTACAACATGGTAGATACTGTACATTTACAAATATGATCCTCACAACAACCCTGCAAGGTGGATGGGTGCTATTATTATCCCCATTTTATAACTAAGAAATTAAGTGATTTGCCAAAGGTCACATAAGTCACAAGGCTGGATTTGAGCTCTGGTCTTCCTGACTCCAGGCCCCATGCTCTCTCCACCATGCCACCAAGGTTAGTTGCCTTTACAAACTATAAATATTATCTCCAATTCATCTTGCATATATTTTGTTTGAACAGTTATCTTCATGTTGTCTCTTCCATTAGACTGTGAGCTCCTTGAGAACAGGGGCAGTTTTTGCCTTTCTTTGTATTCCCAGGGCCTCCTATCTAATTTAATGCTTATTGGCCAATAATCCTATATTGGCTTTTATTGCTAATTTGTGCTAGGTCTGTCAGAAAAACATAATAAAAACTTTATTAAATATGGCATATAGGGCTTAAACCCTTTAGGTTAGGATGAATTTTGGTTCCTCACTTTCCTTCTCACTGGCAATATTTTTGATATTCTCCTTTTCCAGCTGCTGAACCTGGAATCGGAGTATTTCTCCTACCCATCTCACCTGAATTCTGGTACTCCTGACTTTAAACAAACACGGCTCCATTCAAATATGGCTTAGCACCCCAATTCGGACCTCTTCTGTTCCTAATTTTGCTCCTGGCTGTGCTCCTTTCCCTGAGATCCTGACTTCTATGTTTCTATGGCAATTTGATCTCCGTCCTTAATCCTTTGCTTGTCCTCAGGACAATAATGGCTAAACCAAATACTGTGTTTTGTTGACCTAACAGCTTGTAATTAGAACATCAGTTACATTAAAACAACTGAACAGTTATTTTGCTGATTGTCATTAGAAAACCACGAGTCCCAGAAGACATAAGCAAAGATCAGACATTTCAAGCTTTAGCTTTAGTGGGATAGGACCACCTCCCATCATCCAAGGACACCGGAATAAACATTTATGAGTTTCAAAAGGATTCAAATGATGGAAAAAAATTTAAAAATAAATAAGTTAAAAGTAATAGATTTACTTTATATTGGCCCTCATTAAAAGGTTGCTATAAACGAAGGATTTCTTGGATAGTGCTATTTTTTGCAACAGTGAAATACATTGTAACCAAAGCCCACAAATAAAGTCTAGTTCCAAGAATCAAAAATTTGGGCTGACTCTGAGTCTTAGCTTGACGCTAACAAACTGATGTGACCTTAGACAAATCACTCCCTAGGACTCAGTATGGGCTAAGACTTGATGGTCACTGAGGTGCCCTCCAGGTTATAAGTCTTATTTTCTCCCAGCTTATTTTCTCCCAGTATTTAACAAAGGCAAATAAATTAAACGTTCTTTTCACTGGGTTGCAGAAATCTAACTCTAAATGGATCTGGGTTCAGAAGCAGTTTTTCCGTATTTGAAATGTTTTGGGAAGATACTCAAGTGAGGTACATGCACCCAAGAAGTTGCCTGACTGTGTGTGTCTCATCAGTGAGGTGAATGCAGAAGAACTTGGAAATCAGGCCTCACCTTGGAGTTGTGCTAGCTGAGGATAAAGGGACACAGGTGGAAGGGACGGTCCCAAGGCCAGTTGTTGTCAGTGGCTTTAGATTCAAGGCAAAGCCTGGGGTGGAAACTGAAGTAGCTGAAACAAAAATATCTGAGATTAAAGGGGAGAATCAAGAGCCAATTATTTCACTTACAAATCTCAAAGGCAGGGAAGACTGAGGGCTTGGATATAGTTATTGTTATGCTAGAAATACAAAGGAAAGTGCCAATGGAAGACCTCCAGAGCTACATAGCATTTTCTTCTCTGTGCTAGCCGGCAACACCATCTCTGGCCAGAAGCCTCGGTCTTGAGTCAAATAATCCCTGGCTACTTACGCCAGTGTTAACTCTGCAAGGTGGAACGTCAGGGCTTGACTGCCCCCATTACACTTTCCATCTGAAGAAATTCAATTAGACATCAATAAATTAGACAATGACTTTAGAATTATTCAAAATCAGTGGTTACTGAAAATCAACAAACAAGAATTTATTAAGAACCTACTATGTGCCACATATTGTGCTAAATTTATAGATAACCAAAATAAGACAGTTGCTACTCAGAAAGTTTGTATTCTTCGAGGAGATAAAAAGTATTCCAAAGAAGTAAACACAGCCTATATACAAAATAACAGTGACAGGGGAAGCACACTAACAAATGGGTGAATCAGGCAAGGTTTCCCTTCAGAAGAAGGTGGCATTTAAAGGGAGCACAGTTTCAAAAGGTAGAAAAGAAGATAGAGTGTGCTAAGTATGATAAGGGGAGACAGCTTGTGCAAAGGTATAAAGATGAGAAATGGAAGGTCATCTGTATGAAAGATGGCAGACTATGGTAACCCTCCCCTATTCTTCTTTCTTCATATATTCAAGCAACTGATTTTTAACTATTCTGCCTACCTTTTGACCATATCCTTGTTCAGTGATTATTTTTCTTCTAACACACATGCATGCACGCGTGCACACACACATACACACACACACACACACACACACACATTCTAACATGGATTAATGCAATACTAAAGTAAAAAGGCAAAAGTGCCCCAAATAAGACTATCAATAGGAGAGGGAAGGAATTCCTTCATAAAGTTAAAAAAATAAACTTGGTATTTTTGTGGGTTTGAATGAATGGGTCTTTGGAATATATGTCCTTGGTAATAACAAACATTCTGTTTCATATCTTTGTAAAGTCAGGAGGCCTAAGAAAACTTCTGCCTGCTAAATCTGTATGGGAAATTGCAGCAACTCAGCCCCCTTCACTCATTTCCAGCCATCAGGCTCCATCGTCAGTCTCACATATAGCCTAGTTGACCTTCCTTAGTCAATTACCTATTCTATTATTTGGCCAGACCCCCAATTTCTCACAACTTTAGGTCTGCTGACTAATCAAGCCCTAAGAGATTACACTGATCACTCCCAATTCAGGAGCCAAAAGTCACAGGCTGCTACTGTTTTAGCTTTCTTCTCTAGGGAAGACAGGAAAAGATAATATCCAACACAAGGGCAACCTTAGTTCCAGATCTGGAATGGGTATGTTAGATGTAGCAACTTCCCCTGCTGCCATTTCTTCCTCCTTAGGGGCAGGGTCCGGGGATGGCCACCCTCAAGAACTGATAATGGGTATCCTCTGGGTGGCAAAGGTTTGGGTCGGCCCAGGAGAATGGCACATCCTGAAGTGCCTTTTATCCAAACCCACAAAAATAGTAGCCAAAGGCTATGTTAAAATTGGAGAAAGGATCTACTGAACTAAACAGAACTGAAGCAATAAGTTGGGGGAGGGTCCATGAATATCTCTCTCAATCCCGGAGCTACAGATATATCCCTACACACAAGGAGTGTGACCAACAGATAAGGAGACTTTTATCTCATTGTTCTTGAAAGTATGACAAAAGCAAGTAGCAAATCATTAAACTCTGCTCATCTCAACCCCCAGAGGGCATTTAGTTCCTATTTGGGTCTGGCCTATCCCTGAATAAAGACTTAAGAAACCAGATGTGGAATAGAACCAATTCAGGGGATAGACCCTCTCATCCAGAGTGGGCTTATGAATTCGTGCCTCCTTTTAGATAACCTCCAAACTGAAAGACTGGGTGTGTTCTTTAGGGCTGAGGCTTTGTTTCCATGTCTGTCTTTTTATGGCACACTCATGGAATAAGGTAATAATTATAATCAGTCCTCAGTATCTGAGGGTATACCAGGGAGGACTGCACCAAAGTGGTGAATCCTCAGGGGCAAAAGGGTCACACTAGGGAACCCAAGGGAGGCAGCAACCAGCCTAAGTCAGCTCCAATGCTGATCAGCGTGGGATTGGCTTGTGAGGAACCCCTGTATTTCCAGTGGAGGTAAAGGGGCAAAAGGACAGAGACAGAGAACAAGCAGCCACAAGGCAACTAGATTCAGCCAGAGTTCATACCGGCTACAAATGCATTCTCCTATCCCTTTCTTCCTTTATACACTTAATAGAAAAGGATGAAGCTTTCATGCAGGGGGCACAGAACATACACAGCTAACTCTGAGACATAGCAATTAAGTGTACTAGAGAGAGAAGTGTAAGCCAAAGAGGTACCAGAAGCTTGAGGGGAATGATTAGTATAACTGCCTTGGGCAGAGATCAGGGAAAGATAGGAAGGAAGTCATCTGTGGCATAAGAATAGCACTTTAAGGGATGGTTTAAGGACAAGGACCATATATTATATTTTTGTTGTATCTTACATAGTACTGAGCTTAAATACTTGGCACAAAGCAAGTTCACTATAAATACCTGATTGAGTGAAAAAAAAAAAAAAAATCAAGTGAGCCACCTGCCCAAATGGATTGTGGTCGAAAGCCAACCTCCCACTCTCGTCTCCGAAGGCGCTAGGTAAGGAAAAGCTGGGGGGGGGGGGGGGGGGGGGGGGGATGGGGGAATGGCCAGCATCATTTCTATGTGGTAAAAGGAGCCAAGGGGTCATTTTCATATTTCTGAACAACAGACTGAGAGATCCACCTTTGGACTTGCATTTTCATGAAGGTGGAGCCTGATCTCAAAGCAAAAATACATATTTGGGAGCAACAATGTTCCTTAATTGAAGCTTTCAATACTCAACTTTTAGGGAAAACAGTTCATGGGCTCAAAATTAGGCTCCATTATGCTTTCTTGCTTCTTCAAACAACTGTACCACATTGAAGCTAACAAAGGTATAGGAGGCATGATTGCAGATGGTGAGTAAAGCTGTGCTCAGCATATTTGAGTCCCCCTTCCCCCAAGGTCTGAGAAGGATTGGAGAGGATGGATCTTGCAGTGTACCACAGTGGGTAGAAGAATGAGGGAGCTGCTTGCCCTGAAAGGTAACAAGCTCAATAACAAAAACATTTGGGCATTTTAAGAAGACTTTCTATAGAGGACCTTGGGCTTTAGCCCTGATCTACATAAGCCAATATCACAGAAGACGATCCAGCACCCACAAAGTGTCCCTGAGATATACTCCATATATCCGCTCCATAGAGCAGAGATCTGCCTTACTAGTGCATTGCTTTCTTCTATTATTTCCCTGACCTGAGAAGAAAAGGCAGCATGGTGTGGTGGGAAGAATATTGGAGCAGACAACCTAGGAGACCCAAGGGCTCCTGACCCATGCTTCACCAGGGTTTGGGGGCAGCCATAAGCTTTTCAGGACCTTAATCTCCTCTCTGATGCCTCCCACCTCAGGAGATACAACTATGCTCTGGAGGGCCCCTTCTAGCTCTAAAGTTTTAAGATTCCCTCCCTCTCCTCTGAAAACTTCAACTCATTCTCTGGGAACAGGAAAGACTGATCTAGGCCTTAATCAATCCTAGGATCCCCACTTCATGATATTCCCAATTCCCATCAGCCTCAGCGTAAAATAAAAGCCGGCTTTTTAAATTCTCAACTGTTCTACACCTAGTTTCTATAGCCCTGATAATTACCTTTGACTCTTCTGACTTGTCATACAACTCTGACATAGGAGATAGCAGTTAAATCTCAATGTTGCTCTGACAAGAAGCAGAGCAGTAAAATTGAAAAGGCAGGCCAGATGAACCTTGGACTACACCAAAGTGCAAATAGCAGATCTCATTTTAGAGACATAACATTTTAAAGCCAACTCTTAATTACCCCTAATGGTGAAAGGTCACGGGCTACACAATCCAAAAGAGCAGAGAACCAAAACTACCCTGCTTTGACTTTGCAACATATTTCTGAATTTACATTTAAACAGACTTTTCTTTTGATGCCCTTTGATATCCTGGAATTTCGCAATCCAAAAAAGAGCTGTAAAAACCAGTTTTTCTTTCAGGAACCCTCTTTTGGGCATCAACTATTATCTTCCTGGGCTTGACTTTGCACTGGGAATGCTAGGGTCTCTCTAACCCTGGCCAAGGACTCCCCTGTAACAAAGTGGGGCTATGCTGCTCAGCCCTGGGGGCAGCAAATATTTTAAGGACTGATGCCTCCATGCATCAGAGGCAACCATTTTGGTTTAAAAGGTTCTCTCTCTCATAAAGAAGGGAAAGGGACCTGTATGTGCACGAATGTTTTTGGCAGCCCTTTTTGTAGTGGCTAAAAACTGGAAACTGAATGGATGTCCATCAGTTGGAGAATGGCTGGGTAAATTGTGGTATATGAATATTATGGAATATTACTGTTCTGTAAGAAACGACCAACAGGATGATTTCAGAAAGGCCTGGAGAGACTTACACGAACTGATGCTGAGTGAAATGAGCAGGACCAGGAGATCATTATATACTTCAACAACAATACTATATGATGACCAGTTCTGATGGACCAGGCCATCCTCAGCAACGAGATCAACCAAATCATTTCCAGTGGAGCAGTAATGAACTGAACCAGCTATGCCCAGAAAAAGAACTCTGGGAGATGACTAAAAACCATTACATTGAATTCCCAATCCCTATATTTAATGCACACCTGCATTTTTGATTTCCTTCACAAGCTAATTGTACAATATTTCAGAGTCTGATTCTTTTTGTACAGCAAAATAACATTTTGGTCATGTATACTTATTGTGTATCTAATTTATATTTTTATATATTTAACATCTACTGGTCATCCTGCCATCTAGGGGAGGGGGTGGGGGGGTAAGAGGTGAAAAATTGGAACAAGAGGTTTGGCAATTGTTAATGCTGTAAAGTTACCCATGCATATATCCTGTAAATAAAAGGCTATTAAATTTAAAAAAATAAAAATAAAAATAAATAAATAAATAAAAGGTTCTCTCTCTCAGAAAGAAAAACTCAATCATTAACATTTATCCTACAGTAGGTCAACTTATACCCTGTGATGGGTGATATGCTAATAAAATTAAGAAGAATCTAAAAGCAAGTTTTGCTCAGGGCAAGTATAGCACACTGATTGTTGCCAAATCGAAAAATAAAAATTAACCCCAACAAAAGAGGAAAACTGGTGATCTTAACTGCATTCCTTGTATTTGGCTGTCTCAGTGGCATTCTACTGGTGCCCTGCCACTCAGAAACACCCACTCCCACACACTGACATGGGTCCTTTAATAGACAAAATCTCACTTGATCCTCAGAACAATCTCAACAATTTTACAAATTTCTCAGAAAGGTTAAGTGGTTTTGCCCAAGGTCACATATGCTAATAAACAGAAGACCCAGGGCTAAAAAACCCCAGGCCTTCAATTCTACTCTGGTGCCCGATTCCTAGTCCTAGCCACCTCTCCAAAAACAGCTCCTTTTTTTGCAAGCATCTGTCTGAAAGGAGGTGCCAGTTCCAATCCAGTCTCTGATGTGTACTAGCTTTACAACCCTGAGTTAATCCTTTCATCGGTCATAAAATGGTGATACTACCTGGGCTGTGATGAACTTGTAAGGAGACAAGACCCTCAGAGCTTTCCATGGTGCTGTGATAGCACATTGAAACTTTTTTCCAGTTTTGGGGGTCTGACTTAATGGCAGCCTCAGTGGCCTCCAATGCACTCCCCTCCTCCTGCATCCCAGAATCCCATACTTACTAATAGCAGTAGTACTACTGGGTGCACTTGTTAAGGCAGGAAGCTTTAATCCAAATCCCAATACTCCAAGACCAGATGTTCCAGCTGAAGTGGATGGAGCTCCAGCTGTAGGGAACAATTACACATTCCCTCTTTAATACCGTATAAAAAAGGAAAACATTTGAAAACCCTTTTGTGGCTACTGTGATGATCCTGACCAAGGTTTTTTCTAGCATATTATTTCGTTTTATAAGAAAAGTAAAGTACAGAGAGGGGAAGTGAGTTTTCAGAAGTCATATACCAAGTCACCAATTAAATGGGATCAGTTCAAGAGTTCTAAATGTTAATCTTTGACTTGACAATATACCATATCTTCACAAAATGTGCCTCAGTTGAAAAGGAAGTCTATGTGAATCAAAAGAATTTTTTTAGATCACATTCATATATAAAACTAAAGTTTCTTCATGCAATGAAGTGCTCATATCATTCTACTAACTAGCAGCCATTTTCAATCACTCACCTATGCCTACTGCACTAGAGAGAAGAGGTTAAATATCCCCATTCTGATTCTGGCTGCAAGAAAGGTATCACTTCTCAGCAACTCACCACCCTCGAGAAGGGACTGAGGTGAGGGGACATCTTACAAACATTGTAATAAGAGAACCAAGATCTTGCTAGAATGACGTTTCAGTAAGATGTCATAGAGCCATCCCAGCAATGCAGATGTGAGATCAACAGGAAAATTTGACACCTGCTGCTTGAAGCTCCTCTTCTAAGATGAGAGGGATGGCAAGGACTCTATTGAGATGCTGAAACCTTCGCTGACAGTTTGGACCTCAATTTTTTAACCGCATACAGAGTAACAAAATCATTTAGGTCTTAGCATATTAGACAGAGCAAGAGTCAATGCACTCAGAGATTTTATCTTCTCCCTGCCCCTTATTCCTTCATCATATTCAACAGGCAGTGAGACTTCCTCTTCCTTTTGACATACCTGAAAAAATACTCAATTTTTTTTTTTGCCAAGTCTGAAGAGTTGCTTCAAACTGGTACACGCTGTGATATTATATAATCACAATAGTCACTTGTATCCCAAGTTCAGAATAAAAGCTACGTCAGTAAGTCTGGTCGAGCTGCTAATGAGAACAAGATGCTACCTGATGAAGTATAATGATAAATTTGAGGGTGTAAGAGACATTCAGTTTTACTAACAAGTTTGTAGCGAAGAGCCCAGATTTAATGGAAGAGATTGGCTTTAAAACCGGTGACTTACCTGAGAGGCTTGGGGCAGAAGAGGTTGTAATGGGAGTATTTGCTATGGAAGAAAACAATGTAGGTCCCGAAGTGGTGGTGGGTGGACCGGTTGATGTTGATACTGGAAAAGAATTGGCATTACACAGATTCAAATAAAAAACAAGTCCAATCACATCCCCTGAAACCTAAAAGCTATACAGAGTAAAAGTTTAAAAGAATAAAAGGATAATACAAATAGAGGAGGTAACCTGGTATACGGCATTTTACAAAGCAGTCTTATACCCATTCTTTCATTTATAGGAAACAAGGTAGAGATTAACTCCAAGTTACAGATGAGAAAACCGAGATTAGGAGATTATACTCTCACACAAATCAAATCACTTGCTAGTAAGAGGCCTAGAAAGCAGAGGAGGATAACAACTTAGGCCTGACTCTTATCTGCATCTTTCCATAAATTTTCTCTACAGAAGTTACTCTATGCGAGAAGTTCTTCTCTCCTTTAATTCTTTAGAATGGCTCAGAACAAAAGTCCACTTGCATCATAAATCCAGTCTCATTCTTGCTATATGACTACCCTTTTCCAGTTACACAGACTCAATGACGTCTCCGGCACCAGAAGTATCCATCTAACTTGTAGCCCATAAGACTCCTAAGTGCAGAATAATGCAAATTGAAATAGCAGTGGGAAATATTTCAAAACATAAATAATATTCTAATATATGCTAAACAAGTACAATTCATATATATGTATATATACATACATATATATATATATATGTATATATGTACACAGACATATATCTATTTCCACATATACCATGCTGCACAAGAAAAATCATATCAAAAAGGAAAAAAAATGAGAAAGGAAACAAAATGCAAGCAAATAACAATAAAAGAAGTGATAAGGCTATGTTATATGATACACACTCAGTTCCCACTGTCCTCTTTCTGGGTACAGATGGCTTTCTTTATCACAAGTTCATTGAAACTGGCCTGAATCATCTCACTGTTGAAGAGAGCCATGTCCATCAGAATTGATCATCATATACTCTTGTTGCTGTGTATAATGATCTCCTGGTTCTGCTCATTTCACTTAGCATCAGTTCCTGTAAGTCTCTCCAGGCCTCTCTGAAATCATCCTGCTGATCCTTTCTTACAGAACAATAATATTCCATAACATTCATATACCATAACTTATTCAGCAATTCCCCAACTGCTGGGCATCCACTCAGTTTCCAGTTTCTTGCTACTACAAACAGGGCTGCCACAAACATTTTTGTACATGTGGGTCCCTTTCCCTCCTTTAAGATCTGTATAGGCCCAGTAGTAACACTGCTGGGTCAAAGGGTATGCAGTTTGATAGCCATTTGGGCATAGTTCCAAATTGCTCTCAGGAATTCACTTCTATTTGAGTTTGAGACCACTGGCTTCTAGCACATATTATACCATGTATCTTTCCATGGTTCACAGGACTATTTGTAATCCTGATTTTCCCATGCTCCTATGGTGGTGACTGAACAAGGAGACCACAGATTGAAAAAGGAGTCCCAGTGTCAGTGGAAGAATTTGGGGGATAATAGTGGGGGAAAGAAGAGGGAATGGTTGAGGGAGGAAAGATGGAAGGGCAATTAAAGCACAAAGCAGTTTGGGGTCATTGAAAGTAAAGTAATTATTCAGATGCAGTTGGCCAGATTTTTTTTCTCAATTCAATCATAGGCCCAAATCAAGTCTATTTGTTATTCCTGTCCAACAAATAAATACTGCTGGATCAACTTAATGCTCTGTTCATCCAGCTATATGAGTAATATGAGTTTGTCATCTTTGTTTTTCTCCTATATAATAATTAGAGGAATCTCTTTGACAATACTGTGGCTTTCAACTCAAAGTAATAATAACAAGAGAACCTCCCCATCTGACTACAACATGGGAGAATCTATTCTACATACTGTTAATTTTAAAAAGTAATTTAACTTGACAGAACAAAATTCAAAGTACAACCTATGATAGACATAAAGGTCCAAGCGAAACCATGGAGATAGGAGATGAGCTTTATAAAGACAGAGGAGATAGCTCTTCCTCTGAGATAGGAAGAAAAGATGGTTGAAAGTACAGAGAAGATTGGAGATAGAAGGAAACCAAGCAGGCCAAGTTGAAGGTCCAGGTTATCCTGCTGGAAGCAAGGACATGAAGGTGGGTTTGGGGGCCTGGGAAAAGGGGCAGAATGATCTCCATGGAAAAGAGAATAAGTAGAAAATAAGATACGCCTGATGCTAAGGAAAAGTAAAAAGGCCCAGCTGAGGTTAAACAGCAAAGATCTGTGAAAGACTGAACTGTGTCCAGAAATGAGAACAGAGAAAGATAAGACCTGGTATTAGGTAGGGTTGGGTGTTTCAAGGAGGTGAAGTCAAGATGGGCAAAGATATTACTGGCTGTGAGGTTCAGGATAAATGGCAAGTTAGGAAAATCCAGAAAGGAGCTAAGAAACTGAGAGTTTCAGGGAGCAAAGATTGTGAAAAATAGGAGGGAGGGAATGGGATAGTTGGAATGAGTAGTTGTGGTGAGAATACTGTCCATGTCAATGTTCAAGATCTTGAGTTCTAAGTGATGAAAAGGTCGAAGGCGTGGACCTTTTGGGGGCTGACTGAAGTGGAGGGAAAAATCAATCAGGGCTGAGGAATTGTGAGTCAAGGAGGTTGGTTAATTCTGAATCCATTTCCACTTGGAATATCCTATCAACTCAAATTAAACCCATCATCTTTAACCCAAACACCTTTCTCTGTGTTCATTAGGTCTTCCTTCTTCTATTCTTCTATATCCTATCATTTCCATACAATTGTCTATTGTATGAATTTTTAGTAACTCTTCTTTTGAAATGTCTCACATTGACCCCTCTCTTTCCATTCCTCATTCTAGGCCAGATCTAGGCCATATTGGAGAATGTGATTTCTGCAAAAGCTAGAGCTAATATCTTTGACTATAATCTGCCTTTCTGCTCTAGCATTCAGTCAGCTGCCAGGTCAATCATTTATGAAAACACTACTCTCTTCATCTGTTTGGGAATATACAATGGCTCCCATAGTCTATGAAGCCAAGTACAAATTCCTTTTCTTTTTATTACTATAGAATTTTATTTTTCTAAATGCATGCTAAGATGGTTTTCAAGATTCACCTTTAAAAATCTTGTTTCAAATTTCTCTCTCTCTCTCTCCCTCCCCCCTTTCTCTAGATAGCAAACTATCGGATATAAACATGTACAATTCTTCTAAACATTTCCATATTCCATCAAGAAAAATCAGATCAAAAGTGAAGAAAAAAACACACACAAGAAAAAAAAAAAGCAAGCAAACAAAAACGGTGAAAATACTATGCTTTGATCCACATTCAATCTCAAGAGTTCTCTCTGGATGCAGATCATACTTTCCATCACAAGTCTATTGGAATTGCCTTATATCACCTCATTGTCGAAAAGAGCCAAATCCATCACAGTTGATCATCACCTAATCTTGTTGCTGTGTACAATGTTCTCTTGCTTCTAATCACTCACAAGTCTTTTCAGGCTTTTCTAAACTCAGCAGTTTCTTATGAAACAATAATATTCCATTACCTTCACATATCATAACTTATTCAGCCACTCCCCAAGTGAGGGACATCCACTCAATTTCCAGTTTCTTGCCACTACAAAAAAGGGCTGCTAACAAAACATTTTTGCACATCTGCGTCTCTTTCCCTCTTTTATGATCTCTTTGGGATACAGACCCAATAGACACTGATAAATCAAAGGGTTTGAAAGCTTGTTGGGCATAGTTCCAAATTGCTTTCCTGAATGATTGGATCAGTTCACAACTCCACCAACAATGTATTAGTGTCCCAGTTTTCCCACATCCCCTCCAAAATTTATGATTATCTTTTCCTGTCATTTTAACCAATCTGAGAGGTGTGAAGTGGTACCTCAGAGTTGTCTTAATGTGCATTTCTTTAATTAATAGTAATTTAGAGCATTTCTTCACATGACTAGAAATGGTTTCAATTTCTTCATCTGAAAATTGTTCATGTCCCATGACCATTTATCAGTTGCGGAATGGCTTGTATTCTTGTAAATTTGAGTCAATTCTCTATATATTTTAGAAATAAAGCCTTTTTAGAAAACACTGGCTGTAAAAATTGATTTCTAGCTTTCTGCTTCCCTTTTAATCCTGGCTACGTTGGTTTTGTTTGTACAATTTTTTTTAACTTAATATAACCTAAATTATCCATTTTGAATTCCATAATGTACTCTAGTTCTTCTTCTTCTTTGGCCACAAATTCCTTCCTTCTCTACAGATCTGAGAGGTAGACGATCCTTTGTTCTTTTAATTTGCTTATACTTTATATTTACATGAACCCATTTCAATCTTATCTTGGTACAGGAGTTAGGTATGGGCCAGTGCCTAGTTTCTGCCATACCATTTTCCAGTTTTCCCAGCAGTTTTTGTCAAATAGCGAGTTCTTATCCAGAAGGTGGAGTCTTAGGGTCTAATCAAACACTAGGTTATTATAGCCATTTGACTATTTTGTCCTGTGAACCTAACCTATTCCACTATTCTATTTCTTAGTCACTACCAAATGGTTTTGACGACCGCTGTTTTATAACATAGTTCTAAGTCTGGTAGAGCTAGGACACCTTCCCCTTTGCATATTTTCTCCATTAATTCCCTTGAAATTCTTGACCTTTTGTTCTTTCAGATGAATTTTATTATTATTTTTTCTAGCTCTATAAAATAATATTTTGGCAGGTTGATTGGGATGGCACTGAATAAATAGGTTAATTTAGACAGAATTGTCATTTTTATTATATTAGCTCGGCCTACCCATGAGCACTTGATATTCTTTCAATTGTTAAAAGCCTAATTTTGTGTGAAAAGTGTTTTGTAACTATGTTCATATAGTTCTTGGCTTTGTCTTGGCAGGCAGATTCCCAAATATTTTATATTGTCTACAGTTGTTTTAGAAGGCTTTTCTCTTTCTATCTCTTGCTGCTGGACTTTGTTGGTAACATATAGAAATGCCAATAATTTAAGTAGGTTTATTTTAATATCCTACAACTTTGCTAAAATTGTTAATTGTTTCTAGTAGTTTTTCAGTCGATTCTCCAGGATTCTCTAAATAACATACCACCCAAATTTCTTTTTAAAGACTTCATGAATGCTGCCTTAAACTGAATGAGACCCCATTCTACCTATACAATGAGTTGTAGCAAAAGAATACTTCTTGGTTCTCAATGTTAAAATTAGAATCAAATCAAATCTCCTGGACAAACTCTATCTCAGAATATTCAAAGAATATGCAGTTCTGACCATTATGTCAGTGATCTTTGAAAACTGTGACAAAAAGAGGACTATATATAGGCAAAAGCTGTAAACTATCAGCTTGTAAGTTGACTTTGATTCCTAGCAAAATTCTAGAAAGGATTATCAAAAAAAATGGCTTCAGAGAACTTTGAATTGGAATCAATGAGCCCTAAGAGGCAGCATGGACTCTGTAAGACCAGTTTGTGCCAGACTAATTTAATTTCCTTTCTCTTTTTGGCAAGCATATATCTTTTTAGATTAGCTTTCGTGTCCTTTTTTAATTAAAATGGTAGATTAGAAGAAAGTCATCTACATAGAACACTTGGATTTAAGCAAGGCATTAATAAAGTTTTTCATAATATCCTTGTGGACAAGATGGAAAGGCATGGGTTAGATTAATTTGGAACTGGTTGACTGGACCTAGAGTCAATGGAATTATCTTAATCCTGCTGTAAGTGTCATAGAGCTGTGTTATTGAAAATTGTTATGTGTCAAATTTATGGATACATGAGGATTGATGAATTGGGTGTGCAATTAAAAAAGGTATAAAGGACAGATTAAAAACCTCCAATCAAATATCAAATATCAAATTAGAAATTCTGAAAATCAAAGGACAATTGTAAGTAAGAAAACTGTTGTACTAATAAGTAAAACTAAGATTTGGTTTTATGAAAAAACCTTTGGTTAATTTGATTAGAAAAAGAAGAAAGCCAAATTATCAGTATCAAAAAAGAAAAAGGTGAACTTAACATCAATAAAGAGGAAATTAAAGCAATAATTAGGAGCCATTTTACCCAACGTATGCCAATAAATCTGACAGTCTAAGTGAAATGGATGTATATTTACAAAAACATAGATTGCCCAGCTTAACAGATGAGAAAATAAAGTACTTAAAAAAAAAAACAAAAAAAAAAAACTGAACAAGCCATTACTGAACTCCCTAGAAAAAAGATTGGCAGGACCAAATGGATACTACCTAATTGGAATTCTACCAGGTTGAAATTCTACCAAACATTTAAAGAACAATTAATTCCAATACTATATACACTATTTGGAAAAATAGGTGAAGTACCATCAAATTCCTTTTATGACACAGATATGGTGCCGATACCTAAACCAGTTAAGGGCCAAAACAGAAAAAAATTTATAGACCAATATATCCCTAATGAATACTGACACAAAAATCTTACAAATAAAATATTGGTTGTTTTGTTTTTTCTTTCTTGTGGTTTTTTTCTCCTTTTGATCTTATTTTTCTTGCACAGCACGACAAATATGGAAATATGTTTAAAAGAACAGTACATATTTAACCTATGTCAGATTGTTTGCTGTCTTGGGGAGGGAGAAAGGGAGAAAAATTTGGAACACAAAGTCTTACAAAAATGACTGCTGCAAAACTATTTTTACATGTATTTGGAAGAATAATGTACTATTAAAAAATTAGAAAAGCCCCAACTTGGAAGGTGTCCAGGAAAAGCACTTAAAACTGTGCTGTATGTTGAGTGGCTGAAGAAACTAAGACTATGTAGTCTGAAAAAGAAGATTTATGAGGACATGATAGCTGTTTTCAAAGGTCTGAAAAGCTACGACATAGAAGAGGAAGAGAAGGATTCAGTTTAATGTCAGGAAAAGCCTCTTACCAAAGAGAGCTGTCCAAAGTGTAATGGGCTGCCTCAGAAGGAAGTGAATTTCCACTCGATGCCAATGGACAATGAGGTGGCTAATTGGATGAAGGACTGAGCATGGAGTCAGGGAATCTGAGGTAAAATCCGGCCTCTGACATTTACTAACTGTGTTGACCCTGGGCGAACCACTTTGTCTCACTTTCCTCATCAGTAAAATGGAAGTAATAATAGCACTTACCTTGTAGGGTTTTTTTGAGGACCTAAAGAGATATTTATAAAGTGTATCTTTATAAGGAAGACATTTAATAAACATTATTTTATTTGAAGCAATCAGGGTTAAATGACTTGCCCAGAGTCACACAGCTAACAAGTGTCTGAGACTAGATTTGAACTCCCTAAATACATGGTAGCACATGACCTAATTTCCTGAAGTCCTAAATACACTAAATGTTGCTGGGAAAAATAGAAACTATTAATAAATGGCCTCTGAATACCTGGGGCTCACCATCCCCCTTTTCCATATGTTTAAGCTGTCACTGAGTCTAGCACCTTCTATGAAATTGCAGGCAAGTAAGCATGCAAACAATTCGAAACATCTACCTGAGACTTTAGTGGAAAAAGGCAAAGGAGGTGTCTGACTGAAGCTTGAGACCTGTGATCCAGTGGGTATAGCAGTAGACCCGGTAGAGGCCAACAATCCAAATCCTAAACCTGGAGAGAAATAAAGGAACAGATATAAACGATCAATTAATGACACAGAGCGTGTAAATGTGTATCTGAAAGAAAAATGTTCAACATCACTTCATCAGCACTTCAGGGTATAGAGCTACTTGGCAACTGTGTCTGCCATCCAATACCGTATACAGCTTAGCTATCCCTAAACTGATGCTTTGTATACAAGGAGGTATCAGTAAAAAGACTGGTTCATCACTGGCTCTTCCTAAAGCACACACAGAGGAAATGGCATTCAACATTGCACCAATTATGCTATTGCCAACACAGTTTTTCAGTCCAACAAAACACAATCACAAACTAGTGCCAAAAGCTGTTGTATTTAGCTCAAGTATTGTTCCTACACTTATTACAGAAATCACTCGTCCTCAGAACTGGTAAATCTTTAGTTGCCTAAACTATACCCACAGTTGGCTGACTTTTAAACACATCACTTAAGGTCAGTTACTTTTAACTGAAAGTAGCTTTACTCCTTCAGAGTTAAAGAGTTGTGTTTTCCTAGAAACAGGCCCTTTCCCTGGTGACTGAACCCAGTATGAAAAAAAGTTCCCCACCCAATACTAAATAAATGATATAATTATAGTGAAGCAAAACTGAGTTAATGATCTATAACTTTATTCGTTTAGTTTCTGGCAAGAATCAAGAAAATAAGCCTCATTTCATCAGGCTTAAATGGATTTCGGGGAATGACAAACATTCTGATATCAATCTGTTCCCCTCCTTTCCCCCACATTCTAAACATATTATAAATGGCTCATTCTTTACATTTCTTATGACACCTTAACTCATTAGTTCTCATTTTTTCTTGGCCATAAACCTTTGAAATACTGTTGAATCTATAGTTTGCTAAAACCCATTACAAAATCAAATCATTATATATATTCACTAAGAGGCTCCCCCAGCAGCTTTCCAATACCCTATACCATCTATGTAAAATAAAAGCTGGGGGACAGCTAGGGGGCGCAGTGGATAAAGCACCAGCCCTGAAGTCAGGAAGACCTGAGTACAATCAGACCTTTCTAGCTGTATGACCCTGGGCAAGTCACTTAACCCCAAGTGCCTCAGCAAAAACAAACAAATAAATAAAATAAAATAAAAAATAAAAGCTGGCTCATTTGGGATCTTGTCATTAGAGCTCTTTATTAATCAACACTTCGGTACATGTACAATACAATTGTCTATTTTCCTAATGACAAACAATTCTAGAGTCATACCACAAGAGTCCTTCGTTCACTCAAAATAACAAAAAAGATAATGGATCATGTTTGGTATGGTTTTACTATATTATATGTAGTATAAAAATTATATTTTTGTAATTTTCTAAAAACTAGCAACCCAGATATGGTATATGCTAGCTACGTAGTATATAAAAACAAACTACTAAGCAGAATGTTTTACACAAAACATCCCATTCCCCAACCATGCCAGACATAAAAGGTTAGTAGGACTACTTTTAAGTTGTTCTAAAATTCTACAATACTTTCTATTGTGGTATGGCTTTTTTTTTTTTTTTTCTCTGTCCTTGAAACTTCATTTCAGAAGTTGTTTTAAAAAGTAGCAAAGAACATACCACGGTGAATAGCAATATAAGCACACGGGTGTCCAAAGGACTAACAAACTATTATAGCAAGTGAGCCTGGAATTCTGTCTCAACTCATTGAATCACCAGTTTTCTAAGTTTCAGCAATTTCCACAACGAAAACCATCCCCAGTAAGCTAAGTCAATGTGAAACTAAATCTGATTTTGACAAGGAAGCTTGGATATGAGTGTTCTCCAGGAGAGATGGAGCCGTCGAAAGCTTACCTGTAGGCTGTCCTCCAAGGCTGAAGGCAGTATGTGGTTGTGTGGAAGTTGCTGCAGTGGAAGCTGGAGTAGTAGCAGCAAAGGTTAACCCTGAAAATGCTGTTGGTTGACTTGCACTCCCCATTGAGCCGAGGTTAAAACCAGTGGTCCCCGTCTGGGAAGCATTTCCACTGGGGAAGGAGAATCCTATGGATGATGTAGGTTGGGTGACGGTGGTAGTAGGAGGGCCAAAAATAAAGCCAGTAGGTGCTGATGTCTGGCTTGACACATTGCTTGCTATGGAATTAGTAAGTGTGCTGTTGGCAAGCCCAAAGCTCCCTGTGAAACCTGTAGAGAGTGGGGTGCCACTGCTGCCCAAACTTAATTTTGGTGTACTTAACCTAAACGGAGAAAGGAAATTCGTCAGAACTATGACTAACAAATCACAACTAACAAAGTCCTGTTGGCTATTAAAAGGACGTCCCACACCAAACTCTTGTAACTGGTAACAATTTTACTAGGTTTTTGTCACCTTAATACACAGAAACAGAGCCAGATCTTAGTATATTTTAAGACTAATGGGTGGGGGCAGCTAGGTGGCACAGCGATTAGAGCGCCAGCCCTGAAGTCAGGAGGACCCAAGTTCAAATCTGGCCTCAGACACTTAATACTTCTAGCTGTGTGACTCTGGGCAAGTCATTTAACCCCAATTACCTTAGGAAAAAAAAAAGACTATTGGGCTAGCTGCTCATTCACAGGTATGCAAGATCTTGGCCTGCTGGGCAAGTCATTTAACCCCAATTACCTTAGGAAAAAAAAGACTACTGGGCTAGCTGCTCATTCACAGGTAAGCAAGATCTTGGCCTGCTCTGCATAAAGGAGAAACAACACTCTAAACTAGGATTTGGGGAAGGCATGACTCCTAAGATTTTCTCGGGGGGGGGTAGACATGTTATTGCTTCTGACAGACTATTTTAATGAGATAACTTGGTCAAATGACAGGCATGCCATTAATTTTTCTTGAGTACAGGTCCAAAACAATTTTAATGCATTTTTTAATGCTAGATGATAAATGATCTGTTGCTCAACTTGCCTGCTTAAAGACAAACTATTAGATAACTGAAATGAAGGGGAAGAAAAATCCAGGAAGGCAACTGCTCAGTTACTTCGCAGGTGCCACTGAAAGGAAGCAAATGGTTCTCTCAATCACAGAAAGTGATTCGGACTGGATTTATTTTTTAAAAAAAGGGGGATCCTTTTAACACTGAGACACAGGAAGGAAGAGTTTGGGGTCATTAAACTGATAAAGCTAACTCTGGAGAGCCACAATAAGGACAAATCTCTGAACAGTCTTCCTCTCCTTCAGTGGGTCACAAAGAATTGCTGGCTGCAGATCAGCCTTCAATTTCCCTTGATCCAGAAACAGTTTAATTTAAGAGAGTACTTAGGGACTGAGTGGCATAATTCCAAATAGTAGTTTTTATAAATGCCTTCCTATAAAAATTGATTGACCCTTTACCCACGCTTCAAATTAAAAGTCTGTCCTTGAGAGGTGATATATCCACAGCTGCTTAGAGAGCCGGAAACTATATAGCTCTTACCCTAAGGAAAACCCCGGAGTGGTGGAACCTGGAGTTGATGTGACCTGTGATCCAAAGAAGCCTGGAGTCTGTGTAGATGAGGCAGGGGTGGTCAGGGAGAACAAACTAGTAGCAGGCGTGCTTGCAGCAGGCTGGGAGGGAGTCCCAAAATTAAACCCTCCAGAGCTAGGTGTGGAGAAAGAAAAGCCTGGTCCTGGTGTTGTGGTGCTTGTCTTTGCAGGGCCAAAGGTGAAACCACTTCCAGTGGCAGGAGATCCTCCAAAATTAAATTGATTCATGACTCCAAACCCTAGTTTGGGGGGGAGGGGGAGGGGAAATCACGTCATTTTAGAAATCTAAATGGGATGAAGGAAAAAAAAAAACCTACCATGCCATAGCAATTGAAATTCTCAATACCAAATATATAGGTATATTTGGTCATAGAAAAACATATTCCCGCCTAGTCCCTATATTCCTAACTTTCTTGAAAACAATTTGAAATACGTGATGCCCTGACAGAAGATCCTTAAAAAACTCACTTCAGAAACAATGGAAGTCCAGTGAGTCAGACAAGATTTGACGGTGGTAGTACATCCAAGTTTACTTGATGCTTTACTAATGGATGCAGGAAAATAATGAAAATTTCATGGAGTACCACATTATTTTCAAGTGGTCCTCTAAATGGAAAATGTCACTGTGTGGCACTAGTAACAGTAGCGACATCTGCGACTGAAAACATGTCAGCTTTTAATACAGCCACCAAGATCTTAGATTTGAATAATGTAACTTCTCCTATCTATATAACTTCACAATACAGGGCAGTATGGCTGGGACAAAGTGCAAGGACAATTCCCTGAGCCCAATTCTAATAGCCCAGGATTTTGCATCCATAGAAATCTTAAAATAGGAAGAGGCCATAGAAGTCACTTGGTAAATTGACCAATAAGCATTTATTAAGTGCCTACTATGTCTAGGCACCATACAAAGAAAAGCAAGTCAGTCCCTGATCTCAAAGAGCATACAGGCTAATAGGAGAGACAACATGTAAAACAGCTAGAGATAAACAAGCTAGAAATAGGATAAATTGGAAATAATTAAAAGACACTCGATTTAAGGGGGGTTGGGAAAGGCTTCTTATAGAAGACAGAATTTTAGTTGGGACCCAAAGAAGTCCAAAAAGTGAAGATGAGAATGTTCCAGACATGGGAAGTAACAGCCAGAGAAAAGTCCCAGAGATAAAGAACGGAATGTTTTGTTCAGGAAACAGCAAGGAGGCCACTGAATCAAAGAGTGTATGAGAGGGAGTAAGATATAATAAATGGAAAGGCTGGGGCAGAAGATGTTATGAGGGGCTTCGAATGACAAATAGAGGATTTTCTATCTGATGTGAAGAGATTTAGTTTTGTGGGGAGGGGCTGACATGGTCAGACTAGCCCATGTGGGGAAAACACTTTGCTGGGTGAATGGAGGATGAACTGATATATTGGGGGGAAAGGAGAGACTTAAGGCAGGCTGATCACTCAGCAGGCTACTACAATAGTCAGGCAAAAGGTGATGAGGGCTTGCCTTGGGGAAACAATGTTATCAGAAGAAAGAACAGGATTACACTAGAGAGATGTTGCAGAGGTGAAACCAACAAACGATATGGGGAGACCTTCTCTTGAGAGAGAGTAAGGAGAATACTTAGGGTTGGGAGCCCAGGAGACTGGGACGGGAGTGGGGCCCTTAACAATATTAGGAGGACGTAGGGGGAAAGGGAAATGATTTAGGGGGTAAGACAAGTTCTGTTGGGACATGTATACTTTAACATCTAGTTGGAGATATCTGAAAGGTAGTCGGGCATGGGATTCAGGAGGACAGCAGGGAGGTTAGGGAAAGAAGGCAGATTTGAAAAATCACAGCATAAAGATGGTAATAAAATCCACAGGAGCTGATGAGGTCACCAAGTGAATTAAGTAGTATAGAGGGAGAAGCCAAGAGGGTCCAGGACAGAACCCTCTGGGATATCTACGTTAGAGAGCATGATCTAGATGAAGATTCAGCAAAGGACATTGAGAGAGAACTGTCTGATGGGTAGGAGGAGAACCAGGAGAGAGTTCAGAAAACCTAGAGAGGATGATTAACAATGTCAACGACTGAAGAGAAGTTAAAAAGAATGAGGATTGAGAAAAGGCGTGGGGAATGACAATTAGGAAATCATTGGTAAAAGCCAGGTGGTAAGAAGTTAAGAGAATGACAGTAGAGGAAGTAGAAGTACTTATCACAACCTTCTCAAGAAATGTAGCCACCATCGGAAGAGATGATATATGACAATAGTGGAGATGAAAAGATCAAGTGACTTTTTTTTTAAGACGGCAAGACAAGGACATGTCTTGCAGGCAATAAAGGAACCAGTAGATCAGAGACACTGAAGATAAGTAAAGAGAGGGGATGGCAGAGGGGCCAGTATCTTAGAGGAGACAGGATGAAATGGGATTACTTTAGCAGGTAGAGGAGGAAGGTCACCTCTTCATGTGAGACAGGGGTAAAAGAAGAGAGAGTGAAGAACCTGAGTGATAGGAGATGAGAAAAAAGAGAGAAAATGGCCTCAATTTTAGCCATAAAATATGAGGCAAAATTCTCAGGTGAGAGTTGACAATGGAGGATTACCTAGCAGCAGTAAGACCACAGTTGAGGTTCTGTAATACAAATTTGTAGCGGAGCCATCAGATGATGGTTGTGATTGTTCCTCCCCTTCATTCAGCAATATGTATGTAGAAACAAAGGCAGTCGGTGGTGTTGAGGCTTAGCAGACCACAAAAGAGTACAGAGTTGAACTGGTTTATCAAGTGGTCAAGATGGGGAAAAGAGGAGATAGTGGCTAGTGGAGAGGATAGCGAATAGTGCAAAGGAGGCGGCCTGAAAGAGAACTGAGGAGCTAGGAGGTTACAGTGTGAATAAAGAACAATATTTGGCACAAGCAGGTTAAGGGAGAGGAGGGAAGCCAATAGACCCAGGTCAGATAAGGGAATTTTAGAGTTTGCGACATGTTAATGGTATGTTTATAGGTGATGGGAAGAGTAAAGGTCTAACTTTTTATATATGACTCAGGTAGGGTGAAGGAATAGGCCATGGCAAGTGAGTAGTTAAAGGAAATGGGTGGTGTGGGTGTTTGAGGCATAGGCAATATGTAGGCGAAAATATTATGGGCGAAAGAGTTGAGGAGGAGAGAAAGTGTGTCAGGTACTCAACTCTTTGAGGAAGGAAGGGGAAACGACCTAAAGATCAGTTGACAACTACTACCAGGAATCTGGAAATGGCATTGGAAAGCAAGTACTCTCACTAAGAACAAATATTTTACTTTGAGCCAGGTTTGGGACATAAATATTTTAATGCTGTGTACACACATAAGGTGTGTGACTGTAAAGAAATAAGACTGATATTTTGTTTAAGGATCTTTTTTGGGGGGGAGGTGTTTACATTTAAACACCCTAGAACTTAGATGTCCAAATGAATGTTTTTTGTCAAAGTAATGTAGAGAGTTTACACTCCTCTAATGAGTTTGCCAGGCTTCACAAAGCCAGGTGAAGTAGTGAAGTAGAGAGTGGTAGGCTGGGGCAGTTAGGTGGCACAGTGGATAGAGCACCAGCTCTGAAGTCAGACAAATCTGGCTTCAGACACCTAACACTTCCTAGCTGTGTGACTCTAGGCAAGTCATTTAACCCCAATTGCCTCAGGGGGAAAAAAAGAGAAAATGAGAGTGGTAGGCTGGAAAGCAGGAAGAAGACTAGCTTCTTACTAAAGCTTGAAACCCCACTAAAATGTTTGGGACATCTTGGATTTATGTGAAATGTTCTAATAGGCTTATTCAAAAGGTAATTTCCAGTGTTGATTGTGAATGATTGCCCTTAGCATAAAAACATTTTAATGTAGGCAGTTTCTTATTTCAAAGACTTGAGATCCTAACTAAAAATCCTGACTGAAAATTCCCAATGTACTTACTACCCACTAAGAGAAATCTTTTTTCTTCTTCTTGTCTTTGGATTTTGTTTTCTTGATTTTTTTCTTTTTAGCCTCATTCCTTACTAAGAGGTAGTCTGTGGAGCTGGGCATAAGGTGGTTAGAGAGGGTGCATCCTGAAATCAAACCTCACTGGCTGTAGGACTCTGGGTAAATCACCATGACAAAGTTAAAAAATGCAGATGAGATGCCTGCCTGCATTTCTAGGTAGAGTTTTCTTACAGGAGCTCTCCATACCAAGTGTCAAACTCCAGGATACTCATGTGTCCAAACTAATTAAGATATAATTGTGAAATATTCAACACATTAAAGAAAAATACAATACCACATAGATAATATTAAATTTGTGAGTTTCTGAGTCAATATGGTATGAAAGAGATCCATTTCTACTAGAGTTTGACATCTCTTCTCTATATCAAATTAAATCTTGGGTCTAAACTAAATCCAAACCAAACTTTATCATGTTGTGAGAGAAGAAATAGTTTTCATCTTTCACAGTCAAAAAACCAAAATGAATGAATACTGCCCAGTATATGACACAATAATAAACAAGACAATGGAATTAGCATTTATTAAGAACAAATTATGGGCAAATCTCAGTGCTAGACACTAGGATGCAGGAAGATAGAAAGCAATCGGTCCCTGCTCTGAAGGAGCTAACGACAAAGTAAACACAGAGCATATCAGGTTCATTACAAAGTCCTATCAAAAAGTTCTTAAGAAAAAAGGGGGTGAGGTGGGGGGGGGGGGGAGACAGGATCAGAAGTACACAGGTGATACCTGAGTTGGGCTTTGAAGGAAGCCAAGGATTATAAGAGATGGAGATGAGGCAGGAATACACTCCAGACTTAAGGGATAAGATCTGTATATTAGGAAAAGCCAAGAGACCACTTTGGAGAGTATGTAAAGGGAGGTAATCTGAAATATTGCTGGGAGCCCTTCTGTGGAGGGCTCTGATTGACAAGTCGAGGCTTCTGCTTTTTACCCTAAAGGGAACAGGGAGTCGGATATTTCCAAATAGGAGACTGATGCCGTTAAGTCTGTGGCTTAGAAACATCAGTTTGACAGCACCTGGAAAGTGGACTAGAGAATAAGAACATGGAAGCTGGAAGCCACTTAATTTAAAAATCTTTTTAAAGGACAATGGTCTAAGAATCTAATTTATAAAAGACAACAGTTTAAAAAGGGGGTAAAATAAGGGTCTAAAGGGGCAATTTGTAAGACTTGGCAACTTAGACAGGGGATAATGAATCAATAAACCTTTTTTATATGTTAGGTGCCAGGGCTACAAAGACTAAAGTAGAGTCAACATTTATTGAATTCACTTGAAAGGAGAGAGGTAAGAAGTGATCATTTCTCTATAGGACAAATATATGGTGGCTAATTTGAGGTTGGGAATCTGGATAACCAGAAGTAGGGTGGGGTTCTCATCACAAATGGCTAAGCCTGGAGGAATGGTGGGAAGTTTTGGACTATTTTGGCCATGTGAAGTTTGAGATACACCCAGATGCAGATGTCCAATGGGCTGTTTGTACTGCAGAAGTTCAGGAGAGAGATCAGGGCTGGAAATGAGGGGGAAGCAGGAAATCACCCATACAGAAGTTATTAAACTCAGAGAAACTAAACAGATCTTTAAAGGACAGGGTACAGCAAGAGAAGGAGAATGGGGGGCTGGGTGAGTAGGCATGCATAACAAATGGGAGAATCCTGACTTGGGGGTGGGGGGGAAGGTAGGAGGAGAACCAGGAGATAGCCGGGTCACATAAGAAAGTCAAGGGAAAAGGTGGGGGGGCCCTCCCGCAAGAAAGACAAAAGCTGCAAAAAGGTCAAAGAAAAGAAGGACTAAGAAGGGGTTATGTGCATATTCTGGAAAAGTGTTTCAGAAGGACAAGAAATCACAGTGTTTTCAAAGACCTTAAATTGGTTATTGCTATAAAAGTTCATCCAACATTCTTCCGCTGAAGCTAAGTGAATACAAATCATGGACCACAATGTTTTTGAAACAAAATTACAACGAACTCCAAAGGGAAAAGGAAAGAAACTTAGCAGGTCCAAGTTTAGGTTGGTTACATATTTATAAAGTCTCTGGAGGGAGAAAGAGTGGGCCACATGTGAATGAAAGGCTGCACACAGGTATGCAGAAGATATTTCAATACCTCTACAACTAACATCCCCTAAATAGGAGGATTCTACCAAAAATGGATTAAAGCAATTTATAACCTTTCAAGCGATTTTCATTGGACAAAAGAAAGAAGATCAATGAAAACAACAACTTGAAGGTTTCACCTCATACTCATCAAGCCGGCAAAGGTGATAAAAGATATTAATAATGTTGGAGGAACTATAAGAAGAGAGGCACACGGAAACAATTTGGAATTAGATAAGTTACTAAATTGTTCGTAGCCTGTGATCCTGTAATTTAACCGGGCGTATATCTCAGGGAGGCAAAAGAGGTCTCTGCAGAAAAAAATATTAGTAGCAACACTGTTTTGTGGCAGAAAGACTGGGAAATAGGCAAGAGGTGGTTTATCACTGCGGCACAACAAAGGAGGCACCCAGGAGGAATTCAGAGAAACATGCAAAGCCTGGAAGAAATAGAAGTCAGGGAAGCAATCTGACATTATTACGTAAGCCTCTATTTCTGAGAGTGTGTTGTAGTTGTGTTCATATAGAACATGCGTAATGTGGTAGTTTAACTGAGCACTAGTTCTGTACTTTGTACCTATTCTGAATCAAATGTCTCTGGGTTTTTTAGATAGTGTACAATAGCAATTCTTAAACTCTGCAGCCTTCGGAACCCCTTTATAACTTTGTAACTCTTAAAAATGAATGAGGATCATCCAAAGAGCTTTTGTTTGTGTGGGTTGCAACTATGTCTATTTACCATATTAGAAATGAAAATGTCTTAGTATTATGATGAAAATAGTTTTCCCTCATAGACCCAAGGATTTCCGACACCCTTAAGCATTGAGCAGTGGTTAGAGTGGAGTCAGGAAGATTTGAACTCAAATTGAGCCCCATTTTCTTGTTGTGTGATCCTAGGCAAATCAATGAATCTATCTGCCTCAGCTTTGTCAAATGTCAAATAGGGATAATAATAGCATCTACTTTGTAGGATTATTGTGAGGATAAAAGGAGATAATATTTGTAAAGTAATTAAGAATAATACCTGGCACATAGTAAGAACTTAATAAATGCTTGTTTCCTTCTTTTCTTCCTCTGAAAAGGAGTTCCAGGATCTCAATCTACACAGACTAGATTGAGAATTGCACAGAAATACTGATTTAAGATTTTCTACCATGCTGAAGCTACTAATCACCTCAATTAGTTTTTTAAAAATTTCATTCCAAATTCTCTCCCTCCCTCCCTTCCCTCCCCTGCCCATTGACAAAACAAGGTATGACATATCTCCCCCCTCAGCCATGTTCAGAGACAGAGAGGGGGAGAGAGAAGAAAAAGGAAAGAGACTGGGGATGGGGGGGATGAGACACAAAAGGGGGGCAAAGGGGGAGGGAGAGAGAGAAATGCTTCAATCTACAGAGTCCATACTGAGTCCATAATTTTCTATCTGGAGCTGGACTGCATTTTTCATGAGTCCTTTGGATTTGGAGTTGTGCCAGATCACTGTATTGAGCAGTTTACTAGGTCTTTCAGTTGACTGATTATCTTTACAATGTTGCTGTTATTGTGCAGTGTGTTCCTTGGTTCTACTCACTTCACTTGGTATCAATTCATTGAAGTCTTCCCAAATTGTTCTGAAACTCCTCCCTTTCGTCATTTCTTATAGCACAATTCATAAATCGTATTAACTCGTTCCTCTCGATTTCCAATTCTTTGACATCACAAAAAGAACTGCTAGAAATATTTTTGTACATATGGGTCTTTTTCCTTTTCTTTCATCTGTTTGGTGTGTAGAACTAGTAGTGTTATTGCTGGCAAAGTATGCAGTTTTACAGCTTTATACAAACAGTTCCAAACTCCTTTTTAAAATGGTCAGACTAGTTCACAGTTCTACCAACAGTATATTAGTGTACCTATTTCCTTACACCCCCCTCCAGCATAATTCTTCCTTTTCTGTCATTTTAGTTAATCTGACAGACATGAAGTACTACCTCCAAAGCTGTTCTGAGTTTCTTTAATTATTAGTGATTAAGAGCATTTTTTCATATGAATACTGATAGCTTTGATTTCGTCTTCTGAAAATTGCCCGTTCACATGCTTGACCACTTATTAGCTGGGGAATGGCTCATATAAATTTAGTTCAGTTCCTTACACATTTGAAAACGAGACCTTTATCAAAGAAACTTGCTGCGAAGATTTTCCCCTTCAGTATCCTGCTTTTCTTCTAATTTTGGCTGCATTGGATCAATTAATTTCTTTATGGAATCTCAGAGGGTTTTAAAGTATACCACCATGTCATTTGCAAGTAGGATAATTCAGTCTTCTCTCTACTGATGTTTATACCTTTAAATCTGCTGGTCTTCTTCCTATAGCTAGAATTTCTAGAAGTATGTCAAATAATTAGCGGGGAGACAAATCTTTTTCATTCTGTGAAATGCTTCCAGGGTCCAAATATCCCATGACATACTGCAGGATTACTTATCGAGAACAATCAGCAAGCAAAATACTTGCCAACCACTGAAGGTACAAATACAAATGTGGGCAGGTCCTGCCCTCAAGGAGGGCATTTTACAGGGGATTGGGGGATGGCCAGGATGGGCAATGTACATGCTCATAAATAAATAAATATAAGAAAAATACAAAATAATTGGGGAGGAGAGAATGACCAGAAAAGCCTCTTCTAGAGGGTAGTATTTTTACTGAGCCTGGAAGGGAGCCCAGAGGTTCCAAGAGGCAGAAAAAGGAGGGAAAACAAAGGGAAGACAAAGGAGCCCCTGAAAAGGCACAAGTGGGAAATGATACTCCCCTATGCAAAGAACAACAAGTAGGCCAGTTGGGTTAGAAGGTTAGAGAGTAATGTGCAATCAGCCTGGTGGAAAGAAAAGCTGCTGCCACATGGCAAAGTGCATAAAATGCCAAACAGAGGAAATTCCTCAAATTCAGATGAAAAATTAGACAGAGGCAGAAGATGGCAGACCTCTGGGCATTATATGCTTGCCTTAGATAATGGAAAAAGAAAAAAAAGAAAAGAAAAAAGCAAGAAGAATCCTAGAGCAGAAAAGGTTCTTAGGAATCACCTAATCAAATTCCCTCATGCAACACAGAGACAGAAAAAGGTTCAAAGAGAAGAGGACAACAAAGAACCAAAGATGGATTTTGGAAACAATATGCCAGAACTCAATATCAAATAATGGTTCAAGGCTGGACCACAAGCTGGTTAACGTGTCATGGTCAGGCCCCTTAGGGACAACTACTGTCCAAAGTAGCCACATCTAGTAACCCATATGGAGAACAAACCTGTCACAAAGCTTTCTCAGCTAATCTTGGCTTAACTTTTCCTTCAAATGAGGGAGAAGTATTAGTACTGACCATACAAAACTCAAGTACTCCTCAAACAAACATCTGAGCTTACAGATTCTGAGATCTAAGCAAAAAGTTCTAGAATAGGCCCCTTAGCCCTTTTTTCTTAACAACCCCCCCCCCCCCACTTATTTAGTAGTAACTAGGCACCTATTAAAGGAAGAGCTTTAATTACCTAATATTCCCGTTTTAGAGGTCCCTGATCCATTTCACGTCAACATGCATGGTCATCCTGCAGGCTACTTCAGCTTATTAAGCAGAACAAACCCATCCAAGTTTGGAGATTTAACTGGCCTGTCTTTACAGCCTTTAAGCTCTTGTCCCTCTCCTAAAACACAGGCTCAGAAACATGAAATCTTAAGAGTTGGAAGGAACCTTACAAGTTCAACAAGCCCAGTGCAAACAAGAAGTCCTTTACAATATCCCTGATAAAGGCTCACCCTATTGCTGCTGGGAAGTCTCTAAGGGGGAACTAACTTCCTGTTTCTGGTATGGTGGCCCATGCCACTAATAGGCCAACACTGGGAAGAATCTCTCAAGAAAATGCCAAAATCAGCTTTCTTGGCAACTTTCATTCATCACACCAACTGGTGTTGCTAATTTAAGCCCTTCTACATGAAAACAATCATGTTTCTCCCTTAAAATCTCACCTAGAAGACAAACTAACCTTCCCTAACTTTTCCAATCCATTCTTAAATAGCATGCTCTCAAGTCCCCTCACTCTCCTGGCTACCTTCCCCTAGACAAGCTCTGGCTTATCAATATCCTTCCCAACTCAGAACTCAGCATGATAATATAGATAATGATAATATTAACATGTCTATAGCTATGCTAAGCTATATACTAAGAGTTATATAGGTAGGAGCTATTATCTCCATTTTTTCAGGAGGAAACTGAGGTAAACAGAGTTATGTAACTTGCCCAGAGTTACAAAGCTAATAAGAGTCTGAGGACAGTTTTGAACTCAGGCCTGGTGCTCTATCCATTGGACCTCTCGGTTGTCCCCAGATGTAATAATGATCAGAGGTACAATATTCTGCATGTTATGTTTCTATTGACAAAGCCTAAGATCTTCCAAGAGGAGCGGAGTATAGTAACAGATAAGAGAACCAGGCTTAAAGCCATGAGGACCTGGGTTCAAATCAGGCCTCACACACATCCCAAGTTTAAGACCTTAAGTAGATCACTCAACTTCTCAGTGATCCAGGCAACTCTCAAAGTTACAAGTTGCAGGAAGGATTCTGGTCTGACATTAGTAGCAGGGCTCCCCACACCAATAAAAGCAAAAATCCACAGCAATGAGAGGCAGCCAGGAAGGATAGAAGCTGAAGAACCTGGCACCAAGCCCTATCTCAGATATCCTCCGACATCCAAAACATACCCAAAGGCAGCTCATATAACCACCCAGTGCACCAGGGGGTCCTCTACAAGTGGCATAGGAAGTCAGACACTTTCCTCACTGAGCTCTCCGGTCTCAGAGAATTAAATAAGTAAAGGTCACATTAAGTCTTGATTTTCACAACACAAAGCTATCAACTGAGCTGGAAGTCTTAAAGCTAGACGTTCACTTGTTCAGGGTAAATTTTCCAAAGTCATCTAAATTTAAAACTCTAGAAGCTTTACAGAGTGAACAGAGAAGCTGCCTGGCATAGTGGGCTTAAAGACCTAGGTTCAATTTCCACATCCAACTTTTTTAATGGCTATGTGACCCCTAGGAAAGTCCTTAACTTCCCAAGCAACTCACTAGGACAAAGTTTCCATGACAGGAAGTTGGGTATTCAAGCAAATAGTAAGTAATCAAGTTTAGTAGTTTTTAAATACTTATATAAAATCCTGTATATTAATTCTATCAATTAACCAGCACCTACTCAGTTCCAACATTATGCCCTAAGCAATATAAATACTATAGGAATACCAGAGTTTTGAGAGTCTTTGCTCTCAGCTGAAATTAAGCTGAAATTCCATTCCATGCCTGATCATTTTGCATCCTCTATTAAAAGCATTCTTTAACTGTGGCTTCCTAGGTATGAAAGGCCCTGTCAAAGACTCACTTTCACTTAATTGCAGAAACTGAAACATCTCTTTAGTCATAGAAACTTTCTTATTTCTCTCAGAGAATCAGTAAGCCAAGTTAATGGGGGGTTTCTTGGAAAAGATAAAGAAACAAAGTACTAAACCACGTTGCCTTTAAAACACAAGACAGAATTTTCTTGAGCTAGCTACCCAGAATTCCAAACTGCTGAGACTGAAGAACAGAAGACTACTTCTAAATGTATAAGATAGGAATTCTCCTATGGGAATGTACCTTATAGGGTGAGATTCCAAACTAAGCATTAGCTTGGAAGAACTCAGCACACAACCAGGTTATCAAGTATCATTACCCTGGAAAAAACATCCGCACACTCCTAGATCCTCCAGGCAACTGGCAACAATTTCAAGTCTCAGCCATATAATAACTGACAAGCTGGTAGGGCAGCCAGAATCAAGGCTCACTGAAATCAGAGACATACTTTTTGGTCACCCATATGGTTTGCTAGTTGAGACCGTATATCAAATGGTACATCACCAACAAGAACATGTTTTATGTAACATCTGAGGCTAATGCAGCCAGAGTTGTCTCCTAGAAGGTCTGTACCATTCTAAAGCTTGGTTTGAGTGAAACACCCGTTTCCTTCTTTAATCTTGTCACCAAAAACTGACCAGGTTGCTAGGAAATGCAAATCACAATTTCTACAAAAAAGGCAATTACATAATCATATCCAGCATTCTGAATCCACAAATGTCGTAAGAGGCAAGCATAGTGGCAAGAGAGTTTTGAGCAGGGGACTCCTAGGGTGCCTAGAAGTCACTTTGAGAATCGTTGATTTAGAGTACCGAGAGGTTAGGTCATACCTAGTAAGTGTCAGAGGAGAAATCTCAACTCAGTTCTACCTAGCTTCGAAGCCAAGCTTCCTATCCACTATGCCCAAGTTCCTCTCTATGCCAACAGGTTACCAAAAAAACTTTAGAGAAAAACTGTTTTCCCTATTTTTCCCAAGGGTGGCAATACCCTCCTACTCCACCCAACTTTTTATTATGGTGGATGAAGGTTGAATTACTCCTGAAAGATTCAGTTCCTCAGCACTAGGTCTCACTACAACAGGAAAAGCTTAAATGCTAATGAACTGACTTTCCCTTTCCCCCTTAAGAAAGGCACTAACAGGAGAAGTAGGAAGTCAGGACAGCGGGAAAGAAACTCAGCTGGTCTACAAACAAAACAAGCGTCCCGTTCTAACTATATAGGCTCATCAAAACCACTAAATGCTGCTACGTGCGTTAAGAAGTTCCCAGACGAAATGTGGCAAACTCTAAACAGCAGCCGTTACAGATAATTCACCAACAAACGCAATCGAAATAACGTAACCTCGGCAAACCGCACGGATAAAGGAAAACGAAAAGCCAACGCTACTTTTCTATGTGTCTATCAGAAAAGAGTTCCCAAGTACCAAAAAGCACAGGCCAAGCAAAGGCATTTCAGAGGCGAAAGGACAGAGCTGCCATAGTGAAGTATAAAAAGGCGGGAAACTTGGAACTTAGGCTCGTGCAACTTTTGCTTTAGTGACAGCGTACTGCGAGGCTCCCTCCACTTTCTATCTCCGTGAGCTGCTCTTTTCCCTCCAAAGGCACAAGTAGGAGTCCGAGAGGGCGCCGCTAAACACGACCCCCGCCACTTCTTGTACTAAGGAAGAGGACTCAGACACGTGGAGAAGCGGAAGCCGGGTGGCGACAAAAGCAGCCCAAGTCGCTCGGCTCAGGTCCCTGTGCCCGGCCTTTCGCCCTCACAACCAGACTGCTTTGTGGTTAGTTCAGCCTTCGGGCGCGGGCGGAAGAACCCAGGTACAGGGAGAGGTAGCCTGTCAACTCCTGCTGAAAGATAACAGAAAATTAAAGCTAAAAGACCCCCCCAAACCGATACGAACTCACCACAATGGCCGCCGCTCCCGGCCCGGAAATGAAGCTACTAGGTAGATGCGCCTGCGCAACAGCGTGCCGGCGTCCTATATCCGGTAGAAGAGAAATAGCTGAGACAGTTAGCCGGGTGGGGTGGAGGGGAAAGGTTTCCAATTGGCCCGGACTTCCGATTGGCTGCTTCTAGCATCGCCCTAGAAGGCAGCTTCCTCTAATTGGCGAAAAAAGTTAAGGAGTTCGCGGGAGAAAAAGAGGCCAGGAGTTGCCATGACAACACGCAGAAGCTGAATCCTCGGACTTCTTTTTGGCTTGAGGACAGATTTTAACTCTCCAAAAAGGGTTTTGATTCCCAAACCACACTTCACGAGGCAGGGAACCTTCGGAAAAAGCCGAGGAAGACACTCACATAGATCGCAGGTGGCAGGTAATGGAGATCCGGCTCCTTATTCCTTACGGTCCGAGAACTGGCAACGGTTCAGGACCACTGCGCTGCCTAGCAGTCTGGGAAATGGCCGAGGGGCATCACGGTGACGAGAATTAGCCGGACTGGCCGAAGCCGTCGCCACGAAAACCCCCGAAGTAGAGGGGGGAGAAAGAAAGAAAAAAAAGAAAAGAGGGGAAGCCCTCCTTCCCACCTCCCTGTGGTGGAATTCTGTGTTAATTAAAAAAAAAAAAAAAAAAAAAGTGATGAAGGTAGCCCGGTGCCGCCTTACTTACCTAGCTGGCTCCCCCTGTGATTTATTCTGTCCAAAGAGAAGGGCGACGGCTGTGGGTCTCTGAGGCCCGGTACCGGGGCTGGGGGGGTTTCTTGCTCTTTGGGGAAAGGCCATCGGAACATATTCAGGTGTCCTTGCCCAGGTGCTGGAGGTTGGAAATGATAAAATTTTCTGGGCTGGGGCCGGGAGGGAGGCGGTCCCAGCATCTGTAGTAGGGGCGGGATCACAATGAGGGGAGAACTGGCCAGTCGTCTTGTGGGGGAGGGGAAAGCCGAAGCGCTCTCAACCTTCGGAGGGAACATAATAATAGGGGTATCCCAACTGCTCTCTGAGAAAGGGGGTGTAATGGAGGTGGTCCCAAGATGTCCGCGGGAGCGGGGGTCACGATGGGGGCGGTTCTATCCTATAGGGACGGAGAATGGTGGGAGTGGTCTCAATAACCTTATGGGAGAATGGCAGATGGAAACCGTCCCAGTAACACTATGGAGGCGATAACATTTGATCCCGAGGGGAGACGAAATAGAGGGGTCTTCCAACAGCCCTTTGGGAAGGGGTACAATGGAGGCGGTAGCGATAATCGGGCGGAACGGAATGAAGGCGGTGCCGATAGTTCTGTGGGGACGGGACCGGATGGAGACAATCCGGGCAGCTCGGGGAAGCGGGGCAAAACTCGGGGCGGTACCATTTAACTCTGGGGGGGGGGGAACATGATGGGGTGTCCCAAACGGTTCTTTAGAGAGGACCACCCTACGTAGTCTGAGAACGATGGGGGCGGGGCATGGCGGGAGGTTCCATAGCCTCTCGGCCGTTGCCAGTGAGGGCCGCGTGAAGATGCAGACGATCCCAGTGCACTCGTGGGGGCGGGCAAAGAGCGCCTCGGGGATCCGTCGCTTCTTTGGGGGTGAAGTCACCCCCGGGCAGCCCCGGTGACTTTTTCCAGCTCAATTTCCTCCTTTGTAAAATGAGGCTAATAATAATGACAGTCTTGCAGAGTTGTTGGAAGGATAAAATGAGTTCATATAGTAAAGAGTTTTGTGAATCTTAAATCGATATAAGTACTCCCTATTATTGGCTCTAGCAAATACTTGCCAAACATACTAGGTTATTAATTATCACATATTTTGACATAAAAATTCATACTCCTGGATTTTCAAATCCGTGAATAGAGAACCCTTCCTCAAATGGGATCACCTGATTAGCTGCTACTGGTAACAATACAGAACGGAGCTTGGACTCCCTTTGTTAGTCTGCTGAAGTCTTATGGACCCTTTCTCAGAGGGATTTTTTTTTTTAATAATTATAACTTTTTATTGACAGAACCCATGCCAGGGGGATTTTTTACAACATTATCCCTTGCGCTCACTTCTGTTCAGAGTGATGTTTTAAAGGCATAAAGAAACAGGATCACAACCAATTATATAGAAATTAATTATCCAAATATAAAAACAAAAACCGAATTCCTAGACCCCAGATTATGAACATCTGGTCTAGAACTAAAAGGTCATTGGAATCTGAGCCACTTTTAAACCTGCTTTATTCTACGGCCTACAAGTTTGTGCGAGTGAGAGCACAGGAAAAACATTACTTTCTAATAACCAAGCTTGTCCTAGAAGAAGACATGAGAAAATGTACCTTCGTTGGGTTTGAAATTTGGAACATTTGTACAAAGCGTCAGATTTGGATGACGTGGTGGTGAGACCGGAAACCTAGTGTTTGACTCAGGGGGATGTCACAGAAGTAATTCTAGGCCTCTCCCATGAGGCATAAGTACTATGTGGGGCAACGGGGTAAGAGCCTAGCAGGATCTTACCATACCAGAATCAGAAGTGGGTATTCTATAGATAAAAATTATTCACTATTTACTTAAGATATCTCCATGCAGCTGGGCATATGAAACAGAAGTTGAAAGTTTAAGGGAAGTTTTCTACCCCCGTGACATTTTGCTATTATCTATTGCTATAATCATTAATCTTTGTTTCTATAGATTGGTAAAGCTTGCGGAGGATGTGATAGGTTAATCAGGGCTCCTCAAACTTTTTAACTAGGGGGCCAGTTCACTGTCCCTCAGACTGTTGGAGGACCCGACTATAGTAAAAACAAAAACTTTGATTCGTGAGCCTTTAAATAAAGAAACTTCATAGCCCTGTGTGAGGGGGATAAACATCCTCAACTGCCGCATCTGGCCTGCGGGCCATAGTTTGAGGACCCCTGGACTGTTAAATAGATGGCTGAATTAACTGAAGAACTATGGAGTTCTTCTATTTATTCTTCTGACTGACCAAAAATGATATAGTACCTGGGCTAGGGAATTCCAATTTGTCTAATACCATCAGATGCATGTTGGTATTGATAACTCACACGTACATGGGTTTAATGTTTACAAAATATTGTCCTTGCAACCTTGTGAGGTAGCTTGTTTATGGCTACCATAAACTTTAAAGATGAGGAAGCTAAGGCTCTGACAGGTTAAAACACTTGTCTATGGTCACATAGCTATTAAGAGCTGTGTGTGAGAGCCAGGTATAGGGAACTCAGATATTCTGACTCCCAGTCTTATACTCTTATGATATTTGTAGATTCAAGATGTTAGATATGATTGTTGTTTATCAGAAGTCATGTGGTTGTTTAGTTATTTTCAGTCACATCTGCCTCTTCACGACCCCATTTGGGGTTTTCTTGGCAAAGATACTGGAGTGGTTTGTCATTTCCTTCTGCAGATCATTTTACAGATAAGGAAACGGAAGCAAAAAGTATTATGTGACTTGCCCAGGGTCACACAGTTAGTAAGTGTCTGACAAGCGCGGTAGCCACTGCCATGCCACTTAGGTGTCCCAATTAGCCGGGTTGCTGCTAATAAATGCAAATGATCACAAGTCATTTACTAACCTTAACCTGACCAATTTTCTGTGGTGACAGGCTTAAAGGACAAAACAGGTGCTCAGCTCAAACCAACTACAGGGTAACATAGACCTTATAACAAGCAACCTCTGTGGACGTATTAGACTCATTCAGACATTCGGTAAAATACGTTTTCTCTGGTGGCACATCATTTTTCTTATATTTTTTCAATCAACATAAATTTACCTTTTCTCCTTCCCCCTAAGAATAAAAGAAAAACAATTTTCTTGTTACAACTGTGTATTATCAAGGATGTGCTTGTACCAAAAAATGCCATGTACATGTACAAATGTACAAAAAGAAATGCATTTCATCACTTCTCTATCAGGAGGTGGGTAGCGTGTTTCATTGTTAGTCCTCTGGTCATCACACTGATCAAAACTCTAATTCTTTCTAAGTCAGTTGTCTTTCCAAATGTCTTTGTATAGACTGTTCTCCTAGCTCTGTTCACTTTGCATCAGTTCATATAAGTTTTCCCAGATTTCTCTGAAACTGTCCCCTTTATAATTTCTTATAGCACAATAGTATTCCATCATATATATACTATATTTTTCAGATATTCCCTTATTTATAGGCACCTCTTCAGAATCCCGTATCTCAAAAAGAGTCATAAATGTTTTTTCTACATCCTTAGGACTGGTTTTGCCTAGGACTAATCCTTCCTTTCCCACTTTTTTCTTCTCCTCTCCTGTTTGCCTGTTGAGTTAAATGTAGTTTTGTACCCCATCTGTGTGTTTGTGTGTATTTTTTTGTGTGTTTGGATTCAGTTTGTATTCTTCCTTCCCTTCCCAAATTCGGCTGAGGATGAGGTTCAAGTATCAGCCACCTCTCGCATCTTCTCTTCTCTGTTTGTATAGATGTCTACTTGCATACCCAAATTATGTGAGATAATTTTCCCCAGTATTCCCTTTCCTTCTCCCAAGTGTATTCCTCTTCTCCTCCCTTTCCATTCTTCTATTAAGATCAAGACCTAACAACTACTCCAGAGTCTTCTGTTTAATTAGACTCCCTTTCTGACCCTAGAGAGTGGTAAGGTTTGGAGTAAAGTAGTTTCCTCCCTCCCATATTAGAATGTATGCAGTTTATCCTTGTCTAGTCCTTTATCATTCTTCCTTTAAGGTTTACCTTTTTAATGTTTGTCTTAGTTCCTTTGTTTTAACTTCAAAGTTGAAACACAGCTCTGATCTTTTGATCAAGAATGTTTGGAGGCCCTCTGTTTCATTAAAGGCTTATTTCCTCTCTCCTTTCCCCCCCCCACCCCATTATTCCTTCCTTTTTAGGATTATACTTAGTTTTGCTGGCTAAGTAATCCTTGGCTGTAAGCCTATAGCCTTTGCCTTCTAGAATATGGTGTTCTTAGCTCTTCATTTCTTTTTAATGGTGACTGAAAAACTGTGTGTGATTCTGACGGTGACTCCTTGTAACTTGAATTCTTTCTGGCTGCTTTCAATATTTTTTTCCTTAGAGCTGGAAACCCTAGATTTTGGCCATAATGTTTCTGGGAGCTTTTATTTTAGAATTTCTTTCATAGGGTGAATTCTCTCTAGTTCTAAGAGATCTGGGCAATTTACTTTCCCAGTTTCTTCATATTTAGGCTTTTATTTTGGTCGGGCACTCAAGTATCTGATGATTCTTAAATTCTCCTTGATCTGTTTTCCAGGTTGGTTGATTTTGGTATTGTAAAAAACAAGCATCTTAGCAAGAACTCCACTGACTTGCTGATGAATCCAGGAAAGATTTTATTTTGTGTTTTTGCAAGAGCTGGTGCCTAAACAATTAGGCACACTCTGGAAGTATTAAAAACATAGCCTTCTATTTCCTGTTCCTGAATGCAAAGCCCTACTCTGTTTATCCCATTGTCTGGGTACTACAAAGGTTATAGTTATCTGAAATGTCTAATTCCCCCCCCCGGGGGAGTGGGGGGCGTCATTGTATTTGGTTGTGCATATACCCTTTCTGCATCTACCAATAGTGTGGTTCTTATTCTAATTTATGGCTCCTCTCTCTAAGTTTCCTTACTGTTGTTCCACATCAGCTTCACCTTTGGGTTTATTTCTTAGATTTCAGTTTCATTTCTCTGATTTTGATTTTTTAAATAAAAATTGGAAATTTTTATAAAATTTGGAAATTAAACCTTTATCCACTCCTCACAGTATGAGTTACCTTATGTTTTCTTCTGTATTTTTTGTCTTGATTTTGAAAAAAATTCTTGTTTTTTATGCAGCAATTTTGTCTAATTTTCAGGGAGCATGTTGATTGATCAAAGTTTTGTGCCTCTTTTGCCAAACTATAAATTCCTTTTCTAGTTCTTTCATGGCTCTCATTTATTTTCCAATTTTTTTCTTCTAGTACTTTCATTTCATCGACAATGACATTTTTCACTCTTAAAAAAACCCCCAACAACTCTTGGTTCATGTCTTCTACGAATTCTATTGAATTTGTGCCTAAGCTGTTTTAATTTGAGATTTTGCTCAATAATATTTTGTGGTAATTTTCTCCTTTTAGATTTGTGTCTTGAGTTTTCCTATCATGATTTATGGCTTTTATGGTGAGATTCTTTGCCCATTCATCCAGCCTACTTCCTAATTTCAGACTTGATGTTAGGATTGGACTCTGTATTTTTGTAGCGAAGGACTAGGCTGGTCCTGTTGCCACTTTCTTAGGAGTATTGAATTTTATGTTCTATGATCTCAGGCTCACCTGAGACTTGGGACCTGCAGAATTTCAATGCTGGCAAAATGTTCTTATCCAGAACAAAGTCTGATTGTTGCATTTTCTATCTGAATTCTGCAAATTCCTAAGTAGGGTTTGGGCTTGAGCAACAAAACAATAGATTGCTGTTGGAACCTGCCGCCATCAGCCAGCTGAGAAGCCCTGCTGATTCAGAGGGACAGAATTGCAAGCTCATCTTTGGCCTGGGATAAACCAGATGTGAATGGCCAAAAATCATGTCTTTGATTCCAGTGAACTTTGGTTCTAGATGTTACCACTTTGTCAGTGGATGCCTAACCGTTAAGCTAAACTCCTTGAAAAAAACGCTATATACTTACTACCTCTATTTTCTTTCTTCTAACTCACTTTTAATTATTCTGGGCTTTTGATCTTATTATTCAACTAAAACTGTCCTCTAAACTTACCACCTTAACTGACCTCTAAGGTCACCTCTTAATGGCCAGATTTAGTGGTATTTTCTCAGTCACTCTTGACTTTGCTGAAACCTTTGACACTGTTGATCATCCTCTTCTCCTGGATATTCTCTACTCTCTAAATTTTCATGACAGTAATCTTTCCAGGTTCTCCTACTTATGTAACCACTCCTTCTCAGGATCCTCTTCTGGATCCTCTTCCAGATCATACTCCCAAACCATGAGGGTTCCCCAAAGTTCTATCCTACACTCTCTTCCTTTCTCCCTCTATATAATTTTTCATGGCTCCTATTGATTCATTTATATGCAGAAGATTCCTACATCTATATAACTAGCCAGTCTCTGATCATTAACTACCTTTTAAACCTCTTGAATTGGACATCCAATAGACATCTCAAACCCAACATGTCCAAAACTGAAGTTATTTTTCCCTCCAGACTATCTTCTTTCAAATTTCTCTATTGTTTATTTTTTTTTAAATATGGAAGGCTTCCCAAATTTGCATGTCATTCTTGTGTAGAGGCCATTGTTCCAAATTTTAGTGTAAGTTCTGTCAGAGTAATTTCTCTTGAGGATGACACCATTCTCCCCGTTACCCAGGCCTGAAACTTAAGTGTCATGCTTTCCTCTTCACTTTTTCTCACACCCCTTCCCTAGGCTTCTATGCAATTTGTTGCCAAGGCCTGTTGATTAGAGTTTGGCAACAAAAGCGATTTCATTTTTGTAACTCTCCAGTACTCTACATTCTCTCCTCAGACGTCATCAACTCACATCTGGACTATTTCAATAGAAGTTTGTGGATCTGCCTGATACAAGGCTCTCCCCATTCCAGTCTATCTTCCATTCAAGTGCCAAAGTGATCTTCCTAATATGCAGGTGGTTCCCTGTTACCTCCAAGAATAAATATAAAATGCTCTCTTGTGCATTTAAAGCTCTTTACAATCTGGCTTCTTCCTGCCTTTCCAGTCTTCATACTCTTAACTACCCTTCATGCACTTCAAAATCCAGCTACACTGGCCTCCTTGTTTTTGAAACAGTGAGGATTTCATCCCCTGACTGTGCCTCATATCGGGAATTTCTCCCTCTTCACCTCCTACTCCTTGTTTCTCCAGCTCCCTTCAGAACTCAGTTGAAATTTCACCTTCTACTAGAGGCTCTTCCTTGTCTTTCCCTCCATCCTCCATCCCTTCTCTCTAAATTTTAGAGTCTGAAGGTCCCCTGCATTCCTACTCTACACAGTTTATTTGTCCTTCATTTTCTAAATGTGTCTTACATTAGAATGTGGGCTTTTTGAAGGCAGGGACCTTGTTTTTGGCTATCTCCAGAGGCCTTACCTACTTGTTAATTGATTGTTAGCTAATGCATCGCTGGGGCTTCACCCTGGAGATTTGGAGTGGGACTGGAGAACATTTCTATGCTCATATTTGTAATAATTGACAACCAAGACGTAATGGAATATGTCTATGTAATAGTCATTTGCAAACCCATGGAAAGATTCCTATCTTGGGTCTTTAAAAGGAATCTATCACCCTTCAGCCCCAGCATCTTGAGATGATAAGTAAAACTCTGTATGTGTCTTAAAAGTGAGTTTCTTTAAAATTGCACATGTTTAACATATATTAGATTACTTGCAGTCTAGGGGAGGAGAGAAGGGAGGGAAAAATTTAGAACACAAGATTTTACAAGGGTGAATGTTGAAAATTATCCACGCATATGTTTTGAAAATTAAAAAAGCTTTAATTAAAAAAAGAAAGTGAATCTGTTTACAATTTCTTTTATCTCAGTAATATGATAAATTAACCTGGGTTTGGGGTAGAAGAAGATTAGGTTGAAGGTTGTAAAAGAAGACAGAAGAAAATTTTAAAAATATATTCTGAATTTAACAATTACCAAATAAAATGAATACTTCTTTACACAGTTGAGAAAAAGAATTGTACAGAACCAAAACTTTTAGTTGTAAGGGGCTTCAGCAGCCATCTTGTTCAAGTTACACACAAAGGGAATCCCCAGTCTAATGAACCTAGCATGTAGCCATCTAGTAAGTGCTTGAAAACTTCCTAGAAAAGGGGGCCGACACTTTCCAAGGTAGCCTTGCCACTTTCAGTCTGCTCTAATTCTTGGGAAGTTTTTCTTAATGTCAACAAAAAGTTAGTATCTGTATCCTCCCCCCTACAGTTTCTTATGCTTCTTTCACATGAGAACCTTTCCAATAACTTGTACATAGCCATACCCCTTATCCTATCCCCCTTAGTCTTTCTTCTCCAAGTTGAAAATATTTTAGAAAAGAGGCTTTTATCAGAACCATTGGATAGAAAAGTGTTTTCCTAGTTTATTGCTTCTCTTCTAATCTTGTCTGCATTGGTTTTGTTTGTACAAAAACTTTTTAACTTAATATAATCTAAATTATCCATTTTGCATTCCATAATGTACTGCAATTCTTTGGTCATAAATTCCTTCCTCCTCCACAGATCTGAGAGGTAAAGTATCCTTTGTTCTTCTGATTTGCTTATAATATCACTCTTTATGTCCAAATCATGAACCCATTTCTACTTTATCTTGGTATAGCTGTGGGTCAATGCCTAGTTTCTGCCAAACTAATTTCCACTTTTCCCAGCAATTTTTGTCAAAGAATGAGTTCTAATCCCAGAATCTGGGGTCTTTGGGTTTAATAAGCACTAGATTACTTTAATCATTGACTAATGTGTCTTCTGAACCTAATTTATTCCACTGATCGACTACATTTCTTACCCAGTACCAAATGGTTTTGGTGACCGTTGCTTTATAATATAGCTTTAGATCTGACACAGCTAGGCCACCTTTGTTTGCAGTTTTAAAATTAATTCCCTTGAAATTCTTGACCTTTTATTGATACCTACTCTAAACAACATAACAGAGACTATGACGTTGGAGTACCAAGAGAGTGGCTCCACTGTTGACTCACCTTGAGTATGACCTGTTAATTCTTTATCTTCCCTCTCAGTTGATCATTGCATTTTTCCAGCATGCATTTTCAGTATGCAATTTCCAAAAAGTGGGAGCTAGTCTAAAAAAAATCCGCCACTGATGCTTACATATTGGGCTACATCTAAGTCCTATGGGAGTGGACTTTGCTTTACTCCCTTCCTGTTCCCTTTCTGCCTCCATGGCTCAATTCTGTTGCTTTTTCCATTTGGAAGGCTCCCTATTTTCCCCAAGAACAGATGGACAGGACTGGACTTCCTAGATTTAATCTAAATAACTGAGTTCCAAGAGAACCCCATACACTCACCTAGGAAGGGGTGATGACAATGCTATGAGTGAGAATTCTGTGATTCTCATCTTCTTCTCTGGGTCTCAGCTGCAGTGTTAAATTCAACAGTATCATTTGAGATGAACTTCACGGTCCCTACTGCCTCTGACAACCTGTGCTTATAAAAGTATACCCCCAAACGTTGGGTATCCATCTTCTACCATATTGCCTAGGAGTTACTCTCCACTTGTTTCAAGCATATGTTTTGTATTTTCAAAAGATTGTAAGTTCGGGGGGGGGGAGGGAAGTCCTTTTCTTTTCTATTCTTTCTTTTTTTAAAAATGTGGCTATTGAGGTTAAGTGACTTGGCCAGGGTCACACAGCTAGTAAGTATTTGAGGCAGGATTTGAACTCAAGTCCTCCTGACTCCAGGGCTAGTGTTCTATCTATTGTGCCACCTAGATGCTGCAGGGTATTTTCTTAACATGCCTTGTATTGTCTAATACAGTTCTTTGTATACAGTAGGTAGATTTAAAAAATTGCTGAATTGAGGTGAAATTGGAGAAACTGAGGGAAGCAGGGCAAAAGCCTGAACTTGTTGCTCAACCCCTGTCTGAGAGACACCAAAATGTCTATAGGAGGAGCAAAAGAGAAAAATAATTCGGGGGGGGGGCTATATTCTTTACAGTATTTCTTTGCCTATTTGTTACTTGGCAAAGAAACTATTTCAACAAAATAGGAAAAATCTCTTGGTCATTGTGTCCCTCTAACTGTAGGAAATCGAGAGCCATGAATCTGGAGAATATGTGTTCGGCTTCTGCTCTGCAGGCTCTCTCTAAGCTGCTCAGCTCTCCTGAAGAGGAGGAAGATGACTTGGAGCAGGTGGTAAGTGTCTACACAGAGCTCAAAGGTTAGGCCACCTGATGGTGCTGGGTCACTGCCTCACGGTATCACATTGCTAGCATTGGAGGCCGGCCCACAAATTGTTATAGAGCATAACCTTGAGAACGGTTTGGTAAACATTCAAAACAAATCTTCTCAAATACTCTGGAGGAAAGCTGGGTTGTAATTATGGTAGTAACAACCATTTCTCTCTCTGTCTCTCTGTCTGTGTCTGAATCTGTCTCTCTGTTTCTCTGTCTGTCTCCATTTCTGGCTCTATCTCTGCCTCTCTGTGTCTCTGTCTTCTTTGAAGAGAAAGGACAGTTTGAATTGTTTTTCCCATTTTTATGATATCTTTTGGTTTAAACGACCTCAATTTCCAAATACATCGCTCCCGACTCTGCCCTTCTCCTCCCAAGTACCACCCTTTGTAACAAAAAGAAAACAAAAGTGAGGAACAATAAATTCAGCAGCACTAACATCAGACAAGTCTGAGAGGTATGCACTACTCCATACCCACAGTTCCCCACTTCTGCAAAGGGAAGGAAGTACATTCATTCTTCTGTTCTCTTCTAAGAATAGTAATGCATTCAGTCTCTTTTGTTGTTGTTATTCTTTTCACTTTATTTCACTGTAGTCACTGCTGCTCCCTATTACCTTCAGGACAATATAGAAAGTACTCTGACTCTGTTCCCAAACTGGTCTCTTCTTCCCTTTCCAGTCTAACCCTTGTCTCCTTCTAGGACTTGGCTCCCATTTTCTTCAGGAAGCCTTTTCTAATCTTCTCAGCTGCTAGTTATTTTGTCTATGAGAGTCCTATCTATTTTGTTCATATCTTTCATGTACAGAGTTGTTTGCATGTTGTCTTCCTCGTTGGACTGTGAGCTTGATAATAAGGACTATGCTTCTTGCCCTTTTGTGTGTCCCCAGCATTAGCACAGGTTCTGGTACAGAGTAGGTGCTTAATAAATGTTTACTGATTAAATAAACACTTAATGAAAGCTTATTGAATGACTATATATTTTTTCTTATTCTACTTACTTTACTTTGCATCAGTTCATATATCTTTTCATGCTTCTCTATATTTCTTCTATGCATCATTTCTTGTAGCCCAGTACATTTATACCTCACATTTAACAACCACATTTCAAAATGTTTATGACTTAGATTTTTTGTCAAATAATTCTTGTCAGCTCTTGCTTAGAATGGCATTGTTGAACCCATGGACTACGTTTTCATGAAATAACATTTTCATTTATACTGTATTCCTTAGGCCCCAAACTTCCCTCTCCCTACTCCTCTGATCTAACTTACCTATTAAGTGAATATAGGCATAGGAAGTATTGTGGGCCAAATGACAGAATATTTTGGGGCCTAGTTTGAACCTAAAAATGTTTCTCCATCTTTTCCTGAATAGAACTGTAAGTCAGGGGTATTTGAGTCAGAAAGGAGGTCCCAGATTGCCTAGACCAGTGGTCCTCAAACTTTTGTTCTCAATATCTTTATCCTATTAAAAATGATTGAGGATCTGTCCAAAGACTTTTTGTTTACGTGATTTATAGTTATAGATATTGATCACATTGAAAATAAAAAAAATAAAAAATAAAAAAAAAATTATGAATTTGTAAACTCTCTGAAAGGATTTCAGAGATTCCCAGGATGCTCTGGACCAGACTTTGAGACCCACTGGCCTAGACTTCTACTAGGGGACCCCTCTGACAGCTCCTTTTTTTTTGACCATTCCAAGTTGACAGGAGTATTCTCATGCCATCACCCTCAGTCTTGAATAATAGTGAACCCTGCCTAGCAGACCGTCCACATGACAGCAAGTAAATGTTTACCAGAAATCTATTGAATACAACAGAATTCATGGATCTGAAAGAAATGTATTTTGTGGTTATTGTTGTGTTTTTTAAATGAAGCATTTCATTATGGGAATTGGGAAATTGTTTTTACCATAAAACGGTAAAAATCCCAGCATCATACACACCAGCATATTCCTTTCAAAGCATTCATTTGCCAAGTTTGGAAAGACATATAATCTGGATGAGTGGCAAGTTCATTATCATCAGACTGAGCCCTTAGTCTTGCCCTCTAGAGAAGGGTAGACTTTAGATTAGTCCTAAAGTGGAAATGGAATTTGCACAGGAGGAGAATATAATCATCTGGGATCTAGGAAGAAGAGGCCAGGTTCACAAAGCAGAAAGTTTTAGTCAGGAAAAAGTGTAGGAAGAATAAAGGAAAGTCAGAAAGCTGGAAATTAATAAGTGCTTAGAATCTATAAAAGCAAGACACAGGAGAAAGAAATAGGAGAGAACTGGAAGAGAATTAGGTACATGGGCTCCTCTGTGCTTATTTAGTTGAAACAGCAGGAAAATAATTGTCTGGAGACCACCTCCTGAAAATGGTCCAGGGCTGTGTCATTAAAAATATCGATGCAAATCAAGTCTGCTGCCCTCCAGAGATTGTGAATGAAAGAAAATGACAATTTGAACCTTAACAGAGCCAGAGAGGAGGATTTACTCCCACTGCAAAATGTTATTACCATGAACATTTAAACACAGAAATAGTTATTTACATCTAGCTCTGTTCTAGGGAAAAAACAAGAACCCGTGAGAGACTACAGATTACTGCTCCCTCCATATTCTGTGATCCCACCATATTGACTGCCTCCTCTTGGGTATTGATCTATCTCCCATCCCTGTATTGCTTTTCCTCTTTCCCTCTTCTTCTTAGAAGGGATCCTGGCTTTCTTTTCTAATCTCATCTTCTATAGGAGGTCTTTGCTTATCCTCCTAGCTACTAGTCCCTTCCTCTCTGAGGTTACTTTCCATTTACTCCTTATACGTCTTCATATCATACATGTGTCATGTTGTTGCATGTTGTCTCCACCATTAGACTAAACTCAAAGGCAAGAGGTGCCTTTTGTCTTTTCTTTTTGTATTCCTAGTACTTCGTACGGGATCTGGCACATAGTAGGCTGGTTGAGCGAGATGACGGATCTCAGTGAATGATATAACCAACAGTGGAAAATTATCATCCTAATGTCATGATTCTGCAGGTCTAGATTATAAGCCATCTGGAAATATTGCTCATTCACATACTGTAGCACTGTAGCATCAGATACTGTAGGATCGGAGAGGATAACGTTACTTTTTGAAATAATGTATGTAAAAGCACACTTTAAATTGTGAAGTACTATACAAATATATGCTATTAATGTTATTGCTAATAAGCAATTAAATTTGACACCAGAAGAGCAGCTGTCTTTTCTTTAACATGTGTTCATTTGGAAGCTGAAGAAATGTCACCAGCATGATTTTTTTTAAAGCTATTCTTTTTCACAGCAGGAGGCTTATTGCCTGCACATTGGTTTGTCTATGCCAACTTTCCTGAGAATTGTCTTGAATTCTTGAGATTAGAAAGAAAGTACTTACTTGGGTTTTTTCCTTTAAAAACTTGTACCTGTAAATAGGTGCCTGTAAATCCCTAGGGATTTGGATGGGCCTTATGATCTCACTGACCTGGGGACTCTTGGTGAGAGAACTCCTTTAAACAATGCATCTTCTTTAGAACATGTGGCCTTAAACTGTAAGAGCTGCGCAGAACCTGAAGACACTGAGTTGCCCAGGGCACCCAGCCAGCCACTAGGTGTCAGGGTCATGACTTCAGGTTTCTCTGAGATCGAGTCGACAACGTATCAAAGATTTTATATCAAGAATAGTCCAAATCTCTTCCATTTTACAAAGTGGAAGGGACGACGAGGACAAATTGCTCAAATTATTGGCCGAGGATCCTTGGTACAGGTTCAAATCACAGACGACAATTACCAGAAGCTTCTGAATCCTTTTATTACCCAGTTTGATATTTTATTTGAGAAATAAGTTTTTTTAATCATTTATCTTCATTAAATTAGTAAGCTGCAACTCCCCTCTCTGTTCCAGTAAACTGATCCAATAAGTAAAGCCCGTTGTGAGCATATTGATTTTATCAAGAACTTTTAAGGCTTTATTTCTACTGATTTTAATGTTTTCTAGGAGACACCAAAAAAGACTTTCTACTGGCTACTAATATTTCAGCAATTGCTAGTCTATCAAAAGGCCTGAAAATTCCTGATAAAAAGACCCAGCATGTATTATAGAATTGGGGTTGTCACATAAAAATGTTTGTAATATATAATGCCCCAAGGGGGTTATTGTTGTTTGTCCTTATTCTCAACGAGGACCATGATATCACAGGGATTATGCTGTGAGTTGAATTTAAGTGAGAAATGGCTATGAAGGTCACCTGCCTCCCTTTTCCCCTTCAGAGCCATCTGGTCCAGTGGCCAGACATAGATCAGGATGACTGGAGATGGCCCCGGATGAAATGGGAGACCCTGGCCTTTTTAAGCTAAGGTCTTCAAGAAGTGTCAGTTTAACTGAGGTTGCACCAGGTCAGTGATTAAGGCTCGGTAGCAGTTGAGGCAAAAAATGGCTTCTTTTACCTAGTGAAAAAACAACAACAAAAAAAATCCAATCTTTATCCAGTGATAAAAACAACGTCCTTGCAGTCATCAAAATATTCATAGCAGCCCTTTTTGTGGTAGCAAAGAAGTGAAAACAAAGTATATGCCCATTGACTGGGGAACAGCTAAACAAACTGTAGCTCACAGATGTAATGGACTGTAACTGTGCTCTCAGAAAAGAATTGAATATGATGAATACAGAGAAGCATGAAAAGACTTATATGAACTGATACAGACTGAAGTAAACAGGACCAGGAAAACAAAATACAAAATGATTACAACAATATAAATGGAAAGAACAGCAATCCCAAAACAATAAAAAAAATTAATATCGCTAAACAAGCTTAGACCCAAAGAAGAGATAGGAAAAGATACCTCCCCATTCCTCTGCATAGATAGGGGCTCCATGGACATGGAAGATGGTAGATAATGTCAGATTTTTATGATATTTTGATAAATGTCACTGAATATTTTTCCTTCTCTTCTCCTTGGTTTTTCTTTTTAGAAATTTGTTTATTGTAAGGGATGGTTCTCTGGGATGGAAAATCTAGATAATGTAAAGCCAAAAGATGCACTAAAACTGGATTTTAAAAACAAATGTATGCTGCGGTACTTTTTCAGGCACCAGGTGGAAGTGTTACAGCTCTTTCAACCCATAGGTTTGTTTTCCAGATAGGTATGCCTTCTGGGGAAATAAGTAAAAGACTTACCTAGTGACTCTAGTAGGTAACTGGTAGTCTAAACAGCTGGTTCTCTATAGCAGGGGTGTCAAATATGCTCATTGCAACTAGCAAAACTCCCCAATGCCTTGGGAACCAGATCAAAATGTCATGGGGAATATTTTAAAAAATAAATTAAAAGGAAATAGTACAGAACAGAGATAATGTTATTTGTGGTTTTCTAAGGCAACATGCAGCGCACAGCAATATACGATTTAGTGACTGTTTCAATTTGAGTTTGACTTAACTGTTTTTGTTTTTATATGCCTAGTACTCAGCATAGTGCTTGATACAGTGTGTATTTAATAAATGCTAGTTCAGTTGTTTCTAGTGTTGAGAAGACCTAGAATATCAATTCAGTTTTTGGACTATCTCTGGAACATTGCTCCAATCAATCAATCAATAACAAGCATTTATTAAGCACCTACTATATACCAGTCACTGCCCTAAATGCTAAGGATACAAAGGCCTGCCCTCCATGACTCACATTCTAATGGGGGAAACAACTTGCAAACAAGTATGCATGTTCAAGATATATGCAGTGTAAGCTGGAAATAATTCCAGAGAGGAGGGCACCAGCTGTCTGGGTGAAGCCTTGAACCCTGTGGGAAAAGACCTCGTGAAGAAAGTAAGAATTTATTTGAGTGTTGAATGCAGCCAATAGACAGAGGTGAGGAGAAACAACATTCCAGACATGGAGTACATCCAGTGTCGAGGCTTGAAACTGGAAGATTTCTCAATCGGGAATTGAAAAGGATCAGCAGGGAGCCTGGTGTCATTGAGTCACAGAGTATATAGAGGCCACTAAAGTATAATATGACTGGGAAGGTAGGAAGGAGTCAAGTGGGGAAAGGCTTCCAGTGCCAAGAAGAGGGGTGTCATAGAGATAATAGGGAGCTGTTGACTGATATGGTCAGTCCTGCACTTTAGGAAGCTCTCTTTGGTGGCTGAGTGGGGTTGGAGTGGAAAGAGTCGAGACAGTCCAGCCTGTCAGCACTATAGGGGTAGCCCAAGTTGGAAGTGATGAGGGCCTATGCTGGGCTGAGAGAATTGTGAGTAAAAAGAAGGGGATATACCTGTGAGATATTGTGATGGTAGAAATAATGAATTACATTACAACAATGAGAACTTTAAATAGTCTTCTTTCTTCACCCTTTTCTAGTTTCTGATATTGTCACCCCATCCACCCCTTTTAAAAACTTCCTTTTCTTATTATAAGCAATTCAGTCGATAAAGAATAAAAAGAGGACTGCACATGAAACTGAACCAACATAATACATATGTGTGTTATAACAGTCACATTAATGTGTAATTGGCTTAGCTGTGAATTACTCCAGTCATTCTAGAAAAGCAACCCAAATTTTGCCCAAGAGGCACCGAACTTGACCCAACTGGAAGCTTATTGCCCAGGTCCAATTATCTCTGTGTTAATTGTTTATAAGGATATGGTAACCAGACACTGAAAAGAATAGTTTGGCACTTTTCCTCTTGGGAATATAGTAGCAATTTATGGTGGCAGAAAGAATACCAGAGCCATAGATTAAGTCTCTCATGTACCAATTTGATCAAGTCACTTCCTTCTTGAGCCTCATTTCCCAACCTTGTAAACTGTTAAAAAAAAAAAAAGATCACAGCAGGTTGTCTTGAAGGTTTAATTAGATAATGCATATGAAAGTGCTTTGTAAACATAAAATCCCTGTGTTAAGGTAAGATATTTTTATTGTATCAGAGATGAATAATAAATTTAACTGGACAGAGTACTAGGACATCTAAAGTTAAAAATCATCAAATTTGAATCATTAATAACTAGGTGGGCTATGTAAATATTACTTACCCAATTGTGAACTCTTTCAGTCATATCCATCATCGTCTGTGGGAGCCTTGAGTCCTGGGAATATTGGACCACCAAAGAAAGAAGAATCCAAAGGTATATTGTTCAATAAAACATGAAATATAATCAATGTTTGTTGAAAACTTCTATAATAGTAGGACTTCAATTTAGTCCCTCTTTATACCAGACATTGTGCAAAGCAGAAATATAGAGGCAAAAATGTACCCGCTCCAACCCTCAAAGAGTTTTCATTCTACTGCCATCCACACAGATAAGCATAAGCCATGGTCATTGAAGTGAGAGAACTCTAAAAAGGGGCAGGATCCCGAAATGTAGGTGATGGCACCTGAGTTGACTTTTGAAGAAAGGGAGAAATAAAGAAGAGCATCCCAGACACAGGAGCAGTTTGTGTGAATACACAAAGATGGAGGGTGAGTTTGGGGATCAGATAGTTTGGAGATAGTTTAGCTGGAATGCAGAGTTCATGAAGAAGAATATGAAATAAGGCTGGTAAGATATGTTGGAATTAAGTCTTTGAGGACCTTGAATGTCAGCCTAAGGGATCTGTATTTTCTCCTAGAGAACCACCAAAAGTTTTTGAGCAGAGGAGAAAACAAATCATTGGATCCATGCTTTTGGAAGGCTATTTTTACAGCTATATGGAAAAGGAAGAGACTGGAGACAGGGAGACCAATTAGGACGCTATTGCAATATTCCAGGAGAGGGTAGATAAAGGGTTCAAATGATGGCTACACAAATGGACAAGTGAGAGATGTTGTGAAGGCAGACTTGAAAAGTCTGGCAAACTGATTAAATATGGGGAATAAGAGAGCGGAAAGTCCAGGTTGATGCCGAGTTTGAAAACTTGGATGACTGGGAGGTTGGTGGTGCCTTCCACAGAACTAGAAAAGTTTCAAGGAGGGGTGGGTAGATTGAGGTGGGGGCTAGGAGAGGAGAGGAGATGGTGAATTTCAGATGCTGATGAAACAGCCAATAGATTATCGATAATGCATGACTAAAGTTTAGAAGAAAGATTTGAATTGTGTACCTAGATTTAGGAATACTATCTGTAGATATTATTGAATATTAAATCCATCCATCTCCCATCACCAAGGGAGAGGCTATAGAGGTATAAGAGAGGAGGATTATAAACAGAGCCTTGGGAGGCCACTTTGGCTTGAGGAGCTGCAGATCCAGTGAGGAAGACCAAAAGGAGAGAGTAGAGCATCCAGGAGGAGAGAATAATCAAAGGTATGAGAAGTTGCAGAGAAATGAAGGAGGAGAGAAGCAAAAGCTAGTCAATTTATAGGAAGTTGACAAGTGAGTGGGTGATGAGGAAGTGAAGGTTCCAAGTATTCACTACTCTTTCCACTGAGTTTGACAGTGAAGAGCAATATCTGTAAGGCATGGCAGGAACAGCAGTGAGACCTGAGCATGTTTTGGCAACTGGAAAGGAGCCACTAGAGATGGATACAACAAAGAGGAGAGAGAGAGCTCTCTGATCTTTGGGACAAACTCTTTTAGTAGGCAGGAAGGGATCTGGTTGAAGGCAAAAGTAGATGAAAGGCCATCTCTTTCTCCAGGATTGGAGTAAAGGGAGTGATGGGTCATTACCATTGTAGAAGGGGTTTGAAGTAGTCTAGATAAAGGCATTCATAATAGCTTCCAAATGTCAGTAAAGGAAGATGGGCAGGATGGGGTTTAAAAAAAGCAGTAATTTTCAATGACTATAGTAATCTAGTGTTTGATAAACCCAAAGACCTCAGATTCTGGGATAAGAATTCACCATTTGACAAAAATTTCTGGGAAAATTGGAAATTAGCATGGCAGAAACTAGGCATTGACCCACAGCTAATACCCTATACCAAGATAAGATCAAAATGGGTTCATGATTTAGACATAAAGAACGATACTATAAGCAAATTAGAAGAACAAAGGATACTTTACCTCTCAGATCTGTATAGAAGGAAGGAATATGTGACCAAAGAAGAATTAGAGCACATTATGGAATACAAAATGGATAGTTTTCATTATATTAAATTAAAACAAACAAAACCAATGCAGACAAGATTAGAAGGGAAACAATAAACTAGGAAAACACTTTTATATCCAATGATTTTGATAAAGGTCTCATTTCTAAAATATAAAGAGAATTGACTCAAATGTATAAGAATTCAAGCCATTCTCCAATTGATAAATGGTCAAAGGATATGAATAGACAGTTTTCAAATGAAGAAATTGAACCCATTTCTGGTCATATGAAAAGGTGCTCTAAATCACTATTGATCAGAGAATCCAAATTAAGACAACTCTTAGGGACCACTACACACTTCTCAGATTGGCTAAAATGACAGGAAAAGATAATGATGAATGTTGGAGGGGATATGGGAAAACTGGGATACTAATACATTGGTAGTGGAGTTGTGAAGGGATCCAACCATTCTGGAGAGCAATTTGAAACTATGCTCAAAAAGTTATCAAACTGTGCATACCCTTTGACCCAGCAGTGTCATTCCTGGCTCTGTATCTCAAAGAGATCATAGTAAAAGGAAAAGGACCCACATGTGCAAAAATGTTTGTAGAAGCCCTTTGTGTAGTGGCAAGCTACTGGAAACTGAGTAGATGTCTATCAGTTGGGGAATGGCAGAATAAATTGTGGTATATGAATGTTATGGAATATTATTGTTCGGTAAGAAATGGCCAACAGGATGATTTCAGAAAGGCCTAGAGAGACTTGCATGAACTGATGTTGGGTGAAGTGAATAGAACCAAGAGAACATTGTGCATGGCAACAAGATTGTTGTTGATGATGATCAATTCTGAAAGATGTGGCCCTTTTCAACAATGAGATGATTCAGGCCAGTTCCAAAGGTCTTGTGATGAAGAGAGCCATCTGCACCCAGAGAGAGGATTGTGGGGACTGAGTGTGGATCACGATATAGTATTTTCACATTTTTGTTGTTGTTTGCTTGCATTTTGTTTTCTTTCTCATTTTTTCCCTTTTTGATCTGATTTTTCTTGTGCAGCATGATAAATGTGGAAATATGTATAGAAGAATTGCACATGTCTAACATATATTGGATTACTTGATATCTAGGGGAGGGAAAGGGGAAGGGAAGGAGAAAAAATTTAGAATACAAGGTTTTGCAAGGGTAAATGTTGAAAATTATGCTTTTTTTGTTTTTGTGCATTTTTTTATTATTATAGCTTTTTATTTACAAGATATATGCATAGATAATTTTTCAGCATTGACAGTTGCAAATCCTTTTGTTCCAACTTTTTCCCTCCTTTCCCCCACCTCCTCCCCCAGATGGCAGGTTGACCAATACATGTTAAATATGTTAAAGTATAAGTTAAATACAATATAAGCATACATATCCAAAGTTATTTTGCTGTACAAAAAGAGTCGGACTTTGAAATAGGGTACAATTAGCCTGTGAAGGAAATCAAAAATGCAGGCGGACAAAAATAGAAGGATTGGGAATTCTATGTAATGGTTCATAGTCCTCTCCCAGAGTTCTTTCGCTGGGCATAGCTGGTTCAGTTCATTACTGCTCTATTGGAACTGATTTGGTTCATCTCATAGTTGAAGAGGGCCACGTCCATTAGAATTGATCCTCATATAGTATTGTTGTTGAAGTATATAATGATCTCCTGGTTCTGCTCATTTCACTCAGCATCAGTTCATGTAAGTCTCTCCAGGCCTTCCTGAAATCATCCTGCTGGTTATTTCTTACAGAACAATAATATTCCATAACATTCATATACAACAATTTATTCAGCCATTCTCCAATTGGGCGTCCACTCAGTTTCCAGTTTCTGGCCACTACAAAGAGGGCTGCCACAAACATTCTTGCACATACAGGGCCCTTTCCCGTCTTTAAAATCTCTTTGGGATATAAGCCCAGTAGTAACACTGCTGGATCAAAGGGTATTATGCATATGTTTTGAAAATAAAAAGCTTTAAAAAAAAAAAAGAAAAGAATTTTGGAGCAGGTTCTCTGATGATTGGGATAGAGTCCATTTGGAAGGAATTAAAATGCCATTGCACAGCAGGGGTACTCCAGTGAAGATCAGCTAATATACATTTAGAGAGAACCAAGCCTTTCTTTTGCAAGTAGGTGGCTCAGTGGATAGAGTGTTGGGCCTGGAGTCAGGAAGTCTTGAGTTCAAATTCCCCTCAGGTATTTATTAGCTCTGTGATCCTTTTTTTGCCTCAGTTTCCTTATCTGTAAAATGGGGATAGTAATAGTACCTAAATCCCAGGATTATTATGAGTAGCAAATGAGATAATAATTATAAAGCACTTAGAACAGTGCCTAAGACAAAGTAAGTGTTATACAAATGTTAGTTATTATTTAGTAGTAATGGGAGTCACTCAGAATTGAGCAGCAGAAGGACAAGGGAGCAAATGCTTCCAGGTTAGAAAGTCAGGCATAGCTGAAGTGGTTAGCTCCAAGGTTAGGTCTGTGAAGGGAAAATGGTGAGGCCAAAGCAGGGATGTTGACCTCAAGGTCATAGTGAAGAAGAGGCTGGCAACTAGTTGGCACAGTAGATAAAATGTGGGTTGAGGTCTGGAATCGTCATGAATTCAAGTGTGGTCTCAGACATTACCTGTGTGACTCTGGACCCTGTTTGCCTCAGTTTCTTGCTCTGTAAAATGAGCTGGAGAAGGAAATGGAAATCACTCCAGTATCTTTGCTGAGAAAACCCCAAATGGCGTCATGAATTGTCAGACAAGATTGAAAAAAAGCTAGCCTCAGAATCAGGACATTTACTGGCCATGTGACCCTGGGCAAATACCTTCACTTCATTGATAGAGAGAGTTTCCTCATTAAGACCTCTCTATACTAATGTTCATCTAGGTCTGGTCCCAACCATCACTAGCATTTCCTCAAATTTATCTAAAATGAGGAGAAGGAAGAGAAGCTATAGAAACCATGATGACCCCTCTGGAGACGGCACTCAGCCCACACACTGGAGCGCCATGTTGGCCCTTGGTCATGCATACATGCATTGGCTCTCTTTCCATTCAGTGCTACATACAAGTGTACACTGGTGCACATTGGTACACTATGGCATGTATAAGTGTATGTTAGCGCACACTGATACGCACAGATGTACATTGGTACACATTGGTACACACATGTATACGTTGGTGCACATTGGTACACAATGGCATACATAAGTGTATGTCAGTGCACACTGACACACACAGACGTATATTGGCACACATTGGTACACATGGGTGCACATTGGCACATGGTACATATAAGTGTACATTGGCACATATTGGTACCCACAGGCATATGTTGGTACACACTGGCACACACTGACAATGCTGAACAGAGACAGGTGTGATATGGAGCCAGAAAGTTTGGGCTGTTTCAAGATCCACTTGTCTTTTTTATGTATTAGTTAGCTTTTGCCTTCCTGCCTTCCAGAGTGCGTGTCTATTTTTAAAAAGTGTCATTAGAGAAAGTCCATGGATTGTGTATGTTAAAGTTGTGCTAAATTAAAATACGATGCTTTGTGGTTAGACTGCTTTTGTGCAACATGCCTTATACGCTTTCAAAATACGAGGTATTCTAATTCCATTGTTCATTATTACTCTCTACATTGTGGGCAGGGTAAAGAGGTGAAGTTCATCCATCACTTTGACTAATTTTTAGATTTGGTTGGGGAGTTGAAAGTGATGGCTAAGCTAAACTCTTGGGGTTTCTGTAGATTTCAATTATTCATGCTATTTCTCTCCCTCATTAACATGAATAATGAAAAAACCGTCTCTTTATTTGTCTTAGTCAAGAAAGATCCACTACATAAACTTCTGTAAAAATATATTTATATGCCTCTAATCAGCTTTGAGTTCTGGGCCTTTAATAATATAGAACTCATAGAGCATGTGGTTTAGATGTGTAAAGGCCATGTGAAAGCACATCTCCTGATAACCAGAAAGTCATTGTCGTGCTGAGGGTGGTAGGTGCGCTGAGGAGGGTGTCCTGCCTGCATTTGATGTGGGGCTCAGGATGCTGCCCTTTAAGCCGAGTTCTGCATTTCTCCTGGGGCCGTGATGCTAGTGCTCATTGGAGGCCTAGTGTCTCTCTTGGTTCTACTGCCAGTCTCTCATCTGTAGAAACAAGAACCACATGGCATCACCCTGCTCATATGAGCATAGATTTTTATAGCTAAATGAACCTTAGAGACAATCTACCTGCTCTAATCAGGTTTCCCATCATTGTCGTCATTAATATCAATACTAATAACGGCTCACTTTTATAGAGCCCTTTAAAATGCGTTGAGCCCTACCTACTTCCCCAAACATCGGAGGCGGTTTACAGGATAAAGCAGTCTGTTGTCGTCATAACGCCCACATCAGATTAATGCACTCAGTCAACAAGCATTTATTAAATGTCTACTCTGTATCAGCCACTGTATGGGGAAGATGGGCTTACTGGCTGCATGGTTGATCTGAGTTATTGGGTAGGAATAGATTGTGACCGAATTAGACAGAAGGAAAACTTGACAAAAAGGCAATTCGTCTGATAGCAACAAATAGAAATAACTCGATTCTTTCTGTCCAGAAGTGACTGTGGAAAAAGGACAGCAATCACTTTTTAAAGGGTAGTAGCATCCGTCTTATCTTTTTTCTCTTCCTAGTCAACCCTCCAAATCACACTGAAAATAGAAAGGACATCTGGGATCCGGAGGAGGTGCCAGAAGGTTTGGAATTCGATGACATGTGGGACCCCCGAGAACAGCCAGAGTAAGTCAAGTGAAGCCAGAAATGGGTCTGCGGCTATGAGGTAGGCGAGGGATGTGACGGTGCTCTTTCCCACAAGATGCACGTAGCACAATCCCTGACGAGATGGAAAGGCAGGGGATATAATAGAGCAAATAAGAAAAGATTAGACCTTTTACTTTCAAAATGATCTACCAAAAAATGGCATCCCACGAACACAGATTTCAAGCTGGAAAGGACCTTACCTGTCCTTCCTTTTCCTTGATTTTGCAGATGAAGAAACTGAGGCCCATAATTGCTGAATAACTTCCCCAAGATCACACTGGTAGTAAGTGGTGGAGTTGGGTTTTCACTATACCATGCTGTAACACCATGATAAATTTTTCCATAATGTCAGTTATTTGTGTAATGTGGGATTCAGAGTGGGAGAAAACCAGCCCCTTAAATTGCCAGCATTCCTCCAAACTGTTTTATAATACCATGTTTATGTATCAAAGAGTTGCTTTTAATTGTTCAGTGTTCTGCAATGGGTGGGAGGCTATGTTCTCCCTCTAATTATTAATCATTACGTGAACTTATTTCTTAGAGATCACCAGGAACAAAGGCAGTATTTCATATACTTTATAAGCAGGATTAAATCCATGCTCTGTATTACTTTCAATGCCACAAGATTTTGAAAATGTAATTTGGAACTATTGTCCCTAGATCAAGGACCTATGATTTTCTGTGAGTGGGAACTCACATAAGAACCTAGAGTTATAACCTAGAGTTTTAGAAAGTTGCCTGGTTTTACTGTGGAGATGAAAATTATCCCACCTACATTAAAAGAGACTGAGGCAGAACTCTAAAGACAATGGCACTTTATTGAAGGGTCCATGATCCTCTCTAATGAAGTGGACCTCGGATCTTCCTCACAATCTAAGATGACTCCTCCTTCCAGGGCCCTATTTTTATAGGGTTAGATGTCCAATCATTCCAGGACAACTATGCCAAGTACAGAATAATTCCACTGATTGATATGTGATGCATAAGTTTATTTTATTTTTTTAATAGCCTTTTATTTACAGGATATATACATGGGTAACTTTACAGCATTAACAATTGCCAAACCTCTTGTTCCAATTTTTCACCTCTTACCCCTCCACCCCCTCCCCCAGATGGCAGGATGACCAGTAGATGTTAAATATATTAAAATATAAATTAGATACACAATAAGTATACCTGACCAAAACGTTATTTTGCTGTAGAAAAAGAATCAGACTCTGAAATATTGTACAATTAGCTTGTGAAGGAAATCAAAAATGCAGGTGTGCATAAATATAGGGATTGGGAATTCAATGTAATGGTTTTTAGTCATCTCCCAGAGTTCTTTCTCTGGGCGTAGCTGGTTCAGTTCATTACTGCTCCATTGGAAATGATTTGGTTGATCTCACTGCTTGAGGATGGCCTGGTCCATCAGAACTGGTCATCATATAGTATTGTTGTTGAAGTATATAATGATCTCCTGGTCCTGCTCATTTCACTCAGCATCAGTTCGTGTAAGTCTCTCCAGACCTTTCTGAAATTATCCTGTTGGTCATTTCTTACAGAACAGTAATATTCCATAATATTCATATACCACAATTTATTCAGCCATTCTCCAACTGATGGACATCCATTCAGTTTCCAGTTTTTAGCCACTACAAAAAGGGCTGCCACAAACATTCGTGCACATACAGGTCCCTTTCCCTTCTTTATAATCTCTTTGGGATATAATCCCAGTAGTAACACTGCTGGATCAAAGGGTATGCACAGTTTGATAACTTTTTGAGCATAGTTCCAAACTACTCTCCAAAATGGTTGGATTCGTTCACAACTCCACCAACAAGATGCATAAGTTTAAAATAAACAATATGTCAGCAAGAAATATCTCCACACAAGATGGACAGGCTTCTACTTAATTTGGGCAGAGGAAATGGTCCAAGCCATCCCAGTCAGGAACTTAATATAGGATGGTCACCTGCTTCTTTTGGACAAATGATTGGTCTGGAGGTACAAAAATATCTTGGGGGCACTTTTCATATAATTGAATCATCTCTGTCACGCTGGGTTTGGTCACCATGACAAGTGAACTTAGGATCTGCAACTCACAGTTCTGGGGCCATATATAAGGAACTTTGATACGATTCTATCAAATTGATGAATTGGAATAGAGTAGGAACCCAATGAATTATTGCCCATCTTACTAATGGTCACACAACTAATATCAGAAGTGGGCTTTAAACTCAGGTTTTCTTGAGTCCAGACCCTTTGCTTCTCATACCTGATGCAAAGATTGAGGAACCCTGGAAATCAGAGATTGTAGGACCCTTACAGTTTGGTCCAAGTCATATACTGCTTGTCTGTCTGTCTGTCTGTCTCTCTCTCTCTCTCTCCCCCCCCCACTCCCAATGGCACTTTATTAAAGGACCCATGTTCCCCTCTAATGAAGTGGACCTCAGATCTTCCTCACGATCTGAGATTCCTCTCTAAACTATAGGCCAGTGAACCTGACTTTGATTTCTCACAAAATTCTGGAACTTTTTATTAAAGGATTGTGTAATGAACTTCTAGAAAAGGAAGTACTGATCAGAAAGAGCCAGCCTGGCTTCCTCAAAACTAATATCATTTCCTGTTTTGATAACTCTATTAGATTAGAAGAAGAGACAATGTGGTATAATGATTACAGGACCAACTTTGGAATAAAGAAATCCTGGGTTCAAATTCTGATTTTGACAAATACTGACTCCAGACAAATCATGTAACCTAGAAAACTCTCTAAGATAATAAATCACAAATGAGTTACTGCTCTGCATTGTTGGAAGAAGTTTTCTTACACCAAAGAAATCATAGATTTGGAGCAACTACCACAGAAATCGACAGGTAGATCAAGGGAATAGCATAGATATTGTTTGCCTAGATTTTAGCAATGTATTTGACCAAATCTCTCATTTCATGTTTCTGAATTCAGTGGAGAAGTATGGCCTAGGCCATAATCACGGCCTTCAGAATTGGCTGAATGACCAGATCCAAAGAACACTACAGTCACAAATGGTTTGCTTTCAGCTTGGAAAGAGACCACCAGTGAAATGCTCCTGCTCCTTGGGCTTGCTTGGCCTTGTCTCTTTCCTAATTATGTCAGTGATTTGGATAAAGGCAAAAATGACATGCTTATCAAATTGATACAGTTGATACAAAGCTAGCTTGTTGGGTGACAGAATCAGGATCCAAAAATATCTCTGCAGACCAGACTGGCAAACTAAATCTAATAAAATTAAATTTAATAGGAATAAATGTAAAGTTTTACACTTAGTTTCAAGAAGTCAGAACTTCTTGAGAGTAGATGGGGATTGTGGGCAGAGTGCAAACTTCATGTAAGTTGGTCATATGATACTGATGAATCTAGGGTCTTGCCGATGTGAGGACTCCCTCTAGAAGTGCAGAACATTCTCTCTTTCTCAATCTATGTGATGCTTGTCCATGTCTTCCACTTTCTATAAATCCTCCACAGAGTTCTCCCAGATTTATGGGGACTTTCTTCTAGATTTCTTGATGTTGTTGACCAGTACCAGTAGAGTATATGCTGCCCTTTGATTGTCCCTTTCCTACATAACTAGTCCGTTCCTTTAAAAATATTCAAATTTTATTTTTCATGAAAAACTTAATAAACATCCGCAAACAAACAGAACTTTGGGGAGTGACACAGGAAGACCTGTTCTTTAGACACATCACTTCGACAGCTATACGGAGGATGAATTGGAGGGAGGAGCCAGAGAGCCCAGTTAGGAGGCTACTACAATGGTCTACCTGAATGAGGATGATAGTCATGTGAGTGGAGAGATAGAAGTGGAGGTAAAATAAAGATTTGACAACTGATTAGCTTTGGAGTGTGAGGGAAAATGAAGAGTCAGTGATGACCTTAAGGATGGTGGGAACCTCAACCCAAATAGAACCTCTAGAAATAGAGGAGCAAGTTTGGAGAAAAGATAATGCATTCTGTTTTAGACATGTTAAATTTGAGGTGTCTTTGGGACGTCTAGTTGCTAATGTCCAATAGACAGCTGGTGATGTGGAACTGGATATATGAATCTGTAAGTCCTGTACATAGAAATTCTAGTCAAACCCACCGATGATGATGAAGTCCCTAAGAGTATGAAAGAGACAAAGACCAAGGACAGATCCCTGGGAAGCACTCATACTTAGGAAGTTGGATGCTGATCCACACTCCTCAGAAAGGAGGAAAAACAAGAGAACAATAGCACCAAAAGCAAGAGAGGAAAGAGTACCTCACAGCAGGGTGTAGTCCACCACAGAACACAAGCTCTGAGAAGTCCTTCCAAGCTCCAAAGGCTTTGGAAATTGGTCTGTTAGTGGGCTGTATTTCTATGGTTCAAAGACCAGTCTAACTAAATTGGAGAGACTCTTCTCACCAGGGTGGCCCCATGGCGATACATTTTTTTCCTCAGCCAAAGCATATCCCATCTGCCAAGTTAGAGAGGAGTTGTGATCTCAGTAAGCAGAAGGAATACCCATACCAATGAAATCATGAATGCTTGAAGTATTGAAATAAGAAGTGTCATGTCGGGACTAACAAACTACTGGAAAAGAAGTGGCAACAGTCATGCACTTTTTTATGGTACCATGTCAGAAAGAGACCTAAAAGGGGAGGGCCATTTTTGCAGCCTTAGACGTGTGGAAGAGGGCATAGAAATGGAGAGAATGAGAGATTAATTGTCTCCAAGTGGATAAAATAAGGACCAGTATGCCATAAATAGGGGAAAGTTATGGTGCAAGAGAACAGATGAAAGGATCAAAAATGATGGGGAGTCCTATGCCAGGCTAAAGTTCCCCTGGATAGTGGGATTCCCCCAGTCAGTTCAAGTTCTCATCATCTTTCACGTGGACTCTTTTGTTTGGCATTTCATGCTCCTCTTCCCAACCTCTTTTCTCCACTTCTTTTCTCTGCCTCCTCTCTTTCCTGTCTTCTTTTACATCACTCCCTTCCACGTACTCTTTGACCCAGCCAGACAGGCCCATGTGCCCTTCCTAACATGTGATTCTCCATCTCCCACGGTTGTCCCCCATTCCTGTATTTGTCTCCCTCCGGCCTCTTAGAATCTCTGAATTCTTCTAAAACTCAGTTCAAGTACCTCCTCTTGAATATGACCCCTGCTGCTTCTGCCCACTTGCTAGTACCTTCTATTTGATCTACTCTGTATGTGTCTCATATGTACCCATTTCCATGTATGATATCTCTTTGTGCTCTCTGAGGACAAAGACTTATTTGTTTTTGTTTTTTCCCCCTGAGGCAATTGGAGTTAAGTGACTTGTCCAGGGTCAACAGCTAGGAAGTGTTAAGTGTCTGAGACCAGATTTGAACTCAGGTTCTCCTGACTTCAGGGCTGGTGCTCTATCCACTGTGCCACCTAGCTGCCCCGACGTATTTGTTTTTTGTCTTTGTTTCACCAATATACATAATGATCTTCATAAATTCTTGATCCATTGATTGTGTGGGTAGACCCTCAGTGTCAAGGTTACTAGGATGTGATCGTTAGCTCTATCACTGCAAAGATCTCTTTGAGTTGAGGGATAGGTGATCTGGGAAAGGGTCTCCTTAGGCTTCCGAGACAACCTCCTCTTTGCCTTGTCAGCATCCCTGGGTTCAGATCCTGCCTCAGACACTTAGAAGCTGTATGAACCTAGGCCAGGAGCTTAATCCCTCTCTCCTTCATTTTCTTCATCTATAAAATGAAAGAGTTGTGCTAGAAGTCCCTGCCAGTTCTAAATCCAAGAACCTCTGATCCTTTGTTTTCTAATTCTTTTCCCAATGAGAAGAATGGAGAGCCAGGAGTAATAGATCCATGTGGTCTGAATTCCATTCCCTCTTTGGCCCTGAAGCAATAATAATAATAATAGATGACATTTACATAACTTTTCATGGTTTGCAAAGCGCTTTTATATATGTGATCTTGTTTAAGCAATAGAAAGATAATGAACTCTGATGCTATTTACACAGGGTGACTGACATCTTCAATAAAAATGGCCCACTGGTAAAGCTGCTTTTAGTACTATTATGGCTTTTCCAATTTGAAATGACTAAAAACAAGCATGCTAATTTGAGATCCATTTGAGCACAGGAAATGCCATCTGTTTGCCAAGTTGATTATCTAAGTTAAAAATCTTTTACATTTCTAAATGGTATTTTGATACATGGGAATGAAAAGATCAAATAACTTGCAACGGCACCGATTTCAATCTTCCCCGGCTTTCCTCATAGCCAAACGGCATTAGCGGTAGTCCGGTAACTTCTAGGATAACATCAAATCCCTATTTTCCAATTTTGCCACATTCACACACAGCTTGAAGAGGGAGGAAATAAAAACATCCAACGGGCTTTGGATAAAGCCATCCCTCCTAGCCTGCCCCTGACCCAAACGGTTCCCTGCCCAGCTACACTGTTGACTTCCCAACCTCTGATTAAACATCAAAGCAAGCACTACAAGCTAGGTCTCTAGACTGATGTGTGGCAACTTCCAATGGTAAACCAAAATGATTTAGTTGAAGGTCCATGATTCCCTATAGGGTCCCAGGATCACGGAGCAAGAGCTGGAAGGTTTCTTAGATGCCTTTCAGCCCGTCGTGCCGAGAATAAACAGTGTGAGTAGAGACTGATATAACTAAAGTGGAGCTCTCAGTAGCCGGAGGCCGCAGGGGCTAGCTACCCTCATCAAATGGCCCTGAACAAGAAGTAAAGGTTGCTTATAGAGGAATTCTAACTGTGTTGTGAAAGCGAGAGATAACAGGAGCCCCCAGAATGAGTTTAGCCTACTTTCTTATCTTGCAGCCATCACACATTTGGACAAATATTTTTCAAGCACAGGCAATAACAAGTCAGGGCTTAGTACTGGTCCATGTGACAAATATTCTCCAGGCAATAACATTCCAAGGCCAGAGGACTTTTACAATGATTGACAGACAGATTCTAATTTTGACTTATGCGCGGTCTCAGGTTATCGATAACTGACCAGCAGATTCGATTTGCAGATTTTATGGCTGACAGGTAGATTTGAGGGGTGGTCTATTCCAGGAACTTGGTCATTACTGATCAACAGAGCATCCATCAGACAGTCAGCAATGTTTGCAGAATATTTTCACAGCTGCTACTTTCTGGATACACAATGGCAAGCGGGGGGGAGGGGGGAAGTAGTTTCTGGGTCATCGTGAGTTTGGAGTTAGTCTTTTCATGCCCGGCTTGCCTAGGGTTCTGGTTGGCCCAATAAGCCAAACTCCTTTATTTTATTTTACTTTTTTCTCAACAGTATTTATTTTTTCAAATATATGTAAAGATAATTTTCAACATTCATTTTTTTCTGACTGAGGCAACTGGAGTTATGTGACTTGCCCAGGGTCACACAGCTAGGAAGTCTTAAGTGTCTGAGGTCAGATTTGAACTTAGGTCTTCCTGACTTCAGGGCTGATGCTCTATCCACCTCAGCACCTAGCTGCCCCCAACATTCATTTTTGTAAGATTTGGAGTTCTAAATTTTTCCCCTCCCTTTCTTACCTCTCCCCCCTCCCCAAGATAAGCAATCCTATACAAGCTATAGATGTACAATCATTTTAAATAGATTTCCACATTTGTCATCTAACCCCTTCATTCTACAGAGGAAGAAATTGATGCAGAAGTGAAATGACTTGTAGCTAATCACATAGCTAGTAATTATTTGAAGTGGGATTTGAATTCAGGTCTTTGGAACTCCAAGTAGTATTCTATCTACCAAAGCCCTAAATTGAACACTTTTTTTTTCTCGGCACTCGCTATTTGTTACTAATTGGGCAACACTGTTCCCTACTTTTCTCCTGGCACTTTCTCCAGATAGTTTTGATCATGTGGTTTTTCCCTGCGCAGGCTCGGTCTTGGTTTTCTATGCTGGCCCGATAGCTATTATCCTGTTGGTCCCAATGATCATTTGTTTTGTTTCTTCCAGATATGACATTATATTCAAACAGCAGGTGGGAGCTGAGGATGTATTCTTGGGCATGACCAGAAAGGACCCTTCTACAGCCTGCTGTGAGGACCTCTTGGTGAGCTAGATCCTGATTTCAGAGATGCACCCAAAACAAATCTAATTACTCATTGTCTCTTGTTTACATCACACTAGAGGAATAATTGAAAACTTATTTTAAAAAACAAGAATCCCTATCAAGAAGGGTTGAGAAAGTTTTTCCCTTTTTAGACCAGCTGTGTGAATTCATTGGCATAGGGTACTCCTGGTGTGAATAGTCCCTTTACCTCCATGGAGCAGAGCCAACACTGAAATTTCTGATCTTAGAAAACTGCCTGGGTTCTGGAGATTGTGATTGACCCAGAGTCACACACCCAGTGTTAATCAGAAGGAGAATTTAAGCATAGTTCTTGCTGATTTTGAGGCAAGTTCTCCATCCCTTAGACTACAAGTCTACGGGGAAACAGCCTAAGTAGTTATAATAAGTCATATTCCTATACAGAGGTTTAAGGCTTACAAAGTACTTTCTTCTCAGCCTCCCCCCCAGGGGGTAAAGAGTACAAATGTGATTATCCCTGTTTTAAAGACTCAGAAAGAGAAAGGGACATGTCTAGCTAGAGTCATCAAAATGTGAAATCTTGGAGTCAGGACTCAAACCCATAACTTCTGATTGGGTTGAAAGAATTTGGTCTTCCTTCCACTCTACCAAACATATACCTATGCATATTGACAAAATGTATACATTAAAAATTCACACGTTTCCATCTAGATGTCTACATTTCCACAAATGGCTCCTGTCCCATTAAGACAGATGATAACACTGGACTCAATTTTTGTTCCTTGGGCTTTTCCCTGATGCTATCTGATTGACTCATGGCTTCTGCTAGATTACAGGCAGCCTGGACCAACGATTGTCTTTTGGAGACTGTCTTATCGCTTCTTTGTGTAGGTTGTTTTTTTAACGTGAGATCTCTGAGTTTATATACTGAGAGGATGAGTTAAGATTCATCGCACTCACTTCTTTGAAGGGCCACCATAACCAGTTGGAGAGCTTCATCAAGGCAAACGCATCTTGCCAGTGGCCTTCGTGTGCAGGGTTGAGGTTGAGCTCGGAGAATATTTGGAATCAACAAACCCCTTTCTTACAAGTTTTGACATGTGGGACTAACATGGTGGATCAGGCAGGAAGTCCATGTCCATTTTCCTTTCTATCCCTTGCATAGCTCTTTCCTTATGTCTCCTGTCCACCAGAGTCAGAACTCTGGATTTAGGTCAGGTCAAGTCATACTCTATGGTGCGTTCTCCACTCAGAATTTCACTAAGAATGTCAAGATTTAGCGATTTTGCCTCTAACCAAGATTTCCCTTGGGAACATCAGAATTCTCCAAAGGTCTTCAAAACAAAAGGGAAAAGACCTTAGCTTTGACTTGAGTACTCAGACCAATAAGCTATCGAGTCGTCCCTGTACTGCTACCTTGTCTCCACTTCACCATCTTGACTCCTTGGTGAACTAGTTCAACTCTATGGTATCCTCTTCCTTCAAGTCCCTTATACCTTAATCCTACTGCAGATCTTGCCCTGTTCCTCAATTTTCCCATTTCCCATAACTTTCTCCTGGACAGCTCCTCAGCCATATACATATGAAGGTCATAGCTTTCTTCTAGATCATAACCACTACTTGTACATGTCTCCCAGGGCTCTGTCCTGACTCCTTTTCTCCCTCTCTATACGATTTCTCTTAGTGATCTCCTCAGTTCCCATGGATTCACTTATTATCTTTATGCAGATGATTCTCAAATCTCTTTTTCGAGCCCTAACTACTCTCCTGCGCCAGTCTCACATTTTTAACTTTCTCCTGGACATCTCCACCTGGGTGTCCTATAAACACCTCAAACTCAACATATGTAAAACTAAATTCATTATCGTTCTTCCCAAACCATCCTCTCGTCTTAATTTTCCTATTGTTTTCATGGGTACCACCATCCTCCCAGTCACTTCCATGTGCCATCTTTGATTCATCCTCTCTCACACACCCCACCCCCATCCAAACTATTGCCAAACCCTATAGATTCTTTCTCTTCTTCTTTTTTTTTTGCTGAGGCAATTGGGGTTAAGTGACTTGCCCAGAATCACACAGCCAGGAAGTGTTAAGTGTCTAAGGCCAGATTTTAACTCAGGTCCTCCTGATTTCAAGGCTGGTCAACTCCACTACACCATCTAGCTGCCCCCAAACCCTATAGATTTTCCCCTTGCAACCTCTTTCATATACTCCTCACTTCTGTCCTTTGACATTAGCATCATGCTGCAGCTAGCCTCTCTAACCTCATGCCTGGGACTAATGCAATAGCCTGCTGGTTAGGAATTTTCTTCCCTCCAGTCTCTCTCCACTCTAGTCCATGCTTCACTCAGCTGCCCAAGTGATCTTCCTAAAGCACAGATCTGACCGGGTTACCTAACGTACTCAATAAAGTCCAGTGGCTCCCTCTCCCCTTCAGGATTAACTATGTAAGCTTCCATTTGGCATTCAAAGGCCTTCACAGCCTGCTCTCTTTCTGCCTTTCCAATCTTTTTGCACCTTATCCACATTATGTACTCCTTTGACCTAGTGATACTGACCTTTTTTGCTGTCCCTTGCAGAAGACTCTATACTTCCTAACTATTCATTTTCTCTAGCTGTCCCCCTTGCCTGGAATTCTCTCCTTCCTCACCTTCCCCTCCTGGTTCCCTTTGCTTCCTTCAAGTCTCAGCTAAAATCCCACCTATAGGAAGCCTTTCTTGATCTCCCTTAATGCTAGTCCCTTCTTCCTGAGATTATTTGTATATAAAAAGTGTCCCTTTAGTTTTCTGCTCTTTGCTAGAACAAAAGGGCTGCTTTAAATATTTTTGTCCACATGGGGCCTATTCCTTTTTCTTTGATCTCTTTGGTTTATAGGCCTAGTAGTGATATTGCTGGGTCAAAAGTTGTGTACAGTTTAGTGACTCTGGGACATACCCCATATTGCTTTCCAGAATTATCGAGCCACAATTTAAATGTTTCCCTTTGATGTCTGGTTTTTAGCTGTGTTATCAGAAATAAAATTGTAAAAGGTTAAAAAGTGGACAAGAAAAGTAAAGTTGGAAAAGGGACATGTAGCCGGCTTTTCCTAGAAGTTTGGCTGAGAAAGGGAAGAAAGATGAAGGACAATCGCTTGAGGACATGATGGGGTTTGTTTTGTTTTTTTTAAAAGGATGATGACACATACAAGCAACAGGGAAAGAGCCAGTAAACAGGAAGAGATTAAAGATGGAGGGGGATGATGATTGTGTGGGAATTCTGCTGAAGAAGACAGAACGGGATGAGATCAAGGGTACTTGTAGAGGGATTGTCCTTGAAGAGAAGAATGGTCCGCCTCTTCACCAGAATCAAAGGATTATAAGATGTGGAAGAGGAGAGAAGAAGAAGCTCTTGAGGAATGGCTCTAGTTTTCTCAGGGAAATTTTAGGTTGATCTTTAGCGGAGAAGAGGGATCTGGGGAATGCTTGAAGTTTGGAACAGTTGCCGAGGAGGAGAGTATGATACAGAATTAATTAGGGAAGTTTAAAAGAATTGCCTCACTGTAGTAAGGACCCAGTTGAAATTAGAAAACAGAAATTCATAGGAAACCCAATCAGCTCAGTTGTATTGACTTGCTCTAGCTTTGTTTAGCATCAACACTCAGCAACAAGTGAAGAGGAGTGAAAGAGGCAGATGGTGGGAGGGATTTGTGGTTTTGATTCAGCAACTATTGCAAGCTCCTTCTCCTGAATTCCACACTTCAGATCTCCCCCAGTATCATCAGTTATTCTCTTCTCTGTTGTTTCATTTTCATGGGATAAGTCAAGGACAACCCTTCTGCTTTGATACCCTTCCTGTCACTCTTGGCACCGGCTCCTTGAACCGCCCTCTCTTTTTCCCTAATGTATCTTCAAAGATATCAAAGTAAAAGTTAAACTGCTTCACTGTTTTTAACCTATTGCTTTAAAAGAGTATGACCCCCTTTAAGAAATCAGCTTGCCAAATCATTCATTCAATCTTGGGTATAGTTAATTGAGGTCACTGAGACAGAATGACATCCTATGCCATTAGTATAAAAGGCTAACTACTAGAAATGCTTTTTTTTCTAGGGAGATCAGAGGAACATAGAATTGGATCGGAGAATTAATGAAGGATAGTGAAGTGTAAGGAGGAAGAAGGAGGCCAGGTTGCGAAAGTTTTTAAGTTTTTAAATTGAAATTGAAAGGCCAAACAGAGCATTTTATATTGGATCTTGAAGGGGTTAGGGAACTATTGGGCTTTATTGAGTGAAGGTGGGCAACACAGTCAGACTTGTGCTTTAGGAAGATCCCTTTGGCCCCTGAGTAGAGGCAGGGAGACAGACCAACAGAAATTAGTCCCAGGTAGAAATCATGAGAGCCTGCCCCAGGGTGGTGGCAGTTGAGATACCTAGAAGTAAAAATCTAAGAAAAGTGACAGTAATAAAACCCATAGCTTCAAAATCTATATACAGAGTGCAATTTAAGCAATAAGCAAAAGGGACTAGAGTTCCCAATGCAAGGAGGCAGATAGGTAGGTATCTCTGGTTTGACAGAAAGGAAATATGATTGGAACATGGCTCTGATTGGATATGATTTATTTTTAAAAACCAGATTGGTCAAAGAGGGGTCTAGACAGCGTTGGATATTAAAAAGAAATAGTCTTGTGAGGAAACTGAGGAGCTAGAAGGGAGAAGCATGTAGGTAGAGATCCACGGAGGGAGAAACAGAAATGATTTTGCCATCAGAGTATATAACAAAGCCCCTGGCAGAAGCCAGTAATAAGCTGGGGAATTTAGAAAGCAGATCCTGGAGGCAGAGGCATGACAGAGCTGAGACACAGCGCTTCAATTATCCCCACATCCATTGGAGCGTTTTCTCTCTCTCTGCCAAAACACAGCAGCTAAGACTTTTTTTTTTTTTGACTTGCTTTAATAATAATTTCATCCTTCACAAGATGGAGGAACTCCCAAGGAGAAATTCCAAGATACAGCTGTTTCTCATCAGCCAGGAAGAGCTGGCTGCTAGAGTGAAAATGCTGTCCTCCTGTCCTCCCCCTTTCCTCGTCTTGGGGGATATGACCATGATCTCTTCGAGTTTTTAGTAGAAACGAAATATTTGTTTAGTTTGGCATGTTCCTTAGTCTGGCAAAGAACAGATTTTAAAAGGTTCAAAGGAGAGGTAGGATCCTATGGACCAGAATTTTACAAGGAAACGGGGTTCTCTTGAGAACAAAATTCTGAAGCCCCAAAGGGAAACAGTTCTGATTAGAGGAGGAAAAACTGGAGTTGTCTGAAGAGGCAGCTGGGAAAAACCAACTTAGATTTTTAAAAGATCCATAGAAAAGATGGAATCAAGGATAAGTAACAGCATAAATTCAAAAGGGGAGAAGAGGGGAGGAAACAAGCATTTATAGGACTACGTGCCAGGCACTGTGCCAAGCGATTTATAAATATTGTTTCATTTGATTCTCACAAAAGCCTTGTAAGGTAGATGCTGTTATTATTTGTAGGGAAACTGAGGCAGACAGCTGGGAAGTGACTTGCCAAGGGTCATCCAACTAGTAAGTGCCTGAGGCTGGTATAGTCCTTTAAGAACAGAGTCAAGATTTATATGTCTAATGGGTATTATATTTCTTTTTTTTAACTTTTTATTTTTTATTAAAGTTTTTATTTTTAAAACCTGGGCATAAACAATTTTTACCATTCACCCTTGCAAAACCTTGTGTTCCAGGTGTTATATTTCTATTTTTCTATATAGAATTCTATTTCTATATGTTTTATATATAATTTACATATATAATATTCCTATATTATATTATAATTTATATAATATACAAGATCCTATATTCTATAATATATAATATTTCTATAATTCCATCATTAATGGTTGAGAGAGTGGGTGGAGGGAAGAAGAGAATTTGGACCTGAAATTTTTTAAAAATAAGATCAAGAGTGATAAAGCTTATAATGAGCTGGCAAGAAGTCCTAAGCAATATAAGATTTTGTTTGCTTTTTAAAGCTTTATTGGGAAAAACAAGGAAAATTAAAGAGGGGATTGGACCTACGCCTGCTGAGAGTGGATGGGACAGTGATGACTGATAGCAGAGAGAAGGCCCAGCTGTTCAACTCTGATTTTGCTTCTATTTAGGAGAGTGACCTTTGGACTGGAGATAACAGAATGATGGGGAACTCACATACAACTGAAATAAAGAGCTAGTAAGAAAACATCTGGTCGCCCTGAATGAAACTTGATTTCTCTGGTCCAGATGAACTATGTCTTCCATGCTGAAAGAACTAAGAGATATAATTCCTGGGCCACAGTCAATTATAACTAAGAGATTGTGGAGAATGGCTGAGCTCCTGCAGGACTGCAGAAGTTTGTCTTGCTTTTAAAATAGAGAAGATAATAGAGTCTGCAATCTATAAGTCAATGAGTTGAATCTGATCCCTGGCAAACTTATCTAATGGATTATTTAAGAAGATGTGTTAGCACATCTAGAAAAGAGGTAGTAATCATAAAGAAGAAGGTCGATTGGGCTGAATTTTTCCTTTTTTTCCCATAATTACTAAGCTGCTAGATCAGATGAATGCTGTTCATGGAATCTGAATAAGTTTTAGCTACTGAACAAGTTTATCTTCTTGTTTTTTGTTATTAATTCTCAAAGAAGACCATGAGATCAGGGAATGCTATGCAAAGTCACCAGCCCCACTTTCTTCTCCTAAGCCATCTGCCACTGGCAAGATATAGGTCAGGAAAACTGGAGATGGCCCTGGATGCAGTGGAAGATGCTGGCCTTGTTAAGCTAAGGTCTTTAACGGTTCTTAGTTTTGATGCATATTGTGTCCCCCTTGACTTTTGGGGGTGAACTCTGAAACTCTCCTCAGACAGAGACCACTCTTCTGGGCAGTTAAGTGGTTTCATTCTGTTGGAAATCTTGGCAGGGACTGGCTACACCCTCTGTTGGGTTGAAGATTAGCCTAGGACACTTGAACTTAAGTGGTCTCATTCAGTTGGAGATCTGGGCCTGTTATTTCTATTGAGTGGCTTGAAACTCCAAGATGAGTACTCTCTTTTCAACTGGAAATCTAGGCCTGGGGGCATTGAATAGAAGCCCCAGCCTCAGACTTCTTATAAAAAGACAATTTTGACCTTCAGACCTCTGCAGGAATCCAAAGCAGGATGATGCTTTGCCAACGAAGCTCTCTTCCTGGCACAGCTGCTGCCAGGACTCTTGCCCGCTGTGAAGATACCCTCTTCTCAGTGATAACCTTTGTTATTTCTCTGACAGGACCTTGCCACTGAGCTTGCAAAAGCTTCCTTGCAAAACTGGCTTCTCAGAGCCAATAAAAAGCCCTTTCTTTGCCACACTCAGATTTTGGGGTTGTGAATTCTTTCACCTTAAACCTGTGCCAACCAGAGGGGATCCTCACACCCCAACTCTCTACCACTAGACCCGCATCATTTCCCTTAAGAAATGGACAACTGGTCTGGGATCACCGAGGGCATGACCCTGCCTGTCAGGACTGCAGACAAAAATAAGGCTGGGGTTAAGAAGCTCCAAATCTCTTCGGTGCTTGAGAAATCTCTCCATCCTGACCGAGGCTGGAGCAGAGAAGCCTATCTTCTCCCAGAATTCAGAGGAAATGTGGGAGAGTTTTGGGAGCAGGACAAAAAGGTCATCTGCAGGTCTGAGAAGAGAAAATTGGGTCCTCGATTTCACCATTAAATCACACTCCAATAAGGGAGCAGGATAGAAGGGAATAATAAACGAGCATTTAAATGATAGGTCACCAAGCTGGCGAGGCAGAGGAGAGGTCTCAAGGCAGCTCTTCAGTTCCCCTGCAACCCCCACTCCATGGGTGGAGGGGCAGGTGAGACCAGAGTTCCAGAGCCAGAGTGAAGGAGAAGCCCCTCCCATAGCAAAGAGAAATTCAATGGTCTTACCAGCCACCTCTGGGGATAGCCAGGGTCCTGATGTCAATGTCCTGGTGGAGCGAGGGGGAGCTTGACCAAGCCCCAAACTCCTGCCGGAGGGCAGGACACTGGGGAAGCAGCTTGGGCCTGTAGGCAGTCCCTCCTCCAGTGCTCCTCCTGCTCGAACTCAGGGCAAGGACTGGGGAGCTTAAAGCATGGACCTCTGTGGTTCCCAGATATAGTGAGTCAGCCAAGAGTAGGGACTTTTCTCCAAATCTCGCTTTAATTTGGCAACCTCTCTCCTCAACTGCAGCCTGATTCTTGTCATTAAAGACTCCAACAGCTGTTTTTAAGGGAGAAATTTGAAGGACCAAATCTGGCTTCTGCAGCTTCCTCCGTATATCGGGGGCAGATTGTTTCACATTAACATCTCCCAGGACAGATCAAGGAGTGCGTTGGCCTTGGACCCCTCAAAAAGCTGGGTGGGGTCCCCAGAGCAATGGCCAGGTTTCTCCTCAGTCTGGGAGAGATTTGACATTGAAAGAGCGACCTCTGCTCTGAGTGTCTCTCCCTGAGAATCTGCTGCTTCTCCCAGGGGGCAGAAGTTAAAATCAGTATCCTGAGGAGGAGAAAAAAGGCTGGGAGGCTCAGGATCAGGTTCAGGTGAGAGAGAGTCAAAAAGAGAGGGTCTTGTTCTGGAAGGGATTCAGAAGCCTCCTGATAAGTACTGCATAGAGATGCAGAGGGGGGCTCCCGTGTCTCTAGGGGAGCAGGAAGGAGGGAGTTTGATTTCCTTCTAGCAAATTTAAGCAGCATCCTGCCATGCTGTTTTAATTTAAGCTGTTTAGTTTTGAGATCTTTCAAGCCAAATTTGTCTTTGTTTTTTAAGAGACTTCCTAAGGAAAGTTCCTTAGAAACAGAAGTGTTTTGTCCCATCTTGTCACAAGTCTTAGTTTCCCGATTCTATAGCTCCTCGTCCGTCTCCAGAGATGGAGAGATGGCAAAATGCTCCCTGAGTAAGGGGGCTTTTGTCAGAGAATGCAGGTATTCTCTTTTTATTACAGCTTTTTACTGACAGAACATATGCATGGGTAATTTTTCAACATTGTCCCTTCCAATCACTTCTGTTCCAACTTTTCCTTTCTCTCCCTCCGCCCTCTCCCCTAGATGGCAGGCAGTCTCATACGTGTTAACCATGTTAAAGTATATCTTAAATACAATATATGTGTACATATTTATACAGTCCTCTGGTTGCACAAGAAAAATCAGATTCAGAAGGTAAAAATAACCTGAGAAGAAAAACAAAAATGCAAGTAGTCCACATTCATTTCCCAGTGTTCCTTCTCTGGGTGTAGCTGATTCTGTCCATCATTGATCAATTGGAACTGGTATTCACCCTGCTGGTCATTTCTTACAGAACAATAATATTCCATAACATTCATATACCATAATTTATTCAGCCATTCTCCAATTGATGGGCATCCACTCAGTTTCTAGTTTCTGGCTGCCACCAACATTTTTGTACATACAGGTCCCTTTTCCTTCTTCGACATTTCTTTGGGATATAAGCCCAGTAGTAGCACTGCTGGATCAAAGGGTATGCACAGTTTGATAACTTTTGGGGCATAATTCCAGATTGCTCTCCAGAATGGTTGGATTCGGTCACAACTCCACCAACAATGGAATGCAGGTATTCTCAAGGCGTTCCTGAGAGAATTCTGCTTGAGCGTTGAGCTCCAGTGACTAAATCTTCTGAGGTATTTGGGTGTCCAGCCATACAATAAAACAATAAGAAAAGTTTGGGTTTTACTTCATCAAGATTTTCAGAGTTTCCTGGTCAGGGAACCAAAAATGATGCGGATCTAGTGGTAAAGAGTTGGGGTGTGAGGATCCCCTCTGATTGATGCAGGTCTAAGGTGAAAGAATTCACAAACCCAAAATCTGAGCATGGCAAGGAAAGGGCTTTTTATTGGCACCAAGAAGCCAGCTTTGCCAGGAAGACAGACTCCTCAATGGCAAGGTCCTATCAGAGAAATAACAAAGGTTATCACTGAGAAGAGGTATCTTCATAACGGGCAAGAGTCCTGGCAGCAGCTGTGCCAGGAAGAGAGCTTCGTTGGCAAAGCATCATCCTGCTTTGGACTCCAGCAGAGGTTTGGAATTCAAAATTGTCTTTTTATAAGAAGTCTGAGGCTGGGGCTTCTATTCAATGCCCCCAGGCCTAGATTTCCAGTTGAAAAACAGTACTTATCTTGGAGTTTCAAGCCACTCAATAGGAATAACAGGCCCAGATCTCCAACTGAATGAGACCACTTAAGTTCAAGCTACTGGGAGTGTCCTGAGCTAATCTTCAACTCAATAGAGGGTGACAGACAATAGAGGGTCAGTCCCTGACAAGATTTCCAACAGAATGAAACCACTTAACTGCCCTGAAGGCACCCTCAGTCAAACTGATGCAAATTGTGTCCCCCTTGACTTTTGGGGGTGAACTCTAAACTCTCCTCTGAGTTTGCATCCGTTTGACTGAGGCAAAGCCTAATCAATAATTAAGTCTAGGTAAGAAATGAAGCAGAAAATGGTCTCTTTTACCTACCTAAAACCAATCAATCAATCTGAGAGGGGAAGACCCTCAGTGTTTCTGACTAAAAGAGAAACAATTGCTATTTACATTCACTCTGAGCCCCAAACAATGACCAAGTGGGGTTTGGGCTAAGGCTTATTGTTGGCCAACCAAAAGAGCCAGAGTGATTTGGGTTTAAGGCATGGTCCTTTAGAAATATTGCCCATGAACCCCAAGCTGTCTTGCGAGGTTTCAGGGATCAAAATTTATGTTCCTTTGGGTATAGCATAGGGTGATACCCTATGTGAACAGAGGGAAGGGAAAGGAATGGAAAGGGGAAAAAAAGAAAAAAAGGAAGGAAGGAGGAGCTGTGTTGTGCAACTGACCAGTTCCAGTTGGGTCCCTGGTGGGCCAGCTCCTACTACTACTCACAGAGGTTGTTGTTTGTCCTTTGTTGTCACAGAGAGAGGTGATTCCATGACATGCAAATGAATTGGATTTAAGTGAGAGAGGGATGTGCGAAGTTATCAGCCTCATGTTCATTCCTTCAGAGTCATCCAATCCAGTGGCAAAATCTAGATCAGGATGACTCACATGTTTATCAGTATCTTGGCTAACGGTAGAGATAGTATGCTCACCAAATGTGCAGACTCCCTGAACTGGGAAGGGTGAATAACATTCTAGACAACAGGCAGCATCCAGCAAGATCTTGAAAGGCTGGAAGATGAAGCTAAATCTAATCAGATGAAGTTGAATAGGGATTTATGCATAGCCCTGCACTTGTCTCCAACCAAGCTATTTCCTGCAGCACAAGTTGGAGGAGGCCTGCTTAGATAGTTTGTCTTGGAAAAACCTTGGCATTGTAATGAGAAACATGGCTTTCAGTGATAAGAAAGAAGTCATTCCTCTATATTCTGCTTTGATCAGACCATAGCTGGAGTATTTGTTCAGTTCTGGGCACCATGTTTTAGGAAAGACACCAATAAGCTCTGAATAGTCATAAATGAGCAAACAAAATATGAAGTGTCCTAAGTCCATGTTCTGTGAAGAGAATTTACTGAAGGAATTGGAGATGTTTAACCTAGAGAGCAGAAGCCTCCAGGGCCCATGATAACTGTGTACAAGAGGCAGTTGGTATAGTATTTAGGACATTGGCATTGGAATTGCTGAGACCCAAGTTGTAAAATTTTGCTTCAGATACTTCCTAGTCTGGCCAAATCACTTAACCTCACTGAACTTCAGTTTCCTTATCTGTAAAATGAGGAGGTTAGACTCCATAGTTTCTTGGTCTCTTCCAGCTCTATCAGAAATGAAGGATAAACAACTCAAATCTCATGAGAACATTTGGAGAATTCTCTTGTGCTTTGTTATTATGTGGTTTCTCTATTTCTGGTTGAGTGAATTAGCTAATTGGCATTATAAATATTTATCATGATAGCAACACTGCTGTGTTTCCCCGAGGTTCCCAGTTTTCTCTTTCCAAAGCGATCCAAAGGAGCCAGCTGTGCCTGTCATGCTGGGCAAACAAGAGGTACATGGAAGCCTGGGATGCCAGTGCCTCAGGGGTACCTCCAGAGCTTACAGTGAGACCCCTCTCTGAAAGGTTCCCTTCTGAACTCCAAACACTGAGCGTGGCAGAGAGCAATGAGAATAAGAATAACAACAACAATATGTTGGAATTGACGATTCACATTAATACCACAAAGGCACTTTGGACTTTGGCTCAAATTCTGGTTCTTACTTGTTTACTAGTCCCTGAACTCAGTTTTCTCCCTGAAAAGGTGGTAACTTCCCTTCATACTTCAGAGAGTTATGAGGAGGATCCATTGAGATTATGGATAACATAAGAGTGTTCTGTAACATAATAATGAAAGGGGAACCTGGACCTTTGTTGTGGTAGCGGGAAGGACCATCCCAAGGGCTGCTACCTCCACTGTTTTCTAGGCTTCTCTGAGCTGCAAGGACATTAGCATGGTAATGCACCAGTTATCCCAGGGGCCTGATGGAATTTGAAAGGGCAAGTGAAAAGGCATTTGTGTTCATGCTCTGTTTATATTTTTAACAAACCTGACCTAGTGAGAGGGAAGAGATACCCTACTTGTAATCTGAGGCAAAGAAGAGGTAAAAGGTAAAAGAACGTGCCTGATTCAGGAATAAGTATTGGAGGTCAGAAATGGCTAAGTTTTACCAAAGATGCTGAGGATCTGTTTAATGGGGGAATGAAAGAAGGGATTACCAGATGCAAAGCCCAGTGCTACACTACAGATACACTTAGAAAAAAAGCAGGCCCTGCTCCCCAGGAGTCCACAGTCTAATGGGACAGAGGATAGGGAGCAGAGGGGCCACATGCTGACCAGTTTGAGGTGTGGGGGCTGAGTGGTGTTGATGAGGGTTGAGGGTACCGAAGAAGAGGTTAGGCAGGAATGGGTGAGGTTCAGTTCTCCAAGGCAGGGTTTGGGCCAAGAAATTCGCTAAACCCAAAAGCTAGGGCAAAAAGCTTTATTGTTAAAGAGACACCAAGAGGGATTCTCTTGGCGGGCATATCATTCTCAAGAGAGAAGTGATCTGCAAAGAGTCATTTTCTGAAGACCCATTTTTTGCATGAGTCTAAGGGAAGTCTCAAGTGGATGTGAAATCTTGCCGGGGGTCAGGACTTCCTCCAAGAAAGCTTATCTTGCTCCAGAGGATACAAGACCATTTGGGTTTGTAGCTCAAAGGAGACATTTTGTTGGTGATTTTACATAATTTACAGGGCTCACTCAGATCTTACTTACAGATTCTCACTCAGAGAAAACAGAGTTTTACTCTTATTAGTGTCACCTTAAAGAGCAGGGACAGGCCCCCTCAGACTGCAGCAGGGGCAGTGGCAGCTATAGCAAGGGCAGGGGCAGCAGCAGCTGTAGCAGGGGCAGGGGCAGCAGCAGTAGGGGTAGCAGCACTGCATCACTAAGGCAAAATTTTGGCAGCTGAAGCTCAGTGGATGGCAGTTAATGCACAGAAACAATGGGTGATCCTGGAGAAGCAGCAGAAGCTCTGTTTCATCTAATGATGGTCATAGGAGGGGAATTTAGCACTTGGAGAAGATACAGAGTGGAACTGAGAAACAACAGAATCTACCAGCCAAGCCAAGCAGCTATGGGAGGCAAAGCCACCCCGGTTCGGGTCAGAGGCTTTCATCAGCCAAGGCACATGATAGACGGCACAGAGACTAAAACCTTTCCCCACCTTGGAGAAGGACTTGTCCAGGGACTGACAATCAACAAGCACATCTTTCATGCAAAAATAAAAACGTTTAAGCCTTCAAAGAGCTTATATTCTAGGGACAAGTAGGTATATGCAGAAGCATATATGTTTGTACAAAATGAATACAGGAGGTTTAGGAAGTGGCACCTATGGTTGGGTAAAATAGGCAAAAGCTTTGTGCTGAAAGTTGTGCTTGACTGGAACTTTGGGGCTGTGTTCCTTATTTGCACACAAATCTAATGGAAATTAGATTTGATTTAATACCTAATTTAAATATGGGGGACTAAGAATGGCCTCATTGACTTTTCTGATATTTACCTTACTGATTCAGCTAGGTAGAGCAAGGGGGTTGGAGTCAGGAAGACTCATCTTCCCGAGTTCAAATATGGCCTCCGCCACTTATTTAATTGTATGATTCTGAGCAAGTTACTTATCCCTGTTTGCCTCAGTTTCCTCATCTGTAAAATTAAATGGAGAAGGAAATGGCAAATCACTCCAGTATCTTTGCCAAGAAAACCCTGAATAATATCACGGAGAGTTGGACGCGAATGAATGAACACAATTCCAATTCTGATTAAATACATTGCTATTTGATTTATGATTCCTACCTGTTCACTGGGTAAAAAAAATGCATTGAATGGGGGCACAAGATGAGTAATATCCCCAAGCTGAATGTAAAGGGTAGCATGACTCTGATGTAATATAGCTTCTAGGGGACATAGCGATAATTTTAAGATTCCCCTGTTCTAACAAAATGTCAGTGATTCTAAATCTTCTGGCTTTGGAATTTGTGATCCCGAGGCCCTGTGATGTAAGAATGCTATTGTTCTGTCAAGATTGGAAAAATCCTCTGGCCTAGGAATATAATAATATTTCTTCCCTTAGACTTTAGGGAAGATAATTAGAATCACTAGATCATAAGACTCTAACCTTAGGATGCTTTTGTTCTAACACTTCTGTCTGTCAAAGATTCTAAAGTCTTTCAGCCTTAGGGTAGTCCTAGGTCTGCTGATCAGTGATAACCAAATTCCTGAGACCTCCTCAGTTCTACCTCTAGGCCATAATATTAGCATGTCAGTGACATGAAGAACTGGATAAATGTGTCTCCTTGCTCCAGGTCCTTTGCTAAAATCTTGGACTTTAGCCCACTTCCATTGGCATTACAGTTACAATAAACTTTGCCCCTTGACTTGGATATGGATTGAAGCCTGCAAATTCTTTTGAGACACCTCTGGATCCCCAACCTTTTGGGTTCCCTTCCCAACCTCAACAATTCCAGAGTGGAATAGCATACTTATTCCAATACAATTTTTGTAAACTTGTTACTCACAGACGAAAATTATAATTCTACTTAGAATGTAGACTAGAACACTTGAGGATTGATCAGTTTAGAAGATAGCTAAGTCCCAGTTAGAAGTTATCTATTTCCTTGGCCCAGTAGTTATTTACCTTTTTCAATGTATTTTCCCTACAACTATTTCTCTAGGCCAAATAGAAAAATCTGCAATTGTTTTCAGAGGAAATCATACTTTTCTGATGCTATTTCACTAGTATACCCAAGGGCCGTTCAGGCAGTTATGAGCTTTTCTTGATGGGGTCAGAATGACAATATCTAGTTCAAAATACACGTCCACAATGGCCGTTCTCTTTGGCAAAAGGTAGATTTATTTAGGGCAAGAGGTTACAGACAAAATGAAAGTACACAATAGACACCAGGAGTAGTAAATATGAAATAGAGTTGGGAGAACGTATAGTTAGACTAACCAGAGTTAGCCAGAGTAAGGAGAAAAGATGCCATTAAAGGAAAGGCACCATGAGGAGGGAGGGAGAGTAACCTCACAGTGGGCTTAGTCCTGAAAATGATTTAGGAAGATCTTCATCTTAGGGAAAATATAGCCTTGGGGATTTCTCAGGTGCAAAGGCATTAAAGAGGGAGGGTCAGAGAGCTAGGTGGAATATACCTGGCAGACTAGGTCCCAGACCCGTCTAAAGATAATGCCAATCAAAATAGTCTGGGAAAGCTAACTTCCTTTTTATATGCAATTATGGTTGATAGAATTTACATTATGATTGTCTTAACTTATGGTAATAAGACAGTCTGGGAAAACTAAGCTCCCATTAAGGTTGTCTCAAAGGTTGTTGCAAATGTCTTTAAAGATGATAACTAGATTGGAGACGGGATGGATGAGTTAACAATAGACTCTGACTTCATGTTATTCTATATGAACAGGATTTGGGCGTCTTCCTAACAGGGGAAGAGAGTAAGTCATATCACTCTGGTTTGCATATCAAAATGGAAATTTCCCAGGCCACAGTCCTAGCTGAGTTAGGGCAAGTGAATTTTTTTCATCTCTTATCTTCTTATTGGTATGGTCCTTGCTGTGTAACCAAGGACTGGGCTGGATGGCACATTGGTCTGGTTCGGCATTTCTTATGCGGAAAAATGGGAAGAGGACCATTAATAAATTGTCATAAAGTTTAGGAACTTAGGTAGGTATCAAATTTTTTGGAATTTTTTTCTTGTTTCTTGCAAAATTTTCTCTTTGATCTGGGGATTTCTAAATTTGGCAATAATATTCCTGTGTGTTTTCTATAAAGGATCTTGTTGAGGTGGTGATCAGTGGATTTTTTCTGTTTCTACTTTCTCCTCATATTGCATCACTCTAGGACAATTTTCTTGGATCGTTTCCTGAATTATTGTGTCAAAGTTCTTTTTTTGGTCACCACTTTCAAGCAGTCCAATTATTCTTGTGTTTTCTTTTCTTGATCTGTTCTCCAGATTTGTCATTTTTCTTATGTTTCCCATCCTGTTCTATTTTCTCATTCTTTATAATATGTTTTGTCCTTTCTTGATCTCTCATAACTTCACTGGTTTCCCCTTGCCTGATTCTAATTTTCAAAAGAATTATTTTTATCTTTGAGGCTCTTTCTCCTTTTCTAGTTGGTTGATTTTTAAATTTGATTCTTAAATTCTTTTTTGAGTTTTCTAAATTCTCTCTAGGCAGGGAGCCATTTCATGTTACTCTTTGGGGGTAGAAGTTTTTTTTTTTTACTTCACTGTCTTCTTCTAAAGATGAATGCTGGTTTTTCCTCTTCCCATAATAAATTTCTTTGGTGAGGTTCCTTCTTTATTGGTTCTTTTTTTAAAATATAAAGTATTAGTATAAACACTTCTAATTGTGGGGTGGGGGATGGGGGGGATGAAGCTTTCTTTCAGCTCTCTCCTCTGACTAGGAACCTCAAACAAAGAGCTCCATCCTCCTGCAAGTGCCTACAACCAGCAGCATCCCTGTTCCCCTTGCTTCTGTACTTGCCAGGAACTTCTTCTTGCCCAGGGTCGAGTCTCAGCCGCACAGCTAGGCTTGGATTCAGACCTGGACTCTTCATACTGTCTAGGGAGGTGAAAGAAATACTTGGTGTTTCTGGGAAGCTAGCCAGGAGGTGTTTGAATTTCACATGAGTTAATCCTGGCCTGGGGATCTTTCTTCAGATCTTGTTGGTTTGTGCCAGAAGGACCCCTGTTCTGCCCCAAATCTTCTTGATTTTTCACCTATGTTTGCCCTGAGTTGCAAATTTGTTCTATTTGTGAGGAAAATCTAGAGAACTTGAAATACCAACCTACTTCACCATCTTCCCAGAATGCTCCCTGAAATTTTTTTATATTATAGTTAGGAACTTTCTGTTATCACAGGAGCCAGAAAATTGTAATTTGTTGGTTAATCCCCTTTATTCCACTATCTACCATGTTCAATTGATCAACAAACATTTATGTGCAGATGATGAGGTTGAGGAGAGTTGTTGATGCCAAATGTTCAGTCTTATCATTTGGTGCTTAAACCCGTCTCCTTGTCATAATGCAAACTCCAGTATCTTTTTCTTTTCTTTTGTCCTACTCCTCAACTAAGCTGGGGTGTAACCGAGAACCCAGCAATATCTCAGTGGTACACTCATTCTCATGTTGCCCACTGGGTGGTGAGTGATGGACCTAAAGTATGGATTTGCCTCCCAAATAGGTCACATCCTTTTCTTAGGATAATTGCATGTAAAACACATATCCTCACTTCTCTCCAAGATGCTGGGTTAATGGATGAGGCCGATTGAGGGTAGGATTTTGGTTTTGGGTTTTCTATGGGTGTTTGTGCTCCCCAGCATTGCAAAGGGGAACAAATGTAACATCTGACCATCTAGGATTTAAAACACATGCTTTCTGCATTGTGTCTCTGTGTCTGCCTGTCTGGTCTTTTTGAGTTTTTTGTGACTATCTGCTTTCTGGGGGAAGGTAGAAAAAGAGAACCCTAGAATTTTTAAAAATAGGCCCTTGGGGAGACCCAAACCACTGCCATTTTGCCCCCAGGCACCATCTGGAAAATCACAAGCCTGTATCACCATCTCATGTCTTTAGCAGTCTGTGCCATCTTAAAAATTTTGAGGCTCTAGAACAAATTTGAATGTCGGAAAGCTTCAAAGTCGAGCTTTTGAAAAAACTGGCATTCCAAATTTTCTCCTAAAGATGCAGCTTTAAATTTGTATGCATTTAAATTGGAAATATGGTTCTAAATTGTATGAGACTAGAATCATGATTAATTGGTATGTGCTAAAACTGTGAACTTGTTTATCTGTGGGTTCATTAATCCTTAATATTGAGGTATTGCTACTAGAAATTTAAATCTGTATTTGGTTTTAAGTCCCAAACTAGGCCTTAAAACAAAGTTCTCTGGTAACTTACTCAACCTAAAGAGGTCATATGTTTGTATCTCCTCTAATTGGATGAAATATACTTAAGGTGCTATGTTGCTTTCTAAATTATATATTGTGCAATTTGTAAAAATTGCATGAGCTATGTTTTAAAATTCTGTCAGCCCTGTTGGACATGTGCTATAAATTTTGTGAAGTTTCACCCCAAATTATTTAGCTATCTACCTATGTTCTGAATTTTAAGATTATCTTCTTTTGAAATTGTAGCTGTTGAATTTATTAAATCTTATAAAAAGTTTGAAAGGATTTTAAAAAGCAATTGATGAGATTAACAGTTTTGTTACAGAGAAGGAAAGAGAGGTTTTCTCCCTCCATGCTCCATTCCTTCCCTGACTGCAAGAATGTGTGAATGGGATACAGCTTTTCCCCTCACTAGACTCGAAGCCCCAGACTTAGTACTTCCCCATCTTGCTAACTGGGCAAACAAAACCACTGTCAAGGTCATCAGCCCTAGAAAAAGAGCTTAGTATGAGAGAGGGAGGGGAGCAGTTTCCCTCGAAAACATGAAACCAAGTCTCTGAACAGAGTCTGATAGAATGAAACCACTTTCCAACTCTAGATTGTAAAAACTTCAAGAAAGATCAGTCTCACCGGGGTGAGAAAGGTGTTCAGCCCAGCTCAGATAGTCTCTGGGAAAGCCGGTGAGAGAGTCTTAATCACACCAACTCAGCAGTTGAGACTCTCAGTCCTGGCTCAGTAGAGGAACAGATCAATGGGGCGGCCTCCAGTTTCAGCTCAGAAGGCAAACTCTGGGAAACGAGGCTGTTTCCTGAAAAGAGCCGATAAAGCTGGTGAATTTGGAAAGACAGCTTTTTGAACTCTACTTGAGGATTGATCTTTCTAACACTGATTTCCCCACCGTGTTCCTCTGTATAGGACTATTCCTGATCTAATAATTCCTGAATCTGGCAATAGGGTGAGATTATTATGACATGTATGGTCAACGCTTGTGATTCATATCTGAATCAAACAGAGCTAAGGACGCTTCATCTTGTTATCATGTCCCTGCTTTTTTTTCTCTTATAGAAAATGTCTATATTCAAAGCAAGTAGCCCTTTGCTGCCTTTCTTTCCTGGAGATAGAATTCTTTTATTCCAAGTTGCTTCTAAAAATCTAAGGAAAAATGATAGTCTAGGAAAACAGTGAGGTATCCTTGAGCACCTCTGTCCAACACTATCATTTGAAACAGGGCTACCTGGTGACCCATTGGCAACAGGAAAGACCTGGTCCAGGACAAGATCTGTGCTGCTTTGCATATTTGTTAGGTAATCATTTGAAAAACCTCTTCCTTACCTGGAAAGATACTGGGTGGGGTTTATTGAAAGACTTACTGTTTGTACAAAAACTTTTCAGTTTGGTATAATCGAAATTTTCTATTTTGTGATCAGTAATGATCTCTAGTTCTGCTTTGGTCATAAAGACCTTCCCCTTCCACAGGTCTGAGAGGTAAACTATCCTATTTTCCTCTAATTTATTAATAATTTCATTCTTTATGCCTAGCTCATGAACCCATTTTGACCTTATCTTGGTGTACGGCGTTAAGTATGGATCAATGCCTAGTTTCTGCCATATTAGTTTCCAATTTTCCCAGCAATTTTTATCAAACAGTAAGTTCTTATCCCAAAAGCTGGGATCTTTGGGTTTGTCAAAGACTAGGTTGCTATATTTGTTGACTGTTTTATCCCTTGAACCTAATCTATTCCACTGATCAACTAATCTATTCCTTAGCCAATACCAAATAGTTTTAGTAACTGCTGTTCTATAATATAATTTTAGATCTGGTACAGCTAAGCCACCTTCATTTGATTTTTTTTTCATTAATTCCCTTGAAATTCTTGACCTTTTGTTTTTCCATATGAACTTTGTTGTTATTTTTTCTAGGTCATTAAAATAGTTTTTGGGACTCTGATTGGTATAGCGCTAAATAAATAGATTAGTTTAGGTAATATTGTCATCTTTATTATATTTGCTCGCCCTATCCAAGAGCATTTAATATTTTTCCAATTGGTTAGATCAGACTTAATTTGTGTGAAAAGTGGTCTGTAATTTTGCTCATAATGCAGACAAGATTAGAAGGGAAGCAATAAACTGGGAAAATATTTTTACAGTCAAAGGTTCTGATAAAGGCCTCATTTCCAAAATATATAGAGAATTAACTCTAATTTATAAAAAATCAAGCCATTCTCCAATTGAAAATGGTCAAAGGATATGAACAGACAATTCTCAGATGAAGAAATTGAAACTATTTCTAGTCATATGAAAAGATGCTCCAAGTCATTATTAATCAGAGAAATGCAAATTAAGACAACTCTAAGATACTACTACACACCTGTCAGATTGGCTAAGATGACAGGAAAAATAATGATGATTGTTGGAGGGATGCGGAAAACTGGGACATTGATGCATTGTTGGTGGAGTTGTGAACGAATCCAACCATTCTGGAGAGTAGTTTGGAACTATGCTCAAAAAGTTATCAAACTGTGCATACCCTTTGATCCAGCAGTGTTACTACTGGGATTATATCCCAAAGAGATTATAAAGAAGGGAAAGGGACCTGTATGTGCACGAATGTTTGTGGCAGCCCTTTTGTAGTGGTTAAAACTGAAACTGAATGGATGCCCATCAGTTGGAGAATGGCTGAATAAATTGTGGTATATGAAAATTATGGAATGTTACTGTTCTGTAAGAAATGACCAACAGGATAATTTCAGAAAGGCCTGGAGAGACTTACATGAACTGATGCTGAGTGAAATGAGCAGGACCAGGAGATCATTATATACTTCAACAACAATACTATATGATGACCAGTTCTGATGGATCAGGCCATCCTCAGCAACGAGATCAACCAAATCATTTCTAATGGAGCAGTAATGAACTGAACTAGCTATACCAGAAAAAGAACTCTGGGAGATGACTAAAACCATTACATTGAATTCTAATCCTCTATTTATGCACACCTGCATTTTTGATTTCCTTCACAAGCTAATTGTACAATATTTCAGAGTCTGATTCTTTTTGTACAGCAAAATAACGTTTTGGTCAGGTATACTTATTGTGTATCTAATTTATATTTTAATATATTTAACATCTACTGGTCATCCTGCCATCTAGGGGAGGGGGTGGGGGGGGGGTAAGAGGTGAAAAATTGGAACAAGAGGTTTGGCAATTGTTAATGCTGTAAAGTTACCCATGTATATATCCTGTAAATAAAAGGCTATTAAATTAAAAAAAAAGAAAGAAAGAAAGACTTACTGTAAGGAGTCTTTCTTCAGTGAGTGCTGAAGGTCCTAGCCAATGCCAGGAGTAAATGGCTTTCCAGGCTTAACATTTGGGAGAGATAAAGTCCATGTTCAAGTTGCCCTTATTAAGATAGGAGGCAGGAAATCTGGGCTTTCACATCTCAGTTTAGGCCTGGTAGACAGTAACCTGTGCTTAAATGCTCTCCTATGTCTGCAAAGCTGACAAAAGGCATATATGTCGAGCAGGCAGAGCCCTCAGAGGTCAGCTGATCCAGCCCTCTTGCACAGAGGAAGAAACTGAGGAGAAGTGATTTATCCAATGTCTAGAACTGGGAGGGACCTCAGGGGCCGGCTTGGCCAAGCCTCTCATTTTACCAAGGAGGAAACTGAGTTTGAGAAGTTAGGAGTTTTGACCAAAGTCCTGAGTGTCAAAGGTAGGATATGAAGTCAAGTCCTCTGAGTCCAGAACCACTGCCTGAATATTTGTCAAGCAAATCCTAGTTTATAATCTGTGTTTAGAGGTCAAGTGAGGAGCCCATGCCTGTTGTTGATTGACATCAAGTTGTACAGAATATAACCATAAATTACCCACAGGAACAGTGGGGCTCTTTGCTATTTAAAGAACGCATCAGGATTTGTGAGTTCCTTAGCGCAAGTAGGTACATCACGAACGCATGCAGGAGGTGAGGTAGCCCTTGTTACTATGGTAGATGGTCTTTGGGGATTGCTATGAGAGAAAAAAAAAACCATCACTGAGTGCTGAACCGCCAATACACTTGACTAGGGTAGCCTTTGGTCCAGTTAACTCCAGGTAGCACTGCAATGGATAGAGTGCTGGGTCTGGAGTCAGAAAGACCCGAGTTCAATATGACCTCAGATACTTCCTAGCTGTGTGACCCAGGGTAAATCACCTCAACCTGTATGCCTCAGGTTACTCATCTGTAGTATGAGTTGGTCAGTCCTGACCAACAGGATAATTTCAGAAAGGCCTGGAGAGACTTACACGAACTGATGCTGAGTGAAATGAGCAGGACCAGGAGATCATTATATACTTCAACAACAATACTATATGATGACCAGTTCTGATGGACCAGGCCATCCTCAGCAACGAGATCAACCAAATCATTTCTCATCTGTAATTAGTTTAGGTAATATTGTCATCTTTATTATATTTGCTCGCCCTATCCAAGAGCATTTAATATTTTTCCAATTGGTTAGATCAGACTTAATTTGTGTGAAAAGTGGTCTGTAATTTTGCTCATAATGCAGACAAGATTAGAAGGGAAGCAATAAACTGGGGAAATAGTTTTACAGTCAAAGGTTCTGATAAAGGCCTCATTTCCAAAATATATAGAGAATTAACTCTAATTTATAAAAAATCAAGCCATTCTCCAATTGAAAAATGGTCAAAGGATATGAACAGACAATTCTCAGATGAAGAAATTGAAACTATTTCTAGTCATATGAAAAGATGCTCCAAGTCATTATTAATCAGAGAAATGCAAATTAAGACAACTCATCTGTAAATGAGTTGGAGAAGGAAATGGCATGCCACTCTAGTATGAGGACACAGAGAGTAAGATACAACTAGAAATGCCTGAAAATCAGCAATAAAAATAGGACCCACTAGCTACTGTATGCTGTTTACATAGATTTTGAGAATCCAGGGACCCTGCCATGTCACATCAAACCATCAGAGGAGACTGTTAATGAAAGCTCACCAGTGCATGAACTACTCAGATATTTTTATGTGAGAACTAACATTTGTTCATTCCTTTTTCCTTACTATTGCAATAACTGAAAAAGAGGCGAAACAGATTTTTCAAATTTTAATTAAAGGAAAGAAACAAGCATTTATTAAACTCCTACTGTGTGCCAGGCACTGCTCATCACTTTACAGATATTATTTTATTTGATCCTCACAACAACTCTGGGAGGTAGGTACTAAAATGATCTTCATTTTACAGATGAGGAAACTGAGGTAGACAGGGCTTCCATGACTTATTCAGGTTCACATACCTTAGTAAGTATCTGAGGGCAAATCTGAACTCAGTTCCTCCTGACTCCAGGCCCTGTGTTCTCCGCACTGTGGTGCCACCTAGTGGCTATAACCCTCTATTCCCTTTTTTGTTCTAGGAATCGGTTCTTGGGCCTGATCCTAATTTTAGGGTTCCATTTGTATATTATGTAGAGAGGGGAGTGATTAGGAGTAAATGTTTTTGCTTATAGATGGCCCCAGTTTTTTCAAGTGACATTGTCATCACTGAACTCTATTTCAGGAACTCTATATTCAGGTGGTACAGTGGATATCTCTCTATTCCTGGGAGCCAGGAAGACCAGAGTTCAAATGTGACTTCAGACACTTACTAGTTGTGTAACTAAGCAATTCACTTAACCTCTGTTTGCCTTAGTTTCTTCATCTATAGAATGGGGATAATAATAGCACTTACCTTCCAGGGTTATTGTGAGGATTAAATATGATAATATTTGGAAAGTGCTTTGCAAACTTTAAAGTGCTCTAAAAATCCTAGTAGTAGTAGTAGTTGTTGTCGACATATGTTGTCATGTTGTCATCATCATCATCCTAAGCATATTAACTCACTGGTGTTGGAGCATTTGCCTACTGTATAACAGCACCTTCCTCACAGGATTTCAAGGATCAAATAAGATAATATTTAAGTGCTTAGCACAGTGCCTGGCCCTGGCTATTTTAATGCTTACTCCCTTCCCTATATGACTTCTTTTATGTTATTAAAAAATGAAAACAACTGGTAACTTTCTCATTTGATCTGATAAAAATCAACTCTATTAAAAACTCACTTTTAGACATAAAGACTGACCTAAAGCATTATATCTACTGCTACAACCACAGGGTCTTTTTTCCCAAATATTTAAAAATTTTAATAGTGTTTTATTTTTTCAAATACATGCAAAGATAGTTTTCAACACTCACCTTTGCAAAATCTTGTGTTCCAAATTTTTTCCCTCTCCTCCCCCTTCACACCTCCCCAAGACAGCAAGAAATCCAAGTTAATTATGTGCAATTCTTCTAAACATATTAACACATTTATCATGCTGTGCAAGAAAAATCAGATCAAAAGGGGAAAAAATATGAGAAAGCAAAAAAAAAAAAAACCAAGCAAACAAAGAATTACAACAAAAAAGGTAAAAATAGTATGCTTTGATCACATTCAGTTTTCATAGTTCTCTCTCTGGATGGAGATGGCTCTTTCCATCCCAAGTCTGTTGGAATTGCTTTGAATCACCTCATGGCTGAGAGAGCCAAGTCCATCACAGGACTTGTTATACAATTTTGTTGCTGTGTACAATGTTCTTTTGGTTCTGCTCACTTTGCTCAGCATCAGTTCATGTAAATCTTTCTGAAATTAGCTTGCTCATCGTTTCTTCTTCTTCTTCTTCTTCTTCTTCTTCTTCTTCTTCTTAAATTTAATAGCCTTTTATTTACAGGTTATATGTATAGGTAACTTTACAGCATTGGCAATTGCCAAACCTCTTGTTCCAATTTTTCCCCTCCTTCCCCCCCACCCCCTCCCCCAGATGGCAGGATGACCAGTAGATGTTAAATATATTAAAATATAAATTAGATACACAATAAGTATACATGACCAAACCATTATTTTGCTGTACACAAAGAATAGGACTCTGAAATATTGTACAATTAGCCTGTGAAGGAAATCCAAAATGCAGGTGGGCAAAAATATAGGGATTGGGAATTCAATGTAATGGTTTTTAGTCATCTCCCAGAGTTCTTTCGCTGGGCATAGCTGGTTCACTTCATTACTGCTCCATTGGAACTGATTTGGTTCATCTCATTGCTGAGGATGGACAGGTCCATCAGAATTGGTCATCATATAGTATCGTTGTTGAAATATATAATGATCTCTTGGCCCTGCTTGTTTCACTCAGCATCAGTTTGTGTAAATCTCTCCAGGCCTTTCTGAAATCATCCTGTTGGTCATTTTTTATAGAACAATAATATTCCATAATATTCATATACCACAATTTATTCAGCCATTCTCCAATTGATGGGCATCCACTCAGTTTCCAGTTTCTTTGCTCATCGTTTCTTATAGAACAATAATATTCCCTTACCTTCATATACCATAACTTATTCAGCCATTTCCCAACTGATGTATCTGTTCAGTTTCCAGTTTTTTGCCACTACAAAAAGGGCTATTACAAACATTTTTGCACATGTGGGTCTTTTTCCCTCTGGGAATCACATTGGAAAAGATTCACTAGTAACCTCAAAATATTAAAAGACCCAGAAGAAGATCTCTGGTGGATTGGGTAGATTTAGAGAAAGATCTAGGCAAGATTTGTCTAGGATGAGACATCAGGGAAGAGCTTCAGAGAGCATACACCCACACTGATCAGTTATGATAACAAAATATAAAAATAGAAGCACATAATATGGTGGAAGGAGAATTGGCTTGGGCATTGGAAGATCTGGATACTAATCCCCATTTGACCATGAGCAACTATTTGTGACCTGGAACAAGTTGCTCAAACTCTTTAAGCCTCTGTTTTGTTTTTTTATTTTAATTCTATAAAATGAGGATTTTGAATCAAGTAATCTCTTGAGACACTTCGAATTCCTTGTTACTGCTAGACTTCTACTATGATAGGATTTAGCAGTCTTAGACTGCATGCCCCGAAGCCAGTTTTGGACTCTGCCCTGTCCTTTGGTTGGTTGGTCTTAGTTGTTGTCCTTCATTCTCAAAGGGGACTAAAATGACATCACTGTGTCAAAATTGAGTTACAGTGTGTCCAATTGTGGCTGATCAGACTAATACAAGCTTAGAATGCTCTGCCATAGGTTGGACACAAATAGTCCCTATGAACATTTGGGATGGCTTCTCTAACTTTACGCATCTCGAGTTTCTCCCCAGTTGTCTGATCTTTTTCAACAAAGATCATGCATTTGTCTCCGTTTGCTTTGTGATTCTCTCAGCATATTCACCCTGTCTGGCTTTACACCAGAATCTTGACTGTCTCCTTTCTTCCTTTCTCTGACTGGGATTGATGAGGTTTGTATCCCCTCGATTCCCAGTGGTGATGAAGTCAGTGGCAATAAAAGAGTTGTTAAAATCCCCTTTTGGTCGGCCCGCAGGTTCGGAGTGAAAGAATTCACTTATCCCAAAATATTAATGGCAAAAATGAAAGTTTATTGTTGGATAGAAACCAGTTTGCTAAGAGACTGACTTCCATAGTGGCAAAGTCCTGTTAGGGAAATGGAGTCTGGCACTGAGAAGAGAATGACTTCTCAGCAGGCAGGGTCCTTGGGCCTCTGCAAGGAGTAAGTCCAGAAACTGCCCTTTAAAAGGAGTCTTGAGGCTTCAGGACTAACGTTCCCAGGGCTAGATGCTTATCAGTTTACAGCCTGGATCTCCTGTTAGAATTAATAACACTTCAAAGGGGGACTTTTTGACCAGGATTTCTAATTGAATCAAAGGCTCTGGCATCCTGGAAAGATAACTTATCTGAGGGGATATGCCTTCCCCAGGAGGGGCTGAGACTCTGAAAGAGATCACAGATCAAAAGGAAATACAGTTTTAGAGTGATAATCTTAAAGGGAACACAGCTTTAGTAAAGGGAACAGTTTTCCTCCCCCTTCAGGATCATTTCTGATAGGTTTCAGTCCTACAGGCAGTGACCCAGCTCCATCACTTGTCTCACCTCCACAACCTCACTTGGCCCCTTTTCCCTTTAGCCACGGAAAAGAGCCATAGTTAGAACCTGCAGCGCTTCATGCTTTAGACCTGTGACCAGCACAGGGTCCCAGGGTTAATGCAGACTCAGGGTCAGACACTGCACTCAGACTTAGTGTATTCTTCCTTTTGCGGATGAACTATTCAGAAAGTTAAGATGAAAAGCTTGGAAATTTCTCCCCTGATACTTCAGCCTGTTCTCCTTGGTTCACCCAGCCTCCCATTAAAAAGAAGTTATTCAGTTTGCATCTTAATGCAAAGAGAGTAACTTTAATCCCTTAAATTGGTTGGTCAATCCTATTAAGCTATTTGTGGTTTATGGGCCTGGTCAGATCCCTGGTACAATCAGATAGGGCTCATTTGGCAGCTCTCTCTACTTTCCATATATTAAGGGTAAGTCTCTAATAGCCTGCCTCATTATATTTCAAGAGGTGGTTTTTGTTAAGACCTTCTATTAAGGAAAGAACTACCTTGTATGATAACAATGTGGCTCCATCAGAGTTAATTTGCTTCCTCCTCCACTTTCCTTGTTCCCCCCCAGAAAAAACACTGTAAAACCACATTTTCTACTTGTAACTTTAATTGCCTCATATGGGAGAGACTCTTTTAATTTCAGTTACACCAGAGGAGAGATTTACTTAGCTGTAAACTCTTGGTTTTCAGTCATTTTTCTCTTTTTTAATTGTCTACAGTTATTTTATTTTTTAATAATAGCTTTTTATTTTTCAAAATACATGCAAGGATAGTTTTCAACATTCATTCCTGCAAAACTTTGTGTTCCAAATTTTTCTCCCTTCCTCCCCCTTCCCTTCCCTAGACAGCAAGCAATCCAATATGGATTAAGCATTGGGATTCTTCTAAACATATTCCCACAATTATTATGCTGCACAAGAAAAATCCGATCAAAAGGGAGAGAATGAGAAAGAAAAAAAAGCAAGCAACAACCACAAAAAGGTGAAAATACTATTGTGATCTACATTCAGTTTCCACAGTCCTCTCTCTGGATGCAGATGGCTCTCTCCATCACAAGTCTATTGGAATTGATCTGAATTTAATCATTTTTCAATAGTATTACAGTTGGATTTTTGGTGTGTAATAAAATTTTAATGCCTTCTGTTTTTATATTACCTACATTTTCAAATGTATTCTTTCTTCTTTCCCTCCCAGAGAGCCATCTCTTGTAACCAGAAAGAAACAAGAAGGAAAAAATGTTCAGCAAAAATAACCAGCACTTTGAAAAAGTTTGATATTATGTATAATATTCCATACTTACAGCCCTTTATCTCTGCTAAGGAAGGAGGGAAAGAATAGACAGAGATGTTCTCATATCTCTTCTTTGGGGACAAGCTTGGTCATTGTAATTTCACAGATTCAGTTTTGATTATTGTTGCTGTCTTTTCCATTCACGTGGTTGTAGTTACTGTGCATGTTGTTTTGCTGGTTACTCTGTAATCATATTTATCATTTCACATAACCACAACCATCCTCCATCAATGAGCAAGGCAGCTAAGGTGCTGCTGCAATGGATGGAGCACCGGGCCCGGAGCCAGGAAAACTCATCTTTCTTAGTTCAAATCTAGCCTCATACTTACTGGCTGTATGACTCTGGGCAAGTCACTTAATTCTTTGTCTCAGTTTCCCCATCTATAAAATGAGCTGAAGAAGGAAATGGCAAACCATTCCAATGACACAAATGGGCTCACAGAGAGTTAGACATGACTGAAATGATTGGACAACAACAAATCATTGAGTACAAATCATTTTAAACCAATTATTTCTAGTCGTTTGCCACCACAAAAAGTGCTGCCAACAAATATTTTGAGGTGTACGAAGACTTCCACCTAACGGTGGACTCCCAGTCTAAAATTTCTCAGCAAAGTCTCCCTCCCCCGTTAAGCTTTGGCTCAGTCCTAGAGAAGTAGTCCCACAATCTTTTATGAGAAGGAATCCAAATAACTTCTCATGTGGAAAGCTCTAAAATTCTCAAATTAAAAGAACATTATCATTTTCTCTTTCAGGTTAAAATTAAATTGCCAGGTACCAAGACCTCTGACATCACTCTGGATATCCATGAAAAAATTCTTGATCTTCGTACCCCCAAGCAGTAAGTTAAATCTGGCTTCTAGAATAGTATATACCATCAATATGGTGTAGACCAGTGGTTCTCAAAGTATGGTCTAGACAATCCTGGGGATCTCTGAAACCCTTTTAGAGGCTCTACAAATTCAAAAATAATTTTTATTCCCAATATGGTAAATGTCTATAAATATAATCCAGATAAACAAAAACTCTTTGGAGAGTTCCTCAATCATTTTTAATAGGATAAAGATACTGAAAACAAAAGTTGGAGAACCACTGCTACTATAGACAATCGATATCTTTTTATTTAAAATGTATAGTGTAATTTTGTTTTGGCACCCAAGGAAAGGCCATGTCTATACTATGCCAAGGCATCCTACTAGAAAATGAACTTTTTAGTTAGTCAGATATTTAGTTTACCTAATGTCAGCATATCTGGAAGACTTTAGATTTCTTTTTTTTTTAAACCTTATCATTTAGCTTACGATGCAATTAATTGACCTGTCAGGACCAATGCTAAGTGAAGATACTTGAAAGTTATTAATCTTTGTACGTGAATTCTTATAAATTCTCTACTGGAATAGCGTAGATGGAGAATCCGGTTTTAAAGTTTGTATGTATATTCATGGTTACATTTTATTAGCATCAGCAAAGTCCAATTCTATCAGCAACTGCTTGAAACAAAAATGTTAAGAATCACATTTTGCATGATACTTTTGAAACAATCATTTCCAATGTAGCCTTTCCCCCCATCTTCTATCTAGTGAACCTTCAATTGTAACAAAGATTAACAAAGAAAAAGAAAAAAGCAAATAGCAAAACTGACCATGAGCCTTATCAGTACATGCAGCCTTCTACCCCTTCACATCCTAGGACTTCATCTCTGCAACATTCACCAAAACATTCACAGAATTAGAAACAAAGTAGATGCCATCAGTTAGTGAATGGCTAAATTGTGGTCCATGGATATAATGGAATGATACCATATTGACAGAAATGTCAAATGTGAATAATTCAGGGAAGCCTGGGGAGGCTTAAATGAACTAATGCAGAATTAAGAAAGAAGAACTAGACAAGCATTATATATAATGACAATGACAGTTTAGACAGAAAGAACAACACAATGAAAACGAGGGCTGTGGCATTATTATGATCAAGCTTAGACTCAAAGAAGAAATGTGAAAACGCTTCTCCATCCCTTCTTTGCATGGGGGGGGGGGACTCTGTGTAGCTATTGTCAGATGGGGTCCCTATCAGCTTTGCTGAGTTGCTTTTTTCCCTCTTTTTTAGTTCTTTGTTATAAGGTAGGGTAACCTGGGTAAGGGAGCCAAGGGATGCAGAGATTTAAAAAGGAAGAGAATGTAAAAACAATAGAATCAATGAAAAAGAAGGCTGAAAGTGTAATGCCGGGGAAACTGAGGCAAGATAGAAATTAGAGGTATTTAATATTTTATTTAAAAGGGAGAGATTTACTGGGATCAAATGGATCCCTGGTTTGGTCCCAGGGCTGAATGAGACTATCATGTCCAAGAATCCAGCAAACAATGCGAGTTCTCAATGACATATATACATGTGGCCCAGACACAGGGGTTAGACTGAGGCAGGGGTGGAGTTAGGGTGCTGAGAGTGGAAGAGGACTCTGACAGGGTGGGGTGAGCCACTGGAGATGGGGATGACATTATGTCTCTCAACGAAGACGATATCTGATATTCTAATAGCTTGGGATGGGGAGAGGAATTCTGATATTCTAAAATATAAGATCTTTTATCCTTATCAAATATTCTGATTAAGGGGGAGGGATGGTTTTGCAGGATTGAGCAGAACAATATAAACTGAGGCAGAACAATTAGGGAAACTGAGGCAGGACCGAGTCAGGATAATAAAAGAGAACCGTGGCGCACCAAAAGAAAAAGAAGAAAGGCTAAAGAAGATTCGAATGAGGTTTTCTAAGCATGTCATGCACATTAGTGTCCTGGTGTAGTCAACTCTCCATTATCTGAACTTAAGATTCTCCACCACTCAAACATTGCTTTCAAAATGTTCACTGATGTGAACACCTATTCTGCTTCATTGCTTTCAGCAGGGAATTCTTTGAAACCCAAACCAACCATCGCATCTCAGACTGGTGACATGAATCTCTGCTGGTGTCCAAGTACATCATTGTGAATTTGACCATAATCAGGAAAAACCCAGTGATCCAAGCTGAGGAGCTACACCACACTTGCTCTTCATTAATGCAAATAATTGAGAGCTTCCTGTAGTTTGACACACCTTTGAAACAGCAAGCCAAAACTCAGAGGCTATTTACAGTTTGTCTGAAGTTTAAGTTCCTATAAGGGCTCTAGAAAATGCACATATGTTGCACACATACATTGTATCTAGGATATACTATGATATATTCAACATATATAGGACTGCTTGCCATCTAGGGGAGGGGGTGGAGGGTGGGAGGGAAAAATCAGAATAGAAGTGAGTGCAAGGGAGAATGTTGTAAAAAAATTACCCTGGCATGGGTTCTGTGAATAAAAAGTTATAAAAATAAAAACAAACAAACAAACAAAGAAAATGCACATATGTTTATCATCTGGATATAGAAACTAATCACTTCCCTAATCTACTAAATATGTGAAATTAAAACTACATAATATGAAATCTGGCCATAGCAAGGTTGATCTATGGCATTAGGCTCACTAAACCTGAACCATGCAACTCTAAATTTTGTGTACAGTTTTTGATTTTCATATTTGAATATCATGACTAATATTTACATAGTTTCAGTAGAGAAAATGTTAAATATTTGACCTTAGATTATGGAACAGAAACTCTTTTAAAACATTTAATATTTTATTTTTCTCTAATTACACGTAAAAACAATTTTAATATCCTTTTCAAATTTTGAGTTCCAAATTCTCTCCCTCTCATTGAAAAGGCGAGCAATTTGACAGAGGGTAGAGATGTGTAGTCATGCAAAACACAATTCTATGTAAGTCATGTTGTGAAAGAAAAAAACAACCGAAAAACCCCAAGGAAGATTTAAAAAGTAAAGAAAAAGTGTGCTTCAATCTGCCTTCAGACTCCACTAGTTCTTTCTCTGGAGATGGACAACACCTTTTATCATATGTCCTTCAGAACTGTCTTGGATCATTGTATTGCTGAGAATAACTAAGTTATTCACAGTTGTTCTTCATATTATTATATGAATAATATACATATATATATATATAATAAAATAGTATAAATGTAGTATTCCTGCATACAACTGAACAGAAACTCTTAAAGAACAATGCTTTAGCTCTTCAAGGATTCATAGTTTCCTGGGGGCAGGGGGTTGGAGTGCTTCCACCATCACAGACTTGCAGTCCTTCTGTAACTTGGTACATCATCTTCCAGAGTATCACCTTGTGGTTGACTGAGTGATGAATCCATCCAAACATGTGGAGACCATCAGTCACATTGCTCCATACTTAGGGACAAAGTGAAGGGTGAATCTTACCTAAAGACAACGTCCAAGTCAATTTTATGGTACAAATGTGATTCTATGGTGAACTGAGCATTTGTTTTCCTTCGTTCTGTTCATATTTTATTGAGTGACTGCTCTGTGTAGAAAAACAAAGATGGTTAAGAGGTATTCTCTGCCCCATGTTGGTAGTACTTGAGCTTCATCTTGGAGGAAGAGAAGATTTTACTTGCTAAATATTTAATAGAATTTTGTCACGCTTAAATATTAATTTTAGTTTGGTCATTGCCCAGTAAAAACAACAAGCAAATGTACTTCTCTCCTAAAAGTCTAAATTGGTTGAAATTACCAAAGCAGAAAGAGTAGTTAAGCTCTATCATTCTAACAGGAGCTGTCCATTGGAGTGGGTCTCTCTAGACAAAGAAATCCATGTTATCATCGACATTACTACTTCAGCTAATTTTTTACAGTGGATATGTACTGATTCTGACTGAAGAGAATAATTGACTCTACTTTTGAATTTTAGGTTTTCTTCTTAAAACATTATTTATAGGATAAAAGCTAAAGAAAACCCCACTTTTAACAGAACCTAGATTATGAGCAACAGATTTGAAAAGGTGCACGTGTATATATCTGCTCACTGATTTCTTTTGATGCATTTTTATACGAATCACAGCAACACAATTTTACAGATCACACAAGTGTTTTTGTTTTTTTCTGGGGCAAAAGCATTTGCTGCCTGAAGAGGGAGTTCTTTCTCCTAGACTGTAACTTTTCAAGTAGCTAAAGCCTCACAGAAAAGGTCACCTTTAGAAACTTGAGCTGTCCAATCAATATTTCTAATGAGAAAGAGCTCCTGCACTTAGGTCTGCATAGATGATTGAAGAGGGAATTGATTCGCAAGTGTTTTGTTTTTATAAAGTAATACTCAATTCAAGCACTCAACTTAATACTTTTTTTTTAAATAGCATTTTCTTTTAGGGATTGGAAATCTTGTAGCCTCTAGATAAAAAAAATCATCTGTCCATGTTGTTTTTATCAGAGAAAACTGAGCCATAAGTGCTGCAAACATTTATTTTTCTTTAGAGTCTTCTGTTTGCCAGGCCCATGCATAATTCAGACACACAGCACTATGACAGAATGATGGCTGTCTCATCACCCACATTGCAGCTAAAGTGCTCCATGCTGGACAACTCGGCCATTAACTGCAAACAAATCCAGAAATCTATCAGGGAGATTTTTTTTTGATCAATGTTGAGTCAGAAGAGCCAGAAGCAAGAAAATAGAAGCACTTTCATTAGTCTGGTATTGTAATTAAGCCAAAACCGAGCCTCAATTGTTAGCTCTCTGGTGAGGACTCGGGCCGCAGTGACACGGAACCTTTCAGACGTTCAACTTTGAGCCAACGGGCCTGGTCATCCCAGGCCAATGAGTTGACTCATCCCATTCCTATGCTACTATGAGGACTAATGGGGCAAACCAGTTTATTCTTGTACATATTAAGCACTTGTAATGTACAAGACCCTAACTTTAACTTCGAAAAATGTACATGTCGTATCCCCAGACCTGTACACAGATATAAAATGCAAGGTAGTGGGTTGGGAGAAAGGGGAGATTCAAGACCAAGTACTCCCTTGAGGAGGAAGGGAGTCCTCTTGTAACTGGATGCTCTTTCAGAAGAGATGGTACCTGGGATTCATCTTGAAAGATAAGGTTTCTGAACCAAAGATGAGGAGGGAGTGCCTTCTAGGCATGGGGGATCCAGAGAAGTAGGAGACAGCATATCAAGCACAGTTCAGAATACAGGATGGCTAGGGAGTAAGCCTGGAAAAGTAGGCTGGAACCAGATTGTGGAAGGCCTTAAAAGCCGGCCTGAGGAATATGCATTTTATCCTAGAGGCAGTAGGGAGCTACAACTGATTCTTGGGGCAGCTAGGTGGCACTGCACTATACAAAGCACCAGGCATGGAATCAGGAAGACTCATCTTCCCAAGTTCCCATCTGGCCTCAGACACTTCCTAGCTATATGATCCCAGGCAAGTCCCTTCAGCCTGTTTGCCTCAGTTTCTTTATCTGTAAAATGAACTGGAGAAGCAAATGGCAAACTGCTTCAGTATCTTTGCCAAGAAATCCCCAAATGGGGTCTTGAAGGATTGGATGCGACTGAAATGACTCAACAACTTATTCTCGAATAGGGAAATGCCGCAGTCAGAACAATATCCTATGATATATAGGAAGTACTGGAGAGAAAGGAGAGTGGAGGAGAGGTTGAGGCTTAGGAGACTTTTATAATAGTCAAGGAGAAAAATGATAAGGGCCCCGCTTTGTCAGGGGAGGAAAGTGAAAACAGAGATATTGTTGAGTCACTGGAGTTTGTCAAGAGCGGATTTGGCTGGGGAAAGGAAGAATCCATGATCCTGAGATCATACACTTAGAACTACAAGAAACATTGAAGGTCACATAGTCTAACCCTCTTCCCCCCAATTTTATAGACTAAAAACTGAGGCCCAGAGGGGAGAAATGTCTTGTCTAAGGTCACACATAAAGTGATAGAAGATGGGATTCAAAACCAGGCTTTCTAAGTCCAGAGCCGGCACTCTTCCCTCTATGGAAAGGTTGAGTTTGAGGTTTGGCTAGAATAACTATATGATGCTGTCCAGAAGACAATTGAAAAATGTGGATTTCAAGGGAGGGAATATGCATTTTTGAAGTGCTTGTCCTACCTGTGCTAAGCACGTTTTACAAATATTATCTCATTTGATCCTCCCTATAACCTTGAGGTAAATGAGTGCTAATTTATAGTTGGGGAAATTGAGGCAAACAGAGGTTAAGTGACTTACTTGCTCAAGGTCACATAGCTAGTAAGTGTATGAGGCTGGATTTTAACTTATGTTAAGGGAGTCAAAAGACTCCAGACCCAGAACTCTATGCACTAGGCCACTTATCTGCTTCTGGGGAATGTTAGTTTTTTTTTTTTAATTAAAGTTTTTTTATTTTTCAAAAGACGTGCAGAGATAGTTTTCAGCATTCACCCTTCCAAAACCTTGTGCTCCAAAATTTTCTCCCTCCTCCTCCCCAAGACAGCAAGCCATTCAATACAGGTTAAACACGGGCAATTTCTCTAAATACATTTTCACATTTGTCATGCTGTGCAAGAAAAATCAGATCAAAAGGGAAAACAATGAGAAAGAAAAAAAAATAAACCAACAAATAACAACAACAACAACAAAGGTGAAAATACTATGCTTTGATCCACATTCAGTCTCCATAATTCTCTCTCTGAATGCGGATGGCTCTTTCCATCCCAAGTCTATTGGAATTGGCCTGAATCACCACATTATTGAAAAGAGCCAAATCCATCACAGTCGATCATTGCATAATCTTGTTGTTGCTGTATCCAATGTTCTCTTGGTTCTGCTCACTACATTCAGCATCAGTTTCTGTAAGTCTTTCCAGGTTTTTCTGAAATCAATCTACTCATCATTTCTTATAGAATAATAATATCCATTTCATTCATATACCAGAACTTTGTTCCTTGCCGCTACAAAAAGGCCTGCTACAAACAGTTGGCACATGTGGGTCCTTTTCCCTCTGGGGAATGTTTGTTACTGGGATCTGGAAGTCATCTGTGTAATAATAATGATAATTGAACCTATATAGGAGATGACATTACAAAGACAGCTTGTAGAGAAAAGAGGACATAGGACAGAAGTTTGTTTGGTTTTTTTTTTGGGGGGGAAGCACACTTAGAGAGTGCAGGATGATGATGAATTGGCAAGGGATACTGAGGACAGAGATTTGAGATGAACCCACAGTTAAGGGACAGTGAAGGAGACCAAGAAAAAGTTTTCAGAGATAGAGGAAAATCAGGGGGAGGAGAGAGAATTCAGAAAGAGGGAATGCTCCCAAAAAGTTAAGGGGAAAGACAACTGAGAAACAAATGTCAGCTTTAGTAAGCACAAGGTCTTGGGTGATCTTTAAGTAGGCCCATTAAAGAGATGACTTGCATAGGAAGCCGATTGCAAGGGGCTAAGTGGGGATCAGTGGAGGCATCGGGTGGAGCAGATACCTCCTTTTAGGAATTTAGCTGCCAAAGGGAGTAGATATATCATACTTTGTGGAAATGGCAGAGGCAAAGGAGGATTTTTAAAAACAGACTTTTTAATTATAATTTGTTTTTACATCCCCTAGATTTTCCTCTGTATCCTTCCTCCTTTCCCTTTCCAGAGAACCATCCCTTATAACAACACAAAAAGGAAGAAAGAAAGAAGAGAAACAAGGAAAGGAAGGAAGAACAGAGAGAAAGAAGAGGAAAAATTAGGAAAAGTAAACAACACATCCAAAAGATCTACACTGACATACAGTGTCCCACACTAAGGGAATCAACCTCTGCAGAGGCAGAGGGAAAACTGTCTTTACTTGTCTCTGCCTTGGGATAAAGTTTGGTCTTTCTAATTTCTTAATATTCAGTTCAAAGGAATGTTTCTTGAAGAATATGAAAGCCATAAGCATGTTTGTAGCAATCAGGGAAGGGAGCAGTTGCTAGGAAAGGAATGAAAAGGAAAGAATTATTAAGTAAGTTCCTGAAAGGGAGGAGATCAGATGAGATTGAGATTACAAGGGAAGGCTTTGGCCTTCACTAGGAAGGCCAAAGAGGGAGAGGTTGACTTAAGATATCCAGAAGATATTTCCAGTTATATCTGAGGTATAGAGAAAGGGCAAGAAAGGATGAGGTAGGTATAGCTATTATTAGCTCCATTTTACAGAAACCAGGGCTCAGAGAGGTTGTCTTTCTGTGGGCCTCAGAGTAAAGAGCAGGTTTATGAAGAGTGAATTGAAGGAGAAGTCCGAGGTCCAAGGATGGCAATAAGTTAGGCGAGTTTCAGAGTTGAAGATCTTGGAGGTAAAACCGCCTTTTAATCCATGCCGTACATACATACAACTTTAGGATGTGACTCCTATGAGTGGTTGGCGTACAGTGGAAGTGGAGGTCTTGGCAGTTAACAAGGTTAGCTGGGTGTTCAAATGGTCATCAGCATGAGCATAGAAGTGATTAAGGATAAGGACAAGAGTCTGGGTGGAAAGCAAAGCCGAGAACTGAACTTGCTGAGGAAGGAGAAAGACGCAAAGGGTGGTAGATGGTAGCTGCCTACATCTGGACAAGGTGAGCTAGCTGGAGGACATGAACCTCAACAGAGGAGAATGGCACACAGAGGGTATGAAAGAGACCGTGGGCAGTAAGACATGATGGCTGTCTCCCCTGTCCTTCTTAGCGTGGCGATATCAGAGGAGTAGCCAACATTAAAGAAGGGTGATAACATGTTTAACTTATATTGGGGAATGGGGAGAGAAGGAGGGAGGGAGAAAAATTGGGAACATGAGGTTTTGCAAAGGTGAATGTTGAAAACTATCTTTGTATGTATTTGGAAAAACAAAATACTATCTAAAAAAAAAAAAGAAAAGTGATAAGGCTGATTATGGGAGGAAGAGAACTAGCATGTTACTAGACAGGGATTCCCGAGGATCCATCAGTGGGGTATCATGGAGGCAGAGGATAGAGATTGATGTGGTTTAGGACTAAGAGATAGTAGGGAAGAAGAGATTTGGTTTAATCAAAAGTTACAGTTGGGATGGCTCTGTCATGAAAACTGCAATCTTAGCCTGAGGATGTGTTACCCAAACTTCACGACAAGTTATTCATCAGTTAAGTGAAACCTCACATGTGAATCTTCACCTCACTCTGATCATTCATAGTTTCTTTTCTCTGAATTTCTATGAAGGAAATAACTTCTCATTTTTGTTTCAGTTTTAAGGAACAATTTCTAACACGTTTATTCCTATATTTTAGTAAGCTGCTCCTGCACCTTCCCCATCCTGTGGACAGCAAGACTGGCAAAGCAAGTTTTATCACAGAAACGGAGACCCTTGAAGTCATCTTGACCATGAAAAGAGAGTTTGATTTCATTAATTTTTTCTGAAATCATAATGGGGTAAGATAAGACAGTGTCCAGTAAGACTAGAAGCATCATCAGAGTCCTAGGAAAATTCCTTGTATACTCAATGGTTCTGCTGGCGACAAGACCATCCATTTACTGGGGTGATCACTAAGGAACTGATTAGATGTCAACATGATCAATGTAGTATTTAGAGCAATGGAAATATTTAGACCATAAAATTCATTTAGACAACGTTTTGTGGACTCAAACCAATGAAAGATGCAGTGACATAAGCCATTGCTCAAAAATTGGCCTTTAGGATGGCCAAAACAAACAAAACCAAAATAAAGTGGCCTTATTTCTTTGCTATTTGGTTAAACTATATAGATTTGGCTTATGATAAAGTAGTTGAAATGTTCTTACAGTTGGTATACAGGTTGTCCCAAAAGTTCTAGTGCTGATAAAGCTTAAAAATTTAAAACTGCACTCCAACTCTGGGGGACATTCTGTTTATAAGCATTAATGTTTTTATCACACGAAGCTGTAATCTTTGAGTGATTTGGATCTGTTTGAAGTATTTATTATTAGTTGCATTTAAAAAACATTTTTTCTAGGCAGCCTTATAATTATTACTAGTGCCTTTTTTTTGGGGGGGGGAGAAAATCTCTGTGTTATATTGTGGTTTTTTGAAAAGAAGTTAGAGAGACAAGTGGCAGTCCTATGAATTGTCCATGTCTCCCTCATTTCCAATCCTTCTTCATAATTAGTGATGTGTGTTAGTCTTTTGACCCTGTTCTTGTTAACTGTTCAAGTCTATCTCTAGATAAAAATGGCTCCCCATCAGTCAGATCCTTCAGTAATAAGTTAGCAATAAAAGAAATCTCGTCTTCCAAAACGGGCACTTCTTCCATGTTTTTCTTCAATCTCGAGAGTAAATTGAGAAAACTGAAAGTGAACAATTGAGCAATGATCATCCTTCTCTCACAAGTGCCAGGGGAAATCAGGACTCCACAGATGTGTCCTGGAGATAGCTTGCCCCTTCAGCCGAGGGGCCAGCAAGGATCTAGGCTGTGATTAGGTCAAGTAGAACCAAGCAGGACTGGGACGATGATCAATTGGCTGTGCTTAAGCAGGAAGAGCTCTCTGGAATTTAAAACTGAAATAAGCTTGGTAACTGTCTTCTGAGGAGACAAAAGGGAAGCAAAGATTAAGTGGCTAAGTAGAGCGGGAGTTATTTAAGTCCCTGAAGTGATTTGGATCAAAAGGGTAACCTACTCTCTACCTGCATTGTGGTTTTAGCATTTCTTTTTAATCTAGGCAATATTTTAAGAGTTTATTTGGATTATGCCCCAAAGTATAAGCTCTGGGTAAGCATTTCTCTCCTCCAAAGAATAGCAATGAATCAGTGGGAAATATACTACCCCACCCCCTATTTTATGTGCTGGTCCTAATTAGAAGGACTATCACTCAAGTAAGGTGAGCTGGATGACTGGGTACACTTTGTCCCTGGAAGAGAAGACAGCATTTCCAGGCCAAATTGCATTGGGCATTGCTTATATGGTTCTGTATTAATTATGTAATGAAATTGAGCTTCAAGAACAATGTAATTTAGTTCAGTGATTTATAGCCATCTAGAAATCATCCTACTTCACTGTCCTTGGGATCAGAAGTAGTCATTTTTGACAATTCAGAGGACTTGCTATTTTTAAAGAGAAATATTCAGACTTTTAGAGTGATAGGGTTTATTAAGCAATTAATGGGAATTTTAAAGTCCCCTACTGTGTGCCAGGCATCATGCTAGGAGCAGTTTCTGGCTTCAGTATTCTTTTCAGGGAGACAACATGATCATTTATCCTTGAGGAACTTCTTCAGAGCCCTGGGATAAAGTGCCACTCTATTTTCTATCAAGAGAAACTCAGAAAATAATTTTTTTATTATAGCTTTTTATTTACAAAACATATGCATGGGTAGTTTTTCAACACTGACCCTTGCAAAACCTTCTGTTCTAACTTTCCCCTCCTTCCCTCCACCTCCTCCCCTAGATGGCAGGCAGTCCCATACATGTTAAATATGTTAAAGTATATGTTAAATCCAATATATGCGTACATATTTATACAGTTATCTTGCTGCTCAAGAAAGATCGGATCTAAAAAGAAGGTAAAAAAACCTGAGAAGGAAAACAAAAATGCAAGCAAACAATAACAGAAGGAGTGGAAATGTTATGTTGTGCTCCAAACTCATTTCCCATAGTCCTCTCTCTGGGTGTAGCTGGTTCTCTTGTTGAGTAATCGGAACTGATTTGGTTCATCTCATTGTTTAAGAGAGCCATGTCCATCAGAATTGATCATCATATAGTATTGTTGTTGAAGTATATAATGATCTGCTGGTCCTGCTCATTTCACTCAGTATCAGTTCGTGTAAGTCTCTCCAGGCCTTTCTGAAATCCTCCTGCTGGTCATTTCTTACAGAACAATAATATTCCCTAACATTCACATACCATGACTTATTCAGCCATTCCCCAAGCAATGGATATCCACTCAGTTTCCATTTTCTGGCCACTACAAAAAGGGCTGCCACAAACATTTTTAAGCAAGTAATTTGAAGCAGGTTCAGGACTGGAGAATCCTGTCTCTACTGGGACCATGCAGAATTCACTACATTATATTAAACCACAAAACCCTTTCAATGCTGGGCCACCATGGAACCAAAATTGGACCCCAGAGTCCCTAGGTGGTCACTGTAACCCGGAATGGGGACCCATGCTGACAAAACATCTCTGCAGTATACACATATAAGTGTCCAAGCACAAAAAACAACTGTTGGTTCCTGGGTTAATGTCTAGGGTCTCCCCTAAAAGGAGACAGGAGAAAGCTACATGATATATGATATAAATCAAGTATGGAACAGCTATTTCTTTCTTCCACAAAAAAGACTCTCAAGCATGATTGACAACAAGAGTAAAACCCTTATACATAAAGCAGTGACTTAGAATCACTATCATGTTCATTTGGAAGATTCATAGGATGATAGATCAAGATAGATCCAACCGCCTCATCACACAGATGGAATCTGAGGCCTGGAAAATTAAATGATTTGCTCAAGGTCATACAACTATTAAATGTTACACTTTTGGGGTTTGCTGATTCGGCTTTTCACCTGTGATTCCACTCTGTACTGTCTTCTAGCAAGCCAGGCCTGTGTGCCTGCTGTGGGCCATCTTGTCCACAAAGGGGCTTTTCCTAAAGTATGGCCAACACCAGCTAAGGAGTGTGGGAATTCTTGAAGTAATCACTCCTGAGAAGTCTAGTTCTAAGAATCATTGTTCTGATACTTATGCTCAGGTTAAAAAAAAACTCAAAGAGAAGAGACGTCTAGAAGCCCAACATCCTAACTTGGGCATGTGTGTTTGGAAGCACACTAAATTATGGAAGTCACATAAAGAGAATATGACTTATATTCTGAGAGGAAGGAAGAAACAAAGAAGAGATTTTTCTTTTAAAGTCTACTGAGTGGGCAGCTCTTGCTAATTCAGTGGCCAATCCTCTTTCATACAGTTTTAATAAAGCTCTACCCCCAACCCTCTTGCACTCTATCCAGGATTTTCTACGTCATCCCAGAAAACCATCTCCTTCCATATTGAGCCCATGTGTCCCTGGACCTATCCCTACTCATGCTCCAGGGGATGACCATTGTCATGTAGGGATATGCAAAATAAGTACAGGTAATTTGGGGGTGGGATGGGGAGGAGAGACATGTTCATAACTCTTGGGACTGGGAAAGCTAAAGATCTTAGAAACAGATCCTTTTTGTGACAGATCAAACTCCGCTCATGCAAATCTAGAAAAGAGAACACATGGGAGCAATTTCCTTCTTGTCACTAATTTTTGGTGAACCTTTTCTACTGTATAGATCAGAGGTATCAAACACACCGCCTGCAGACCCCATGTGGCCCACTACACTCATGAGTGTGGCCAGAAGGAGATTTAAATGGAAGTGGGAATTATTTAACAAGATAAATAAAAATACAATAAAATAGAGACAATCTTACATTTTCCAACTAAATCAAAATATGCTGTCTGCGGGGATTGCTATGTGTGGATTAGTGCCCTGCTCTCTCCCACCACCTTTCTATTTGAGTTTGAAACCACTGATTTAGAAGGCTCAGTTCTAAAGTCATAACTTGAGCATATCACTAAGCCTCTTAAAGGAGCCTTCTTTAAGAGTGATTATTCTGTCCTATAATCTCCAGGGGTATTTGTGTAGGCCTGTATACGCTCTGATTAACTTTTGGCTTCCTAATTCCAAACTTGAACATTTCAAGATAATGTATTTTAAGAATCTTTTGATTGCATCATGGATTCTTCCATTTAATCCCATAATGGAACCATCCATCAGTTCTTAGAATGGCAATTGATAATTTGTAAATGACTATGAAGCAACAAATTCTAGTATAGGATCATACTCAGTCAACCTTCTAACTGTAAATGCTCACGGAGGTAACCGAAGTAAGATAAAATAAAAAGCATTTCTAATTCTGTAACCCATTGTTATCCGAGCCAGAGTCCTATTGATGGAGAGACAGATCTGGATGCAATTTTAGGGGATCTCTCCCAAAATCAATCTGGTGCATGGTTTCATTCAGATAAACCTGGAAAATTAGTGTCTGGCTTCCTTCATTCTCCCTACAAGGACTCTTAGCTCCCCTGCAAGCACATAGGTTATTGACAATATGACTTTTATTTTATTTAGCTTTTATGTAATCTAACAAAAATATAGAATGGGTATGAATGTATACAACCTGTGTTTCCCCTAAAAAAGATGGAAAAGGCTTATCTGTGTGCCCACTACATTAGATTTCAGTTGTTTGTATTCTGGTATTCCCCTATTCAAAGGCTAAACAGGAGAAGAAAGAATAATCATGTGGGTGAGAAAGGATCTAAGGGCCCAAAGAGATTTATGGGAATTAAAAGTCTGTTTAATAGAAGTTTAAAAAAAATAATATTATTTGAACTAGGGTTAGGGTTAAATCCAAATTCCCTTTAAATGAATCAAAAAAAATTTTTTATGGACAAGGTAATGGAAGAAAGTCTCTCAGGTAGGAAGAACAGAAATGAGAAATGGGGAAACTAGAAATACTCTCCGGCCTGGTCTAGATCTGAGAGAAGAGGAGGAAATGGTTTCTTCACTCAGCCATCAAGGAGCCAATAGAAGAGTCATGTGGGAGGAGGGAAGGGGAAGAATGGGAGGGATGGAAAGGGGATGTAAAAGGTCACTCCTTCTTTAGAGAATGGGGAAGGGTGCTACAGAGAACACATTTCCTTGGTGGGAGGAAGAGATAGGAGTTTTATAATGGTTTTCATTAGGGAGAAGTGGGAACCTCAGGAGACCCCCATTTATGAAAAAAGACCATGCTTCCCAAGTATATATTCTACACCAGGAGAAGTGGTATATTCTCTCCTGGGAGTATCTAGAGTCACAGTGAATGGGTAAACATGGATGTAGAGGCAGGCTTATGAGAACCCAGATCTAGGACTGGAAGGAACCCAAGAAACCATCTTGTTTAACCCCCTCATTTTACAGGTGAGAAAACTGAAGTCTAGCGGAGAAGTTACTAGCCCAACATCATACAAGTAGTAGCAGAGCTCAAGACTCAGGTCCTGTGATTCCAAATTCATTGCTCTTTCCTTCTTAAATGCTTATGTACTAGGTGTTGTGCTAAGAGATGGTGTTACAAATGAATGTGAATTAAATAATTCCTGCCCTCAAGGAGCTTACATTCTAATGGAGGAAGACAATACCTAAAAATCAGATGGAAAGAGGGGAGTTGGGGAGGTTTAGTAACATGACTAAAGATATCCAGAAAGTGCTATAGAGGCCTGGAATTCAGTAAGGTAGAGCCAAATCTTGTCTATCAAAACCCAAGAGGTTGGGGGGAAGGGAGTCCAATTTTCTAGTGGGGACGGAAGGGAGATGATGCCCTGGGTGTAGATGGTGTGATTAAAGATGTCTAGAAAGTGATTAAGGCAAGAGTGTGCAGTAGGACTGGCCTCTCTGACTCAGTATACACAGGGTGTATATACTTCATCATTTACCTCCTTCATGAATTAAGATATCTGAGAGTGAGACTTCTCAAAAAACAAAAACCCAAAGCTAAACCAACAAAATGATGAGGAAGGGGAAAATAGACAAGATCCAAGATTGTATTAATGAATCTAGAGCATTTAAAAAAGTTCCTCAAGCTATTCGTGTGAATAAGACAGAATCAGGAGATAATACATTTGGGTGGATTTAGAACAATAATGACTCTTTGGGTTCAATCATTTAAATAATGTCTTACAGATCGGGATCACTTTTTGTTAAGCTACAGTATAATGTTAGAACTACATATAGTCTAATGTCCCCATTTAGAAAAACCAGAAGTTTTTCAAATCTAATTTGTCTAAGTCCCTCCCAAGTTTTCTTTGTTTTCTATTTTATCTTTCAGCTAAATTTACCCAGCACTGAAAGAGAAATAAATAGAAACTCCATTATTTTAGAGATGCTATAGACAATGAAATAATATCAGTATTAAACATAAATGACCCAAATGGCATAGCATTTAATTCATAAAGGAAAAATTAAAGAACAATACAATAAGCGTAGGCAGAAATAATATTAGGGTAGGTGAAAATATGACACCCCAGACTTTAGGCAAATCCCTTGTTTCCCTTTGGGTCTTAGCTTCTTATTTTATACATTAGTCATTAAATAGTTTATCTCTTCCACAAGATTAAAAAAAAGTTCAGTGATCTCACCGTCATACACATACAAAGTCAATTCAGTCTTCCATGAACAACCCCCATTGCCTGAAATCAGTGCCTTTTTCTCCCATCTGTTTTGTTGTTGTTCAGTCATTTCAGTCCCATCCCACTCTTTGTGACCCCATCTGGAGTTTTTTTTTTTTGGCAGAGATACTGGAGTGGTTCACCATTTCCTTCTCCAGCTCATTTGACAGAGGAGGAAACTAAGGCAAACAGGGTGAAGTGACTTGCCCGGGTCACACAACCAGGAAGTGTCTGAGGCTGCATTTGAACTCACAAAGATGAGTCTTCCAGATTCCAAGCCCGGTGCTCCATCCACTACATCACCTAATTGCCCCATCTGTACTCAGTTATTTACTTTGCTTGGATGTGAGTGAGAGCTTCTTCTACCTCCCTGATCCAGCTGACAAGAAGCTGTTTTTCTGGGCATGACTGGGACTTGTCTCCCTTGGAGAAAAAAGTAAAAATAAAGGCAAAACTTTGGGGTTCAAAGATGCCATTGTACCTGGTATCAGGGAATTGTGATCCATACAGACAGACCAGGGTGGAAGTCAGAGAAGTATGTCTCTAGGGAGGCGTGTCTTTGGGAAATGATGCTTCCACTGGTGTTGGATTTGTTTGAAAGTGGTAATTATCTTGTGAGTGATATACTTAGGGCTGCCATTTTGACATAAGATCACAAAATGTTAAAGCTTGAAGGAACTTTTAGAGACTTTAGTCCAATCCCCTCAAGCTGGGACACAAGATCATAGAATTTCATAGTTGTAAGGGAACTGAGCAGCTGTTCATTTCAACCATACCCCTGGAAGGAGCCCAATTCCAAAGCAGAGCTGTCAGCCACCCTGAGCCATGATTTCAAGGCAGTGTCAAAGTCATCTCCTCTGAGGATTATTTTATTCCAGTAGGAAATGTTTAATTTGGAAAAGAAAAGAGAAGACTTAGGTGGAAGGAACATGCTAATTATTTCTCCTGTGAAAGACATTAGACTTGTTCTGCTTGGCCCTAGAAGGTAAACATAGGATGGACAGAAGTTTCAGAGACAAGCAGGAGTTAGGGACAGAGTGTTGCTTGAAAAATCTGTGTAAAATGACCAACATTTTGGTTTGATTTCAGAAGGGCCTGGAGAGTCGAACATGAACTGATGTTGAGTGAAATGAGCAGAACCAGGAGATCATTATATACTTCAACAACAATACTATATGGTGATCAATTCTGATGGACATGGCCCTCTTCAACAATGAGATGAACCAAATCAGTTCCAATGGAGCAGTAATGAACTGAACCAGCTACACCCAGATAAAGAACTCTGGGAGATGACTAAGAACCATTACATTGAATTCCCAATCCCTATAATTTATAACTCAGTTTCCTCATCTATAAAATGGCAATCATAACGGCCCCTCCCTGCCAGAGTTGTTGTGAGGATCAAATGAGATAATAATTATAAAACTCCCAGCACGTTGCCCGACACATTGTAAGCTCTGTGTAAATGTTAGCCCTAATAGCTATAGCTATAGTCAAGTCTTCAGACTTCTTCTTTTCCTTAACATAGTGGGGAAAAACAACATCCTAATGCACCAAATCCATTTTCTGTTATCCTGAACTTTCTTTGTCAACCTCTGCTTATTCTGAACACTAGTACTTTTGAATGAAGGAGAGAAGCACATATTAAACCCTGGCTATGTACAAGGTACCGTGTTATACTTTCAGTCTATTGGTACATGTGCCACGCTTTTGTACTCCCCTGCTGTCGTCTGACCTTGCTCTCATTTTCTATATTGGGCTTTAATAAAATATCAGTTTTCATTACTTTGTTGTGTTCCTAGCAGATCTCGAAGACTTATAAGTTGCAGAACAGTTGCCAATCTGCACTGGAGGAAATACCTACATTGATGAGATCACAGATTTAATGGAATATTAGACAGGCAAGCCAACTTAGCTGAAGTAGGAAAGCATTGTGAAGGAGAGACAGAAGACAGCATGTGCCAGACAAGTCCAACCACTTCTACCACTTTGATTTTTACTTCCCCTTAGCCCTTAGTGAAGATAGTCCAGGACCTTGAGCCAGAGACCTGGAAACAGCAGCTTTCCCCTCTTACCTCATCCTCAACCCCTCCACTCCTGCTAGCCCTACTTTTGTTCCATGTCTCCCAGCCATCAAGAAAGGTAGCAACCCTTCTTCAACAAGAGATCAGCCATTCCCTACCCTTCCCCCAACCATCAGCCACCAACTGAGTGCCAGCAAAAGGTAGGTAAGCCCATGAATGGCAGCATTCCCAAGACCATGGACTCTGCTTTTGGAGCCATCATTCATAAAAACAGTCCTTGTAGAGGTAGTGTAGAGTACTGGCTAGCTCCTTGGAAGGCCTTGGGGTCAGCCAGAGTCAGGATAAATTAAAGTCCTTGGTCTTTAGGGGGAGAAGTGAAGGAGGCAGACAAGCAAAATCCTGGATTTTGGAGTCCAGAGTCACCAGCCTCTCTCCTCCTCGTCCTGCCGCCAAGTGACTCTGGCCTCTGTCCCTCTGGTCCACCGGAGCTCCAATGCTTGCCTCTGGTTATCTTAACCGCAAACATTCAGCCAGCACCAACAGTAAGAAGAGCCATTTATCCAAACATATGCTAATAGAATCATTGTCTCACAACAATTAAATAATTAGCCTTAAATGCTCGGTTGTCTGATTCAAGCACCTTTTAGGAGTTTCAGCCCTCTACAAGGTAGGACCTCAATTGCTTCTGAGGGTGTTACAGGTCCACTGCCTCAGTTGTCCCATCTACAGAAAACCCAGAAGACAAAGTTCTATCAAAGTCCTTGGCGCTGTCTAGTTTCAGCATCAGAAATTGATATGATTTCCTCAATGGCAACAGCATTAAAGAAGACAAAATTACTCTCTGCCTTGCTGCTGCACCCTAAGAACAATGGGGCCATTTTATCCGCCCTGTAGGTTTTTCTACTCAGCGCAGTGCCTGGCACATGGTAAGACTTAATAAATGCTTTTTCATTCATCTACTCATTAATTTATCCAGTCATTCAGAGTAAAACTTGGGAGATTCAGCCCAGGATTTGAACATATCTTTTCAGAGGTTAACTCTGCAAATGACACACTGATCATCCTCCTTGACACAGAGATTATGCATCTACTTACTTATTAATGGCATTTTCCTCCAATGGAAGGGAAGATTCTTGAGAGAGGGCAGTGTTTTAGTTTTGCCTTTGCTTCCAGTGCCAAGCAATGTCTCACATGTGGTAGACACAACATATTTGTGTCTGTTGATTGAATGAACACGTCATCTACAGTTTTGATATGTATGCCATCCATGACTATACCTAAGTTATTGTTTAAATTGTTAAACAATACAGGATCAACACAACACAACACAACAACAACACAACACAACAACAACACAGGACATATCTGTGGGGCACTCTACTGCAGACCGAGTCAAAATCAACCTATTAAGGACTACACTTTGGGTTCAGATATTCAGATACTGGAGACCGAGTCAATATCAACCTATTAAGGACTACACTTTGGGTTCAGATATTCAACTGACTCCAAATCCTTCCAATTGTACTATTTTCTAACCCACATCTCTCCATCTTTTCTACGAGAATAGAATGGTGGACTTCATACAATATCTGGCCAAAATTCTGTAAGCCAGCTGGTTTCCTGTGATATATTTGTAATGTCCACAACTCCACACCAGAGGGCATTCTAAGGTATCCACCAATCTCCCTCTTCCTCAGTCTCAGAAGAGTTGGCTGTCACTCATCCCTTGACTTCTGCCCAATCTCTCAATTACTTGAGTCAGTCTAGGGGGCAAGTCTGCTTCCTCTAGTTAAGTCTTAGTATTTGTTCACCATTATTTCACTGACCCTCCCCATTTCTCCTTTATCTGTACGTGTTTAATGACAATAAATCATACTCCACTCCTAACCCAAATGGTTCTAAGACCCTATGTGTGTTCCCAACAACAATGCAGATCTCAACCCACCCCAGCCTGTCAATCCTAGGTGCCTCTTGTCCATATCTATTTTTCCATATCTAATCAACATTCTTGGGGCCTTCCCCATCTCCTAATTCGAATTTGATTTCTCTCAATTACATGTAAAAAAATTCTTAACATTTTAAAATCTTGAGTTCCAAATTCTCTCCCTCTCTTCTTTCCTCTCTCATTGAGAAGCAATCAAATTGATTATATGTGTGTAGTCGTGCAAAACATATTTCCATATTAGCCATGTTCCAAAAAAAGCAAGAATAATTAAACTCTTTAAAAATCTGCTTCAATGTGCATTCAGACTTCATCAGTTCTTTCTCTGGGGGAGGATAGTTTTTCTTTTTCATCACAAATCCTTTGGAATTATTTTGTATCTTTATATTGCTGAGAAAAGCTAAGTTTATTCACAACTGATCATTCTGCCATACTGCTGTTATTGTGTTCTCCTGCTCCTGCTCCTTTCATTTTGCATCAGTTTATGTAAGTCTTCCCAGGTTTTTGAGAGCGCCCTGCTCACCATTTCTTATAGAACAATAGCATTCCATCCACAACTTGTTCGGCCATTCCTCAGTTTTTGGACGTCTCAATTTCCAATTCTTTAATGCCACAAAAAGCTGCTATAAATATTTTTGTTCAGATGGAGCTTTTTTGTTCTTATTTGATCTCTTTGAGATATAGACTTAGTAATGTGATTGCTGGGTCAAAGGGGATGCAATTTTCTCATTTTCCCTTGGCATCATGAATATAAATAACAGTGGAGCATATAGACAATATTCATGTTACCCTTCACTCTTACCACATGACCAGCCTATTTTCCTTTTTTTGTCAGTCATGTATTTCTTTGATGACATCCTTTCAGCTGTCTTTGATTCATAATTCCTTGTTTTTGATGTGTTGTAGCCTGCTCACAGTCACCCTATAACTCTCCATTGCCCTTCAAGTGAACCTCAATTTCATTGTCTTAGATTCTAGTTTTATGTGACTTGAAGACATAAAACTACATTGGTGGAATCTGGATGATAAAATGATAAGTCTTTGTTTCAGAGAGAAGCTTGGGGGTCAACAAAAATCCTTTAATCAATTGTGAAAGACTTAGCTACTCTGATCAATAATTCCAGAGGACCCATGATGAAAAATGCTATCCCTCTCCTGAGAGAAAATTGATGAACTCTGAATACAGATTAAAGCATACTTTTTTTTTTAAAGAAAACTTTATTTTTGTTGTTTTATTTTGTTTTCTTTTCCAACATGAAAATGTTTTACATGACATCACATGTATAATTGATATCAAATTGCTTGCCTTTTCAAGGAATGAAAAGGGATAACAAAGATAGAGGGATTTGGAAGTCATTTTTTAAAATGATCATTACATTTTTTCATATGTAATTGGGAAATATGTAATGGAATAATTTTTTTTAAATAATTTTAAACTTTCCCAAAGGAAATCAGCCAACTCATCTTCTCTTGTTTAATTCTTGACCCAATTCATTATCTATTTGCAGTGTTTATCTGAGATATAACTTTTACATGAATATATGCATATGTGTGTGTGTGTATTGTTGTTCAGTCATTTCAGTCACGTCCAAATCTTTGCGACCCCATTTGTGATATTCTCGCCAAAGACACTGCAATGGTCTACCATTTTCTTCTTCAGCTTATTTGAGAACTGAGGAAACTAAGGCAAACAGGATTAAGTGACTTGCCCAGAGTCACACAGCTGGTAAGTGTCTGAGGATGGATTTGAATTCACAAAGATAAGTCTTCCTAACTTCAGACTTACACTGTACACTTAAGTGTCCTATATATTTATGCATCTCTCTATCTCTGAAATCTAACAAACCATCCCTCTCCAAGTGAGATTGTGATTTCTACATCAATGGGAACAAGACAAGGACCATGACTGAATACTTGCTGCTTGCCTCACATATTCTCAAGAAGTTTATCAGACTAAAATTATGCCCATCTTCCTCTTCAAATATCTCTGGTCTAGTCTAGGAATATGAGTCTACTTCAGAAGAAATCCCACTTCCCAGGTAGTTTTTAGGGGAGAGGGGCTTACACGCAGCAGCTTAGCTCTTTCTTACCAAATGCTTGTTATTCAAAAGACTGTCACAAATAGCAAGTTAAGCCATTTGCCTAAGAAATAAATATCAAATGATTTCTATAGATTATGCAAAGAATATATAAGTAAAGGAACTCTTTAGCTGGGAGTGAGATGACATCTTAGTTTAGACCCAAAAAGAGAGCTCTGTTTTGTCCAAGAAGATTCATTCTAGAATTCCCTAAAAAGTAAAGTGGAAATCAGAGACTTGTTGAGGAACTGGGTTTACTTGAAGCTATCTTCTCTGCTTCTGTCTCTGCAGCCCCAAGCGTATCTGTCTCTGTCTCTATCTATCTCTGCTCTCTCCCTCTCCTTTCCTTTCTTTTCTTCTCTCTCTGTCTCTCTCTCTGCCTCACCCCTCTCTTTTGCTCTTTTGGTCTCAATCACTCTGTCTCTGTCTCTAACCCTAAACCCTAACCCTAACTCTAAACCCTAACTCTAACCCTAACCCTAACCATCTCCATCTCTCTCTCTGTCTCTCTCTGTGTCTCTCTCCTCTTTCTCTCTATCTCTGTCCGTGTGTGTGTGTGTGTGTGTGTGTGTGTGTGTGTGTGAGAGAGAGAGAGAGAGAGAGAGAGAGAGACAGAGACAGAGACAGAGAGACAGAAGTGAGATGAGATTCTGTGTCTGAAGGGGACCACTGCCCACATGGGGTATGAGAAAGGGAAGAGCTGAATATGGAAGCTACCTCTTTCCTGCCTGATACTCCAACCATAGAAGGCCCAAGCAAGTTTTCCAGTCCAAAGGCGGCTGAAGAAAGTGCTAGTTCTACCACTATCATCTGTGAACTTGAGGAGGACCAAAGGTCACTGATTTAAGGGGACATGCTTTAGCTTGGAGAATTCATGAAAGTTTGTTAGAGGAAGAAGCGAACATTTTGCATGCCATTTACTAGCAAATGCTTTCTAGATAGATGGGGTTTTTCTGGGTGTGATCGAACTAGTAAAATGAAAGACAAACAATGCACAAAAATTATGGAACCTGGCAAGATTTTTGGAAATCTATTTGGTAAATGGCCATAGCGTGAATAAGCATTCAAAGACTGACAAACAGGTGTTTTTCACTCCTGAGTCAGTGGGGGTGGAGGGAGGAGTGATCTTGTGGAGCATTTCTCATATCAATTGTCTGCAGCCAGTGAGATGGTAGCAGCACCAAAATCATGGCTTCCCAGATTTCCTTGTGTACAAAATGGTCCCTCTGATATGTCCAAGTTTCATTTCCCCCTTTCTCAGGGACTCTAGAGCAACAATTGGATAAACATGGATGACAGAAGATAGAATTTGAATGCCTGCCCCTTGTTGCTCAAAATCTTAGCAGGGTCTATGAGAGAGAGTCCTCCTCTGTTTCCCCAAGAACAAGGAGACAGAAAAGGCTCTTCTTTGGCCGGATGGTCACTACCTATGCGCAGTGGGCCTCAAAGTGTAGTCCAAAGGATTGTTGGGGTCTCTGAAACTCTTTCAGAGGGTCTACAAATTCAAAATTATTTTTTATTTCTAATATAGTAAATAGCTATAAATATAACCCACGTGAACAAAAACTCTTTGAACAGATCCTCGATAGTTTTTTTTTAAACAACATGAAGATACTGAGAACAAAGGTTTGAGAACCACTGACCTAAGGAATCGTGATCTTGTGGAGGTGAGGGCCTTCCCAGCCATTTAGGCATGAGATGGGAAAAATAGAGGGACAGCAATAGAGCCTTGCATGCATACAGAAGGAAACGTTGTATAATAAGTAAGTGATATAAATTCAAGCATTCTAACCTTAACCCAGGCAAGCTTCCCTTATCTAATTGCTACATACTGAGAAAGAACAGTGCCTGTTCTCAGAAGAAGAGCAGGCAGACACAATAGGAGTCTTTGAACAGGAGGATTAAACCTCCCTTAAGGTTTCACACATCAGTGCAGTTAGGATTGGGGGGAGAGCTAGGGGAGCTTCATCAAACATTCACAAAGATGGTAAGGGAGGAGGCTTCATCTAACAGCACACAAAAGCGAGAGAGAGAGACAGAGAGAGAGAGAGAGAGAGAGTATGTGTGTGTGTGTGTGTGAGAGAGAGAGAAATAGAGAGACAGAGACACAGAGACAGACACACACACACACACAAAGAGACACAGAGATACAAAGACAGAGAGAGAGAAAGAGAGAGAGAGAGAGAGAGAGAGAGAGAGAGAGGAGAGAATGTGTGTGTGAGAGAAATAGAGAGAGAGAGACAGAGAGACAGAGAGACAGACACAGAGAGAGAGAGAGAAAGAGACACAGAGACACAAAGACAGAGACAGAGAGACAGGGAGAGAGAGAGACAGAGACAGAGACAAAGAGAGAAAGCTTTGTGAGATTATGGGTAGATGTGCATACACGTGTCTCTTCTGAGAGCAATCATTGCCAACCTGTTCACATGAACAAAGGAAGGCTAACACTTGTAGTGACGATAGTCTTAAATAACAAATGTATCCTTCCATACAGTCTATGGTGAATCATGGGAGCCACTAGCATTATGGGGTGGGCTGAAGTGGTCACAGATTAGCTGGCCCCTGAATCCTTCTATGATGATGGTTATGGTGCAGAATTGACATGGTACGGCTGTACCAAGCCTCCATCTTCAGGGATTAGACCAACCTATACAAAGCTGTCATTTTCACCTGATCTCTGTATCTGTGCAATTGTCTGCACATTGACTAAATATGCCTTTGTTATGTGTCTGCTTGTGACCCATGTGTCTTATCTGCTGCGTGCAGTTCTAATAATAAAAATAATTATCATAATGGCTGGCATTTATAGGCTTGAAAGTTTCCAAAGTTCCTTAGGTATATTATCTCATTTAATCCTCACAATAGCCCTGGGAGGTAGGTGCTATTACTGTACCCATGTGGATGTACCATGTACCTGTAGACATGCTGGGTATAATTACTTGGAATTCTACCTTATGCCAGTTGATAGATGTTTCTGACCTATACTTAGAGACATATGCTTGATTTATTATACTTAGAGGCAAATGTTTGATTTGAGAGCTTTGCTAATTCTTTGTTGAGGAGAGGATGTAGGGTAAAAAACAGCCGGTGAAAGATCTCACCTCCCATGAGCCCCCGGTCAGAAAAGGCTTTGGAATGATGTTTCCCAGCAGGCTGTGCGAGGGGGCATAGGTCACCATACTTTGCAGTTTGGGAAGTTTAGAGGAGGCTGCGATACATTTGATGAGAGAGGGATGTAACTAGGGGAAACACCAATGGAAAAGGGAAGGGAGTGGGAGTGGAAACAACAGTAGCAAGTTGGAGGATAAGAAGTCCACTGCAGGAAGCAACTCCAAAGGGCAGTGAGATCATTCTGCAACAGACACTACTGTTGCAGATGGTATCTCAGCACCTTCTAGGAGTCAGCACATAGTGTGCCCATCCTGCAGTCAGGAAGATTCATCATCAAGGTTATGGAATGAAAGAAAATAGCAGGAGGGCAGCAGAAGTCAGGAAGAGGCTTGTATTTTCTCCAAGAAATACTGGTTAAACATTGGAGATTTGAGCAGGAGAGAAAGATCGGAGGCAGGGAGAACAATTAGAGAGCTATTGGAATAGTCCAGGGGAGATGTGACAAGCCTGAACTAGGTAGGGTCTGTGTGAGTGGAGAGAAGTGGAGGGGGGGGTGTGTGTGTTCTGGAAGTAGATTTAACAAGACTTGCCTATCGATTGGATGTGGAGGTGAGAGGCATTGCATCAGTTGCTAAAGTTCCCAACACCCATATCTAAATGGAAGCCAACTATTATTCCCTTGATAAGTATCTACCAGGTATCTTTAGACTCACTCTCTGATCCCCTCTGTCTTCCCCAACAGAGCAGGAGGAAGTTATATCAGCAAGGCCTGGAAGGTGCTAAGGAGCCATCTCACCATAGGTTAGTGAGTAGTCTCTGTTACAGAAGGCTTTGGCTGCCCTTTGGGGCTCATCCTTTCTGCTTTTACCCAGCCTCTGGTTGTTTCCACTCCTGCTCTTGGTCCCCTTCCTTTCCCATTGGCCTTTCCCCTAGTTATGAGGCATCCATCTTCTCATCAATATTTTCCTGTTCGGGGAAGTCATTTGCTCACCAAAGTCTTCCAGCAATTTCCTTGAAGCTGCTTAGGAGTCTATTTCAGCACTGAGGTAAACTTCAATTCATCCTAAAAACATATATACTCTAACAGGCCATCATAGTACTTAGTCAACTTGGATGCTAACAAAAAAGTTAATAAACAGTATGCTAACAAATGCCAAGACCCCTATATGGTGGGTGCTGCTCTCTTAACCTTCAGGGAGCACTTTCAGGTCTCCAAGGCCCTTGACCCTCATAACAGCCCTGTGGAGTAGATGCTGTTTCATCCAAGATGGAGCCTGAAACTGAGTTCAGTTAGATAAGGTGACCAAGGCCAACCAGCTTGCAAGAACCCATGGTGTGTGGAACCCAAGTCTCCATGACCCCAAGCCCTACATCCATCCACAGAGCCTTTTCGATCCTAGGTGCCTGATGCATGTGGCAGCTGCAATAAAGACAACGTACAAGTACGATGATATTGTCAGCCTATGAAGGGCAAGTTTTGAACCCATCAGTTTTTTCAACCAAAGCTTTGTACTGCGGCAACAACCCCAGTGAACATTAATTTTCCTCTTTGTTCAAGTTCATTATGCTAGCTCCTTCACACTATTTTCTTTGCTGCTCTGATATTTTTCTTTCCTCATCCTTCCTTGACATGACCATCCCCTCTAGCTATTTTCTCTACTCCTTTTCACTCCCCAACTCCTAGAAAAAACAACCAGCATCCAATTTCTACCTTCTTTTTCCTCGCTGTCCACAACTCCTCAACCCCTTGCTGTCTGGCTTCCACCAATATGCTGAAATTGCTCTCATAGGTTGTCAGAGAACTGCCCTATCTGATTTTTTTCTCTCTTCACTGTCCTTGACCTTTCTGCAGCATTACAGTATGGCACCTCCTGCTGGATATTGCTACCTGGATGACCCAGAGGCATCTCAGACACATTGAATTAATGAAATCTCTTCTAAACCCACCCCAGCTTCCCTATTTCTGTTGAGGGTACCACCATCACTGAGATACGTAACCTTTTGAATCATCCTTTGTTCTTTACACCAATTTAAAGCCACTACCCACCCCCATATCCAACCAGTCGCCAAATCTTGTTAAATCTTCCAGAACATGTCCCCCCTCCACCTCTCCTCTCCACTCACATAGGCCCTGCCTAGTTCAGGCTTCTCACCACTCACCTGGACTACTGCAGTAGCTTCCTAATTGGTTTCTCTGCCTCCAGTCTTCCCTGTCTAATACATCATCTACACAGCTGCTAATGCTCCTCTCTTGCTAAAATCTTCAGTGTTTAGCCAGTATTTCTTGGATAAAATACAGAACACTCAGCCTGACATCACACATCCTTCTTAGTCTGGTTCCGATCTACCTTTCCACCCTTATCTCACGTTGTTGTATCCTGCTTTCTAGAGCCCCCATGCCGGGGTGCTTAAAATATACCGTCTTAATGGAGAAGTGATGAGGCGGGACTCCTGAGAACGGTGGGAAAACGGAGTCCATTTATTACAAGGTCTTTCCCCCTTTTATACCCTCATACCCTTAAAGTAACAAAACATTGGGTATGTGCCCAGTATATACTGCACAAGTGGGACCACATAAACAACTTGCTATTGTCCGGAGTTTGCCACCTACTATCCCTCTGCTTCAATCTCAACACAGTTGTCGTGGTCCCCTGACTCCTCAGGAAGGCTGAGAGCCCTTAGGGGAGATGGGGAGCTGAAGCAGACATTGTTAGCAGGTTCCCTCTGGGCTGAAGGGTCTTATACGTCACCCACAGTTCCCCCACTGACTATGATCCCCTACATCATATGACTTGATTTTCTTTTCATGCATTAGTTGAACTGGATCATTAGCTATTTCCCCACTTGACATCACATCTCCCAGATCACAGGCTGTCTGTCCCACTGTTCCTAGAATTCTCTCCCTCCTCCCCCTCTTCTTATTTCAACCCCCAATTTCCGTCATGGCCAGCTCAGGAGCCCTCTCTAACAGGAAGCCCTTTCTGCCCCACTCCCCAGCTAATTAGTGTTCTCCATCCTCTGATTGCCTTGCATTTATTTAACTGTGAACATTCAATCTCTCTTCCTCTCACTCCCTCCTCCTCCCCCAGACCCCAGTGAAATGAAAGCTCTCTCCAGAGGAGGAATGATTTTCTATTTCTAGCACCTAGCACACTGGCACATAGTAGGTACTTAACAAAATGCATGTTAATCTAATGTAGGAGAAAATGGCCATAGCTGGGTTTTTTATTGGAGGAGTCTTTGTAACCTAATAATTCTGTGCTTTTGTACATTTGTTTATACTTATCTTTGCTTCCCTAAATTACAGTAATTTGGGATTGTTTATCACTCCTTGAAAATTCAAACCTCTTTCTTAGTTGCACTAAAAGCAAGAAAGGGGATAGAGCAGACAATTTCTATTTTTGCCCAGACCTATAATTTTAGAGCGCTGAGCCTGGAATCAAGAAGATTTTATCTTCTTAAGTTCAAATCCAGCCTCAGACACTTGCTAGCTGTTGTGATCCTAGGCAAGTCATTTAATTCTGTTTGCTTCAGATTCCTCATATGTCAAAGGAATTGGAGAAGGAAATGTCAAAGCAATCCATTCTTTTTGCCAAGAAAATCCCAAATAGGGTTATGAAGAGTCAAACGCTACTGAACAACAACTGAACAACGATTTTTTTAGTGGGGCAGGAAACTTTCTCTCAATATATGTCTCTGAAATTAATAATCATTTTTTCATTTTTCTTTTTTTAAGTTTTATTTTAATAGTATATTATTTTTCCAATTACATGTAAAGACAATTTTAACCTTCATTTTTGTAAGATTTGGAGTTTGAAATTTTTTCTCCCCCACTCCCTTTCAAGCAATTTGATATAGGTTAAATATGTGCAATTCTTTTAAACATATTTCCATATTTCTCATGTTGTACAAGAAAAATCAGATCAAAAAGGAAAAAAAACAATAAGAAAAAAAAATAAGCTTAGAGTTCCTTTTGAGAAGAACCAAGTTCATCCCAGTTGATCATCACGTAATCTTATTGCTGAGTACAATGATCTTCTGGTTCTGCTCACTTTACTCAGTATCAGTTCATGTAAGTCTCTTCAGGCCTCTCTGAAATCATCCTGCTGATCTTTTCTTATAGAACAATACTATTCCATTATGTTCATATACCATAACATACTCAGCCATTCCCCAGCTGATGGACTTCCACTCAGGATCCAGTTCCTTGTCACAACAAAAAGGGCGGCTACAAACATTTTTGCATGTGGGTCCTTTTCCCTCTTTTATGATCTCTTTGGGATACAGACCCATAGTAGCACCGTTGAATCAAAGGGTAGACTTTTGGGCATAGCTCCAATTTGTTCTCCAGAATGGCTGGATCAGTTTATAACTCCATCAACAATGCATTAGTGTTCCAATTTTCCCACATCCTCTCCAACATTTATCATTTTCTGTCATCTTAGCTAATCTAAGAGGTGTAAGGTGGTACCTTAGTTGTTTCAATTTGTATTTCTCTAGTGAGCATTTTTTTCATGTGACTAAGATGGGTTTAATTTTTTCAGCTGAAAATTGTCTGTTCATATTCTTTGATCATTTATCAATTAGGAAATGACTTGTATTCTTATAAATTTGACTGAGTTCCCTATATATTTTAGAAATAAGACCTTTATGAGAAACACTGGGTATAAAAATTTTCTCCCAGGTTTCTGCTTCTCTTCTAATCTTGGCTGCATTGGTTTTGTTTGGGCAAAAAACATTTTAATTGAGTGTAATCAAAATCATCCATTTTGCATTTCATAATCTTTTCTAGTTCTTTGGCCATAAATCCCTTCCTTCTCCACAAATCTGAAAAAAAAACTCCACAAAACTACCCCTTGTTCTCCTAATTTATATCTAAATCATGAACCCATTTTGACATTATTTTGATATAGGGTATTACATGTTGATCAATGCCTGTTTTTCTGCCATATTATTTTCCAGTTTCTCCAGAAAGTTTTGTCGAATACAGAGTTCTTATCCCAGAACCTAGATTCTTTGGGTTTATCAAACAGTAGATTACTGTAGTCATTGACTATTGTGTCTTGTGAACCTAACCTATTCCACTGATGTACTGCTCTATTTCTTAGCCAGTAACATGATTTTGATGACCACTGCTTTATAATATAGTTTTAGGTCTGGTACAGCTAGGCCATCTACCTTCGCATTTTTTTCCCATTAATTTCCTTGATATTCTTGATCTTTTGTTTGAAATTAATAATCTTAGAGAGATACATAGGGAACAGAGAGGATAATTGATATGCCAAGATCACACAGTCGGTTTGTGTCAGGAGCAGGATTTGAAGGGTTTTTCCTGACTCTGAGACTCAGGGAAAGAAATGCCCAACTGTGCCTGGGATGGGTCTGAACTGTTGGCATCCTCTACCCTTTCACAATAGTCCTCCTAATGATGACATTGAGATAGCAATACCTAGTTCCAAAGAAATATGTGACAAATTCACAATGGCCATTGTCTTTGCCAAAAGGAAGGTTTATTTAAAAGAGATTACAGACCCCCAAAAAGAGGTAAAATAGGCACCAGGAGTGGTAAATATGAAACAGAGTTGGAGGAGTATGTAGTTAGACTAAGGAAAAAGACAAGTTCCCCAAGGGAACTCACAATTAATCAGGAGAAAGGAAGACTGCATGACGTGGGAGTAAACCATTGACTGGCAGGTTAGACTGACCAGAGTTAGTCAGAGTAAGGAGAAAGACATCATTAAAGGGAAGGCACTATGAGGGGGAGGGAGTACATCCTAGTGGGCTTAGTCCTGAAGAGAACTTAGCAAAGATCTTTGTCATGATCAAATCTTTTATAGGGAAGTCAAACTTTGGGATTTTCCAGGTGTAAAGGCAGGAGAGAGAGGGGGTAATCGAGGAGGAGAGGAAGTGCCGGGGAGCTCAAAGGTGGACAATCGAGTTAGATTGAATACACCTGGCAGACCAGTTCTCGGACCTATCTAAATGTATGTTAATCGATAGCCCAAAAGGTTGTTTGAAGATACCCAGAGGTTGGGTGATGGACCATGGAGGTTGATAAAGAGTTCTTTCCTAGATAGTCTGGGAGTTTTCTGATAATAGCTTCTTCCTGACAGAGGAATAGAATAAAGCCACATCACTGACTTTTTGCCCTTATAGTCACAAGGGCAACTCCATCCCTGCATGCTAACCCTAGGTCACTCACTGAGACCAGGAATAAGATAATAACAACCTGTAAGTCATTTACTTGAGACTCAGTTTCCTCCCCCATAAAACGTCTCTTCCAGCTTTAGAACTATTATCCTATGACCCAATGTGTGACCCTAGGCAAGTTACTTCCCCTCCCTGGGACTCAATTTCCTTCTCTGCAAGATGAAAGTATTGAACTAGATGGCTTCCAGCTTTAGAGCTAAGATCTTAAGAGCACTAGACCAGTCCTATTTCCCAACTCTTTTCAAGGTTCCCTATTGAGTCTGTGCCATTGTCTGGATTAGCATGGCAGATTCTCAAAGACTTAACCATGATGGAAGGAAGTGGGATAAGAGCTTGAGAGAAGTAAGAGCACTGGTCTGCAAGGTAGGGAAAATGGGGCCTTTGCCCAATTCCATGGGGAGGATGCTCTTTCACCTGTCTGTCTGTCTGCCTGCCCGTGTGTCTGCCCTTGGCCAGGCATCTCCTTGCCTGTGATTTTATTTCACCAAAAGAAGGCAATCTCTTGGGGGGCTTGAAACCAACAGCCTGGGAAAAAGGGGGGCTTGTTATTGGTTGAGGAAGCCAGCCTCAAGTCCTTGCAAAGAGGAACACAGCATTATTCACTGTGGGGAGAAAACTAGCAGCCTGAATTCCAAAGGAGAGATGGAGGACGGCCTGACATCAGAGAAATGGGATCTGGGTTGGCATGGCAACCACAAGAGTTACAGTGCATTGTTTGTACCCAGAATTTAAGAGATTATCCTTGGACAAAAAAAGAAAGTGTCACCCCACCTGCTTCAGCCTTACATGGACATCAGTCATCTTTGGATTTGCTCACTTTTTATTTGCCACCTGAATATTTGCTAGTTTACCATATTCTACTTTTTCCTTCCTTCCTTCCTTCCTTCCTTCCTTCCTTCCTTCCTTCCTTCCTTCCTTCCTTCCTTCCTTCCTTCCTTCCTTCCACCTTCCTTTCCTTCCTTTCTCTCTTCTTTTCCTTCCTTCCTTTCCTTCTTCCTTTCCTTCCCTTCTCCCTCCCTTCCTCCCTTTCTTCTTGCCTTTCTTCCTTTTCTCTCTTTCCTCCCTTCCTTCTACCCTTCTTCTGCCCTTTCTCCTTTGTTCCCTTTCTCCCTCCCTCCATTATTTCTCCTTACTTCCTTCCCTTCCATCCTTTTTCCTTCCTTCCTCCTGCTCTCTCCCTTTCTCCAATTATCTTTTCACTCCTTTATTTCTTTTCTAGCATCTGATCATCAGAAGGAACCATTTTCCTAAAAAAAAAAAAACAATAAGGAGGGGAGTGAGGTGCAATTGCTGCCTCTGTCCTAGGAGGAAAGCACTCCCTCTTCTTTCTGTAGTAGTATCAGAAGACCAAGCAGAAGACTGGCTAGATCATTTCCCCCAACCCAAGTCCTGCATTTGATAATCATAGACCCACAGACGGACAGCTGAAAGGGATCTCAGAGGTCATCTAACCCAACTTCTTCATTTTGCAGAGCAGGGAACTTGGGTCCAAGGAAGGAAAGCAACTTGACTATTGCCACATAGGTAATGAGTGACAGAAGTGATGGGGTTGGGATAACAATACCTAGATCGAAATAAACATGTGACATTCACAATGGCCGTTCTCCTTGCCAAAAGGAAGGTTTATTAAAGACATTACAGACAAAAATAAGAGGTAAAATAGGCACCAGCAGTAGCAAATATGAAATAAAGTTGGGAGAACAAATAGACTAAGGAAAAAGACAAGTTTCCAGAGGAACTCACAATTAACCGGGAGAAAAGAAATACTGCCTGATGTGGGAGTAAACCATTGACTGGCAGGTTAGACTGACCAGAGTTAGCTAGAGTAAGGAGAATGGCACCATTAAAGGGAAAAAGAGAGTACCTCATAGTGGGCTTAGTCCTGAAGAGAACTTAGCAAAGATATTCATCATAACCAGATCTTTTATAGGGGAAACATAGCCTTGGGATCTGCAAAGGCCAGAACTCAGTAGGGAGGGTCAGAGAGTTAGATGGAATGTATGTGGAAGACCAGGTCCCAGACCAACCTAAAGATATGCTAATCAATATCTCAAAGGTTGTTAGAAGATGCCCAGAGGTTGGGGGAATGGATAATGGGGCTACTAAAGAGTTTCTTCCTAGGTAGTCTGGGAATTATCTGATAATCGAATTATCTGATAGGAGTTTCTTCCTCATAGGGGAAGAAAGCAAGTCACATCAGAAGGAGGATTTGAACCCAGGTTATGTGACTAGTGACTATGAGGTGAATTAGACTTGGGCCTTATCTATTTAGGGCTCCATCTTTTCCCTGTCAAATACCTACCGGTATTTGGTCAGTGGTGGAGTCTGTGTTTACAGCTTGGAAGACATCCGGTCTTTTATTGGTCCTTGGTAAAAGGAGAAAGTGTCACTATTGAAGTTGATGTCTCTAAAGAACAAAACCTTTCTGATTAATCAAACAGGTCAACAAGCATTTATTATATACCAAATGCTGAGTTAAAAAGAAGCCAAAAGAAAGTCAGCCCTCCCCCCCCCCCTCCGTTCTACATTATAACTGGGGGAGACGGTACATGAGACAAAGCTGAAAGGGTGGGGGAGGACTTGATACCTGCTGGGAGAATATTGAAAAAAGAACTACTGCCTAGTCAAGTATTTCTTCTCATTTCACTGATGGGCAGCTGGGAGTCCCAAGGGGACCACTCCCAGGCAGAACACAGGGAGTCGATAAAGGCATTGGAGACAATACTTTCCTCTTCAATTCCTGGCTCCTGCCTGTTGTAGAAACAACCATCACCATCGCTACTATGAGACCCCATTGAGATTTATTATCCTTGGTTTTAATTGGCAACCTGTTAGGCTTTAAAAATAATTTCCTTTTCTTCCCCTCTTTGGCTCAGGAAATCTCACTTTGTAATCTTTAGAGATTTCAATTAACTAAAGAGCCTCCTGTCATTTCTTCCAGATCTTTTTTATTTTTTTTTAACCTCATGAAAAGTATGAAGGTTTATGTAAGTTTAACATGGTTCTGTTCTTGAAAATCCCTAAGGGTCTCTACTTAACTTGCTCCCCAAGTATTGCCCATCCCCAGGGGATCCTGTTTAGTAAATGTAAATGTTAATTCCAACCAAGATAGAAACTTTTCTGATTTCTAAGCAGGCTCCGGCCCAAAGGCTGAGCACAGCGAAGATCAGTTCTGTTTCTCAGTGAGACTCAGTGCTCAGAACTCTAAGGCAGGACATGAGGTTATTCAATCTTGTTGAGTACATCTGGTCCATCCTTTCAGTTTGGTTGTTCCATGACATGGGTGCCAGCTGGCGCTGGGAAGATCAGTTTAATTAACTCAAGCTTAACACCCTGTGAGATCTGAGTCTCTTCCTTGTGTTGAATATAAGTCTTGTTGATTTCACTTGTGTTCTTCCTCACACCAACATCTCTTGCTAGCCAAGATATCTCTATTGTGTGCTTTTTCGTGTACTCTTTATGTACTCATGCAGAAGACTTTGGACTGTCTTTTTCTTTCTCTCTCAGCTCCAACTTCTGTATTCTTACCTCAACTTCTTTCCTAGGTACCATTTCTCCATTCCTAGGTCTGAAGCTTTTACTAAAATCAGAGCTGTGCCCACCCCGACAGCTCCCTCCCCCCGATTCCCTCATGTAAAGGCCAGTGAAATTCCCCCAACACAAGCATTTTAACTGAGAATCAAAATGAAATAATTATTGGAGCTGAAGAAAATAAAAAATGTTATTCTAGGCTTAATGATTATGAAATTTGGGTCTAATCTTCATGGCAATTAAGCCTTTGAACCAACTGCTATACTTAAATGTTGAGAGATCAGTATGTTTATGCCAGTTATAATGATAAACAAAGACCAGTGATTTTGCTGCTGTCAGGTATGCATAAAAAGGTAGAAGCCTAGAACAAAGAGGAAATGAATAGCTCTGCTGCCTTCACTTAGCTCTTTTGTGTTTGCCTGGGTATTTATTGGCATGGTAATCAGAGAGCATTATGGGAGCTAAAAGGATGCCAATGACCTCAGCCCCCAAACATCTGTGCAATTTGTTGAAGAATCCCAAAAATGTTTTGAGAGCACGCAGAGGGCTTCTATTGGATTTTATCGATTGCCTGGCAAGTGTGAGGGCACAAAGCTCTGGGCTATGCATTATCGTTGCACTGCGTCCAACTTGGGCCTCCTGTGTGGCAGGCAAGAATTCTACACTGAACCACCAATGGACTGTGCACTAAAAGAACTTTGGCCCTTCCTTATCAGGCAGAGGTTTACTAACTGTGATCCCTCAGTAAGAGACTTTAGGCTAAAATTAGATTCCTTTCTTTTGACTACCCTTCTGATGTCAACCTAAAATCAATCCCAGCGCTAACTTGGAGTTAAATAATTTTTTCGAACTCCTGTTAGATCCCTGATTGTTAGTCTGCATCCCCTCAAACCATTTTGAAGACCCCTCAAGAAAACTACATAGGAATTGTGGAGGGCCTGGGGACAATGGGGTTGCCCTCATCTCCCACGATGCTCCCTGATTGGCAGGCAAATAGATCAAAAGGGCTAGTTGAAGCCTACAGGGCTATTAGATTCCCCTGTGTTCTTCATTTCTGACTTTATTATGAAGACCTACCAGCAACAAAATCACTGGCCCTCCTTTAGTGATACGACCAACACAAAAGTGCTGGTCTATGTATTATTATCTCTTTTTATCCTTATAACTCGAGGAGAGGGAGGGCAGGTTTTCTTTTGCTGGATAAGGATATTCAATCCTGATTAGATGTAATGAATTATCCAAAGTCACACAGCTAGTTTTTGAGGAAACCAACATTAGAACCTGATCTCCTGACTCTTGGTACTCTTTCCATTAAACAACTCTGTCTTGCAATGGAAGTGAAGAAATCTCCTTGATAGTCGCTCGAATCCACTTGTCTCCTAGACTACTGCAGTAGCATCCTAATTGGATTCTCCGATTCCAGTCCCTCTCCTTTCCGAACCATCTGTCCAAATAATCTTCCTCAAACGGGTCTGATGTGCTTTCATTCAAAAATGTTCAGTGGCTCCCTAATGCCTCTAGGACAAAATACAAATGCCTCAATTTGGCATTGAAAGCTTTTCCCAGTCTGGCTCTGGCCCACCATTCCAGACTTGTTTCACTGTGCTCCCCTTTGTACACCCTACTTTCCAGCCAAATTGACCTACTTTTTCTTGAAATTGGCACTGGATAGGTCTGAAATGTACACCCTTCTTTGCCTCCACTTCCAAATCATCATCTTCCTTCAAGGCTCAGTTCAGATATGCCTCTTAGGCACTCTAGTGCCTCCCCTCCATTGATTACCTCCAGTATATCCTCTCTGTGGCTTATATGTACATAGTTATCTGTGTGTTGTCTCTTTTATTAGGTTGTAAGCTCCTTGAGGACAGGGACTGCCTTTTGTCTCTTGGCCAACTAATTTAGTCCTGTCACCTTCCTCAAATTATGTTAGATTGACTATCTATTTAACGGTAGTGATCCTCAGTAGTATGTTAGCTCTTTTAAGAAGGGACTGTTTTGGTTTTACCTTTGTAGCAACAATCCTTCAAGTACACTGAGAATCATGGAACTTTAGAGTCAAAGGATCAGTAGGCCAAACTACACCTAAAAAAGAATCCTACTGTGAGATCTGACAGTAGACACTCTACCTCTACTTGGAGATTTCCCCTGGAGGGGAGCCCACTATCTCCCAGAGCAGACCTTTGACTCTGGTTTATTTCTCACTGTTAGGAAGTTAAATTTGCCTGCTTTAATCAAACAAGCTCTTATTAAATACCTAAGTGCCAGGCACTGGAAATACAAGCACAAAGAGTGAGACAATTCCTTCTCAAAAGGAATTTACTCTAATGAAGGAGACAACAAATAAAAAATATATACAGCTTAAGTGAAAATGAATAAATGCAAAAATATACAAAATTGTTATATACGAGGTAGTTAGTTGGAAGATACTAGCGATTGAGGGAAATCAGGAGAGACTTCAGGATATAGTGTCTGAGTGGCCTCTTAGAGAAAGAGAGAGACTCTGTGAAGTTCATTTTGGGTGTGGGGGATGAGGGCTCCTGCAAAGGTACAGAAGAAGGAAATGGAGGAGGGAAATAGGTCACTTTGACTGAACACAGAGTACAGGAAGGGGAATGTATTCAATGAGATAAGAGAGATTGATTGGGGCCAGGTTGAGTAGGATTTGAAAAGCTAAATGGAAGATTGTATACTTTTCCTAGAGGCAACGGGAGGCCATTGGAGTTGGTTGAGTACGGGAGTCACATGGTCCCATCTGTGCTGAAGGAAAATTATACTGGAACAGTGTGTAGGATGGATTGGAATGGTGAGAGATTTGAAGTGGGGACACCAATTAAGAAACTGTTGCAATAATCTAAGCAGGAGGTGATAAAGCCTTGAATTAAGGTAATAGTCGTGTGAGCAGAGAAGGGATTGGATGTGGGAGATGTTGCAGAGATAGAAACAGCAAGAATTTGCAACTGGTTCAATATATGGTACAAAGATGAGTGAAGAGTCTAGGATGGTGCTGAGATATTAAACCAGAGACACTGAAAAGATGGGGATGCTTGAGGTGACAAGAAAGACGGTAGAGAGGGATAATGGGAAGGAACCTTGGGCGGACCTCCATGGTAAAAGGGCCTGACATGAAAGATGAGCCAACAAAGGAGACAGAGAAGGAGCTGTCCAACAGGTGGGAGGTGAATCAGCAGAGAGCAGTGTCATCAAATGAGGAGAGATTATCCAGGAAGAGAGGGTGATCAACAATGTAAAATGCAGCAGATAGGCCAATAAGCATGAGGACTGAGAAAAGGTGGTCAGATTTGGTAGTTAAGAGATCTGTAGGAAAGAAAAGAAAAACTCAAATATTGAAACAAACTGAATGTATAACCATAGGATTTATAAATCCATAATTATAATTTATAAGTAAATAAACATACAACAAAAGAAAGATCATCGATAACCTTTGAGAAAACAGTGTCAGTTTAGTAATGGGATTGAAGTCAGATAGTAAAGAAATGGAGTGAGAAGAGAGGGGAGAGATATAGGAGAATAGCTTGAAAGAGTGGTAGGGTAGTTATAGTTTTTTTTTTTAAAGAGGAAGACACTTAGGCACTGTCTGAAGGCAAGGGAGAAAGAACCAGTAGATAAGGAGAGCCTGAAGATTAGAGGGGAAAGAGATAATTGAGGTTGCAATCTGTTGGAGAAGTTGGGAGGGGATGGAATTGAGGATACACAGAGGAATTGGCCTTGGCCAGGAGGAAGGCCACCTCATTGTCAGAGATTAGGGGAAAGGAGGAGAGCATGGTGGAGGTGGGGAGGTGATCTTCGGGAGTGTGAGATGGAGGGAAAGACAGAGAAAGAACTTCATCTCTAATGGCCCCCATTTTCTTAGCCAAATAGGAGGGAGTGTCTTTACCCGAGAGAATGGGGATGGGGGTAGGGGGAGAAGAGGAGAGGTGTTGGAGACTTGGGAAGGTTTGGAACAATTTCCATGGGGAGGGAGAGCTCTGACTACCGAATTTTTTTATTTAAGTCTTGATTTTTTTTAATATTATAGCTTTTTATTTACAAGATATATGCATGGGTAATTTTTCAGCATTGACTCTTGCAAAACCTGTTCCAATTGAGTGGGCATCCACTCAGTTTCCAGTTTCTGGCACTACAAAAAGGGCTGCCACAAACATTCTTGCACATACAGATCCCTTTCCCTTCTTTAGTCTCTATATAAGCCCAGTAGTAACACTGCTGGATCAAAGGGTATGCACAGTTTGATAACTTTTTGAGCATAGTTCCAAATCACTCTCCAGAATGGTTGGATGCATTCACAATTCTGCCAACAATGTATCAGTGTCCCAGTTTTCCCACGTTCTTCATTATCTTTTCCTGTCACCTTAGCCAATCTGACAGGTGTGCAGTGGTATCTCAGAGTTGTCTTAATTTGCATTTCTCTGATTAATAACGACTTGGAACATCTTTTCATATGGCTAGAAATAGTTCAGCCTTGTAAAACCTTCTGTTCCAACTTTTCCCCTCCTTCCCCCCACCTCCTCCCCCAGATGGCAGGTAGACCAATACATGTTAAATATGTTAAAGTATATGTTAAATATAATATATGTATACATATCCATGCAGTTGTTTTGCTGCACAAGAAGAATCAGATTTGGAGATAAGGTGAAATTAACCTGAGAAGGAAATCAAAAATGCAGGTGGACAAAAACAGAGGGAGTGGAAATGCTATGTAGTGGTTTACACTCATTTCCCAGAGTTCTTTTCCTGGGTATATCTGGTTCTATTCATTATTGAACAAATGGAACTGATTTGGTTCATCTTATTGTTGAAGAGATCCACATCCATCAGAATTGATCATCATGTAGTATTGTTGTTGAAGTGTATAATAATCTCCTGGTCCTGCTTATTTCACTCAGCCTTACTTCATGTCTCTCCAGGCCTTTCTGAAATCTTCCTGCTGGTCTGACTCCCTAATTCTATATGAATCTTGGAGTCCAGAATTATTCTCCCCTCAGGACCTATTGATTCCTTTTTATACCTGTTCCCCTTCCACTGAATATTGGTTTTCCTCCTCATCAAAAGTCTTTGAGAATTATGATGTGAAGCTGTTTGTGAAGCTGTTCATAACTTTGGGAGCTAGAGGTGGAACCTCCTGGAGGCAGTGGAGGTCATGCAGGTAAAGGAAAAATGCATGGTTCAGGCTAGATAATGAATCTATGGCAGCCTCCTGGGACATAGCTGAGAGTACGGCCATCACGGGGAGGTAAGATCAGATTAAATTTCAGTCCCTAGTTTCTTTCTCCCCAGCTTCCCCAGAATGCTTCCCCAAGAAGTTCCTGCTAGTTTTCAAAGCCATTCAAATCTTTTCTGTCTAACCTGTCTCCTATCTCTCCAAGTCCACCTTTATGAGAGAAAGGTTGAATAGAATTCAACCTAAATTGTGATTTTGCAATCTCAGCAAAGGAAGTATACTTTTACTGTGTGCTTGAATTTTCTATGCTATTTGATTGTGTTAATAAATTACAAGGCCATTAACAATGAATTGTATCTTGGGAGTTTGGGGATAGGATCATGATTTTTTTTTAAGTTCAGATTTTTAAAATTCTGTTTGAACTTAAATACAAAAATACAAAAATTTTCCATGTACACAGAGCAACACAAACAGAGGATTCAGTATGAAACCATGGCTCTCTATTTCAACCTATTTGCTTCCCCAAAAAACCTGTATAATAAATAACACATGTAGTTTTCAAAGCTATCCTGCTTTTCTATTCTTCCTTATAAGTTGTTGGGGTCATGATTGGGAGGGATAAATACAGCCTTTGGGGATGAAGACTAAATGAATTGAAAAGATTTTGTAATGGGGAGAATTCAGAATATATTACAGATCATATCATTAGAGTTCTATTGAACCCGGGGTCATGCTCATTCCCCTCTGACTATGTTTCTAACTCTCCATATTTCCTTACCATGCCCATGAGAGGTATCAGTGGCCTGGGAGGCAGGTGTGGTAAGTAGTTGCAGGCTTCTAATTGGTAGCTGAAATGTCATTTGGTGGCCAAATTTTACACTGTGTTGCCCTTAGATGCTCAAGTAATTGGCAGATCGTGTGCCAGCCAAAAGTATGAGGAAAAGTCAGGGACGATTGGACTCATTACAAAATTAATCTTTCAGCCCTAGCCTTCACCATCAATTTCCTGTTAAATAAAACAGGGCACATTGTCTTTTTACCTTGGAAATTCCCTCAGCACCTGGGCCTTCAGAACATCTTTCTCAACCATATCAGACTATTCAGGAATGTGCTGATAAATATTTAACATCCAGATAGATCTGTGGAGAAGAATATACCCAACACACACACACACACACACACACACACAGCATATATATATTTCTAAAAGTCCCTCCCTATCCCTCGCACTCTCATTTCTCGATAGGTTAAGAAGACTTTTATACTCTTACATATATTTATACATATGTATAATTTCCTCTTTAATCCACTTCCAATGAGAATAAGTTTCCTGCAGCTACCGGCTTCTATCCTAGCCTCCCTCTAGTATAACAGTTCTTCCATTCACATATGAAGATGATTTGTATGAGATGATTTGCTCCATTTTCCCTCTCTCTACTCAAATTTTATTTCTTAGGATCATCCCATCATAATCAAGTCAACCCTAAGCCTTCTATCTATGTATGCAAACTCCCCTAGAGTGATAATATTCTTAAGAGTTACAAATATTATTTTCTAAAAAATTTGGAACTCAAAATATTGTTAAAATGAATGCTAAACATTTTCTTGTAATGCATCTGGGTAAAAATACTATTATACAAATATTATTTTCTTATATGAAAAATAAACAATTTAGCCTTATTAAATCCCTTATAATTAGCTGTTCTTGTTTACTTTTTTATGTTTCTCTTGATTCTTGTATGTAAAATTTTCTGTTCAATTCTAGTCTCTTCCTCAAGAATATCTAAAAATCCTTTAGTTCATTAAATATCAATTTTTCCCCTTGAAGAATTATATTCAGCTTTGCTGGATAGGTAATGCTTGTTTACAAACCCATATCCTTTGCTCTTTGGAATATTATATTCATTCGGAATATTAAGCCTTTGATCTTTTAATGTAGAAACTGTTAAATCTTGTGTTATCCTGACTGTAGCCCCATAGTTTTAAAATTGTTTCGTTCTAGTTGCTTTCCCTCTCCTGGACCTGGGTGGGAGCTTTGAAACTTAGCTGTAATATTCGGTGATTTTTCCTTTTCATCCATCTTTCTGGTGGTAATCAATGGATTTTCTCAATTTATATTTTACTCTCTAGTTTTGAATTTCACAGCTATTTTCCTAAATGATTTCTTTTTTTATTAAAGCTTTTCATTTGCAAGATATATGCATGGGTAATTTTTCAGCATTGACAATTGCCAAACCTTTTGTTCCAACTTTTCCCCTCCTTCCCTCCACCCCTTTCCCCAGATGGCAGGTTGACCAATACGTGTTAAATATATTGGAGTATAAATTAAATACAATATATGTATACATGTCCAAACAGTTATTTTACTGTACAAAAAGAATTGGACTTTAAAATAGTGTACAATTAGCCTGTGAAGAAAATAAAAATGCAGGCTGACAAAAATAGAGGGATTGGGAATTCTATGTAGTGGTTCATAGTCATCTCCCAGAGTTCTTTCACTGAGCGTAACTGGTTCAATTCATTACTGCTCTATCGGAACTGATTTGGTTCATCTCATTGCTGGAGATGGCCATGTCCATCAGAACTGATCATCATATAGTGTTGTTGTTGAAGTATATAATGATCTCCTGGTCCTACTCATTACACTCAGCATCAGTTCATGTAAGTTTCTCTGTATTCATCCTGCTGGTCATTTCTTACAGAACAATAATATTCCATAATATTCATATACCATAATTTATTCAGCCATTCTCCAATTGGTGGGCATCCACTCAGTTTCCAGTTTCTGGCCACTACAAAAAGAGCTGCCACAAACATTCTTGTACATACAGGTCCCTTTCCCTTCTTTAGTATCTCTTTGGGATATAAGCCCAGTAGAAACACTGCTGGGTCAAAGGGTATGCCCAGTTTGATAGCTTTTTGAGCATAGTTCCAGATTGCTCTCCAGAATGGCTGGATGTGTTCACAATTCCTCCAACAATGTATCAGTGTCCCTGTTTTCCCACATCCCCTCCAACATTCCGCGTTATCTTTCCCTGTCATTCTAGCCAATCTGACAGGTGTGTAGTGGTATCTCAGAGTTGTCTTAATTTGCATTTCTCTGATTAATAATGACTTGGACCATCTTTTCATCCTAAATAATTTCTTAAAGTGTAATGTCTAGACTCTTTTTAAAATCATAATTTTCAGGTAGTCTGACAATTCTTATTTTGTCTCTCCTTCATCTGTTTTTAGAATGGTTGTTTTTTCTTATGAGATATTTCACATTCTCTTCTATTTTTCAACATTTTGAATTTGTTTCATTATATCTTTATGTCTTAAGAAGTTATTCACTTCTCCTTGCCTAATTCTAATTTTAAGGAGTTACTTTATTCAGTAAGTTTTTGGATCTCTTTATCCAATTGGTTGAATTTCTTTTCATAATTGCATTACTCTTATTTTTTTCTGTTTTCCCTTAACTGCTCTTATTTGATTTTTAAATTCCTTTTAAAGTTCTTTCAAGAACTTTTTTTGAGCTTGTAATCATTTTTTATTTGTCTTTCATGTTTTACAAGAAGCTGTTTTCTCCTCTTTTGCATTTGAACCCTGATCTTCTCTATCACCATAGTATCTATCTATGGTAGAATTCTTTCTTTTTTTTAGTCATTATTTTAAGAAAAAAGCCTATTTATTGGCTGCTAACTTCATATGAGGGGTAAACTCTCCTCCTTGGGTATAGGGGATAATGTCTTAGGCTTCAGGTTTTTTGTGCTGTTCTTTTCTGAGTTCTATCTAAGGGCTCTTTGTCCTCTTGGTTCTTCCAATATTTGACAATCCAAGGCCAAATGGGGTCCCTGCTCCCTGGCTCATGTCTTGGTCTATAAGTGACTTCAGGTACTCTTCTCTGCCTCTGAGCCTAATTGGAGTCCCCAGCACTCATCATCCAGGGACTCTGCTCCCCTTTTGAGTGACTGCAGTCAGCAGGGCCCAGCTCCTCTGTAAACCCACTCATGGTACTTGTTATTTCTTCTTTACCTGCAGCTATAGCCTGGTCTGTATGTCTAGGCCCCAAACACAAGTGAATAAGGAATCCCCTCTCATCCACAATCTTCCCCTGATCAGCCACTTAACCAGTATGTAGTCCATGAAGTGAAAATTCCCAAAGCTGAGGCTGCCTCCAAGGTTTGCCATTTGTTAACACCATCTGCCCAGAGATGTATGTATTTCTAACAAGCCAGACCACCACATAATAGATCAAGTCTTCCCCTCACATCCTCCCAAGTTGTCTTAGGCTTTACCCCAATTTTAATTATTTCTGCTGCTCTAAAGTTCCCTTTGAGGCATTATTTGAAGTCATTTGTGTAATAATTTGGTAGAGCCAGGTAATTTCCTGTCTTCTTCCATCTTCCCATAATTCCCTCTTAATATACTTTTAAGTTTACTATATATCATTAATAAGTTCTCCACCACTTTTTTGGATCTAGACAATAAAACAAGAAATTAAGTACTTATTTGTAGGGCTTGCCCATTTCTGAGGTGTAAATGTTCACACTAAAAATTTAACAATCAGTTTTCTTGGTTCAGTTCTAACACACCACTGTCCTTTTTCTCCCAATGATTTATTTCCAGGGGTCTTCGGTCTGGGGACTAGCCCAGCCTAACCAACCTCTATTACCATCCCAGCTATGTTTCTGACTCTTCAGATTCCTCTACTGTGACTCAGGTGACTGCTCACCTGGAGCATTCCTCCACAGTGCCAGCCCTTTTTCCCATTGATGAGTTTCTTTTAGGGGCCTTCATTTTGGGGATAGATCCAGTCTGATAATACTTTATTTGTCTCTTGGATATATTTCTTACTCTCTAGATTTTTCCATTTATATCTTTAGGTGACTTAAGTGGCATTTAGGCCAAGGGGTTCAGTAATGGAATACCACCGATGGATTTGTCAAATAATGAATTCCGGGGAACAACAGCTCCTGTGTGGCTGGAGGAAGTTACTGTTGTAATGAAATTACGGATCCTTGAAGAAGTGTTGAACAAACAACAAAATGAAGTGAAAAGTTCAGTGAAAGGAGGGGATGTGGAGTTTCAGCTTCCAGGGGTCCTCAAACTACAGCCCATGGCCAGATGTGGCAGCTGAGGACGTTTATCCCCCTCACCCAGGGTTATGAAGTTTATTTAAAGGCCCACAAAACGAAGTTTTTGTTTTTACTACAGTCCGGCCCTCCAACAGTCTGAGAGACAGTGAACTGGCCCCCTTGTCATATGGAATTTATGAAATAGATTATTTCTTTTGGTCAGCTTTCTTCACTCCAATATTTCTTGAATTCTCCATATTCACACTTAATTACATTCAGATACACTATTGTTATACACAGTGGATTTTTCCCCCAAATCTTTTGCTGTTACAATTGTTATGAATATGTTTGTACAGATAGGACTTTTCTTCTGCTCATTAACGCCTTATGACATGAATGTAAATAATGGAATTATCAAAGGATATGAACATTTAAAAACTCATTGTATGTTTGCACATTGCTTTCTGTTACAGACTATCTTTACTCCAGCAGTGACTTAGCACACCTGTTTTCCCCCAGCTTCACCAAATTGAATTTTTTCATCCTTTGTTATATTTGCCAATATGGTAAGTGTAAGTCATACTGAAATATTCCATTGATTTTCATTTTTCTAATTACTAGCAATTTAAAAACTTTTTAGATTTTTTTTGATAGTTTGTGTTTCTTATTTCAAAAAATGCATGTTCATATCCCTTGGGCACTTCCTAGAGAATGACCCTTAATATTATAGATTTGGGTCATTTCCCTATATGTTTTTTTTATAAAATACCTTTTATCAGAGGTATTGAATGTTTAAGAATTTCCCCCAGAAATTCTTATTTTATTCATTCATTTATTTCATTCTTATTTTAATTGTATTATTTTATTTGAACAAAAGATTTTAAAAATAATTTGAATCATTTATTTTTGCCTTTTATAATTCCTTGAGGTGATTGAGAATTCTTATTTGTTTGATTAAAACAAGTGTTTTATTGATGATTTTTTTCTTTTTTACATTACTATCACTTACCAATGACTCACCTCTCTTTCACCGTGTCCTTGACCTTGGTGTATATGCCTAGCAGTGATTGTTGTTTGTCATTTGTTTTTGAAGAGGACCAGTGATATCATGGGGTGATGTCTTGATTTCTGAGTGAATTGGATTAAAGAGAGGCAGAGTTGGACAAAGTCACCAGCCTTTTTCAGTTATTGGATTCCAGAGGCAGAACCAAAGTCAAGATGACTGGTGATGGCTCAGGATGCAGTTTTTGCCCTTAGCATCTTTGATGTCTGATCAAGTTTTAAACTCTCTACTGCTTCAGCTGTGTTCATGGCCACTAAAATAAATTGGTCTCGTCTATCCATTCTTTCAGGGGAAGTCTTTATTTTCTTGGGGTAGACATCCCCCCAAACTCACTACTGGGTTTGAGGCCTGTTGGTTACTCTCGACCTGGTTTAATCCATCTATCAAGATGGTTTTTACCAGAAGGTGGCCACTGTGCATATTACAGTAGCTTCTTAGAACCACAGATGAGAGTTAAAGAGAGGTAGGTACCAAAAGTGAATGAGCAGAATTAAAAAAGGCTGAGCAAGCCCTCCTGTTAGATATGCTGGTCCTCCCTGAACACTCCATACACTATTTTTTTAGTTGCTAATTAATGTTTTTTTTATTTTTTATTATAGCTTTTTATATATAAAACATATGCATGGGTAATTTTTCAGCACTGACTCTTGCAAAACCTTCTGTTCCAACTTTTCCCCTCCTTCACCCCACCCCCTCCCCTAGATGGCAGGTAGTCCCATACATGTTAAATATGTTAAAGTATAACTCCATATACTCTTAATAATGATATTGCTGTGTCAAAGGGTATATATACAGCTTAATGACTTTTCTAGTATTTTACAAAATGGTTGGAATAATAATTCAATTCCACCAAGAATGTATTAGTGTGCCAGTCTTTTTTTTACAATTCATCCAACATTTATCTGATGGGTATAAGATGAGTGCTTCATTTGCACTTCTTTTCTAACTAGTGAGCTTAAGCATTTTTACATGTGGTTGTTGATGGCTAGCATTTCTCCTTTTAAAAACCCTGTTCATGAGGATTTCAGAAAGGCCTGGAGAGACTTACACGAACTGATGCTGAGTGAAACGAGCAGGGCTAGGAGATCATTATATACTTCAACAACAACAATACTATATGATGACCAATTCTGATGGACGTGGCCATCCTCAGCAAGGAGATGAACCAAATCAGTTCCAATGGAGCAGTAATGAACTGAACCAGCTACGCTCAGTGAAAGAACTCTGGGAGATGACTAAAAACTATTATATTGAATTCCCAATCCCTATATTTTTGCCCACTTGCATTTGTGATTTCCTTCACAGGCTAATTGTACAATATTTCAGAGTCCGATTCTTTTTGTACAGCAAAATAATGGTTTGGTCATGTATACTTATTGTGTATCTAATTTATATTTTAATACATTTAACATCTACTGGTCATCCTGCCACCTGGGGGAGGGGGTGGGGAAAGGAGGGGAAAAATTGGAACAAGAGGTTTGGCAATTGTCAATGCTGTAAAGTTACCCATGCATATAACCTGTAAATAAAAGGCTATTAAAATTAAAAAAAAAAACGAAAAAAAAACCCTGTTCATATCCTTTGACCACTGTAGAAAGTGCTTTCTCCTTCCTCCTTTTTCCTTCCTCCTTCCTCTTATATATTCTTGTATATTTTTCTTATATATTTTTATCAATTCCTTGTATATCTCAGATATCTGCTCTTTGTCAGAGATAGCTAATGCAAAGATTTATTTTCTAATCAAAAGCTTCTCTTTATTCTAACTGCATTGATTTTGGTCCCACAAAACATTTTCATTTTATGTGACTGAAATTATCCATTTAATTTTTTATCACCTCTATCATTTTCTTTAATAATTCTCCTTCTAGCCACAGTTGTGCAATTCTCATTTAATTATTTTTAAGGTATAATTTTCCATCATAAAAAAGCAATTCAGAACAATACCCAACAAGTCACTAAACTATGATACTGCTACTAGGCATATATCCATAAAGAAATGGATGGTAGCACTTACCATTGTAGCAAAAAACTGGAAATAAAGGGGGTACTCAATCGAGGAATGAATGGCTGAACAGATTATGGTATATCAATCAATAAACATTTACTAAATGCCTGCTCTGTTCTGGACACTGTACTAAGGCATGGGGGATACAAAAAGAGGGAAAAGGCAGTCCCTGCCCTCAAGGAGCTTATAATCTAATAAAAATATGTATGTAATGGAACAGAATTGATCCATATGAAATAATGAAAGGAAAGAATTTAGAGCAACATAGAAGGACCTGTATATAGACCAAAATAAGCAGAACTAAGTGAATGATTACACAATAAAAAGACCATTGTAAAGGAAAATAACTGGAAAGATATAAGACCTTTGGGCACTGCAAATGGCCATCTGCTTACTCAAGAGCACCTATGATGAAGCTTGCATTTCATCTCCTGGCAGAAAGGGGATGGACTAGGGCTACAGAATGAGACATCCGTTTTTGGACATGCCCAGTGAATAGTTCTTTTTGTCTGATTATGCTAATTTGTTAAAAGAGAGTTTGTTTCTTTTTTGGTGGAGGAGAGAATGAGTAGGGAGAAAGGTAGTGATAGTGATGCACAGGAAGGAAAAAAAAGAGAATCAATGAAGCATTTAAAGAAGATGATCACACACAAAAAAGAACATGTACAGAAGAGATCAGAAGGAGGTTCAGAAGGGAATACAGATGAGCAAGACTGCTTTGGAAGGAATGTGCTGAGTGGAGTGTATCCTTGAAAAAACAAACCAAGCTGTATTTACTGACATTTGTGGCTTCATGGATAATCCTTCTTTGCATATATGGAAATGTTTATGTTTGTGTTTGATAAGTTCAAAATAACCATAAAATTTAAATTAAAAAGCAATTTCCCACATCTATAACCGTAAAAGACAGATTCCTCCAATCTTCTGTAATTTTAAAGTAATTTTAAAATATCAATTTAAAATATTTATACATTTGCAATTGATTTTTTGGGATCCAGCTAGATGATGGGTTTAGAATCTAGAAGACCTGACTTCAAATTTGACTTGAGACACTTCCTAGCTGTGTGATCCTGTGTGATCAACCTGCCTCAATTTCCTTATCTGTAAAATGAACTAGAAAAGGAAATGTCAAGCCACTTCAGCATCTCTGCCATGAAAACCCCAAACGGTGTCATGTAGAGAGGGACATAATTGAAAATGACTAAACAACAACAATAAATTGATTTTTAAATATGGTCTAAGTTGCTGTGAAATCATTTTCCAGCTTTCCCCAAAATCTTGAGTTATTCTTTAGGCAGCTAGATCCCTGGGTCTGGAGTCAGGAAGATCTGAATTCAAATTTTACCTCAGACATTTGCTACCTGTGTAAACCTGAGTAAGTCACTTAACTTTTATCTGCCTCGGTTTCTTCATCTATAAAATGGGGGAAATAACAGGATCTACCTTCCAGGGTTATTGTTAATATAAAAAAAGAGAGAGAGAATATTTATAAACACTCATCACCAACCTTGGCACACAGTAGACATTTAAATGCTCATTCCCTTCCCTCTTTTCCTTTCCCGTTCCTACACTTTCCTTAGTAGTTTGTGTTCCTGTGGTTATCAAGAACTAGACGAGTATGCATTCATTTCTAGGTCTTGGATAGTTTAAACCACTGATCACTTCTGGTATTTTTAATCTAGTACCAGACAATTTTGGCAATTCCTTTCTATTTTGTAAAATAATGACCATAACTAACATTTATAAAGTACCCCCCTGCATGTGGCAGGCACTGTGCTAGGCACTTTATAAATTATTATCTCCTTTGATCCCCATGACAAAACTGGGAGGTAAACGCTATTATGATTCTCATTTTACAGATGGAGGGGAAGTGATTTGCCCAGAGTAGCACAACTAACAAGTATCTGCCTCAGGTCTTTCTGCTTCTAGATCTGGTACTCTGTACATTGTGTCACTATGCCTCTTAGGTGCCCTATTGTTCAAGCTCTGGCTGTGGCATCCCCCTTTCTTTTCCACTTTTTTTGTCATCACTTCACTTGATATTCTCAGTCATTTTTTTTTTTCTACATGAATTTTGTTCTTATTTTGTCTAATTCTAGAGTCCTCCATTTGTATTGTGGTTGATATGGTGTCAAATCTATAGATTAATTTGGGTGGTAATTATATTACTTTGATTATTGTTATATATTATATTATAATTATTATGATTGCCATATTAGTTTCGCCTAGACATTGGCTATGTATCAGATTATTGAGATTTTCCTTTATCTTTGTAGAAATCATTTTGTAGCTGTATTTGTTTAAGTCTTTTGCATGACTCAATAGGATAATCCCCTGCTATTTAAACAATTTTTTTAGTTATTTAAAATAGTATTTTTCCTATTTTTTTCTGGGCTTTGTTAGTTTTGCATGCATGTGTGTGTATGTATAAAAATGCTCATTATCTTGTGGATTTATTTTATATTTTGTTATTTTGTTGAAGCCATTTATTATCCTGATTTTTAAACGTTCTATTCAATTTTCTAAGGAAACCATTTTGTCATTTAGAAATATATTACATATATTGTATATCTTTTGCTTTCTTTAACAAATGCTTCTTCTTGTGATTTTTTTCTTGCATAATAGTTATAGCTAATATTTCTAGAACCATATTAACTGATGATGGGGACAATATGCATCCTTGCTTCAATCATGATAGGAAAGCTTCCTTTATTTCTCCATTACAATTTTTTTCCTTCCTTCTCTCTCCTTCCACAAGATAATAAGCAATAGATTATATAGGCACAATCATACAAAACATACTTCCATATTAATCATGTTGTGAAAGAAGAAACAGAACAAAAGTAAAAAAACAATAAAAATAGTATACTTTGATCTGCATTCAGACTCCACCAGTTCTGTCTCTGGAGATGAATAGCATTTTTCATCATGAGTCCTTTGGAATTGTCTTGGATCATTGAAGAACTAAATCAATCACAGTTGATCATTGCACAATATTGCTGTTATTGTATACAAAGTTCTCCCAGTTTTGCTCACTTCACCTTGCATCAGTTCATTTGAGTCATTCCGTGCTCATCCTTTCGTTTAGCACAATAGTATCCCGTTGCATTCATATATCACAACTTGTTCAGCCATTGCCCAATTAATGGGCATCCCCTCAATTTCCAATTCTTTACCACCACGAAGAGAGCTGCTATAAATATTGTTGTACATGTAGGTCCTTTCCCTTTTTTATGATCTCTTTGGGATATAGACCTAATAGAGGTATTGCTGGATCAAAAACACACAATTACAAATGATTTTGAAAATTTGTTTTCATGTTAAGACAACACTCCTCCATTCCTGACTTTTTAGTTGTTATTTTTTTAAACATAAATTAATATTATAGGATTTTCTGTATCTATATAATCTTGAGAGGCAATGCGTCATAGTGAACTTCCAGGTAGGTCCAATACTCTGACTTTACAGATTACACAGGAAAGGGACATAATGCCTGGAGGTCCACATAGGTTCAGAGGTAGATGAAACCTCAAAGTCCATCTAGTCCATTTCCCTCATTTTACAGTTGAGGAGACTGAGAGAGACGGAAGATCTGAAGCTTTTTTTAATGCTGAAGTATTTGTTTTTTATCTGTATATTATTATTTCATTCTATCCACTATACCGTGTGACTAGTTTATAATTAACTGAAAATGTAGATAATATAAAATATTATAATATATATTTGTTGATTATGAAAAGCATCTGCTTCCAGACAAGAAAATACCATGTTTCCCATGCAAGTATAAAATTATTCAATATTTCCTGGAAAAATATAACAGAAATAGTCCTGTTCAATGACCTTGATAGTAGATTCAAACAAGCCACAAACATAATTAGTCCAAGGTCATACACGTGGGCTTCAGAGGTGGGGTTTGAATGCTGGTTCTCTGAATCCAAACTTAGCGTTCTTTCCACTGTACTATGGGGTACCCTGTAAAGCAGAGATGGAGTATAGGGCTGAGGCAGCAAAGTGGTGCAAAAGTGGATGGAGCACCTGACCTGGAGTCAGGAAGATGTCTCTCCTTGAGTTCAAATTTTGCCTTAGATACTTACTAGCTATGTGACCCTGGGCAAGTCACTCTACCCTGTTTGCCTCAGTTTCCTTATCTATAAAATGAGCTGGAGGAGAAAATGGCAAGTACTCCAATACCTTTGTCAGGAAAACCCTAAGTAGGTTCATGAAGAATGTGACATGACTGAAAATGATTCAACAACAACCACATCAAGGAAATGTGACACAGGTTAGATGAGGGGCTTTCCACACTTTGCTTTTTACTTTAATTGCTACCTTTTGTTGTTAAATCACATTCGTTTCTGAATATACACCTCTCCCTTCCCCATTAATTTTACAACAAAGATTTAAAAGGAAAAGAGAAAAATCAATTCAGTAAAACCAATCAACACAACTGAATTTGACAGTGTACACGATTTTCCATACCAACAGTCCTTAGCAAAGAAGAGAATCTGACGTATATTTTTTCCTTTTTTCTTCAAGGTAAAGTTTGCTTATTCCAATAACAAAAGTGCTAGATTCGTGCTCTTTTGTTCTTTGATCGATAAATTTTTGTTTTATTTTGTTTTAAGTCAGTAGTCAAACTTTATTGGGAGTGAAATCAGAAAGACCTGACTTCAAATCTGGCCTCAGACACTTGCTAGCTGTGTGACCTTGGGCAAGTCACTTTACTCTGTTTGCCTCGGTTTCCTTATGTGCAAAAGGAGAAGGAAATGGCGAACCACTCCAATAAAATTTCCAAGAAAATCCCAAAAGGTGTCAGGAAGAATAGGCAATGTCTGAAATGACCAGACAACAGCAGAGATGCTCAAAGTGGGTCCTAGCCTCTTGCTAGACCCCCAGGACAGCTGGCTTCCCATGGCTCCCAGCTCTTAAGCATCTATTCCAAGTTTAAAGAACAAAGAGGAATTACTGGGATTGGAAATAGATAGATGGGGTAAAATCAAAAAAAATTAGGCTTGCTTTAAAAGAGGCAAAATGGGTGGGACACAGGTTCTAGATCAGTAAGTGACTCTTCTGCTCACCTTACATCAAGATAAGTGATCTCTAGATTTTCAGAAGGATGTGGATGTGAGTGGAGTAGATAACAGATTCCGTGGTGAAATTTAAGGAGCCCTGAGAATCTTTGTTGGTTGAGACTTCAGTCTCCCCTAAAATGCTAGCTCCTGGGAGGAACGGCAGTATTAATCTGGGATTATTCTTCATTGACTTTAGTGAGAAAAGAGAAGTATAGAGAGGAAAGGGTTAGTCCAGAAGACCTGGAAGATTCCCACTCAAACACATTCTCTATGAGAAGGCCTTAAGCTCTTCCTGGGTCTCAGGCAATTCTGTTAAGACTTACATAATGATAACCGAAGTCTTACAGTTTTGACATAAACAATTCAGTGTGAATGGATTTACAAGGCTCATTTCCAAAGGATGAGATCTGAGAGCAAAGCTTGGGACGCAGATTTTAGTCAGGAAGAGCATTCAAACCTGTGATTTCTTCAGTGAAGGGGAACCCCCATTGGGGAAATGCCTTCTTCCTATGAAGATGAGCAACTCATCTGTCTTTGATCCAAGTTGGGATTATGGATTGTTTTCAGTGAGAGATGGGAGAATCCAGAGAAAGATCCAATGGGTTGTTGTTTGTTCTTCCTTCTGGAAGAAGACCATGGCATCAGGGAGGTAATGCCATGACATGCTAAGTGAGGGGGGCTGGGCAAACTCACCTGACTCACTTTCCCCTCCAGAGCCATCTGGATGCAGTGGCCAGATAGAGATCAGGATAACTAGAGATGGCCCTGAATGAAATGGGAGACTTTGTAAGGTCTTCAACAGGTCTCAATTTGACTAAGGCAACGCCCATTCGGTGATTAAGGCTAGGTAGCAATGGAGGCTAAGAACATTATCTTTCAATCCTAAATAAACGAATGAATGAGTCTGGGAGGGCGGGGTTTCTGCCCAAAGCAGAAATGACTGCTATTTACATTCAATCTGAGTCAATCAGGACCCAAACAATGACCAAATGGGGCTTGGCCCAGGACCTGTAGATGGCCAATTAGAATCAGATTGGTTTTGGTTGTTGGTTTGGAGGAATAAGGCAGGCCCAGGGACCTGGAAGCCTTGGCTGGAGGGAAAGAAGACAATGGATGAATTAGAGAGGAACAACAAACATCAACCCCATTGATGCGGGTGCTAGTGGTGTGAGAATTGAGGTGGGAATCCCCTCTGGTCAGCAGGTCCAATGGGAAAGAATTCGGAACTGAAAAGTCTGGATGGCAGAAAAGGAAAGTTTATTGGTCACTAAGAAGGAGCTCTCTTAGCCAGCGGGCAAATTCCTAATGAGGAATTTGGCAAAAGTGTGTTTAACAGAACCCCTGGGCTTGTGGGCAAATGTTGGCCTGGGGCTGGGAGCTGTCTGGACTAATCAGTAAAGGACCATCAGGCAGAGATCTCCAACTGAATAAAATCATTTTGAAGGCTTTTTCCCAGAGTCTGAGAATTTCCCGAAGGGGATCTGGGACACCCCCAAAAGATCTCCGTTTCAATTGGGGGGGTGATTTGACCAAGATCTCTAATTGAATGAAGCCACTAAACTTCAAGGAAGGCCTTGTCTGGGAGAAGATATGCTTTCCCAGGGTTTGGGAGTATCCTGTCCCCCCCAAAAGTTACATCATTTTCCCCCAAAAGATCTCAGTTTACATTACTATAATATGCAATTTTGCCCCATAACTTTCCTATGGCAAGGATGGCAGAGGGGAGGGTACATGGGGAGCTCTGAAGGCATGAAGGCAAAGCACATTCCCCCTCTCTTGCCAAGGCTTTGTAAGAATTCTGTAGGAAGGAGAGGAGCTTAATAGCCATTATGTGTTAATAAAGCCTGTATCTTAATAATAATAATAAGGATGATGAAACCTTCTGGGTGTCTACTGAACACATTCACAAAAATTGGCACGCTCTGCTCTGGAACAACAACTCTGTGTCATAGGGGATTCCCTGTCTCCCACCATTTCTGATTTCACTGGTAGAGGGAGTAAGGAAACTCCCTCTTCCAGCCAACTGCTTTAGTCTTAGGGAGTTGCCTGGAGCAATGGGAAGTGAAGAGATTTGCTCAGGAAGTGTGACCACACAGCTAAATGTGTCAGAGATGAACCCAGGTCCTCCTAGCAGGTTCAGGACTCACTTCACTAAGCTGACCTCTCCGACTCGTACCAGTAGCTACCTAATGAGTGGATAGGAACTAGAGCTGGAAGGGAGTTCTGAGACCAGGTGGTTCAACCTCCTCATTTTACAGAGGGGGAAACTGAGGCTCAGGGAGAGGAAAAGATTTTTCTCAAGGTCACAGAGGTGGTAAGCAGCAGAGACAGCGTTTGAACTGGAATAGACATTAGTTGAATGAATGAAGCTTTTTGTCCTCAATGCAATGGCCACAGCCTTTTGCCAAAGCTCTTAGAGTTGATGAGGCCTTGTTGGAAGAGGGAACTTGGCACCAATTTTCCCTGCAAAAGATGGCATCCTGGCTGAGCATACAAGTCCAGCATCCTGAAAAACAGCCCAGCCTGGGGCCAAATGCCAGATGCTGTCAGCAATGCTCTTTGGTCAAGTGGGCTTATTCCAGACCACGGGAACATTGCTGAGCTCCGCAGACAAACTCAGTTGGAAATAAATGATTCTGCAGGTTGGGAGTTCCATTTATGGGAGGAGCTGAAAGCTTCTGAGCCCAAGATCTGATTTCCTAATGTAAGGCTAGATCAGTTGCCAGCCACATATACATAATACAAGGCTGAATGTGGCTTGGGTAAGGAAGAAAAGAACGACCTTGAACTTGGGCTTCATTTTGTTCCTGTCTTTTCTCCTTTTCCTTCTTCTGCACTGAAAAACCAGAGGGCTTTGGAATTGAGAAAGGTCTTGGACTCTGGGCCCTGAGAGCCCTTGCATTTTACTACAAAAGTAATGTGAAAAGGGATGCTGACTTGAAGCAGTTTGGCAACTGGAAATTAAACGGCAAGTTACTTGGACTTTTTGACTCAAGACAGAGACTCCTGACAGCTTTGATCCTTCAACAGGAAATACAGACAATAAAATGAGAATGTCCTTTGTGCGTGTCCTTCCTCTTTGTGTGCCCCTCTGAATGCCTGCCCCAGCCAAATATGCTTTTTACATTTGGTCCCCACTACACGCACACCCTACTCATATGAGTGTATGATGCTTCCATGGATACACTTCCTACTTACATGTGCTACTCATGCAGGTTTCTCTTTGCATAGCTTGGGCACATGTTGACCTTATATTTGTGCAACTCTTCATGCACATATTGGTCACATGAACTTCCTCTCTGTGTCTTCAGTTGTTTTTCAGTCATATCTGACTCTTTGTGACCCTATTTAGGATTTTCTTGGCAAAAAGGCTGCAGTGGTTAACTCTTCAGGTCAAGAAAGGAGAAGATACACTCCTTTTAATCTAGAAATTATCAAAGACCTGAAAAGGGCTTGCACTCTTTACAGATCTACATCATCTTATGTTAAGATGTTATTACAGAATTTGGCTTATGAAATTTTAGCCCCCAGTGACTGGAAATCTATAGCAAGGACATGTTTAGAACCTGGACAAAACTTGTTGTGGCTTTCAGAGTATAGTGAACTATGTAGGACACAAGCCCAACGAAATGGGCAAACTGGAGATATCCAGTGATATCCACACCCAGAGAGTCTTTAGAAGTTTAGTACTCAGACATGACCAATCAGCCAAGAAGGAATCTGATGGGAGAAAGGGATTACAATTGGGGAGAATAGAGTTGTATGCAGCTGGGACTACTGAGATACCCCCTGGAGAGGTGAAATCTGTTCCTCTGCAGCCTATGGATGCCCTGCCTTCAGACACAGCAGGCTTGACCATTTCACCTCCTGAGAGTGCTTACAAAACAGTGTCCATCCACACACTGATGTGGGAAACTGGGGGATGTATAGATAATATCCCAGTCACTAATATAGGTAGACAATGTGGGACTTATCCACCAGGAGAAGTAGTAGCATCAGGTTTACTGATACAGATTTCTAATAAGCAACCTGGTGATAGTCACCCAGATTCTGACTCCAGGCCACAAAATCCAGGAATATACTGGACAGCAGCTATGACAGCTGACCATCCTATGCTCACTATCTATATAAATGGCATAACATTAGAAGGATTGGTAGACACAGGTGCAGATCATACAGTCATTAGAGTTGCCAACTGGCCCAGTCACCGGCCAAAGATTAAGGCAGGCACCTATATGTCTGGTGCAGCTGAAGTTAGTGCTACCTCTTTGGGACAGACTTTTGAAGGCAAAACAGGAGTTTTTACTCCTTTTGTAGTAGAAAAAAATCCCCATCACTCTATGGGGAAGAGACATCTTACAACAGTTAGGATTACACTTTGGTTTTTTAGGCAGGGCTGCTGTCGAAGGCCTTTGCACTCTCACCGGTTCCCATTGAATGGAAAATTGACACCAGTGTGGATAAAACAGTGGCCCTTAGCTAGTGATAAAATTCAGGTCTTATTACATATAGTACAGGAGCAACTTGACCAAGGACACTTGTAACTTTCTCTAAGTCCTTGGAATTCCCCTGTATTTGTTGTAAGAAAGAAATCTGGCAAATGAAGGATGTTGACTGATTTAAGAAAAGTAAATAAACAGATGGAAACTATGGGAACTCTTCAGCCTGGACTTCCATCTCCTACTCAGTTGCCTAGAGAATGGCCTCTTTGGGTTATAGACATTAAGGATTGTTTCTATTCTATCCCTCTGAATAAGGAGGACATGAAAAGATTTGCCTTTCAGTACTCAGCATTAACTTAGCTGAACCTTATAAAAGATATGAATGGACAGTTTTACCACAGGGAATGTTTTCATTTTCATTTTCATAGCCCTACTATGTGTCAAATGCACGTTGCTGCCACTCTTACTCCAGTAAGAAAAGCATTTCCAAAAGTGATATTGTTACATTACAAGAATGATATCTTGGGCCGTGCACCTGAGGAACAAATGTTAGAAGCATGTCTACAAAAGACCATAGAAACACTAAAAAACTACAAATTGCACATAGTTCCAGAAAAAAATTCAAAGGCACGTTCCTTTTCAATATTTAGGTTGTGAAGTATTCCCTAAAGTGCTTTCAGTACAAAAACTTTCCTTAAGAACAGAGAAGCTAAACACCTTAAATGGCTTTCAAAAATTGATAAGATATATCCAATGGATGCGTTCAGTGTTAGGCTTGACTTCCTATCAATTGCAATCATTATATGACATTTTAAGGGGAGACAGTGCTTTAAACTCACCACGTCAACTTACAAAAGAAGCTCGAGAGGCTTTGAGAGAAGTTGAACTGGCTTTATCCAATGTGGTTGAAAGAGTCACTCAAAAACCCTTGGAAATATCTGTTTTTTGCTACAAAAGAGACACCCACAGCAGTCCTTCATCAAGGAGACAGTGTGATAGAGTGGGTGAACCTCCCGGCACAACCAGAACAAAGCCTTACTCCTTACCCAGTGCTTGTGGCTAGAATTTTATTAAAGGCCATTAAACGAGCAGTACAATTATCTGGGATAAGACCTGACAAGATATACACCTTTTATACCAATGCACAAATTAATGTATGCTGTGAGACCATCCCAGAGTGGAAAATTTTATTGGCCACGGCTCCAAATTTTACACACGGGTCTCCATTAAAGATAATCTGACTATTACATAATTGACAATGGATTCTTGAAGAAAAGGTTTCTAAAGTTCCTCTTAAAGGACCAACTATCTTCACGGATGCATCCGAACATAACATTTGTGCTGTATATTCTCGTGATGTAACTATAAAGAGAGTAGTCAGAACTCCTTTTCAGTCCACTCAGCAGAATGAATTGTATGCAATCATTCTAGTTTTTACTTATTATTCAGAAGATGTAAATATAATATCTGATTCGGCCTATTCAGTAGGTGTGGTAAGAAGAATTGCCACAGCCCAAATAAAATTTGTAGCTTCTAATATATACCAACTCTTTAAGAAACTTCAAGGGAAAGTGAGACAGTATCCAAGTAAGATTTACATCTTGCATGTCTACTCACATAGTGGACTTCAGGTCCTATTTTTGATGGTAATTCAAAGGCAGATAGCCTTCTAACCATATTAGCCAATACTCCTTTATTTCAGGTAGCCCAAGAATCTCATTCTAAATTACATCTGCAATTTGGGATAACAAAAGAGGAAGCTAGGAGCATAGGTAAAGCCTGTACAGCTTGCCTTCCTTTCCATACTCCTACTCTCCCTCTAGGGAAGAACCTTCCTGGTTTGAGACCCAATGAAATCTGGCAAATGGATGTGACCCATTATAAATCTTTTGGTCGTATAGCTCCTGTACTATATCTAATAAGACCTAATAAGATTAAAAATCTTTTATCCATTTGTGGTAGATACCTTTTCAGGATTCACTTTTGCAATACCAGCAGCAAAAGAGACAGCCCGAGTGGTCACTGAATTCCTTTTACAAGCATTTGCAGTTATTGGTGTGTCACAAGCAATAAAAACAGATAATGGACCTGCAAATACTTCCAAACATTTTGCACACTTTTATGCACAGTATCAGATTTTACACACTACCGGCATACCCTTTAATCCTCAAGGACAGGCAATAGTAGAGAGGAGAAACAGAGATATCAAGATGCTGCTCCAAAAACAAAAGAAAGAGGGAGCCACAGGTAACCCTAGAGAACTTCTAAATTTAGCTCTTTATACAATGAACTTCTTGATTTTTGACAAAGATGCACTGGCTCCAGCAGACAGGTTTTATAACCCACCGGAAAGGCGTGTCCAGTGTGAGCAGCTCCACTATCTTTAGATAATTACCAGGTGATGTGGAAAGATCCAGAAAATGGTGAATGTTAGGGACCAGATAGGTTAACTGCTTGGGGGAGAGGGTTTGCTTGTATCTCTACAGGTGGAGAAGGAATCAGATGGGTGCCAACGAGCCGTATTCGCCTTGTCCATCAGAGAGAGACGGAGCAGACCCTTGAAATGAAGGAGAAGGCAGTTATGGCAATTGACTCATGGACATCAAAAATTGTTAATGAGACTGATGCAGACTTCAAAACCCTCAGGAATCATTGGATTCCCTGAGACATGATAAGATTATTGCAAGACTTCAAAATCTGCAGTGAGGAAATGATTCCATTGGATTCCCTGACACATGAAGAAATGAACAATAGATTGGTTTTGGACTATCTCTTGGCTGCTGAAAGAGGCATATGTGTGATTGTTATTTATATACCTTCCTTCTAGGACTTCTGGAAATCTTTTACAATAACATGTTGATTCATATTGTTTGTTATATCACTATGTTGATTCATGTTTTTGTTACATCACTACTAGCCTGAGTTATATTATTACTATGTGCTTCTGTAATGCCTCCCATTCTGATGGATTTATGTGTATTTGTTTCAATTTCAGCCCAGAGGAAACCTACTAACAATATTTGGTTTGACTCCCCATTTCTCTTTGGTCTTTTCATCTCCCTTCTTGAGCAGTCAGGGAGGGTATGACCACCTGTGTTCTAAAACAAAAAAAGTGGGAGATGTAGAGGACCGGGACTCTGAAAAGGTGTACTTGAATCTAGGACAGCATGGTGCTTATGGTGATGTAATGGTTGCACGTGCTCAGTGTGCTGTAGTGATGTAATCGTACTAAGGTATTTAAGGGAGTCTCAGACACAGAAGGCTCTCTCAGCCACAGACATAGAGAAGACTTCAGGCTCCAGACTCCAAATTCTAGACTCCATTTTTGACCAGCCATATGGTAGCTCTCCTGCCTCCTTCACTTCTTCACCTAATGACCAAAGACTGGGGCTGATCCCAAGGTCCTCCCAAGAGCTAGACTGAACACTACATGTCTCTCTGTTTGTCTCTCCTTCTCTCTGTCTCTGTCTCTGACTCTCTCCCTCCTTTCTCCTCCCTCCCTCTTTCTCTCTTTTTCTCTCTCTTTCTCTCTCTCTCTCTCTGTCTTTGTCTCTCTCTGTGTCTTTCTCTCTCTCTCCATCTATCTCTCTCACTGTCTCATCTTTTTCTGTCTTACTTCTCTCTATCTCTCTGTCTTTCCCTCTCTCTCTCTGTCTCTCTCTGTCTCTGTCTCTGTCTCTCTCTTCCTCCCTCCTTCCCCCCCCATCCTTCCCCTGCCATGTGCAACTGGTTGCCAAATCCTTTATATCATCTCTCCAACACACCCCATGTGTGTCCCAGTTCTGGTGCAGGCCCTTTATTTCCCCACTTCTGGCCCATTGAAGTAACTGTTGATGCCTCTGCCTGCCTCAAGTTTCTCTCCACTCCAGTCTATCTTCCACTCAGCTGTGGAATTAATCTTTCTAAAGTGCAGATCTGACTATGTCACCTCCTTCTTTATTCATTAAACTTCATTATCTCCAGTATCAAATATCAATCCTGTATTTGCTTTTTTTGTACCCTGGTCTCCTCCTACCTTTCTAGTCTTTGTGATGCAGACCCACATTCTCCTGTGTGTTCCTCCCACAAGACACTCCATCCCCTGACTGGATATCTTCTCTGTCTGGGTCCCCCACGCTTGGAATGCTTCCTCCTCATCTTCACTTCCTGGCTTCCTTCACGTCTCAGCTGAAATGTCACCTCCTGCAGGAAGCCTTTCCTGACTCCTCTCAATTTCACTGTCTTCTTTCTCTTCATTATTTCCTATTTATCCCATCCATAGCTTGTTGGTACATGATTATTTGCATGTTATCTCTTCTGTTAGATTGTCAACTCTTTGAGGGCAGGAACTGGTTTTTGTCTTCCTTTGTAGCCCCAGTGTTTAGTAGGATCTGGCACACAGTAGGCATGTAATTAGTTGGTGACTTGACTTGATCTCTTCTGAGTACCACAAGCACATGTGTTTGCTAAATGTGTCACCCTTCTGTTGACAAACTCTGGCTAGATGTGTTCTCATCTTAGTATGTGCTCTGGACATATGTACTTCCTGTTTATGTGTTCCTCCTATGTATACCCTGGATACGTGTGGTCCCTCTGTATACAATCATAGTCACGTGTACTCTTGATGTATTAACTCTGGATAGAAATGGTTCCTATTTCTAGACCCTTCTGGAGCACCTTCTGGACACATGTGACCTCTGTGTGAATCTCTGCAGGCAAACTGTGTCCACATGTGCATCTTATACAGGCATACCTTGGAGATTTTATGGTTTTGGGTTCCAGACAACTACAATAAAATGAATATTGCAATAAAGCAAGTTACACTAATTTTTTGGTTTCCCAGTGCATATAAAAGTTATGTTTATACTATATGGTAGTCTATTAAGTGTGCGATACAATTATGTCTAAAAAGCCAATGTATATGCCTTAATTAAACATACTTTATTGCTAAGAAAAAAAATGCTAACCATCATCGGAGCCTTAGTCAGTCAGAATCCTTTTTTTCCTGGTGGAAGATTTTGCCTTGATGTCCACGGCTGCTGATAGATTAGGGTGGTGGCTGTGGCAATTTCTGAAAATAAGACAACAATGAAGTTTGCCACATTGATTGACTCTTCCTTTCATGAAAGATTTCTCTGTAGCTTGAGATGCTGTTTTATGGTGTTTTATCTACAATAGAACTTCTTTCAAAATTGAAGTCAATTTTCTCAAACCCTGCTGCTACTTTATCGACTAGTTTATCTATTATTTTTTGATACTGTTATGTCCCAAGGACTAGGGAGGACTGAGGAGAGGGAGGGAGAGAGATGGGGAATGGCTGGTTGGTAGAGCAGTCAGAACACACAACGATAATTGATTAAGTTCATTGTCTTATACGGTCACAGTTTGTGGCATCACAAAACAATTATAATAGTAACATCAAAATTCACTGATCACAGATCACCATAAAAGATATAATAATAATGAAAACATTTGAAATATTGTGACACCGAGACACAATGTGAGATCATCCTATTGGAAAAATGGCTTTGATAGATGTGTTCAACACACAAACCTTCAACACAATGTATATGAGAAGCACAATGAAGCAAAGAGCAACAAAACGACTTTTGCATGTTTGTGTGTTCTTTTCACTATATACCCTGACTACATATACATCCTATTTCTGTGCTCCTCTACGGGCAAATCCTAGACAGACATGCTCCCTATTTGTGACTTACTGGTAGACTGACCCTGGCTCCATATCCTTCCTGTATGGGTTCTTCTAAAGGCACATGCGCTCCAGTTATGTGTGTCCTTCTCAATGTGAATCTGGGCCATGCATATTTCCCATTAGTGTGTCTTATTATTATCCTTCTGCGTGAGTGTGGCCATACCTATATGATCTGATGGTCTTCCCTACTTTCTTCAATTTAATTTTAAATTTTGCAATAAGAAACTCATGATCTGAGCCATAATGAGCTCCAGGTCTTCTTTGAACTGACTGTATAGAGCAGGAGTAAGGGAGATTTTTCTTTTTTTGCCAAGGGCCATTTGAATATTTGTAACGTCATTCATGGGCCAAACAAAATGATCAACTTAAAAGTTGTTGTTGTATTAACATAAAAGTTGTTGTACCCACCTTTCTGTTCATCATCATCTGTGGTTGCCTCAGCAAATGATTTCATGGACCTTATATGACCTATGGACTGAATGTTTCCTACCCCTAGTAGAGAGCTTCTCCACTTTTTTTTGCTGAAGTAATTGGGGTTAAGTGACTTGCCCAGTGTCACACAGCCAGGCAGTGTTAAATGTCTGAGACCAGATTTGCACTCAGGTCCTCCTGACTTCAAAGCTGGTGCTCTATCTACTGCACCATTTAGCTGTCCCGAGTTTTCTTCACTTTTGAATGCATAGTATGTAATCAAGCGGATTTCAGTATTGACTACCTGGTGATGTCTATGTATACGATCGTCTTTTTCATTGTTGAAAAAGAGTGTTTGACCTGGACAAAACTCTATTAGTCTCTGCCCTGTTTCATTTCTTACTTCAAGGCCAAAGCTGCCTGCTATTCCAATTATCTTTTCATTTCTGACTTTAGCATTCCAATTCGCTATGATGAATGTGACATTTTGGGGGGTGTTATTTCTAGAAGAAATTGTAGATTTTCATAGAATTGAGCAACTTTCATTTCTTTGCCATCAGTGATTGGAACATAGATTTGTATTATTGTAATGTTGAACAGTTTGCCTTGGATTTGAACAGAAATTGTAGATTTTCATAGAATTGAGCAAATTTCGTTTCTTTGCCATCAGTGATTGGAACATAGATTTGTATTATTGTGATGTTGAACAGTTGCCTTGGATTTTGCCATTTTGGAAATTATACCCCAGTACTAATTTTCTTACGCTTTTAGTGGCTATGAGGGCTATTATATCTCTTCTAAAAAATTCTCATCCACATCAATATATGTAGTGATTACCTGAATCAAACTCACCCATTCCCATTCACTTAATTTCACTGTCTAATTTCATGTTTAATCTTGCCATCTCTTGTTTGATTACGGTCAGCTTAGCTTGAATCTTACATTCCAGGCTCCTGTGCAATATCGATCTTTACAGCACTGGACTTTCCTTTCGTCACCGGACACATCTGCAGCTTAGATTTTTTTTGGCTTTGGCCCAGCTACTTCATTAGTACTGGAGCTACTTGTAATTGTCCTCTGCTCTTTCCCAGGAGTGTTTTGGACACCTACATAACATCTCTTATGAATGTGAAGTGGAAGCGATGAGTAGATTAGACATTAGATCTGGGAGAGAGAATGCCTGAAGTACTATGGACAAATGTTCACAATATTTTATAGAAGCAGCAACAACAAACATCCCAAAGAAAAAGAAAAACAAAAAAGCAAAATATATGATGAGGCTATACAAATAGCTGAGGAAAGAAGGGAAGAGAATGGAAATGTAAAAAGGAAACGATATCCCCAACTGAATGCAGAATTCCAGAGAACAGAAAGGAGAGAGAAGAAAATTTTCTTAAATGAGCTATGCAAAGAAATAGAAGAAAACAATAAAGTAGAAAAGTCAAGAAATCTCTTCTTATAGATATCAGAGGAATATTTCATGTAAAATGGGCATGATAAAAGACAAAAATGGTAAGGACTTAACAGAAGTAGAAGAGATTAAGTGGCAAGAATATATAGATCTGAACATCACCAATAATCACAATGGTGTGTCTACTGATTATGGAACAGACATCTTGGGGAATGAAATCAAGTGGGCTTTAGGTAATATTGCTAAAAAAAAATAAGGCTAGTGGAAGTGATAGAATTCTGGCTGAGCTATTTAAAATCCTAAAAGGTGATCCCGTTAAAGGGTTGAACTCAACATGTCAGCAAATTTGGAAAACTCCACAGTGGCCATTGGATTGGAAAATATTAGTTTATGTCTCAGTCCTAAGAAGGGTAATGAATAAAGAATGTTCAAATTGCTAAACAACTATGCTCATTTCACATGCCGGCAAGGAGATACTTAAAATTCTGCAAGCTAAGCTTCAGCAACGTGTGAACCAAGATTTACCAGAAGAGCAGGCTGGTTTTTCAAGAGTCAAAAGAACTAGAGACCAAATTGACAACATTCACTGAATTATAAAGAAAGCAAGGGAGTTCCAGAAAAACATCTATTTCTGCTTCATTGACTCCACACATTTACTGTGTGGATCACAACAAAATGTGGCAAGTCCTCAAAGACATGGGAGTACCAGCTCATCTGACTTGTCTCCTGAGGAATCTATATGCAGAGCAAGAAATCACAGTTAGAATTGAACATGGAACAACTGATTGGTTTAAGATTGGAAAAGGAGTATGACAGGGATGTATATTGTCACCTTATTTATTTAATTTATAAGCAGAGTACATCGTGCAAAATACCAGGCTGGATGAATCAAAAGCTGAAATTAAGGTTTCCAGGAAAAACATTAACAATCTCAGACATACAGATGATAACCACTCTGATGGCAAAAAATGAAGAAGAATTAGAAGCCTCTTGATGAGGGTGAAAGAGGAGAGTGCAGAAGCTAGCTTTAAGCTTAACATTAAAAGGGAAGATCTTGGCAACTGGTCCCATGGCTTCCTGGCAAATAGAGAAGAAATGGAAGCAGTGTGAGATTTTCTATTCTTGGGCTCAAAGATCACTGCAACTGCAGCCATGAAATTAAAATATACTTGCTCCTTAGAAGGAGAGCTATGGCAAATCTGGACAGCATAGTAAAAAGGAGAGATAGCGTCGTGTTGATAAAGGTCCATATAGTCCAAGTTAGGGCTTTTCCAGTAGCAGTGTATATTTGTGAGAGTTGGATCATAAGGAAAGCTGAGGGCTGCAAAATTGGCATTTTTGAATTGTGGTGCTGGAGAAGGCTTTTGAGAGTCCCTTGGACAAATCAGTCAATATTTAAAGAAATAAATTCAGGCTATTCACTGGAAGGTCAAATAACTGAAGCTGAAGATGAAATACTTTGGCCGCATAACGACTAGATAAGACTCATTGGAAGAGACCCTGATTTTGGAAAAAATCGAAGGCAAGAGGAAAAGGGGATGGCAGAGAACGGGATGGATTAGACTGTGTCATGGAAGCAGCAAACATGACCTTGGGCAGACTTTGGGAGATAATGGAGGATAGAAGGATCTGACGTGCCACGGTCCACGGGATCAGAAAGAGTTGGACACAACTAAGCGACTGAACAACAAAATGAGTTTTGTGCCTAAGATTTCCCTTGAAAAGCAGTAGAGTCACACACAGAGACACAGACACAGACATACATACAGGCACATACAGGCAGAGCAGTTATCAACATTTTATTACTATTTGAAGGGTGGGAGAATAGATGTCAGTAGAGTCTTGGTGGGAGGCCTCCATTGCCCTTGGCCCAGTGAGCTGGTTTCTGGACATGAGCTCTGGCAATGTCTTTCCCACACTTTTTGGAAGCTCTGGGATCCCTTGGGATTCTTCCTTATATAGTTTTTGACATGGATCCTGCTGCTACCAAGAGGAAACTGCCCTAGAATCCATAGGAGATGGCACTGGATCCTAATCAGTGAAATGAAGACATTTTGAAACTGTCCAATAAGGAATGAGGAATGAGAGGCAGGCACACTAGGAACTTCATCAAATGAGAGGTTGGGTGTAAAGGGTCACAGACAGTGGGGAAACTCTGGGTGAGGTAGAAGACCCTTCATTCCAGGGGGAACCTGTTAACAATGTCACATTTGGCTCCCCAGCTCCCCTAAGGGCTCTCGGCCTTCCTGAGGAGTCAGGGGGTGTGACAACCTGTGTTGTGATTGAAGCAGAGTGATACCAGGTGGCAAACTACATACGACAGCAAGTTGTTTATGTGGTCCCACGTACGCATGTCCAGTGTTATTTTTGTTACTTTAAGGGTATGATGGTATAAAAGGGGGAAAGAACTTGTAATAAGTGAGCTCCATTTTCCTCCCATCCTCAGGAGTCCCACCTCATCACTTCTCCATTAAGACGGTATATTTTAATCACCCGGGCGTGGGGGCTCTAGAAATCAATGATATGTTTTGTCACCCCAACTTGGGGGCTCTAGAAAGCAGGATATTTTAATCACCTGGATGTGGGGGTGCTAGAAAGCAGTGGTACATTTTGTCACCCCAACTTGGGGGCTCTAGAAAGCAGGTCACAACAGTGGGGGTCATGTTCTCTCAGGTTATTAGCCTTAGCAAATATTCATCAGGGTTAAATGGTTTTCATTTGCTCACAATGGGGCCCTGGCCACATGTGAGCCCCGCACTTGTATCTCTTTACCTATGTCCCAAAGCCACATGTACTCGCTTCATATGTGCCTCTCTCTATGGGAAGCCTGACCACATTTTCTCCTTATGTGTCTATACCTCCACATATACATCCATACTAAAGGTATTCCCTGCTTTAGTCCCCTCGGCCTGTTAGAATTCTTACCAGGTGCTAAGTCAGTTATCTAGTTTAGCACGGTATGTAATAGTTCTCTAGCTCACTAATGTATTTAGTACTCATTGGAGTTCTACAAGATTCACAAGCCAGAGAGGAGGGGAGAAGATTCACAAGTCAGAAGCCCACAATCCCCCTCTCGGAGGAGGAGTCAACCTTTGAGTTCACACCTCTAAAAGACCATATAAAAGGACAAGCCCACTGGGAGCATTCGGGGAGATTGAGAAGCCAGGAGTCAGAGTTGAGCTAGAGGCAGAAGCTGGAAGAGACAAAGGACTAGCAGCAAGAGCTCTTGGAACCAAGGAGAGAGCTAGGCCTCTAAGAAAACTAACCAGGCTATTTTGGAAGAGACAATAAAGTACTGGACTTTAACTCCTGGCTGCATTTGAGGTGATTATTACTCAGAACTGAAACTAAGGCTGCCTCCAGAAGCTCCTCAAGAAACCTGCTCCCAGAGAACATTATATTTTAGAGAAGAGAACATTACATCTGCCGATGAATCTCAGCCACACGTGTTTCCCATATGTGTTTTCCTCAGCATATGTTCCTTGGCCACAATGCTCCTTATCTGTGTACTCTTCTTCCTTCTTACCCTGATCATGTAAGCTGTTTCTGTGTGTGCTTCTCGGTATACACACCCTAACCACTTGGCTCCCCCGCACGATCACTATGGACAAATAAGCTCCGTGTTTCTCTGCATGAGCGCCATGGCAACATGTGTTTCCTCCCTTTGTGCCCCTGCATATTCACCCCGGCTGTGGTGCTTTCTATGTGCACCCTTCTTCCTGAACCCCAGGGCTGCATATCCGTGCTCCTCTGCATCGGTATCTCAGTGACGGATTATGTGCGTTCCTCTCCACACATGTGACGTGACCACACACCTTACCTAGAGCCAAGCTATTCCCTCTAAGAATTCATCCTTCCCAATGACGGCATGTGTATTTGAAGAAAAGGTTCCTGGGCAAATTGTATTGTTATTTTCCTTATTGTACAATGTCATTCAATGCTTTTGACTTATATTAATTGTATCTTCTGGCTTACTAATAAAAGTAAACACATCTGGGGGGACTCAACTGTTTTTGAGAACGTGCAGATCCACGGAGCACCTTGGACCTGGCGTTTGGGGGACCCAGGTGTAAGTTGAAGCAGATGCCCTGGGTACTAAATGTCTTTTAGGTTTTTTCATTTTTGTTTTTGCTGAGGCAACTGGGGTTAAGTGACTTGCCCAGGGTCACACAGCTAAGAAGTGTCTGAGGTTAGATTTGAACTCAGGTCCTCCTGACTTCAGGGCTGGTGCTCTATCCACTGCGCCACCTAGCTGCCCCTGTCTTTTAGTTTTAATGACAAAGAAAGGGATATGAGGGGAAAACACTATAATTACGCTTTCTCTGATTGGGTACTTCTTTCAGTGCCGGAGAATTGCTTTTTGCAATTGCACCTTAACAAACGCCTCCCATCTCTGTCTCAGGGCCATGGTTTTTGAGGCAAAGAATGGAAGCATTTGGGGCATGTCTGCAAAGTGCTTCTTCACTCTTATTAATCAGTCTCCAGCTTCCTCTCCTTGCCACAAGGCCGTCAATTATCCCTATATCTAAGAGAGGAGACCACTGGGGTCAAAAGAGCTTAAACCACATAGCCCTGATCACACACGTTGGTGATGGTTCCTGCCCCAAACTCTCAGCCCCCAACCAGAAACCTAACTTCCCCAATATATAAAATATTGGGGAAAACTGGGTTCTTCCAGGAGCCATAAAAACCCCAACAGTTTTGCCTTGAAAGATCTTTGGATTTTCTTTGTCACCAGGTGAACGACAGTGAAAGGAACAGGAAGTGGAAGAAAAGGAAGTAATTTGAGAAAGTGGGAGAGCACATCTGTGTGGCAGAGCTCTTTCATCTGCTTCCTAGGAGCTAGCCCATTGCCAGGGCAGATGGTGTGACAGGAGAGCTTCCAACTCCCTTGAGTTCATAGGCTCAGAGCTCATAGAACTGGAAGAGTCCTCAGACGCCACTTAGTCCAACATTCTCATTTTACAGAGGGAGAAACTGAGGCTCAGAGAGGGAAAGGGATTTGCCTAAGGTCACACACGGGATCTAAAATCTAGAGATGGAAGGGTCCTCAGAGGTCACCTGGTCCAACCTCTTCGTTTTACAGAGGGGGAAATTGAGGCTCAAGGAGGGGAAGTAACTTGACCAAAGGAAGACCCACAGGATCCAGAATCCAGAACTGGAAGGGGTCTCAGAGACCATCTAGTCCAACCCCTTCATTGATAGTAGAAAGAATTGAGGCCCAAGAAGGAAAAGTAACTTATCCAAGATCACACACTGACTTACTTGGACTTAAACTCAGTTCCATTTCCTCCACACCCTCTGTCTATTATATCAACAACATGACTCCATTTGAAGTCTGGCAAACCTGCATTGGAATCCTATTCCAGCCAATTGCTCAGCCGTATGACCCTGGCCAAGTCACTTATAGCCACTCTTGGTCTCAGTTTCTCCATCCAAAAATGAAGATAAAAAGAAGACCACTTTACAGTGATAAAATGAGGCTTAAATGATACGTATGAATAAAGCTTTGTACTTTTGTCCTCAGTGACCTGGTATTTTTTTATTAGCCAATCAATGCTTTCTTTTGACTGCTGTGACTCAACTTATAGCTTGAGGTATGATTGCTATATGAATTTCTACCTGTCAAAATGAGGCTAAATGATGGATCAAGACATGATGGTGATGATGGTGATGATGGCGGTGATGTTAGCAATGATGGTGGGGGAGGCTGATGATAAGGATGGCAATGGTGATGGTGATGATGATGATGATGAAACTCCCTATCTTATTTGGAAAGATGACATTGTGACCTTTTAGGCTAGCACATTAAAGGTTAATTCTTTTCTTCGAAGCATAGCCTGCCCACTTTCCACCTCCCTGTGGCCTCGTGGACATGAATGTCAAAAGTTCAACATTTTCTTGTAACTAGCAAAAAAAAAATTTCCTCCCAATCTAAAGCAAAAGTAACTTCTGTCAAAGGTGTTTTTCCTAAAGTGATCAGACTGCTTTTTCCTACTTCACTCTCTGCCACAGCTAACTCTTCTATTCGTGTTCTTGATCTCACCCCACTGAGTCATATCCAGTCAGCTCTCTTCAATCTTTCCTTTTTGTTGGTTTCTTTTCCGATCTCTACATATTTCCCTACTTAAAAGAAATGTCATTGGGTCCCCCCAGATCCTCAAAGCATCACTTTTCTCTCTCTCTTTTCACAGCTAAACTCGAGAAAGTACTTCTCCCTCTCAACTGAACCCTCTGGAGCTGACTCTTATCTTTGATCTGAAGCAGTCCTCCTCAAAGTCATCAGTGATTCCTTCATTGTCCAATCGAATCACCTGCTCTCAATCCTCCATCCTCTGACCTCCCTACAATCGTTGATGATACTGAATGCCGTTTTCTTTTTAAAACTTACTCTCCGGATTCTCATGATGTTATTCTTTGCTTGTTCTCCTTCTACCCACCTGCCCAATCGCTCATTCTCTATTCTCTTTGCTGGATCTTCACATATGTTATATCCATAGTTTGCACCCCTCAAGATGCTGTTCTTGGCCCTCTTTCTTTGCTTTCTCTCTTGGTGACCTTGTCAGCTCCCATGGGTTTAATTTTTCTAAAACTACACACCATTACGTCGTAGGTCCATATAACTTGTCCTAAGTTACCGAGCTCCAGTTTCACATCATCAATTTTATCTTGGACATCGGGAATGAGATGTTCTTGTAGTCATCTCAAAGCAACACTTTCCGAACTGAACTCAGTATCTTTCCCCCCAAGTTCTCCATTCTCAATTTTCCTGTAATTGTCAAGGGCGCCACCACCTTCCCAGTCACCCAAGCCAGCTACCTCAGTCTCATCCTCAGCTCTTCATTAGTATTCACCCCACAGAAACCACTTGTTGCCAAGTCTGCTTGTTTCTCTACACTCTCTCTAGTATAAGTCTCCTCTAGATTGTCATAACCACCACTTTGTTCAGTCACTTAGAGCTTCTCTCCTGAACACTTGCTATTATGATAACAATAGTTGGTTTCCCTGCTCTAATCTATCCTCTACTCAGCTGCTATAATAATTTTGCTCAAGTGTAGCTCTGTCCATATCGCTCCTTCTCCACTCAATAAACTCCAGTGGCTCCCTGTTACCTCCAGGGAATTTAAATTTTAAAGCCCTTTCATAGACTGATCCTATCCTACCTTCCCAGCCTTGTTGGTTCCAGCCTTCTGCTAATGTTGAACGTTATTCCCACATTCAGTGGGCTCTGACTAAACCAGACTTCTTTACACACTATACTTCATCTCTGATCTTCATGCTTTGGCACAGGCTTTTCCCACTTCCTGGAATACAACCCTTTTCACCTCCACCTCTTAGAATACCAGGTTTTCCCCACTCAAAACTTAAATACGAAATCCACAGTGTGTTTTCCCAGATTGCCAGGGGTTTAGTAGAGATTGAGAAGCAAGGAAGTGAAGGCACCTAGTATGGATGGCCTTCTTAAGGAGCTAAGCCAGAAAGGAGAGGAGAGGCATAGTGGGGATGAACAAATAGAATGATTTTGGACGATGTGGGGGGACTGGGCCATGTTATTAGACAGCATGGAAGCAGCCAATAGACAGGGAGAGAGTGAAGTAAGAGAATGAGAATGCCAGAGGGGACAATCTACTGAGGGGGACAGGATAAAATGAGGCCATTTGTATGTCTCCCATTTGATGGGGAGAAGGGTCATTTTTTCATGTAAGACAGGGATGATGGAAGACATAGTGGGGGAAGTGAAATGAGACGATGATGTCATTGACTGTATATCATCATAAGTTGAAAACCAGCTCATCATGAGTGTTCCCCTCAACGGCAGATGTCCACATCTATGGTTGATGAGGCTCTCAAGCGTGTGTCAAGAAAAGACTTCACAAACTAGGCCCATATGTCTTGGCCAATTAGGACTCAAAAGACTTTCTACAGCTTCTACTATGTATGTGCCCTGGTTTATTATTGTTATTAAATCTTTGAGAACATTTGACCTAGGGATGCTGGAGTTCTGGAACATGCACGTCCCAATTGTGTGGTTTGTTTTGTTCCACAGAGAGGTTGTTTCCAAGTTTGCCATGGTTCTCACTTTTTACTCACCTCTGCCACTTTCATAAGAGTCGCAGTCTGCTGAGAGCATCCTTCATGTAATCAGAAAGGATGCTGGGTCCTCTCATCATAAGGTAAACTCCAAGAGAGATTTGGGGACAATGTAGCAGCAGAGCCCCAAATGACTAAGTCTCTAGCAAAAAAGCAAAGAGGTACAGAATACCTACTCAGAGGAGTGAAACCTGGCTGTTACCATACTGTGACCTCACCCAGGGGACAACTATAAGTAGCAGTATACGGATAATATTTAATAATCAGCTTTCTCCAAGAAAAAATATGCACACAATAAACTTTTCATTTCGGATATTTTCTCCATCCTTTTTTAAGTTCAGACAACCAACAACAATAAATTAAGCATTTGTCAGTTTCCAAAGTTCAGATGTCCACACTGAAAATTTAATAATCAGCTCTCATAAATTGGCATGGGCTGACTCCAGCACACACCTACCCATAAATCACAGGAACTAGACACATCCCTATGTGAAGGCTAGCCCCTCCAGAGATTGGATGTTCCCTTGTCTCTCTACTGGCTTGAATAAGCGCCCTTTCTGTGCCCTTTACTGTGTAAATAGAACTGTTCTATGTATAATTTAAAAAAAAAAAAAGAAATGGAGTCACCTAAAATTTTCTCAGTAAGTGAGATTCTTGTCCTCAAGGATTATGGGAACGTGGAGTCCCCAGACATACTCTTTTCACTTAATAAATGTTAGAGGAGAAAATAACTGATGGCAAAAAAACCCTTAGGAATTGAGCAACACCTTTAAGTGGACTTAGATTTTGCTAAGCACAACACTCTCTGAATATATTTGAAAATCAGTAATATATAGCTGTGGGAGACATATTATTTTCCCAGTCTATAGAAGGTATGTTTGCTTCTTTATGGATTTGAATATAGACTCAGGGATCCCTTTGGGAGTTTTACAGCTCACAAGATGGGAACCACTGGGTTAAGGTATATAATTCAATTTGGTAAACATTTGTCACATGCTTCTTTGGCTAGGCATTGTGCTAGGTCTTGGAAACAGGAAAACAGAAATGGAAAACAGCCTTTGCCTTCAAGAAATACATGTTATACTTGGGGCATCCTTTGTGTTGCCCCTTAATGATAATGTGAACTCCTTGAAAGCAGGGATCAAACCTCTTTACTATCTATATCCCCGGTGTTTAATAACAGTGCTTGGTATGTAGTAAGCAATTAATGTTTTTTTCATTTATTCATATAGGGATATACAAGGCATAAGTAATACAAGTAAGGTAATGATGGGGGTGAAGGAGCAATCCAGAGAAAATGTCATCAGAAAGATATAAGTAGGAACCTCAGAGGTCATCTAATCCAACCTCTTACTTTATCTAAGAAGCTTGTGTACTGTGTCTCTCGGAAATGGGAGCTGGATGGCACTGCAGGGGATTGAGCACTAAACCTGGAGCCAGGAAGACTCATCTTCCTGAGTTCAAAATCAGCCTCAGACATTTGCTAACTGTGTGACTCTGTGCAAGTCACTTCATCCTGTTTGCCTCAGTTGCCTACAGTTCATCTATAAAATAAGCTGGAGAAGAAAATGAAAACCCACTGCCATTCTTTGCCAAGAAAACCCCAAATGAAAAAATAAACCATGTTCACAAAAAATTGAACATGACTGAAAAATGACACATCAACAATATCTCTGGGAAGTGGCCATCTGTCCCATGCCTGAAAACTTCCATTGATGAGGATTTCGTGACTCACCAAGGAAACTCATATTTTCAAAAAGAACTGAATTCTGGCCTGGTCTCTTGGGTAGGGCTGGCGGCTTGGCCCGAGCTTTGGCTAAGTGAGACTAGGAGAATGGGCTATTTGACCTCAGTGGGCATCCTGACTTCTGGGTTGACTTGGGGGACCAGGAATAAGCGGGAAAGTGGCCTCCTGCCTGATGCCCTTCTATAAATGATCTATGGACAAGAAATCTCTGATCAACCTTTTCCTCTATAACCTTAGGCAAATCCTTTACTTTCTCCGGGGTCTGTTTCATAGAATCCTGGAGATAGAGGGAATCGATTGTAGTTTGTACTTCAAGTGCAGAAGTTGCTATTTATGACTTGGTTCTTGGAAACATCCTCCCCATTCAGTATAGTATCTGGTCCATGGAGTACACTGATTAAATGTTTATTGATTGATCGATACATTCTGGTATAGACCACAGAGAAATTGAAGGTACTAAATCAACATAAGTGTCCTGTGAACATGCTAAGTCGTATCCCAAGATGCAATTCACTTACATGGATTCTGGACAGTGACTACTTTTTTAGCCTAAGAGGTCCAATATTACACAATGCTTGGATGACAGCCATCATCATCCTATACCAAGACTCCCAGGACTCCCCTCAATTTTGGTGTGTAGTTGAGCCATCTCCCTAGAATAAGCAGTTCACTTAGTTTAGGATCTGATACCTTGCTTTAAAAATATTTTGAGAATCGTATTTTAATATAATCGATCTCCTTTGAAATCCTATGTATTTTATTTTTTGCTTAAAATATGATTTTGAGAAGGAATCCATTGGCTTGCTAGGGCTGCTTTTTAAAAGTAAAATTATGTTTCCTATTCGAAACATAAATTGTTGTTACTTTTACTTTTATATCATTTAAATTTCTCCCTCCTCCTCCCCACTCCCAGAGAGCCATCTCAGATAAGGAATCCACTTTAACTGAGTAATCTCCCAACACACAACCTTTTGGCCAATAAAGCTGATTTTACTTTGAACTAAGCAGAAGTGTCCTGATTCTCTCCAAATGGCTCGGGAACCTCTCTAGTTGCCTGTTGGATATCTCCCATCAATGTGCTGAGCTCTTGTCCAGAGGTAGCAGTAGTCTATCCACAATTATCCAGCATCTCTATTAGCTGACTTAGGAATCAACGGGACCTTCGGTAAGAAATGACCAGCAGGATGATTTCAGAAAGGCCCGGAGAGACTTACACGAACTGATGCTGAGTGAAACGAGCAGGGCCAGGAGGTCATTATACACTTCAACAACAATACTATATGATGATCAATTCTGATGGATGTGGCCCTCTTCAACAATGAGATGAACCAAATCAGTTCTAATAGAGCAGTAAGGAAGAGAACCAGCTACACCCAGCGAAAGAACTCTGGGAGATGACTATGAAGCACTGCATAGAATTCTCAATCCCTCTATTTTTGCCCGCCTGCATTTTTGATTTCCTTCACAGGCTAATTGTACACTATTTCAGAATCCGATTCTTTTTGTACAGCAAAATAACTGTTTGGACATGTATACTTATGTTGTATTTAACATATACTTTAACATATTTAACATGTATTGGTCAACCTGCCATCTAGGGGAGGGGCCTGGGGGAAGGAGGGGAAAATTGGAACAAAAGGTTTGGCAATTTTCAATGCTGAAAAATTAGCCATGCATATAACTTGTAAATAAAAAGCTATTAAAAAAAAAAAAAAGGAATCAATGGGACCTGAGTTCTAGTCCAGACTCTGGGGCATATTGACTGTAGAACTTAAATTGTTGGTGACCTGGGTAACTCTTGAAGACTTAGCTGAAAAATCAGCAATGCCTGAGGAAACTCCCTGCCCCAATCAAATCACAATGGTGAATTTAACATAGTCAAGATGGAACTCATTATTTCACCCTTATCTCTCCCTCCATTAATGATACTGCTATCTCCCACTGGAGTTGTAGTCTCAGAGACATTCTTAACACCTCCCACTCCCAAACCAGCTGTCAAATCTTATAGTTCTTACCAACGTCTCTCAAACCTGTCTCTTTTTCTCCACTCCCAAGACCATCAGCTTAGTTTAAGTCCTCGTCATCTCTTTCCTGAAATACTCGAATGGCGGTCGCCTGATTTGGCTGCTCCCCTTTCCAATCTCTCCTCCACATAGTTGCCAATATAAAACTCTTGTAAAGTTCTTTCTTTGTATTTTCCATCGCATTTGAGACTGCACTGCAACCCTGTGGAGTAGTTGTTATGATTATATGCATTTTGCAGAGGTTATTTACTGAGTCACAGAATGGTTAAATGTGCCTGAGGCAGAATTTATATTCGTGTCTTCCTCATCTTAAAATCTAGCATCTTCTATTATAACCAAGCTGCTTCCTAAATCTAAAGCTGGAAGGGACCTCAGAAGGAAACGTCTTCATTTTACAGAGAAAAAAAACAAGGCCAAGAGTGTCCAAGCGACTTGCCTAAGGTCACACAGAGTATCATAAACCCAGAGATGGAAAGGCCAACTAGTGGAGAGAGTGTTGGACTCTCCGACTTAGCAGGAGTTATACCTTTTCTAAGTTATCAGAGGAAAGATTCAAACCCTGGCCTTCTGAATGCACAGTCAGCCCCATGCTCTTTCCATGCAACCACCTAACTTGTTGTGCCCCTGGGTCAGTGTATTACTCCATGTGGAGATAGTTTAGAACTGTATTAGTGCTTAAGGAGGAGTTGGGTTTCCCAGAGGCGCCCGTCACATTCGTGGAGGTGAAAAGACTCAGAAATAGGTCTGTGAGCATCTCTAAGAGCCAGTCTCTGTTCATGGGAATGTTAGAGCAAGAAGGAACTCCAAAGGGCATCCAATCCTGCTACCAACTGGGCAATGGCTGAACAAATTGCGGTGTGGGATGATCAAGGAATACTTTTGTGCTGTAAGAAATGATGGACAGGATGTTCTGGGAAAAACCTAGGAGAACCTCGGAAAAACCTTGGAAAAAAAGAAAAGACTCCCATGAGCTGATGCAAAATGAAACAAAGTGTGATGCAAAGTGTGTACAAAGTAGCAGCGATCTCGTAACATTAGCAGTCTGCAACAACTTAGCTATTCTCAGCAATTCAATGATCCAAGATAACTGAAGGATTTAGGATGAAAAATGCTTTCTATACCCAGAAAAAAAAATTGATGGGTATCTTAATACAATTTTTAATATCCTTTTTTAAACTTTATTTTTTTTTCTGGGAGGGGGTCTATGTTTTTTTTTATAACATGACTATTATGGAAATGTTTTGCATTACAATATGTGTAGTGCCCATATCGAATTGCTTGTCTTTTTTTTTTTTTTTTTTGCTGAGGCAATTGGGGTTAAGTGACTTACCCAGGGTCACACAGCTAGGAAGTGTGAAGTGTCTGAGGTCAGATTTGAACTCAGGTCCTCTTGACTTCAGGGCTGGTGCTCTATCCACTGCACCGCTTAGCTGCCCCAATTGCTCATCTTCTCAATGGGGATGGGAGTAAGGAGAGAAAAAAGGAGAGAATCTGCAACTCAAAATTTTAAAAACAAAGATTAAAAATAGTTTTGACATGTAACTGGGAAAAAATGAAATAACAAAAAAAAAACCCACAGAAAATTTTTAAAAATCCAAATTCATTTAGAAAAATAAGATCAATCGATGGATTAATCTCCTCCCTTTACTTCCCCTTCCTCCATGCTATTGGGAAAGGGATGAGCATTCTCTGATTCACTGAAGTCCAAGTTCTATATTGGGGAAGGGGTGACATCTCCAGCTCCCTAGGGAGCCGATTTCCTTGGTGAAAGGTTTCTACATTCCCAACCTTTTTGATCCCCTTTGGTTTTCAGTAAACCTTTCTCTATCACATCTTCAATAAAAAAGGAAATACAATTTAGAGTTCATTATGCATGTACTCAGAAGAAATAAAACCAGTGATTAATGAATTTTTCATAAAAAACTTCATTTGGCATATAATGTTTTCCTCCCTGACATTATTTTTGGAATATTTCTACAGGAAAAATATGGTTATATGCCCAATATGCAGACTCCAGCTTGGGAAGCTGTGCTATGATCCTCCCAGATCATTTTCCTTATTTTCCTTTTAATAATTTTAATTGGAAATTGGCGTCTGGACAATCCTTGTTGAATTCGTTTGTGATGAAATCCTGTCCCACTGGGTCCTTCCCCCAATTTGAAATAACTGGAGCTGATCAGAGTCCCCCCAAAACATTTAAGCTCCCCGACTTGCTTGAGAAGACAGAATGCAGTGGCCATGTAGGATTAAGGGACTTGAACCTGCCCATTGTGAAAAATTGCCCTCCTTTTAGATTTCAAGCCCCTTGTAAGGAGTGGGTGGTTATACTCTGAGTAACCTGTTTGTAGATTGTAAAGTGAACTGGGAGTGAGCCAGTCACAACTTGCAAAAGATGTATTGCAGTGGGTAGAGCAGCAGCCCTGAAGTCAGGAGGACCCGAGTTCAAATCCGACATCAGACACTTAACACGTCTAGCTGTGTGACCCCGACAAGTCACTTGACCCCAATTGCCTCAGCAAAAATAAATAAATAAATAAAAATAAAATAATTAAGAGGAAACTTTATCAATTTGCTAGCATTACAGAGCTGTGAAATCATTGGTCGATTAAGGATTAGCCCCACCCCTGGTGGCCTATAAAGAGGCAGCCAGCTCTGCAGTTTGAACAGACTTTCCAAGAAGCCAGTCAATAGAGAAGCTGTTCGGGAAGAGTTTGGCAAGAGGAGAGGGGATTTCTTTCTCCCCTCTCTGGCCACATCCATTGGAGCAAGAATCTCATCTTTGAGTCAAGTGAGTTGGCAAGAAGTCAAGAAGGTGGGAAGGGAGAGCTGAGCTGTGGAGAGGAGCACACCCAGGGAGCCCAGCTGAGGGCCTGCCCAGCAGAGATGGCATGGCCTGGGGAGAGCAGTGTGAAGACAGCACAAGAAGGAATAGGATATCGGGGCCTTGCAGCTTCAGAGGGGTGAGTGTCCCCCACATGTGTAGCCTCTCTTCTGATGAGTTCTATGTTATCCTATATGTGTGCCCACTCTTGCTGCTACCGTGGGTGTTTGTGGGAGAGCATGCCTTGGGTTGATGGGGAAATGCTTCGCTACTGCCCTTAATGCTTTCCTCTTTCAGTAATACCTCCGCTGTGAGCCATCTGTCAGTCGGTTGACCACTGAATGTGAATACCCATTGGTTGTTGGGAGGGACCTGGGATCATCGGGCTTAGGGGTGGACACCTCCGGGAGGCTCCGTCTAGGGTAACAGTAAGAGATCTTGGGGCTACCCCAGAGGGGTGCTGGAAAGAGAGCTGTGCTTGTGTAGAAGTGTTAAATATACACTATGTACCAGACATTGTACTCACTGGGTCCTGAAGATTTAAGAACAGACAGGGAAAGGGTCCTTGCTCGCAAGCATTCTCGCTCATTGTGTATGAGAGGGCACTTGTGAAGGAGTTCCATATCCACACTGGTTAGATGCCATAAGACCGGGGACCTTAGAGGCCATGGACTCGGATCCTCTCGTTTTACAGGGGAGGAAAGTGAGGCTGAGGGACTGACTTGCCCAGAAGTTAATGGAAACAGCAAGTTAGCTCTGATCTGAACTAAAGGGAATTTGTTTACTTAAATACTCGAGGATAACCAGGAAACAAGCAATTTTTGAGAGACAAGCCCACAAGCATCGTTCCGACCCAATGTCCTCCTCCTCCCATCCCTCCCTTGCTTCTTGACCGTGCTTTGTAGCACAGCAGCGAGGTAGGCTGAAACCTTGGCACCTGCTCTGAGCAAAATGCATCGGTCTCGGTTATTACCATAATTCACACTCCCTGACTTGTTGTTGTGTTGTTGATATAATGAAGGCATAACTCCTGCAGCCTCCAGAGTGGCGCAGGAGGTGATGGAGGCAGGAGGGGCTCCACCTTGTAGCTGCCTTCTCCCTGGAGGATCCCTGCACCAGCTTGTGACTGAGCTGTCTGCCTCCTAGTGACCTTATCCATCCTGGGCAGCTGCTCCCCCTCATCCCCTGAGACCTGAGAGGACGGCTCTTCACTTCCCTGATGTGAAGGGATTAGAAATGAAGTCTGAGTCATTCTCTGCCTTGCCATTTGTCTGGGAGCCCGTTCAGTCTGGGCATGTGTGTGGCAGGATGTGCGAGGGGCTTTCCCTCTGTGGCGGCATGTGTGTGGGAACTGCTGGGATGTGCAAGTCTGGGGGAATGAGCGGGGCAGCGTCACACTCGGAGTTTTCGACTCCAGTAATTTGCGTTTGTTTGTTTTTTGGCCCCAAATGCCAGGACTTTCCATCCTTCCTCTTTAAGAAGCCCCTGAAGGGAGGCATTTAATGGAGAGGGTGTGCGGGCCTGCCGCCAGCTGCTGGCCAGCTCCCTTTGCCGATCCCCAACTGTGGGGAGCCAGGGGCAGGAAGACCTGGCCCTAGGCTTCAGCCCCGTGGTCCCTGGCAAGGCCCTCGAAGTGGGCTGGGGCAGCATTTACACAGGATCCTGGGTTTAGAGATGGAAAGGGCCGGGGGTCATCGGGAGAGCTTGAAGAGAATCTTGCAATTAGCTCCCAAGGCTGTGAGCAGCTTCTGAGAGAACCCCCAGCCCCCAGAGCCCAGCTTTCAGACCTTGAAAGCCTGAAGAGGCCTAAATGACTCACGGCCGGGTCTAGGGTGACCGTGACACTAAGGAATGGCCACCCTTTGTCTGGTAGCTGCAAATCCATCCTCTCCTTGCCCCAGCTTCTCCCTTCTTTCTGGCCGGTTGCCACATTTCCTTCCAAATGCCACTCCTTCTGCGTGAGGGAGGCAGCCTTCCTTGGCGGGTCCCAGTGCTACCCTGCACCGGGGGATGTGGGCATGGGGGGCAGAGCGTGAGCGTTGGCAGCCTCGGCTCCGCCGTGCTTAGTATTCCCTCGGAGTGTCGGGGAGAGAAGCCCTCGGCTCATCCATCAGGTACCGTGGAATGTGCCTAGCTCTGCCCTGGCTGGCGTGTGTGTGTGTGTGTGTGTGTGTGTGTGTCTGCCTGTGCACGCGCGCGCCCCCGTTCTCAGATGCGTGTGCATGTGTGTGTGTGCACGCCCTCCATCTGCTGGTGAACGCACACATACACGCACACCTTCAGCAGCCTCCCTCCCTCTCGCCCCAGCCGCCGCATGCTCTGAGCAGATCTCCCCGTTAGTTGGCAGACTGCTCGGGCTGCTCGCCGCCGCCGGCCGCCGCCGGCCGGGGCTCCCCGACTTGCGCTCCTTCCAGCTGCTGCTGCTGCTGCTGCGGCGGCGGCGGCGGGGACGGCGGCTGCCGCGAGAGGGGCGACAGACAGACAGGCAGACGGGCGGAGAACAGGTGCGGCGCGAGCGCTGGCCGGCCGGCTGGCCGGCTCGGGCCGGGGTGGCCGGAGCTGCGCAGGGAGCGGACCGAGCTAGGGGCTAACGAGGGTTGGGCGTGGGGGGGGGCGGTGCCCGCCCCTCCGCCTCTGCGGAGATTTTGTCCCCCCTCTCTCTCAATTTAGAATCGAGCAGAAGTCCAGCCCGGGCGCCGGCTCGCAACCTCCAGGTTGGAGCCGCCGGCCTGCGGCAGCGACGGGACGGGGCGGGACGGGGTTGGACAGACGGACTGATGGGCGGGCGGGACAGGGGAGACGCGACCGGACGCGACTGGACAGGACCGGACCGGGGAGGCTGCTGGGCGCCGGCAGATGTTTGCCACATCTGTGCGGTCGTTGTTTGACGTAGTCCACTTTCTGTTTATTTTTAGTGCTTTTAAGCCTCTGCCTATCGGAGGGGGGGGGGACAGACTGAAGCCCGTGGACGCCAGTGAGACGCCTTGGGCAAGGCTCCCCCACTCTTGCCTCCTTCTTTCCTCCCCTCCTTTTCCCTTCCCCCTTTCCCCTCCCCTCCTCCCTCCCCCCCTCCCTTTCCTCCTTCGCCCCCGCCGCCGCCGTCCGGCCGCCTCCCCGCCTGCCGCCGCACTCCCCGCAACCGGCGCGATGGTGAAAGCCGCCGCCACGCAGCCATGGAGCCCGGCCGAGCAGCCCGCGCGCGCCTCTGCCTCTCTGCTCGCAGCCCGCCACCCGCGCCCGAGCCCCGAGCGTCCCGGGCCAGCAGCCCCCGGCGCCCGCCGCCACTGAAGCCCCGGGCCATGGCGGCCTCGTGCCGGGACCGCAGCTAGCTCGCTCGGGCCGCCGCCGCTGCCGCCGCCGCCGCCGCCGCCGCCGCCGCCACCGCGGAGGACTGAGGAGGAAGAGGAGGAGGGAAGCCCTCAGAGACGGTGAGTGGAGGCGCTGCGCGGCGCGGCGGGGCCAGGACTAAGGCCGAGGCCCGGCGCAGCCTGGCGCGGCACGGCTCGGCACTGCGCTGCGCTAGCCCCCTCCCCGGGGCAGCCCTGGTCGGACCCGCGCAGCCCCCTGGATGGGGCGGGGGGGGGGGGAAAGTCGCGGCGGGAGGGGGGGGGGGCTCTGGTGAACAGACTGCTGGGGCGTGGGGGGCGCACAGGGCTCGCTGCCCGAGGCTGCGTTCGGCCGCCGCTTGTGCGCGCTCTAGGGGACCGACGGCCGGCTAGCCGGGAGAACGGGGGCATGGGGACGCCGGGCACTAAGGGCGTGGGGGGGCGCGGGGCGCGCACGGCTTCTCCCCCTCGGCTTCAGGGCGGTGTGTGCCAGCGTCTCGTTCTTTCTGGGTCTCCCTGGACGGACGGGCGCGCGCCGAGGGATTCAGAGGCTGCAAGCAGCCGGCCCCGGGGGGAGGGGGGCGGCGAGAAGCGCGGTCATTATGCAGCTCCTAGTGCGTGCGCGTCTCGCTTGCGAGGAGCCGGGTGCACAGGCTGGAGCTGGAGGGAGAGACAGAAAGACCCGGTGGGATGGGGGCAACTTGAACCGGATTATGTCGAAAACACGCAACCTCTGGCAGGCTGCAAACCACGTCTAAACATGTGCAGGACTTCTAGGGCAGCACCGCGTAGCACAGCACTTGGATTGCGAGCCGTGCCGTACTCTGTTGCCGAGCCCGGGCGATACACCCAGAGCCAGGAGTGCCCCCCCCCTCCACAAAAGCACCTCTCCCTCCCCATACAGGCTGCTTCACGTCCCCGTCACTGACGCTTGAGCCTGGGTGTTTATTTTAACGGAGGGAGGGGGTTGGGGCATGATGGCAGGTGCATATTACTGCAGATAAAGCACCTGCCCTGCACGGCCATAAAAATGGAGGCACCCAGGTCCGCACAACTAACATCCCCAAGCAGGTGTAGACTGCAACGCAGCTGTCGGGCAGTGCGATGGGCGTTCCCAACACTTGTAGCCATGTCTTCACACGCCCCAGCGGCCAATGCTTCCTGCGCGCCATCGACTGTCACTGAAAGCTTCGAAGGGCCGAACTGTTCGGCTCCTCTAGGTGGTTGCGGCCATCACCTTTAACCCTTGCAACGACGGCTGCGGAGAATGCTCTCCTTTCTTGCAGATTCCCTGCCCTTCCCACCCATCCCCTTCTGGCCTCCCTCCCTTTTCCCGAATGCCCTCTAGGGTGTTTCTCCTTGCTTGGAGGTGGGGTTATTCTGCCACCCAGTGCTGCAGAAGGAAGTACCCCGGGAGCCAGGGCCTCTTGGAAAATGCAGTTGGGGCTTTTGGCCCACCTGATTGCAAAGCCCCAATAGCTGGGGGTGAGGGGGGGTGGCAGGGGCCTAGTCTGGACTGAGATGCCAATACAATTCAACCTTCCAGAGATGGGCTCTTTAAAAATAAATAAATAAAAGATTACTGTTGTATTGTTGCTTTTTGAGGGAATATCCAGCACAGCCACTAACCCACAGGCCAAACAGACATCTTCTCTTGCAACAATGTATGTATTGTCAGGCAGGACAAATGAACACATCAGTTATGGCTGAAAATCTATCTAATTCTGGAATTCTGGGTCTTCATTTTGAAGACCCTCCCCCAAGAATTCACTGCTATCTGACCTGGAGGGATCAGCTATTGGATCAAAGATCTGGGGCTGAAAGGCAGTTGGGGCTGTCTAGTCCAAGCCCCTCATTTTGTAAGGGCCCGGGGAGTTACTTGTCCCTGTCACATAGCTAGTGTCCAACTAGTCTAGTTTAACCCCATACTCCCCCCCCAAGAATTCCCATTCCAGCATGCCCAACAGGCACTCACCTAAGTTGTTTGAAATCCAGTAAATAGGATCTACCTAAGGGCTACCAAAGCAGTCATACCTTTGGATTGCTCTTCCTTGTAACATTTTCCTGAAATCAAGCTAATTCCTACCCATTGCTCCTGATTCTACCCATTGAGACCAAACAGTTAAATTTAATCCTTTATTCCTCCCCCAGCCTTCCCTTCTCCCTGTCAAACATCTCACAAACTTCATGCCATCTTCATCGTTCTTCTGGATATTCCAGCTTATCAGTGTCTTTCCTAAACTGGAACTCAGAATGAATGCCAAGGCTATAGATGGATTCTGACCAGGCAAAACACAAAGGTCCTGGAAATTCTTTTCCTCTTGGACCTAAAAACACTTGAGTGGGTTTTTTTTAACCCATGTATATCACACTTTGAATTCATGTTGAGCCATGTTTGGCCAAACTCTTTCCCAACTATGTTTCTTCATTATTTTACTTGGTGAAAATGATTTTTTGAACACAAACGTAAGATTTGACATACATCAATGATAAATTCTGTCTTGTTTGACTTAGTCCGATGTTCTAGCCTGTCGAGATCTTTGGGGATCCATTGTGTTAGCTCTCCCTCCCAACTTTTACACAGTTTACTGAGTCGTTGATTAAAATGTTAAACGACACAAGGCCAAATCCACACATCATTGGGATACTCCACTGTTAGACCTTTCAAGTTGACGATTCTCTAGACTTCTCTAGTATCTGCTTCCTGAAGTCATTTATTTTTTCTTTCTGACCAAGTGCTCTGTACTTTTAGGTCAAAGTATTGCTCTTGTTTCTTCTTCCTTTACTATGTTTCCTTTCTCTAATTCTTGATTTCCTCACCTTAGTCTCTCATTATGGCCTATTAGACCACAATGCTCCCTCATATCCCTTTTCTTGATGTCGTTGAGTCGTTTCAGGACCCTCTGTGACCCCATTTAGGGGTTTCTTGGCAGAGACACTGAAGTGGTTTGCCATTTCCTTCTTCAGTTCATTTGAGAAATGAAAAAATTTAGGCAAACGGGGTGAAATGACTTGCCCAGGATCCCACAGTTAGGACTTATCTGAGGTCAGATTTGAACTTCGGGAAGAGTTCTTGATTTCAATCCCAGTGCTCGATCTACTGAGCCACCTAGCAGCTCTCATCCTCACTTTTTCAATAAGGTATTATCCTTCCAAAGCCATATTCCTGTTACAATTTCATTCTAAGTCTCACCGATACATCGAGAACTGCTCTAAGATGATTGCTGGGATGGGGGTAAGGGAGGGACCCTCATCATAGTTCCACTACTGTTGGGTGGTATTGGGGCTGTCTGGGGGGGATGGAACTGCCGTTATTGGGGGCCTTGGAATTCAGTTGAGGAATTTTAATTTAATTTGCTGTTAGGCAATTGGAAGCTACTGCAAGACTCTGAGTTGGGTGGAGATGTATTCAAAGCTGGCGTCTCATCCCTAGTGTCTCATCCCACCTCACTCCAGCATTTGTCTGGCACATGGCCGCCTTTGGTCACGAAGGGGAGGATATATGGAGAGGTGGGGCTCTGGAGGGTTTCGGCTTCATAGGGAAGGCAGGTCTCATTGGGCAGCTGGGGAGGGCAGACAAGTGCATTCAAGTCCCACGTGTGTAAGGCTCACTCACTCCTCAATCAATTTCAAGTATTTTTAAGCGTCTATTTTATGCACAGCTGGATGATATGTCAAGAGAAAACAGAAAAGAGGCTCTGTCCAAAAGGAGTTTCTGTTGCATTGGGACCATGGCATAGGAGAAAAAGATAAGGCTAGACATAGAATTGGAAGGGGAGGAGGCAGGATTCATGGAATGGGAGATTAGAGCCGGGAGGGATCTCAGAAATCATCAAGCCCAGCCCCCCGCCCCCCCCCCTTTTTTTTTAACAGAGAAGAAAGCTGAGACCCAGGGAGGGGAAGTGAGTTGCCTATTGCTACATGGGTAGGATTTGAACCCAGATTTCCTCCATTCTTTTCATTATACTACTGCAGAGGGAAATTCAGTCAGAGAGAGGGAGAGAGAGAGAGAGAGAGAGAGAGAGAGAGAGAGAGAGAGAGAGAGAAAGAGAGAGAGAAGCTCTAGAGAATCAATATTGCTTTGACTCATTACTGCCTCCCCCAGAGTCTCCTTTGGGAAAATCTCCAAGATTCTGAGCTGGGACTCCACAAATATGGTTCGTGGGGTCCACAGCTAATGTCTAGGCCTCCATAGATGGGGATAACAGTGGGATCAGGTACAGGATAGCCCTTTATTTCACCCAGAGAAAACAGCCAAAGGATTCAGCGGCACACTGAATTGACCATACCCACTTTAATGTTTAATAGGTGACATGACATTATTTTTGTTGTCCAGATGAGGAAGCTAAAAGTTAGGGGGGGGGGGGGGGGCAAGTGATTTGCCTAAGGTCACATGACTAGCTATTTGACAGAGCCTAGAAGTAAACCTGAGCTAATATTGGTAAAACAGCTATGCTCAGCACATAGTAAGCTCTTTAAGAAATGCCTGTTCCCTTACTCCTGAGTTGCTGTCTAGTGTTCTTTATCTTGATTTTAAAATGATTTATGGATCTCTAATTTTTAAATAACCTTCCTTTTCTGATCTCTCTCTCCGCTCCCACTCATCCTTCAAGGTATTCCCCAGGGAGAGGAAGTGACTTGCCTATTGTTACATGGGTAGGATTTGAACTCAGATTTTCTCTACTCTTTTCATTATCTGCAGAGGGAAGACCATTGTATGTAGGCCAGTCTGTAGCAGAGAGCAGCCCTAAAGGATGTGTTGCATTCTACTTTCACAGGTGCTTGATAAATGTTTCTTGATTGATTGATTCTCCTACCTCTTTTGGTTGGAAGTCTTGATATTTGTTATTACTGAAGTCTGTTGTGGGTTCCATTTGCATTATTGTAGGCAGGTATATCGCTTTATTGGCTCTCCTCGTTTCCTTTTGCAGCAGTATATGTATTCCTATACCTCCTTCTAATTTTCATATTTATAATTTGTTATGGTATAATAATGACGTTCATATACCTCAGCATGTTGAAGCATCCCAGTAGGCTTTGTTTCCAGTTCTCTGCTGTCAGAAAAATGGCTGCTATGAATAGATGGGGCCTTTTTCTATCCTTGCTCTTCTAGGGGTGTTGCGTAGTAGTAGACTCTCTGGGTCAAAGAGCACAGATGTTTTAGTCACATCTTAGTATAATTCCACATAGCTTTCTTGCCAGAATGTTTGGACCAATTCACTAATGAGGTGCTGGTGTGCTTGGCTTTCCACAGCCCCACCAACATAGTTAGCAGGATGGTAGATTTGCTGAGCGTGAGGTGAAATTGCCTAGTTGTTTAGATTTCTATTTCTCTTATACATGATCAAGAGAATTCTTTCCCATGGCTGTTAAGTTTTTAGTTCTTTTGAGAGCTCTTTCTTCCTATACTTTGACTATCCACTGGGGACTAGCTTTGGGAGCTATATATTTGTATTAGTTTCCCATATATCTTGAATATTGGATTCTTATCAGAGATTTGATACAACTTTTTTTTCTAGATCTAGATGTTCTAGATTTTATGCTAGTTTTGTTACTTTTGTTAGTGTAAAAACCTCTGAATTTCATATAATCAAAATAAACTATTCTCTTTTATTATTGCCTCTATCTTTTACTTGGTGAAGAATTTTTCTCACTACAGGTGTGAATCTACCTGATCTGGCTCTTTTCTGGTTGCGTGCGTGTGTGTGTGTGTTATGTGATGTGATGTTTAATATTCAGGACATGTGACATTCATTGTTGTGATACATGGTATAAAATGCTAGTTAAATCTGGCATAGTGCTGTGCACAAAGTGGATGCTTCATTAATTAAAGAAATCTAATTTCTGGCAAATTTCTTTTCAGTTTTCCCAGCAGTTATTGTCAAATAGGGAGTTTCCTCCCCACGTATTTTATATTCCCTGCTTTATTGAACACTGGGTTGTTGAGTCCAGGCTAATTTAGTCTCAATCTGCTGATAGTTTTAGTGAGATAAGTTCTCAAAATGCTTCTTTCACTATTTTCATTATTTCTGATGAAGTTTTAGTTCTTAGTGTCTCTCCCAAATGAATTTTCTTGTTTTTATTTAGCTCTATAAAGTATCTTCTTGGTCTGCATTAATGGGTATAGCATTAAATCTGTAAATTAATTTCAGTAGTATCATTTTTATTGGTTCAACCCAGCCATGAGCACTGACTCCCCCCAGTTATCTAAGTCATTCTTTCTTTTAAAAGTGTTTTTTAGTTTCAACTACAAGTATTGACTGCATCTTGGTAGATTGACTTCAGGTATTTTTATGCATTCTCTAATTATATAACTGGATTTTATTATTGCTATGTAGAAATATGGGAATGCTATTAATTTTGTGGATTTATTTTGTAATACACTATTTTACTGAAGCTATTTCTATTTATTAGTTTATTTGCCGACTCTGGGGTTTTTTGCATTAGCCATCATATAGTACAAAAATAGAGATAATTTTGTCTATTTTATCTGTGTTCATGGCTGTTGCTATCTCTGGCATTTCTAGAACTTGTTCAGATGTTAGCAGAGGAAGGGGAGATCCTTGTTTCTCCCATTTTTATTGGAACAAATTCTAGCATTTCCCCATCTTTGGTTTTAGATACATTCTTTTTATTGTTAAAAAAGTATCTCCGAGTCTATACTTTGTAGGATGTTTTAGTATAGATGAATGTTGCAGTTTGACAAGCCTTTGTGAATCTGCTCCATAAACACCTAGTTATATAATCAGGAAGTTTTGCTTTTGATATATGTTAATTGTTTTTCCAGGGTTGAACCATCCTTGCATCCTTGGTATAAATCCAACTTGATACTAATGAATAATTTTTTGGATATATTGCTGTAGAATTTTGGCCAAGATTTTATATAACATGTTTGAATCGATATTATAGCTAGTTCAATTAATTTTTCTGAAATTAGATCTCTTTTTCATGTCTTGTTATTTTGGATAGTTTGATTTTTTGTTAGTATTCATCTTTTTATAATTCTCAGGTTTGCTGGCATCTGATTATGTGTTAGGGTCTGATTTTTTGGTGATACACCATTTTTTGGTTAATTAAAGACATCCATTTTTTTCAGTTAGTTTTTTAAAGAACCAGTTTTTGATTTTATCAGTTCTGTAGACATTTGAGTTTCTGATTTATCTATTTTTCCTCTAAGCATTTCCTTGTAGTTCTTATTTGAGGTTTTTTTGTGGTTTTTTTTTTTTTAACTAATTTTTGAAACTGCATTAAGTTCATTAATCATCCCTAGTTTGTTAAAACTGTGTCCTCAAAGATGATTTGTTTTGGAGACTATTTTATTGTTAAATATGTCAGAAATTTCCAGTTTTATCATTATCATCTTTCATGTATTTATTATTTCATTCTTATTATTCAAATATTCTTTTTAGTATTATAATGTTTCCTGTTTTGAGTTTCCAGCATTATAATTTTTGTTGCATTATGGTCTATAAAAATGTATTATGTCTGGGGTTTTTTTTACACTTAGAATTTTATCTGTGCCAATGGTATGTTTTTGTAAAGGGTACCATGTGCTGAAAAATATGTATATTTTAGAATTTTCTCATTTAAAAGATTCCAGAAGAGTTTCTTATCTGAATTCAACAGTGGTTCAGTTTGGTGTTTGTTTGCCTTTCCTTGAGAATTTTTCTACCTTTCTGAAGTCTTCTACAGTTGCTATATTGCTGTCTTATTGCAATTCATTTCACTTTTCCTTTCTGAGTTTAGATGCCGAGCCAATGGACCCAGGTAAGTTTTTAGTTCATTATCTGGGGTTTCATTATTTATTTTGGTTCATTATCTAGGCTTTCTTTGAATATACTATCATTAAATTTCCTGTTTATCTCTTGATATTGCTGTTTGTATTTCCTTTTAGCCTGATTGCAGAGTGTTTTTTTTTTACTTTTGAAATTTCCCTCTCTTTCGCTTTAAGGATATTAGTTGCCCTCCTACTTCTATGACTGATCCTTCTCCATCTTTTCCTTCTGCTCTTCAAATGTGGTGGCACTGGAGGGTCACTTTTCCCATCTGTTTATACCTCTAACTCCAAGATCTCATTTGGTCTCATGGCTTCAATACCACTTGTATGCAGAGGACTCTTAAAATTTTTTAATCTCTGGCCTTGACAGAGCTACTGAAATGGTATTCCTAAAAAAGAGACCTGTCAGGGCAATTGGTGGCCCAGTGAATAGCGTACCAGCCCTGGAGTCAGGGTTCAAATCTTGCCTTAGACACTTAACACTTAGCAGTGATGTGATTCTGGGTAAGTCACTTAGTCCCAATTGCCTCCTCAAAAAAAGAGACAGACAGACTTGTCCATGTCATTCTTCCTACTCAGAAGTCTTCCATGTCTTCTTAGGTTCTCTAGGACATAGGTTCTCTAGGACATAAAAAAGACCTCTACACTCTATCTCCTTCCTTCCTTTTTAGTCTGATATAATGTTACTCCCCATCTCTATGCAAGACATTCCATCCCCTACATGTACCTGTGGCCCCAAAGTTCTCCATATTGAGAATTCACTCAAATCTCTCTCTCTCTCTCTCTCTCTCTCTCTCTCTCTCTCTCTCTCTCTCTCTCTCTCCTTTTTTGGTGAGACCATTGAGCTTAAGTGACTTGCTCAGGATCAGTAAGTGTTAAGTGTCTGAGGTCAGGTTTGAACTCAGATCCTCTTGACTTCAGGCTTGATACTCTATCCACAGTGCTATCTAGCTGCCCCTCTTTTATAGAATCTCAAAGCGTAACTTGTGGGTGCTTCCTTTTACCCAAAGCTTTTCTGAATCTACCCACCCACTTATTAGCACTTTCTCCCTTTAGAAATCATTGTATATTAGCCACTTTCCATTAGCTTTTGCTCACTTGTGTCCATCTGCATCTTCTCTTCCCTCTTCCTCCCCTCCCCAGTAGAGGACCAGGACGTTGGTTTTTATCGTTGTCTCCCTAGTGCCTAGTACAGTGCCTGCTGGCACAGAGTAGACATGTATTAATAAGCGTCGGTTGAAATGGATCAAATTGCTCTTTTTGCTGAGTCCTAATTCATTTCCAACCATCTATTAAATCCTCAAACTCACCATTTCTAAAATGAACTGCATATACTTCTCCCTGGAACTCAATTTCTTGCTGATGTCCCCATTTCTGTTAACCTGCCCTGTTAGTTACCCATGCTCAAACATTTCAGCCATTCTAAATAAAAGGGGCTTCAGTGCAGTAGGTCGGGTTCTGGCTTAGCCTCGCATTCTTCTGTTCCACCTGCTGTCTGTGGAAGCCCTTTTCATATCTCTTGGCTCCTTCTATGCTGCTATATCCTCTGTACCTTTCCCTCCAGCTAAACCCACTCATGCTTCCAGCCTGAGATCCCATACTCCAACCTCCATAAAACCTTCCCTGACCACCCCAGGCTTAAATAATCTCTGCCTGCTCTGATTCCTATAACAATTATTGTCTCCACCACTTACCGGGCAATTCATCATGTACGTTCTTTTCTGACATGTCTCCCATTGTCTGGAGCTATTATTTAAATCTTGTCTGTTGTTTCACTTTGCACCTGTTTACGCCTCGTCTTCTGACCTAGACTTTAAATTACCTGAGGACAGGACCCCCAATCTCCACTTCTCACTCTCCCCCATGGGGCTAGTATAGAGCTGCGTGCTCGATAGATGCTTTGGAAATAAATGACCCATTTGATTGGCTGCAGGAGATAATGCAAATCTGTTAACAGGCAGCCGAGTATTTCCTGAAACATCACCTCTGTGCACGAAAAGGACTGAGGTACCACTGCTCTCATGCTTTGCTAAGAACCAGGCAACACCACGGAGCCCCCATGGAGTATTTGAGCAGTTAATTATTCAATATGTGTCAGACTCTTTGCTTGGACACTGGGGATGCAAACAGAAAGATTTGAGGAGTTTGCATTCTTAATATCAAGTGTACCAACTCTGTGTAAGTGGGGGGATGCAGAGCTAGCTAGCCCCTAGAGGGGCTTTATAGATGAGGACAAGAATCAGACACCACTTGGGATAATTATCGTAATCGTATGTAATTAGTGCACGAAAAAGGCATCAAAGGATAAGTGGACAGTGTTAACCTTGCGAAATTAAAGAGTATCACTAGGAGATTTTTTTTGAATGTCCAGAAGCAAACAAATGCAAAAATCATGCTTTTCTTACTATCTTATTCAATTTAATAAAATGTATGTATATATTTAAAGACAAGCTGTATGGAAAAGGTTCCTACTTTCGGATGAGCCTCCTTTGTTCCCCATGTTTTTGTGGGAGAAGTTCATAAATTTTATGGTAGATATTTTGAGTCTGAGGTTTCAGCAGATGATTTAGAGAAATTTCATTAAAGAAAAAAGCATTCAAGGTTCAGAACTTAGAGCTTGATGAGGCTCTGGGGGAAGGAAGGAAGGTTGGGCTTTGGAAAATGGGCTTTGGAAGAGCTTGCAGAAAGTAATGTGCCATTCCGTCTCTGGGAGCCCACTAATGAGTAATCAAACATGTGTGATTCCCATTTGAGAGAGAGAGAGAGAGAGAGAAAGAGAGAGAGAGAAAGAAGAAGAAGAAGAAAAAGAAGAGGAGGAGGAGAGACAAAAAAGGAGGAAAATGGAGGAGAGAGAAAAAGGGAGGAAAGTGAGAAGGGGAAAGAGAAAGAGAGACACAGACAGAGACAGACAGAGAAGGAGGAAGAGGAGAAGGAGAGATGAAAGAAGGAGAAGGGAAATGGGGGAGAGAGAAAAAGGGAGGAAAGTGAGAAGGGGAAAGAGAAAGAGAGACACAGACAGAGACAGAGACAGACAGGAGGAGGAGGAGGAGAAGGAGAAGGAGAGGTGAAAGAATGAGGGAGGGAAATAGAAAGAAAAGGGAAAGAGAAGAAGGGAGGGAAGTGAGAAGGGAAGAGAGAGAGAAAGAGAGAGAGAATAAACCCAAAATCCCATTTTGTGGATCACTAGAACAAATGTGAATGATTTTGGACCCTTTCTTGAAAATTCTCTTGAAATGGTAGGGTAGAACAAAGCATATCCCATTGATAAAGGTGGCCACTATCCATAACAATAATGGTAAGTCATATTTATATAATGCTTTAAGATTTATAAAACGCTTTTCATTTTATAAATGAGGAAACTGAGTCAGAGAGAGAGAGAGAGATATCAGCCAGTGATTTACCATGGGACTCAAAGCCAGATCCAGTTTTGAGATCCAGTTCCACCATTTTTGTTCTCTTTCCCCAATACTCCCACCAAGTAGCCCCATAAAGATTCCATTACCGATTGAGCATCATCTTCTTATTGGCCATTTTAGTTGGGTCCTTTCCTGCCTAGAGAGAGCAAGCAAAGTGGAGAGTTGAGCCTGCCTTTTCTTCCTTGTTATACTGTTCCAGCACTACTCTATTTCTTCCGTGATGCCCTATTGTCACTTCAAATTCTTATATCATTTTGAACACTTGGTTATCAGCAGCCTGTTAATTACTAATGATTACTCTGGCTTTTTAAGCAGCCAACTGAATTTCTCTTTAATCTGGGCCTTTTCTCATTCCAGTGCAGTCAGACAGCTCAAATCTTCTCCCATTTGTAAATTGGAGAAGATAAGGCCCACTGAAGAAATTAAAGTTCTGGCTATCCCTTCTTGGGCCTTGAATTTGCCCTTTCCTGGGCACTGAAGGCTGGACATATTGTTGAGAATGCAGCTACTGTTCAATCAGTGGGCACTATCGTGTTTTCCCCTCCTAACAGTCAAACCGCCTAGTTCTCATTTGTTAGAAAAGTTCCTCTTGACGTACTGAAGAATGAGGGGGAGCCTAAAACAGTCCCACAATCAGTCTGTCACCACTACATAGTTTAGCATCTGTCACCTGCGGAGTCCAAATTGGAACTGGATGTTGGGGCTGCTTGTCTTGTCTCTAGTCTTTAGGACGTTTTCTTGCCTAGAACGACATACAATTTGTCACACTTGATGTGAAATTACTTTGGGGGTTATTGCTGGGAAAGGGAAGGCTGGATTGACCTCTCACTCAAGCCCCACCTTGCCACTTGCCTACCCATAGGACATTTTGGTATCAGAGAATCAGAGAATCTTAGACCTGGAAGGGACCTCAGGCTATCCCAAGACACCCCATTTTTCTTACTGTCACATCTAAATGAGATTTCACAACTTTCTCTTGTCCTTTTCAGTTCTGTCCTGGGGTCAATCAGAACCAATCTAATCCTTCTTTCCCATGACAACCCATCACATGCCTGAAGACAGTCATGAAGTCTATCTACTTCCTCTACCCCACCCCAAGTCTTCTCCAGATTAAACATTCTCAGTTCCTGCATCCAATCCTTCTATGGCTTGTATTCAGGGCCCTTAATTATCCTGGTTACCCTGCTCTAAACATGACATTTAATCAAGTCCTAACTAAAATCCAGAATTCAATCGAGCACAATACTTTAGATCTGTAGTTTGACCAAAGCAGCGTTATCACCTCTCTAGTCCTTGGGCACAATGCCTCTCAACTTCTAAACTGCCACATCGCCCTGTTGACTCACTGAGCTTTCCAAAGGCCACTAAGATCTTGGGTCTTTTTAAGGAGGATTGCTGCTGGACATGCCTTGCCATCTTGTTTTTTTAAATTAAATATGTTATTAAAAACTTAATATTGACCTTGTTTAGTAATCATTTACATCTAAATTATTTTCAACACCAAAAAAAATAATTTTTACAGGCACTCTCAGTCCTTATCTGGATCCTTTATTTGCCCATTCAGATTCATTCTTATTTCTTTTAGTTAGTATTTACTTAATATTTCTGGTTTTGCTTTGTACTTCATAAAAGGCCTTTCCAGATTTTTGTTGTATTCCTCACACTCATCAGTTAGTTGCTTCCATTTTCTTTCCTTTTCAGCCCAAACCTCATTCTCTCTGCTGAAGAAACCAGAAACAAAATCCTTTAAATAGATTATACTTAGGCAAAGTCACCAATAAAAATATTAGACATCCAGAGTCTAGAAGAAGTCGGAAATCAGAGTCAGAAGTCTCTGCAGTTATCAGCAGCACGCCCCTGAAGACCCCATCTCAATTTCAGGACCAAATATTACCGACTACTCTTTCAGACTAGCCATTCAGCAAGGTCCAAACTCATTCAGTTGGCGGGCTAGATTCAGATTGAATTTTGTCCCCAGAATAAGAGTATGAGAGAGAATTTGTCAACTACTTTGCTAAAATCTAGGTAAACTCTATCTGTGGCATAGTCTGATCTCGGTTTAGTCACCCCATCATAAAAGGAAATAAGCTCAGTCTGCTATGATCTGTTTTTGATGAAGTCTTTCTGGTGCTTTTTTGTGAACTACTTTTTTAAAAGAGAATTTAAAAGTTTTATCAGAAACTTAGCATTAACTAGGAGTGCAAATAACTTAAGTTTTACATAGAATATGTCTCTGTCTTGAAGTTTCCCACAGGATTCTTTGTTCATTCATTTCCACTCCATTTTCCTCATATAATTGCAGTCTATGTGTATTCACTTACATCTCCTCAGTTTCTTCATTTGTAAAATGGGAATAATAATAGCACTTACCTTCCAGGGTTGTCAAGGAATATTTGTAAAGTGCATAGAAAGTGCTTAATAAGTGCTTATTTCCTTATTATCTAATACATTAATTCAAGCTAAAGTGTTTGCAGACTTCATTCTCTATCCTTTTTTGGGAAATGGGCATATTTGACTTTCTCCAATCTTTGGGTTATTTTCCTGTTCTCCATATCCACTGATGTAGTTCATTTGACCTGGTAATTTGAAGCATCAAAGGCATCTGGGTATTCACTTAATATCTCCTTCCTTACCTTGGGTGTCATCTTCCTATTAGCTGCTTAAGTTCTGTCCTTTCCAGTCCTAAGATAATTTTCCTCGGAAGATAAAAGAGAAGCAAAATAACAGTTGTGTTCTCTTGATCTTCCCTTATTTTCATTGTCTCAGAACTGTTTTATTTTCCCCATTGTCATCAACAATCTGTTCACTGCTAACTTATGTGATCTTTTCTCAGTTCTCATCCTTCTAAGATCATAGAATAGTAAGATCTAGCATTGGAGAGGGACAGATTCCAGAGACATGACGTAAGTAGGAGGGCCAATTTTTAATTGATTGGATGTGGGTATGAGAAGGGGAAATGAAGGGCAGAGAAAAGTCTGAGGTGCTTCTGAGATGGCAAATCTGGTCACTGTCAGGATAGTGATCTCTCAATCAGTTGATCAAACAAGCCTAACATATGCCAGAGACTGTCAGGCTTTGGATACAAAGAAGGAAAGAATGAGAAAAAGAAAAAAGCAACAGAAAAAGGCTTTTCTTTTAGATATGTTGAGTTTGAGATACCTCTGGAACACCTGGGTGGAGATGTCCAATACCAAGTGGGTAATGTGGGGAACTCAGGAGAAAGATGAACATTGTGCATACGGATTTAGGAGTTAGCTACGTAGAGATGGCCATTGAACCTATGGAGTAAGGAACCATTTAGTCTCAAAGTCCTTCTGTATGGGGTTCTCCTGTTTTTGCTCACTTGATATCACTTTATATCCACCTTTCCACTTTTCTCTGAATTTATTATCTTTGTTTTTCCTTGTTGCCTTAGACCATAAAGGTCATATTATTTATTCAATTATTCCTCAATCGATAGACACCTTTGTTTTTAGTTCTTTGCTACAACAGAGAGTACCGGATATGGAGAGAAATTGGACGATGCTTTTTGGGGAGATTAATAAAAAATTATTTTAAAATGTGGCAAAAATATTAATAAAATCTATGCATAAAATAAATATATTGATAGCAGCACTTTTCAGTGTCTGAGCACCTTGGAGTATTCTTCAAGTATACAATCTAGCAGTAGGACTACTGCATTAAAAAGGATGAACAGTTAAGTGTCTATTTTTGGATAATTCTAAATTGTTTTCCAGATTGGTTGGATCAATTCACTGTCCTACCAGTGCTGTAATTACTGTGCCAGTCTACCCACCACCCTTCCAATGCTGACTGTGTTCATTTATTTGTGGTTATCTTTGCCAACTTGTATGGTGTAAGGCAAAACTGCAGAATTGTTTTAATTTGAAGTTGTCTGATCAGTAGAGTTGTTGATCGCTTGCAATATTGCATCTTTTAAACACGGTTCGTGTCCTTTAACCACTCACCTATCGGCAAACTCATATTCATGTTTTTTCTTTTATGTTGGATATCAGTGGTATTTGATAACAAAGATTTTTTTCTTCCCTCAAGAGTTTCTCCTATATTTTTGATATCGAAAACTTATAAATTTTATGTAATCAAAACTACTATTTTGTAATCTCCTCTAAATTTTATTTGGTGAAGATCTTTCCACATAACCATACCTAGGAAAGATACTTCCTTCTGGTTCTTCTAATTTCTTTATGAAGTGACTTTTTACATGGAGGTTCTATATTCCTTTGAAGTTTTTTGTAGCATATGGTATGGGATGGTGGTCTTATTCCAATTTCTGCCATATTTCTTTCCATTTTTCTTAGTAGGTTTGTGGAATAGGAATTAATTCCTCAGTATTTTATATTCTTGTGTTTTTCAAAAACACCAGATTAGTCTCCCATGTTAAATAATTATTACCTTATAGTTTGAGATCTTGTAATATTAATGCCCTTTCATTCTACCTTTTCTCCCATTTTTCCTCTGAGACTTTAGACTTGTTGCTATAATGAATTATGTTATTCTAAGTGTTCTAAAATGTTCCCTAGGTAGTTTGGCACAGCACTGAATCTGTTAGTTTATTTTTATTATATTGATGTGTTCTGATCATGGATACCACATATTTAATTATTTAAAGCTTCCTTTATGTATAAGGTGCTTTGTGGTTATACAAATATCTCAGTGTATCTCAGTAGGTTAAGGAACAGATAGTTTATGAATTTTCTTGATTTGTAGAAATGAATGATATTTCTATTACGATTGTTTGTCTTGGATTTTTGTTAGCACTCTGTGGAAATACTGCTTATTTTGTGGCTTTATTTTGTATCCTGCTACTTTACTTGAAGCATAATCATTGCAGTTAGTTACTTTGATTTTTTAGTCTCTTTTAGACTCTCCAAACTTACCATGTCATATCTCTTCTGTCTGGGAGAATTCTTCCTCCTTCTTCTTCCTTCCCAGTGAACTCCATTGTTGGCCTCAGTTTCCTCCTGAAAAATAAAGTGGTTGGTCTAGCTAGCCTTTGAGGTCCTTTCCCGCTTTAGATCTCGGACCTTGTATGTGATAGTGGACAAATCTGTTTCCCTCCCTGGGCCTCCGTTTCCTCATCTGTAAAATGAAGTTGTTGAAGTAGCTGGCCTCTGAGGTCCTTCCCTGCTCAGATCTTATGGGTGACAGATGTCCCTTTCCCATTCTGAGCCTCAGTTTCCTCCTGTAAAATCAATGACTTCTAGTTTTTTTCCCTAATTCTAGATGTATGTTCAGAACGCTCCCTCTCCTCTCCACCTAGATAAAGATAGATTTGTCCTGGATCCTCATTCCTTCAGCACTCACTCTGTCTTTTCCTTGGTGACAGTTTATCTGTTCAGCTAATCCTGTGACTCAGTTGACATATGACCTTCCCAAGATAGCTGTATTTTTCACTAGAATTTTCTGGAGACAATACCTCCTTAAACAAAAGGCGGAACTAATGGGAAGATCTCTGGCTTGGTGACCCAGGGGAGGCCATTTTATACTTAAGTACTTTTTGCTGCTCCTAAAATCACAGGATGAGCTAGGAGAAAAAAATAGGTCCTATCCTTGAGGAATTTATACTTTATTTAAAGAAAACAGGCCTTGGAAAAGAAATGATTAAAGAACACATCAATACAACCAAATAAAAATGTGAATTTAAAATTTGTTAAAATTCTATAAAATCAAGAAGTATATTCCTGAGCAGAAGAATTGGGGTAGTTAGTTTGTAGTCTAATGAAAAAAAATACTAAGGGGAAGCAAGGCTTGCATTATTCTTTGGAGAAGGCCAGGCTGTCCAGAATAGAAAGGAAAATGGTGGACTTGAGCAGGAATCACCTTTTTTTTTTCTAGTATAGCATCTAGGGGTCATCAACAGTTTCTTTGCCCTGTGTATTGCCAGTGGACTCTAGTGACCCTAGAAGTGGCTTTGCACTAGTCTCAGGGTGAACAACATTAGCGTCCTCTCTGAGGTGGAACAATAGCAGGCACCCTCTGGGAACTTGGCTGCCATTTCAAAGGGGAGTTGGATAAGTAGTGGGGTGGAGAGGGAGAGGGGAGGCAGTGTTAGACCACATTTACATCTAGCCTCTTTAGCATCTCCGGCGAGCCCATCCCTCTGGACCTTGCCTCCTCTGAGTTAGGGTTAGCCCATTGTCCATTTCCAGTCTCTCCAATTCCTTCCCTGTTCCCTACACGCATGCCCACGTTTATTTCATGCTTAGAGAATCTTCACTTGCCCCCTCATCCTCTCAGGCTGTTACCCTATCTTTTTCCTCCCATTGAAAGCCAAACTCCAAGGAAAAAGACTCATTGCTTCTACTTCTTATACCGTGCCTCCTTCCCTCTTAGTTTCTTCAGTCTGACTACCAGCTTGATCACTCAAACTAAGTTGTTCTCTTTCAATGATTTTTAAGTGCCATATCTTAGCCCTCCTTCTTGACCTTTTTTTTCACCCTTTGATACTGTTGACCGTCACCTCTTCCTTGATCCTCTCTCCTCCCCCAGTTTTCCAGACCCCTTTCTTTCCCAATTCTCCTTCTGTCAGACCATTACCATCTCCTCTGTTGGATCATCATCTCTGCCCTTTAAGTGGGCTTTTCCCTCAGGGCTCTGTCCCTTTTCTTTCTATGCCTTCTCCTTTGGTAACTTCATCAGCTTCCATGGTTTCAGTTTCATCTTTTTGAAGAAGACTCTTAAGTCGTCTATTCAGCTCTCCTGTTTCCTTTCATGTCTACTGCCTGCTGGACAGCTCCACCTGGAGATCCCGTAGACATTTCAGCATAACACTGCTCTGCTCTGTTGAATTCTGTTCCAGAAGGAGAATTCACAATCTTCACCCCTCCCCAACCCATCCTAACTCCAAACTTGCCCATCCTCCTTCCTCCTCCACCACCCTCCACATCCAGCCAGTTGCCAAGTCTTGTCAATTCTGCCTCCATGATATCTCTCATTTCCTTCCCTTCTCTTCAGTGAGTGCTGTTAATCATCACCACTTGCAATTATGTGCTATTGATTACACTGTTGCCTAATTGCATGTGGTGTCGAGTGCATTGCTGTTGTCTGTCCTTTCGTCCGCTAATTGTTGGTCTATGTTTTATGCTTCATGATTGCCTCCTATTTTATATGTTTGTTAGCATTTGCTCAATTGCTTTGCTGAGCACGTCGGACAAAAATTCGTATGAAACTTAAGAAAAGTGATGCGCAATGATGCTCTTGGGAGACTTTTAATTCTAGGCCTTTGATGTAGAAATAAGGGCATTGGGCAAACCTTGGATCAGGGGAGTACTGAGGGCCTAGACCGATCCCTCATATAACGTGTCTTGCATTGGGTGATATAAAACAACATCATGGGAATTAAAGTTGGAAGTCCCCAAGAGGGTAAATGGAGGCACACAGTGGGTATGAGGAGGCTCTAACATATTCCTAATGAAGAATCATGCAGAAGTGGCCGAGAGTATATCGGTGAATCAATGTACATGCTAAGCTCTTGCTATGTGCCCCACACTGTGCTGGGCTCTGAGCCATAGTTTTCTCTTCTGTAAAATAGAGGGTTAGACTAGGTAGTCTCCCAAGTCCCTTCCAGTTCTACATCTGTTGAGCCCATATGTGATCTTGGCCACGTCATGTCTCTTCCCTGGGCCTCAGTAAAATAAAGGGGGAGGGAGTAGATGGCCTCCGGGGTCCATTTCAGGTCTACATCGGATGAGTTTATGACTTTGGTAGGAAGGTACCAGCATCTGGGGAATAAGGAAGCCCTTCATGCAGAGGCCTCATGGAGAACTGAGCCTTGCAGGAAAGTTGAGGGTCCAGAGGAAGAGCCAAGGCTGCAGATGCAGCACCCTGAAGGAGGGAACCTCAAGCCAGTGTGACTGGACTGCGTCATGTATGGGGGGGCAACAAGGCTGGACGTGTCCATTGGTCCAGATTCAAAAGGACTCTAAAGGCCAAACGGAGGAGCTTCTATTGGATACTGTAAGTGATATGGAGCAGCTGGAATTTATCAGAGGGTTGCGACATGGGCGGGCCTTAGGCTTTAAGACAAATCACTTGGATGGAGAAGTGAGGCTCTAGGCAAGGAGACTGGCTAGATGGTGCAGTGGGGAGAACATCGGGGCTAGAGTCAGGAAGATCTGAGTTCTGATATGATCTCTGCCACTTCCTAGCTCTGTGACTCAGGGCAAGTCACTTAACCCCTGTGTACCTTAAACTCCTCTTCTAGAAACTGGAAATAATATAGCACCTACCTCCCAGGGTTGTGGTGAGAATCAAATGAGATAATAATTATAAAGTGCTTAGCACAGTGCCTGACACACAGTGCACTCTAGAGAAACATTGGCTATTATTCTTGTTAGAAAGGTGACAAGGACCTGAACTCTTGGTGTCTCTTTGTGTGGAGAGCAGCAGTCCTAGGTGGGAGGTGAGAATCAGGGATGACACTGAGGACTGGGAACATAGGCAGCTGTAAGGATGCCCCAATAAAACTGGGGATGTTGAGAAGAGAGGGAAAGGGGGGGAATAGCTAAGTTCTGCTTAGATCGGGTGACTTTGACATGGCTCCATGGAAAATCGAAAATTAGGAGGTCACCAAGCAAGATAGCATAGAGAGGGGAAGAGAAAAGGGCCCAGGGACTTGGAGGACACCCACAAGTAAGAGGTTCCAAGGTCACGGAGCTTCTAAGTGGCCAAGTGCCCTTTCTGCTGCCCATGGACAATGGAAAAACAAGACCCTGACCCCCTGGGCTGAGCCTCCTTCTGGTGCTTCAGAGTGGATGGTTTAACTTCCTCTGAAGGAGGCTGCTAGTTCAGGAAACCTTTTGATTGGGTTAGGGAAGCTGGCCTTGGGAGTGGGCAGCCTGGTGGGACCTGGCAGTGCAGCCGCCCCAGAGGTTCCTTGTGCTGGGTGGACTTCCTTGGATATTTTAGTTGTTAAACCACAAAGCTTATTAGGGACTTACCGTGTGTGTGTGTATGTGTGTGTGTGTGTGTGTGTGTGTGTGTGTGTGTGTGTGTGTGTTTGGGAAAGTCCTTCTCACTCCACTCCAAGGTCAATTTGGCCAATCTTTCCAGGTTACCTGAGGCCAGCATGGTCATCTAGGGTGATGTGCTCTGCTCAGGCCTTCCTTCTCTTGGGTGTGGGCCAGTGGCAGTGGATGGGACGCAATGTAGCCAATGTCTCCTGGGACTGCTGCCGTCTGGCTCCTGATACTCTCGCATCAGGGCCTTTGGGGGGCCTGCTGTGTGTGGTGAGACAATGAAGTGAGGCCACATGAGAGGGAGGGGGGAAGAGACAGAAAGATGATAGAGACACACAGAGAGAAACAGAGAGAGGAGAGAAACAGAGAAAAGAAAGAGACACACAGAGAGAGACATAGAGAAAGAGATGGGAAGAGAGACAGAGAGATGAAAGAAACAGAGGGAGACAGAGAGAAACAGAGAGAAGAGAGAAACAGAAAGAGACAGGGAAAGAGAGAGGAGAGAGAGAAACAGAGAAAGAGATGGGAAGAGAGATGAAAGAGACAGAGGGAAACAGAAAAAAGGGAGAGAGGAGAGAATCAGAAAAAGAGACAAAGAGAGGAGAGAAACAGACAGAAATGGGGAGAAAAGATTAAAAAGACAGAAAGGGAGACAGAGAAAGAAAGAGAAGAGAAAACAGAAAGAGACAGAGACAGAAAGAGAGGAGAGGGAGAAAGAGAAGATAGAGACAGAGAAACAGAGAGGAAAGAAACAGAGATGTAGAGAGAAAGAGACAGTGAAAGAAAGAAGAGAAAGAGATGGGGAGACAGAGAGATGAAAGAGGCAGAGGGAGACAAAGAAACAGAGAGGAGAGAAACAGAAAAAGAGACAGAGAGACAGCAAAAGGGAGGGGAGGAAGAGAGAGACATAGAGAAAGAGATGGGAAAAGAGAGAGAAATGAAAAAGAGAGAAACAGAGAAACATAGAGAGAAAGAGATGGGGAGAGAGAAAGATGAAAGAGACAAAGAAAGACAGACGGGGGAGGAAAGAAACAAAGAGAGACAAAGATGACAGAGATGGAGAGACAGAGACAGAGACAGAAAGATGAAAGAGACGGGGTGGGGGAGACGAGAGAGGGGAGAGAGAGAGAAACAGAGACACACAGAGAGACAGAGACAGACCCTGGCTAGGTAAGGTAGCAAGAGCTGTGTCCCAGCATAGGAGTGGCCAGGAGCAATATGCTCTTTGGAGAGTTCTGGAAAAGCAGAGCCAGTTAATGAGAAACTAGGGATTTTATGCATGAGAAGAATATCTGCTGTGGCCATGCTCGCTGAGGGGCTTCGGTGCCAAATCCTGGCCCAGCATTTTGTCAGGCTTCGGCTAAATCTCGGGCAAAGGGATGTTGATTAGCTAATGTCCAATTGTTATGCTTGCCCTGGGATTCAAGGGCACTGCCTGGGACCTCCAGACTCTCTCTTCCCCGTGGCTTCTCTTCTGGTACTGCAGCAACAAAGTGAGTGGGGTGGAGGCTGCTGGGGGGCCTCTGCCTCCTCCGCCCTTGCCACTTTGGGCCTGGCTCTGCCCTTACTTCCCTGAGAGTACTCTTGTTTCCGTAACCAGTACAGGGTCCGGCATATTGTAGGTGCTTAATAAAAACTTCCTAATTAATTCCTCTGACTGGACCTTGGATAAGGCATAATAAAATTCTAGGCTCTCTTCCCACTGCTGGAGAAAAATATTCAGCCATTTACAGCGGTGGCGCAGACTTGGAGAAAAGCACTGGCTTCAGAGCCATACTTTGATGCTTCCTCTATGTGTGACCTTTCTCACTTCAGTCATTTCACTTCCTTGAGCTTGGTTTCCCCCTCACTCATTGTGACTGCTACTCTTAGAGAAGGATATGCCCTGGACTGTGCCTTAGCAACATGACCCAGGCTAGGGCTGAGGAGCAGGACTGGAGAAAGGAGGTCGAAGAGGTGGCTTCTGGGGGTTCACTAGCTAGAGAATCCCTTGTGGCCAGCTCCTGTGGTGTGCCGGCCGATCTGCCCCCATGAATCCTGCAGGCCTTCTCCCTATCTCCTTGGCTTTCTCTGTCTTTCTATTGGGATAAGACTCCTCGATGATTCATGTGGACATCAGGCTGAGCCTTGCCAAGAGAGAGAAGATGCAAATGAAGCCCGCAGCGGCTCCCTGAGACTCCAGGGAAGCCCAAACACTCCTCTGCAGAGGGCTGCTCTCGGCACTTCTGCTGCAATGCACGGCCAAGGTGGCTGTTCCCGAGCTAGCCGAAGGGTGGGCAGCTCTCGGCCCCGGGAGGGTCTGGGCGCCCTGAGCCGATGGCTTCATTTCCAAGCTGCCGGCAAACTTCCCAAATCCTGCCAACAGGGAGACAGATATCATGTGTCCAGGCCCTCCCTGGGAGCACCCGGCACGGATGTGGAGCCACGTCCCTGCCTTCTACTCACTTTTGTCTCCCAAGGTCCCATCAGCACAGTGGAGAGACAGGGCTGGACCAGAGTTGAATCCAGAAGACCTAGATTTGAATTCCAGTTCAGATGCTTCGTAGCCATGTGATTGTGGGGTCACCGGTTTAGCAATGGTAGGAATTATTGTCCATCTTTTCTAGCTGAAGAAGCTGAAAATCAAGAGGCCAGTGACTTAGCTGAGGTCATGCTGCAGGTTTATGAGCAAATCCACAAACCAGGCCTCTTGGCCCTTGGTTTAGGCCTGAAGTTCTTTACTTGGGGGGCTGGGAAGTTGTTTCTTTAAAATAAAAAACAACCCAGTATGTGACACATACACATATGAATGGGTGTGGGTGTGCCTATGTGTGGGGTGTGTGTGTGTGTGTGTGTGTGTGTGTGTGTGTGTATAGTTTGAAAACACTCCTAGAAGGGATGCTCCATCTTCACTAGAATATCCAGGGGGGGAGGGAACAGGTCACTGACACAGAAAAGGTTAAGAACAAGCTAGAGATTGTTCAACTCTGCTCTAGCTTGTTGCCCCGAGGCTTGAAAGGTGGTACTGGGTTGGAGGGTTACTTTGAGTGGAGTGGAAGGGTAGGGTGCCGAGGCTACTTTGACTCCGTCTATCCTCCTGGTCTTCCCATTGAACGTCGCTCATTTGCTCCACGGAGCCTCAGGAGACTTGACAGGCTCATGATCTGCCTGTCTCCAGGCTCAAAAAAGGCAGAATTGGCAGCTGCCACCTCGTGCCCTCCCTTGTCTCCTGTGGCTGCAGTTGAACTGCAGCTAAATGCTGACTGGTGCCTTGTGAATGATGGAATGAGCATTTAGGCAGTTAGCTGGCTGGCTGGCAGGGGTTCATACCATTCAGAGAAGCATAAAAAGGGGAGCCTGCATGTGAGTCAGGGCCCTTGCTGGGAGAAGGACCTCAGATTTCCCTGCGTGCCATTTCCAAAAAGACCCAAAGCATTCACTTAAATGCTTCCAGTTATCATAGCCATTAAATTAATCAGAGCCAGAGGTAGGCAACCACAGGAGGCAGAAGGGGTTCCAAGACACTTACAAAGGACTCATAGGCCCAGATATGTCTACCTACTAGTCTTCCAAGATGTTTGCTAGTGCCATCTTCTTCAGCATCGTTCCCGAGCTTCACGGCTCCTTTTGCAGAGCTCTGGGCTATCAGCATGTGAGAGCAAAAAGACCCCCGAATGATGAATTTCACTTTACAGCTTACCTGGGAGTTCTTGATTAGATATTGCTTATTTCTTTTGAAAACTTCCTGTTAATATCCTTTGGCCACTTATCTGTTGCAGACTAGACCTTGCTCTTCATTTATTTGAATTAATTCCCCATATGTCTTGGATATCAGACCTTTATCAGATAATTTTTCTGCTAATATGTTTCCCAGTTCCCTGTCTTTTAATTCTAACCGTATTGATTTTGCTTGTATAAAAGCTTTTCAATTTGATGTTATTGGGAGGGTCTAGTTTATCTTGTATGATGATCTGTGACCACGTTAAGAATTTTCCATGTTCAGAGATCTGAAAGGTGTTTTTTTTTCTTACTCCTCTAATTTATTTCTGATGTGACCGTTCGTGTCTAGGCCGCATATCCACGTAGAGGTCATCCCGGTATGTGGTGTTGCTTTAAACCTAATTTCTGCCGAAATACCATGCAGTGTTTCCAACTGTTTTTATTGAAAGGGACCCCTCACCCCAGTAGTTGCTATACCCAAGTACACTGAACACTGCTATTATGTTCACTTGTTTCTGATCTTGGTTACCTAATCTGTTCTATTGATTAACTTTTCTCTGTTTAATCAATATCAAAGAGTTTTTCTGATTACTGTTATTGTTGGAGATGTAGTACTTACAGACACCTTTTATTCTTCATTATCCCCCTATCATTTTCCTCAAGATTCTTAACCTTTTTCTCCCACCAGGAGAATTGTTGTTTTATCTAGTTCTGTAAAATAACCCTGTGGTACTTTAGTATGGCACTAAATCTGTAAATTAGTTTTAGGTAGCGGTGTCATTTTGATTATAGTAGCAGGGCCTACACATGAACAATCGATATCTCTTTGGTTATTTCAGTCTTGTTTTGTTTCTCTGCAGTGTCCTGAGTATGTCTTGCTAAGTGGACTCCTGGATGTTTTCTATATTTTGCAGTACTTTTGAATTGCATTTCTTTTTCTAATTCTTCCTGCTGGGTTTTCATAAGGCAGCTAAGTGATGTGGTGAATAGAATGCCGGACTTGGAAGCTGGAAGACCCCAGTTTAAAATTCCCATCTGGGACACTTACTTAGCTATATAATCCCAGGCAAGTCACTTTTACCTCTCTTCACCTCAGTTTCCTTATTTGTGAAATGAGGATAACTGTAGTCTCCCAGGATTGCTGTGAGGATCAAGTTGAGATTGCTATAGAAATGCTAACCTTAAAGCCCGATTTAAATGCTAGCTCTTTTTCTATACAGAAAAGCCCATCTTTTTGTGGGCTTATTTTTTTGTCCCGGTACTTGTTTCCACAAGAAAAATATGCGACGTGTCATATTTCTGAGAAATGTAGGTAACCTATATCTACCACATTTCCTCCATTCTACCAGTTTAGTAACCCTGTCAAAAAAGGAAATGAGGTTAGTCTGGCATGACCTGCTTCTGATGAAGCCAGACTGGCACTTGGTAATCCTTATTTCCTTTTCTAGATGTTCACTAGTCATCCCTTTAGTAATAAGTTGGAGAATTTTGCTCATGATTGAAACTCCAAGTCAGTGACTGGTAAGTTACAGACTCTATTCTCTTCCTTTAAAAAAAATCAGCCCTGTTTCAAACCCATGGGTCCTCTTTCATTCTCTGAGTACCAGATCACTTGATTAAAACTTAAGAGATAAAATTAGTTATAAAAGAGACTTGCATTGATTTTTTTAAAAGTTAGTTTTGTTTGTTTATTGGACCAGGTTTATGGTTCCACTGGTATTGGGAACTCCCAGGGAACAAACTCCCTTGACTAAAGCAGATATGCACCTGGGCACTTTAGAGACTTTAGAAAGTAGCCTGAGGTGCACTGGCTAAGGTTGTACAAGCAAGTATATCAGGGGCTGATCTCCAACTTAAGTCTTCCTCACTCTGTGGCTAGCTCTCTGGATCAATTCACTATCTTAAACTGCCTCTTGTTTTTATTATCTTGTTTTAAAATGGAATAAAAGCATATATGTATTTAAGGGTGAGATGCTTAGAAATTTTTTAATCCCTAAATGAGTATTTGGCCTAAATGAGATCGGCTAAGTTAACTGGTTTACAAATGCAATTGTTTTGATATGAAGCTCCAGATAGAAACACTTGGTAAGTACCTGGCACTCGGAGGCATTTAATAAATGCTTGTCGATTGAATGATTGAATGGATCTGTTTGGTTTCAAGGGATAATGTCGAGAGGAACAATATTTATCTCCTTATGAACAGGAGTCCTGCTTCTAGTCAGTTCCCTCTGGTTTATTCAGAGGCTCAGGATGCAAAGCCAAGAAGGGCCCAGACTGAGACCAACAGTCTTTTGTTCCCTGGACTTTTCAGCAGCCTGCTGAGTGGGATCGATGGCATTGAGGGGTGGGGTATAGAGATGACAACTGGTCCTGGGGCAATCTGATTCAGGATGGTAGGTTATGGTAGCTTGCGGCATTGCCCTACTGGACAGCCTCCTGCTGTAGGAGATGATACAGTAATAGCGACTATTACCTCAATAGCATCATCATATATATGCACTGGCCCCCCACTCCTCCAGAGCATATGATGATGCTATTGAGGTAATAGTCGCTACTAGCCAGCAAATGCTGGCTATGTTCCCAGGGGCAGCTAGGTGGTGCCATGGATAGATTGCCCATGCTGGAGTCAGGAAGATACAAGTTCAAATTTGGCCTCAGACACTCTCTACTTAAGCACCCTGAAGAGGTCACTTGATCCTGTTTGCCTCAGTTTTCTCATCTGACAAATGAAATGAAGGAAATGGCGAACCATTCCAGGATCTCTGCCAAGAAAACCCCAAATGTGTTCACGGAGTATCATACACGACTGAAACAACTGAACAGCAACAACTATGTTGCAATGGATTTTGTTTAAATAATCTCATTTGATCTTCACAAGGTTGGAAAACTAAGGCTGAGAGGTTCAGTGACTTGCTCGGGGTCATATAGCTTAGGAAGTGACTAAGGTCACATTTGAACTCAGGCTCCTTACAGAGGGCCCCTTGTTCAAAATAACCTAACAACATGATTTAGTGAAGAGAACATCATCACAGTTGGAGGCCCAGAATTTGAATCTCACATCTGCCATTTACTACTTCCCTGGATCTCAGTTTCCTCCTCTGCAAAATGGGAGAGTTGAATTTGATGGTCTTTGAGAGCCCTTCTAGCTAGCCATCACCCTATGGGAGACCTTGGACAAGTCATCCCTCAGCCTCAGTTTCCTACTCTGAAAAATTCAGGGTTGGACTAGATGAGTCTTTGAGATCACTTTTACCTCTAACTTCATATTCCTGCAATTCACAGGCTTAGAAAACTGTTGGATTTTGAATCAATGACTGTGCTTTTTGTCTTTCCTTACTTTTTGATTTCTTTGGTTTGGGGTGTGTGTGTGTGTGTGTGTGTGTGTGTGTGTGTGTGTGTGTGTGGTTTTCCATCAGTTTCCATTGATTCCTTAGAAACAGACTAAGCAAAGTAGTTTTGGGGGGAAAAGAAGGAGGAAGAAAATCTAAAAGGTGATTTAATGGAAGCCCAGGGTGTTCTGTTTGGTGGAGCCATGATTGTTTTTCTTTCAGGCCAAACATCAAAATGACCCAGGGTAGCCATTTTGCATTCAGATTTCATAAGCCATTTTATCAGAAAATTGGCATTTTTTTGCCTTTAAATGCATATTCTTCAAGTGTGTTTTTAAATTGTGTTCAGAAATTATATCTCGAGGCCAGGATTTTTCGCAGAAAAACAGTTTCTGCTTTTATCGTTAAAGGGAATAGAGAAAATAGTTTGTTCCTCAGAAATCTGAGTTCTAGAAAATGGTTCTAGAACCCATCTGTACCATCACCAAAGCTCAGAACTGGATTGAGGACTTGGAGGGTATCCTCAGTGACTGGAGACCCATGTCCTAGCCAGATTTCCTCAGCTTTCTTTTGGCAGCAGACAGTATTGTCAGAAACCTAATAGTCTACTAGGCAGCTGACAGTTGAGGCAGGGTTAGGCAGTGAGCCCTTCCTCGTGTATATAGCCTCCATCTGCTCTTGGAAGGAAGTAGGATTTAAGCTAAAGGGACCTCAGTTCTCTTTGAGAAACACTGAGATAGCACACCATTTTTTAAAAGAGCACTGATTGGTAGATTTTGTTTATGTGTTACCCAGTATAACCTTCCTCTTCCTTATAACCCAAAATAGAGAATCTGACAATGGATGTAGGATTCTATACCCATAGACCTCCATTTCTACAAAGTGGGATAGGGTGAAGGTAGATTTTCTCTTATCTTTCTTGGGATCAAATTTCTTGGTAATTATGATTAAATGACATTCAATTTTGGGTTTCTGTCATGACCATTGTGGTTTCTGTTTATATTGTTGTACTCATTGCTTGTTTGTTCTTTTTATTTCACAGAATCACAAAATTTCAGTGTTGGAAGAATTTCAGAATTTCAGCGGCCATCTAGTCCAACCCGTACCTGAAGAGAAACCCCACTATCTGTAAGTTTCTATGTTGTTGTTGATCATTCCCTCTCTGATTGTTGAAATGATCGTATATTTTCCCGATTTTGCGTCAGTTCATGAAAGTTTTCCCGAGCTTCTCCGCATTCCTCTTTTTCATCATTTCCTACGGTTTAATGCCATTTTGTGACATTCTAGCACCGTCATTTTTTCCATCATTCCCTAACGGATGAGGTACCCTCACTTAGTTTCCACTTTTTTGTAGGTGTGTCTGGAAATGCGTTTTTGCACTGGCCTGTGCTTTAAGTTGCCCGAGGCCTCGGCCGAGGAGAATTCTGAAGAGGGAGGCCATGATGATGTTGTGTCAAGAGGTTAGCGATTGCTATGCCTGAACAGAATGTCTGAGCCACTCTTTGTTTATTCTCCTACATATGCGTGTGTCCCAGGCCCGAAGCCTCTTGTGTTCTGATGGAGAAGGGGTCTTTGCCAGCCTGTCCGCAGCGTTTCCCTAGCCAGGCCGTCTCCTCCAGGGAGGTGTTGGCTTTTGTGTGTCCCCTTTTTCTGTGAAGGGGGCACGGCCTGGACTAGCAACAGATGCCAGGCAAGACTGGTACAGCAAGTGTTTCTGTAGTCCAGGTGTACCAGGCAATTAATAGGTGTTTGTTGAATTTAGTGGAATTAATTGAAGGCTGCCCAGGAGATAAACTCAAGAGAGGTATTGCAGAGAAATAGCCTAAGTATCAAGCATCCTCTCCAACCTAATGGCTGTGAGATGAAGCCAAAGAATTGCCTTAGTTTCCATTTTTCTAATTATCAGTGACTTGGAACTTTTTTTTTCCTGTAGGGGTATAGATTGCTTGGATTTCTTCCTGGAGAACCATCTGTTCATATCATTTAACCATGTGTAAACTGGGGAATGGCTCTTATTATAAATTTGAATCAGTACCTTATATATCTTGGAAATGAAGCTTTTATCAGAGAAATTTGCTGCAAGAATTTCTCCCCCGGCCCTAGTTTTTAATTGTTCTCTTCTAATATTAACTGCCTTGATTTGGAGCTGCAGTCATTATTATTCATTTTATGTCGTGTAATCCTGTTTATCCCTAAACTTCTCCTCAACCTAGAGGTGAAAGAGAATTTCTTTCTTGCACCTCTAATTTGAACCTTTTCTGTCTAGATCATGTATTAATTTGAATATATGGTGTGAAATGTTGGTCTGAATCCACTTTCTGCCAGACTCATGTCCATTTTTAGGAGAGATTTTTGGCAACGCATGAGTTCTTAACCCAGTAAGTGGAGTCCTTTGGGATATCAAACACTAGGCTACCGGTTCTTTTGCTTGGATGTGTTGTGTATTTAACCACTGAGGAACTTCTTGCTTTTTAAAATTGTTCTGATAATCGTTGCTTTGTAGAATAGTCTGAGATCCGGTGCTGCTGGAAACCCCTTGATTTCATAAATGTGGACATTTAGGCCCAGAGCTAGTAAAGGGCTCATCCAACTTCCCCTAATCTTTGGTTAAGGCCGGATGAAGGTCTCCCAAGGCCTATTGCATGATTTTTCCTCCTTTTCGGAAAAAGCTGGTCCATCCCACTCGGACTCCATTCCAGTTAACTGGCAGGAGGACTGTTTGTAAATGTCCATTCCCTTTCCTGGCCTAATGTTGATTTCTTCCACTGGGGCCGCATTTGCATAAATAAATGGAGACTGACATCTGTCATCGTTGCTATCTCAAGCCAGTATGTGGAATGGGAAGAGATACCTCTGGGCAAATACAGTGGATCTCCCAGTCTGCGGTGACAGTGTGAAATTGGGGCCAATTTGCCTGAGCTTATCAGGTTAATTACTGCCAGGGACTTGAAAATCCTTAAATTATTATGCAATTGGAATGTTCAGAGTCTCTTGCTATGAAAGTTGGCATGTAAGTTACCATGAATACTGTTAATCTGTTCACTCGGAGGTTAATTTGCAGCTTGGTGGATCCCATGTGGGCCCCCGAGCAAGACAATGGGCAGCAGCTGTGTGGCGGCGGCGTGTGGACATACATGTGGGGGGCAGGGCTTGGGGTTAGCCCTTCCAAGGGCTCCTGGGATTTTACTTTTGTCTCCTGGAAGATCCTGACACTTAGGGTGGGGGTTAACAGAACCGGAGAGAAGGCCAGTGATTCAATCATTTTCTGGCAAAGCTCCAGCTTAGGGCAGGAAGTGCTTGCTCTCCTGAGACACAGGAGTTGCTTGGGAATAGTCTGCCAGGCTTTTCTGACAGTCTCACTTGGCCTTGGAATGGCAATTAAATGGCATCATGGACAGAGGTTGGACTTGAAATCAGGAAGAGTACAGTTTGAATCTTGCCTCCTGTGCTCACTAGCTGTGTGATCCTGGGCGAGTCATTTGACAATGCTACCTAAATTTTCATCATCTGAAAAATGGGGATAACAATAGCTACATCACCATGTGATAATTCCATGTAAAATGCTTTGCAAACCTGAAAGGGGGGACCTCAGCCTGCGAAAGACCTAATGGAAAAGGACTTGAGCAGAGGAGAGGGGAGATCATTTGGATTATTGCAGCCCCTAAAAGAAGATCGCAAAATTTCCAGTTGGGGAGGCACTCAGTGGCCATCAAATTCTAAACATCTTGTACTTATGGTTGTCTAGCTTTTGCTTGGAAGCCACCAGTGTAGGAGACCCACTACCTAGGAGTGACCTGGAGGACCTGGATTCCAATTACATCTGGAACTTATTGCTTGTGTTTGACCCTAGGCCTCAGTTTCTTCCTCTGTAAAATGAGAGAATTGGAATCCCTCTATTTTTTTCCGCCTGCATTTTGGATTTCCTTCACAGGTTAATTGTACACTATTTCAAAGTCCAATTCTTTTTGTGCAGCAAAATAACTGTTTGGACATGTATACATATATTGTATTTAATTTCTACTTTAACATATTTAACATGTATTGGTCAACCTGCCATCTGGGGGAGGGGGTGGGGAGAAGGAGGGGAAAAATCAGAACAAAAGGTTTGGCAATTGTCAATGCTGTAAAATTACCTGTGGATATAACTTGTGAATAAAAAGCTATAATAAAAATAAAAAAATGAGAGGCTTGGGCTAGATAAGCTCTGATGTGATTCTTCACTCCTGGGTGAGTCACCTCAATTGCCAGGGAGTCGGGTCGCTTGATGTAAAATGCAGGGATCGGTTTAGATGGTCCTGAGGTCTCGCATACTGGTGCCCCTTTCATTTGGATTAGAGAAATCCTTTGCATTTAGGAAATGACCTTACATGTGTTTTGAATTGAATTTTCCATGTACCTGTTTGTCTTCGATAGAATATAAGTTTCTCGAGGGGAAGTGTTGCAGCCCGGCCCCATAGGTTGCAGAGTCAGAATCGAATCATTCCTTGCTGAATTGAATTGAATTGAGTTAGCTTTGGCCTGGCCTCGAATAGGAAAATGGGTGGGAAACTGTCGGAATCTTCCATTTGGGATTGTAGGACCTCTCAGTCAATCAGCAGCATTTATTGGGGACATTCTATGGGCCAGGCACGCTCTAGGTGAGTGGGGTTATTGAATCAAACTGGAAAGCCAGCATCACTCCAGTTCTCATTGTACAGAGATCTCTTATTCTTCAGAGAGATTAGATTTGAGGTTTGCCCGGCATCGCTGACCAGTGGGCTTCCGATCCCAGGACTCTTTCATTTTTGCAAATGTTCTCTGGCCCTCCCCATAATTTCATTCATTAGCCACCTACTATGTGCCAAGCACTGTGTAAAAATCAGACCCATACCCAGAAGCACATAAACCCTAAAAGTCAGTCAACTTTGCAACATGAGGTAAGGGCCTCAAGAGAACCAGCACCTTTACCCTTTGAAAATTTGGCCAAAAGGGGGCGCTGTTTCAGGGAAATCAGAAGTGTTGATGCCCGGGTATAGCCATTTGGACCTGTCACTGACCTTGGCAAAGCACCCGCCCTCCCACCCTGGGGTAGATACCTGCCCTGCTTCCTAAAGTGCTACTGGGGGAGGAAGCAAACTCATGTAGCTTTAGTTCAGAGCATTAGGAAAAGGCACAAAACACTCTACAAATCCAAAGCATTCTTCTTGTCGAGTTAAGGGGAGAGGGAGTGGGTGGTGAGAAAGTAGAAGCAGCGGGAAAGATATACACACAAAAAGCAAAGCCCAAATATTATAAAGCAACATTTTACAAACACCTGCAAGTTAATACACTCAGGGCTCAGGGAATCACAGCATGTTCTGGTTCCGCTTGGCCTTCCTCCCCCTTGCCAAGATCTGAGCCGCTTTAAAGCACAGAGTTGAAAGGAGCTCGGAGAGCCCACCTCTTCTCACCTCCTCATTTGCCATTTGAAATCGATGCCCTCGGAGTTGCAAATAGCAGAGCAGAAGGGCTGTGTAGCCCGGCCTTATCATGGAGAACTCGGGGAGGGAGTGAGGATGGCTCAGAGCTGTCTCTGCTCCATTTTATAGATGGAGAAGGTGAAATAGTTTGTTCAAGATCACACGACTGGTAGATCTGAGGTTTGAACCCAGAATTCTTTGAGTTCAAGTTTGCTGTTTTTGTGCCACAATTCGGCTTTCAGGTGTTTACAGTAAGGAACAAGCAGATCCTCATCATAAAGATTGAAGGCAAGCCGGGAGCCATGTGTGCCCGACTTCAGATTTCAGGGCCTCTGCTCAGTAGCTATGTGACTTTGGACAAGTCAGTCAATCACTTGATCAAAAAGTATTTATTAAGTGCTTACTGTATGCCAGGCACCATGCTAGGCACTGATGCTATAGATCCGGATGGTTAAATAATCCCTGCTCAATAGGAACAGACTTGTCTGAACTTCATTTTCCTTATGCATCAAAAGGCTTAGACTAGGTGATTCTGAAGGTGTCTTCTACTCTAAAATCCTGTGCCCCTAAGGGAGAGTGTCATCCATCCCGAATACTGAGTATTCCTGCTTCCATCTTGAGAATTCTTTGATTGATAGGGACACAGCTTGGTAATTGGGTCGCCATGTTTTATGTGAACTTGTGGCAGTGAGTTGGAAAGAGCTGAGTACAAGTGACCAATGCAATGTAAGCCATGGGAAATGGAAGTAGGGGACTTATACTAGCTGGCCACTAGGTAGCGCTGCAGTGAATAGAGCTCCAGGTATGGAGTCAGGAAGACTACTTATTTTGAGTTCCAATCTGGGCTCAGACATTAACCTAGGCAAGTTATTTAGCTTTGTTCGCCTCCGTTTCCTCACCTGTAAAATGAGGTAGAGAAAGAAATGGCAAAGCACTCCAGCATCTCTGCCCAAAAAAACCCCAATGGGGTCACTAACAGTAGGACATGATTGAAAAACAACTGAACATCAACTTTTGTCTGGAATGTACTCCGTGCTCACCTCTACCTCTTGTAATCTTTAGTTTCTTAAAGACTTCGTTCATGTGCCGCTTCCTTCTTAAACCCTCCCCCTCCCAGGTCTACCACCTATGAGCCACTGGGATAGCCCTTGGGTCTTGACCTTCACCATCACTTTTTTACTCCTTCCAGCTCCAAGTTCTGCCCACGACGGTAGGGCAGGACTGTGGGAGAGAGCAAGGGTCATTTGGAATTTTTTGAAGATGGGTCCCCCGCCCCCAGGTTGTGGCTGTCTTGGTCATGTTGATTCCTAAGCCCCAAAGCCATAACGTTGAAGGGGTGTCCCCTTGAATAGAGCAGTTTTTGCTCAGACAGATGGAGGTCACATCTATTGCTCGGGATTGGGGGTCAACTTCCAAGTTGAGAGTAGGATTTGGGGGAGTAGCCATTCATCACCGCAGAAGTAGAGCCTATCCATATGCTTACCTATGTGCCGTGCTGGGCATTCGGAGGGGGGGGATGCAGGCATAAAAAAGCAAAAATAAAATAGCCTGAAAATTGAATCCTGACTTATTAGCTCAGCCACCTAATACCCTGTCAGTATTTCTTCCGAGCTCTGTCTCCAGGACAAGAGAGAGATCCTCCCAAGTCAGAAAAAATCACTGCCATTTGTTTCATGACTTTGTGCTTTTCAAGGCATCTTCCCATCCATCCTCTTGCTTGATCCTCCCAACAGCCCTAGTATTTGGGCAGGGAGGGGATTATTGTCCCCACTTGAGAAAAAGGAGGCTTAGGAAGATTAGATGATGTACAGTCACAGAGCCAAGGCTAGCTTTCCAGCCAGGGGCTTAATGCCTAGGCAAGGATACCTCCCATTTCTCTAGGGAAGGTCATAGATTTCAAGCTGAAAGAGGCTTGGAAGGAAGGCCAGCTAATCCGCCCTAATTTTATAACGGAGAAAACTGAGGCCCAAGAAGGGGAAGTGAGCTGAAAGGGACCTCGGACGCCAATAAGCCAACCCCTTGTAAAATGGGGTCATTTGACTTAAGGGTGTCTAAGCTATATGATCCTGGGCAAGTCACTTATTCTTGATCGCCTCCAACCCCCTTCCCCATCCCAAACCCCAAATGATCATCCATCCGTGCTACACCTATGGAGACATTTTCCGATCCAAAGCAGCTCCTGTTTTTTTCTGTATTGTTATCATCCTCCTCCTTGTCATTATTATTTTGTAATTTCATCAGCGCAAGGTACTAAAGGCATAGAAATCTTCTCTACGAAGCTGGATCGCCATTTTGCCCGCACCTGGTCTTCGAGGCTTGCCCGGGACTTCTGAGAGGCCGTGACACCCCGGCCTCCACATCCTCCCCAGGTCTCAGTTTCTTATAATGAATTGAAATGTCCCCACATCAACTATCCAGCATCCTGTATCATAGACCAAGTCATCACCTGTCATGTCCATATAACTGAAATATAACAGGGTTTTTTCTGGGGTCTTGCATCTTGCAAAGCTCAAGGTACTTTGTGTGCAGGGCTCAGAAGAGTCTCATGAGGCAGGAGGTAGGAAGAGCATCTCTATTTTACAGATGAGGTGACTGAGGCTTTGAGAAGTGAAGGAGGAGTCCACAAGGGTGGCAGTTGTGTGACTGGAGGGAAGGTGACCAATGTGACATAAAGTGTGGAAGTGGAATGCTCACAGATGAGCCAGGGGGAGGCGTGAAGAATCTAGGGTGATTAAGTTTTGCTTTGAAGAATTACGATCCTTAGCTGACTTGGACAAGGAAACATACATGGGGGATCATGAGCTCTGATTTTGAGTGGATGGGAACCCCAGAGTACCTTGAACCTGGATCTGCTGTCTGGGGGAACTCCTGTGTTAATTGGACACTGGCTCTCAAGCTTTACTTTGAAATTATCCAGCAACAATAGTATGTAACCAGCTCTGTGTTGGGGGTGAGCACAAAGAGACAGATATTATCCCTGCTTAACCCTTAGACCTGCAACTCAAACCCACATTTATTGGTTTCATATACGACTGTTTCCAGATTGAAAATTTGCCATGTATGTAGCAAGATCTCTATTCTGGGAGTTGGTGTTTGGGGCTCTTGAGATAGATGCAGGGCCTGGGTGATGGAGGGAGGGGAGAGAGAGAGAGAGAGAGAGAGAGAGAGAGAGAGAGACAGACACAGAGAGAGAAAAGGAGAGAGGGGGAAAAAAGAAAGAGAGAAGGAGAGGAGGAAGAGAGAAAGAGAGACAGAGAGAAGGAGAAAAAATAAAAAGAGAGAGGAGAGAAGGAGGAAGAGAGAGAGACAGAGTGAGAGAGAAGGAGAGGAGAAAAAAAAGAGAGAGAGAGAGAAAGAGAGAGAGAGAGAGAGAGAGAGAGAGAGAGAGAGAGAGAGAGAGAGAAAGTGACTGCTGCATGTACCTTCCCTCTGCCCTAGCCCCAGCGTTGGGGCTGAGCCAGTCGTCTCCTTCTTTAAGATTCTGGTCACAGCAGATGCTAAATTTTCGAAGACTTAGCATGATCTTTCTCTTCATACACAGACACTGCTGCTGCCGCCGCTGCTGCTGGCAGAGCCCGAGGAGAAGGGTCAAGTGTCCACCCCAGGGCCCCAGCTAGAAGAGGGGACAGACAGTAAGTATTCTCCTCTCTTGTGCAGCTTATAAATAGACCAGTTTCAGGGGTTTGGGTTTGGGTTTGGATGTGAAGAATTCTGTTTCTCCCCCTCCTCCCCCCCACCTCCTGTGGGACAAGTGGAAAGGAGAAGGGAAAGAGTATGAGGAGAGGGGGACCAGAGAAGCTGGATTGGCTCCATCTTGGCCCCAAATCAGTCCCAAGATGACTGGGGTAAAATGAGCTTTGGAATGGCCTCCCTTGGGGTGGGGTGGGAGCTGTGTGTGTGGTAGTGGGAAGGATGCTCTCTGTGCTTATAGACTAGTGTCTAATCTAGTGGAGATGGCAACAACAGAGACAAGGGGGAGGGAGGGGGGAAAGGGAGAAGAAGAGGGAGAGGGAGAGGGAAAAGGGAGGGAGACAGAGACAAGGGAGTGAGGGAAGGAGAGAGACAGAGAGAAGGAGAGGAGAGAGAGGGAGAGGAAGAGGATGGAGGGAGACAGACAGAGAGAAGGGAGGAAGGGAAGGAGAGAGAGAGAGAGAGAGAGAGAGAGAGAACGAGAATGCTGCCATGCCCTGATTTAATGAATTGCTCTTCCAGGCAGCCCGGGGGCTGTGGAGGAACTAGGCTGCTTTAAGACCTTCCACAAAAGTGACCAGATGCTGGAAGTTTTACTGGAGTCTGAGTTGCCACAATACCATAGAGTGGGAGAGGGCTTGAAGGGGAGGGGGCCTGATGCTCATTCGGCCCCAGGCATCTTGTGTCTGACTCTCCCAGCTGTTTTTCCCTTTCCCAAGGCCCGGGCCTTGCCATTCAGTGTACCTGTGCCCCTGCCTCTCAGCCCCAGCCTGCCAGAGCATCTCCAGCTCCGGGACTGGAGGTTTCCTCACTTCAGGTATCTAGGGCTCCCCACGGAGCAGAGGATCAGGCTCCTGGGTCCCGCTCCTCTCCGTGCCAGGAAATGCAGGCAAACACAACCTCAGCACTCAGGAGGCCCAGCTGGGGCTCCTAAGAAATGCCATGTAATGAGAATTTGCATGAATGGGGAAAACATTGGCAGGAAGAATATGCAAACATATGCACATCACCTTTTCTTCTAGTGGCTCCAATTCAGGTGGCTTCTCCAGACAGCAGGGGGGCCCTTAGGCTTGTGTGCTGAGTCATGTGATGCTCCCCTGCCACCTTTGCCAGGTGGGGCTGGCTTTCTTGTCCTCCTCACGCCGACCGGGAGGCTCCCTCCTCACCCACTCCCACATATTCAGAAGCCACTTGTTGGAGCTGGGTATGACCCAACTGTTAGAATGAGTGTGCTGGGCCCCTCCTTTCCCCTTTTCTGCCTTCTCCTCTCCCTCCCCAGATGTTCTGGGACTTCCCGTGGTCCTGGGCCATCCAGACCTTCACTGTGTGCAGCCCTGCCCCGAACCTCAGACCCTTCTTGCTATGGAAAACGAATAGACCTCTGCACCCCCCCCGGATCTCTGAAGGAAAGGGGATTGGGGTGACGGTCTAGATGATGGCGGTGGGGTTATTTCTTCCCTCTTCCATTGTCGGCCCACCTCAGTTGACTCGGGGACAGAGCAGCCTCCCCTTGGGCTCAGGGACGGCGGATATAGAACTCAGACAGTGGGGAATGAATAATCCCGTCTCCAGACCTTGGGGACATGATGGGCTTCCAGGGGATCAAATCTTTTAAGGGCAGGAGATTGTCTGCACCTTGCTTCGTGGGAATTTATTACTCAGAGCAATCCTAAATCTCTCTTCATATTGGTCCTGGCTCTGCTATCACAAGGTCCTGAAAGGCAGGAATAGGCTGTCTGCCTCTCCCCGTGTCTCCTGTCTTCCCTAGAATTACTGCACATGCTTGATCCTCCCTGACAATATCAGCGAAGCAGCCAGAGGCACCCCCCAACTTGCCAGGTATGCCCCACTTCAGGTTCGAGGGACTCTGTGGGCATTTACTCCCCAATCTCCTCCCCTGCAGTGACTCGGACTGGTCAGCCAGAGCCCACCATTATTTCAAAGCAAAGAATTCCACAAAATGCCGTCGTAATAAAAGTAGTGAGAGCCGGGGCTCACTGGCCCATAACTATCGCCAGGGTCGGGGAGAGTACACGCAGGTTGTTATAGAGTCCTGGCTATTTCTCTGGGGTTTTCTTATCCAAATGGTTTTTACCATTTCCTTCTCCAGCTCATTTTACAGATGAGGAAACAGAGGTAACCAAGTGAAGTGACTGGCTTGGGGTCATATAGTTAGTTAATGTCCCAGATCAGATTTGGACTCAGAAAGAGTCTTCCTGACTCCAATCCCGGTGCTCTCGCGACTATAGCACCATAGGGAATATGGACCGCCGGGGCACATATGGAGGGGTCGCTCACACCCCCGACCCTGAAGGGCATACTGAGGGTGCCGGTAGATTGTTTCTGCTGGGCCTGTTCCCGGCCTGTCAGCCGTGTGGATGACGTTTCTTCTTATCAGGTTTTAGTCCCCGCTGCTCTGGTGTGACGGCTGTTTGTCACTCGTGGCTCCACCAGACATGAGCTTGTGGAACATCTGCTTCCATCTCTTCCCTTGGCTGGAGTCTTCGGCTTAGGTGCCGAAAGCCTCTTAAACTTAGAAAAAGGAGTGGGTTCCACCTTCTCTTTGAGCTGAGAGGCCGGGGAATGTCACGTGTTCAGCTTCAGACTGGGGCAAAACCTTTGGCTGCTTTTCTCTCTTTAGGAGAGTCTGACAGTTCCCAGAACCTTGGCTATGACAAGCTTTTCATCTGCAAAAGGAGAATCTTGTTTCTGGGAGACAAGCTTTGGGAATACAGAACAGCTAGTCGGCTCAGGAGCTTCCATAAGCCTTAAGTCTATTTTTAAATTTCTCTTTCTTGATCATCGCCAGGGTCTCTGGTCCAAACCTCTTAGCTGATTTAGGGTTGGAAAGTCTTTGGGGTTGGTCGTTCCTAACTGACAAATGGTGGGACATGATGAAATCTTGTGTCTTATTTTTTGAGAGGCAGCTAGCTGATATAGTGGCTGGATCACTGGATCAGGGGGACCTGAATTCAAATCCAGCCTCAGATACTTACAGCCATGGAACCCTGGGTGAATCATTTAACCTCTGTTTGCCTCAGTTTCCTCACCTGTAAAATGAGAATCATACTAGCACCATCTCTCCAGGTTGCTGTAAAGACAAATTTTGAAAAGTGTCTAGCATGGTAGTTGGGACATAGTAGGTGCTATATAAATGTCAGCTTTTCCCAGGTAACTGGGCTTTAGAAATCTGTCTGTTCCTTTCTCATACCTTCATCAAGGATGCCTGCAATGTGTATAAAGATAGGTAACCAGAGGCCTATGGGTCAATAGCAGTTGCCATTTCTCAGGTGCCTTTGTTGGGTCATCCGAAGGTCAGCAATTTTTCTCAAGTGTTTGATACCTTTCCGGTACCTGGGCGCCTAGACAGATGTCCCCTTTAGCCCAGATATCTTCTGGATAGCCTTGGGTGGGCCCAGTTGCCATCATTTGGGGTTCTTTAGTGGCATTTTTGCTTCCTCGTGCAGTACCACATATCCCAGATCAGGATATCAATTGCATTGGCCCAGTCTCCTGGGAAAACCTTCCCAGCCTATTTCTGTAGACCACTCCCCTTCCTTATCTGCTAAATGGAGATAACAGTAGCATCTGCCCCTCACACTTCTTTTGAGACCAAAATGAGATATTTACAAAACACTTTGGGAGCCTCACTTGAGGTAAGTTTTTAACCCTAAAGTACCATACAATAGGAACTCTTAGAGGATGGTGGATAACAAGTCAGTCTTGGAGTCCAAAAGGCTCCATTCAAAGCCTACCTTTGATCAGTGGATTGGCTGTGTCATCCTGGACAGGTCACTTGATTTTTCAGTGCCCTAGAGACTGTCCAAGACTATACATACATATATATACACACACACATATACATGTATATATATGTATATATATATATATATATATATACACACACACTATATATATGTATATATATATATACATATATATATGTATATATATATATATATATATATATATATATATATATATATATATATATACACACACATCAAGAAGGTACTGGCCTACATTGGTTGAGAACATGTATGGAGCAAGAACTTGTTGAACTGATGAAATCGCAGGCTTAGACCCATTTTTATCTATCTATTTGTATTCCTTCCTTCTGCAATGTACTTCTGGTTATAGACCCTTTTCACATTGCCCTTCTGGCTCCCTCCCTTGCCCTGCTGTCTTTCCTCGCTGCCTTTCTCTGTGTCTCTCTCCTCCTTCCCTATATCTGTCTCTCTTTGCCTCCCCCATAAAGACTCGGAATTGCATGCAGAACGGGGGTGTAGCTCATGTGGCATATGATCTGCATGTGCCTTCTAACTTCTAGAATGATTTCCTCAGCCCCTAATAGGAGGATGGGGTAGGGCCCAACTCCTCTGTTAGCCCTCACGGGCCCTGTGGCAGCCATGGGTGTGTGAAACTGTGTTCCCTTTTGATCTGTAAAATTAACACTCTGAAATTCTGTCCCCTTTGATTCTTGGCCTCCCAGACTCCAAAGAGGCTATGAGAGTATATTTCTCAGGCTGGTCCATTTCTAAGGCAAATCACCCCCACTGATAGCCAGATCCCCATTCAAAATTCAGGCTGAAAAAGCCTTCAAAGTAATTTCAATTGGGAGATCCTGGTCCGATCAGCCCAAACTGCCCCCAGCCCCCTGCCAAGATCTGCTCATAAAATAGGTTTCTGCTCACTCATTCTTTGCAGAATGGCCCAAGTAGTATGCTTTGCCTCTTTGGCATAGCTTCCAGGACCCTGCCCGCTGTAAAAACATTCTCTTCTCAGTGAAAATCCTTTTGTTATTTCTCTGTCAGGACTTTGCCACTGAAGAAGTCAGTCTTTCTAGCAAAGCTGGCTTTTCATCCAACAATAAGTTTCCCTTTTTGCCACCTAAAACTCTTCGGTTTGTGAATTCTTACATGAAGGACTGCGCCGACCAAAGATTCCCACCACTCTCTGGCTGCTACTAGAACCCCAGCAGCAGCAGTCACACCTTGTGACCCGAATGCTGTGAGACATCTGTGTCTCATCCGGCACAGGCCTCCCATCTGTCCCCATGCCGGAAGTCTGGTAATAGGGCTTTAAGAAAGTTTGTCCGCGTCTGTCAAATGTGTCTGGAGGGAAGGGGAAGGGCTAAAAATCTCCCTTGGGAGCGATTATGGATTGGCAGCTTGGTTGGTCCGTTCCTTTGGTGACACTGTGCCTCTGGGTGATTGCCAGAGGGCGTCTGGTTTGGAGACCTTTGCTTAGTTACTCCTCACCTGCTTGGACAGGTGCTTCACTCCTGGGCATTGTGCCTTCTAGGGATCATTCAGACAGTTGGCAAGAGACCAGACTACTGAGGCCTTTCCAGTAGCCACTCCCTCCCCTCTTAGATGAGAGAGTATCCAGGTACTCAGACAGGGGATTACCCCCAGGGAGTTGACAGAAATCTCTATTTCCCAAGATGACAGACACTATTGACAGTTACAGAGAATTTGAGATGTCAGGGGAAGGAAAAGGAGGGGACAAACATTTCTCAGCACCTATTGTGTGTTTGATCCTCACAACTCTGGCAGGTAGGTGCTATTGTGATCCTTATTTTACAGTTGAGGAAACCGAGTCAGACAGAAGTTAAGTGACCAAAGTCACACAGCTAGTAAATGCCTGAGACAGAATTTGAATTCAGTTCTTGACTCCAGACCCAGAAATCAATCCACTGGGCCACCTATCTGCCAGCTCTGGCTAGATCACACCATCAGAGAATTTGAGAGGGTAAAGAAAACAGAAGCAAAATAGATGCCAATAATGTGGCCTTCTGTCATTTCATTCATCTTTGCTCTGCAATTTCTACCCTCCTCTCCTCCCTCTGACTTGCTGAAGGTCACACAGCCATTAACACCCCTTGAAGTTGAGATTGAAACCTTTGTCCTCTAACTCTGAACTTGGGTTCTTCCAAATATAATTCTGAGGGAGAAATTAGCACCTATATTTCAATAGCAAGATTAGGTTAATGTTCTCCTTTGCATATAATGTCCTTTTTGCAAGGCCTGGACATAAACCTCAGAGTAATAAGTCTCTGATGGTGGGATTCAGGCACTGGAGAAGTCTGCCTCTGCCTACCAAGTGTGACTATCCCCCTGCCTCAGTGCTGAATTTTTCATTGCGAGAACCAGTCTGTTTTTGGCTACCAGGTGAGAGCAATCCTGCAGTCAGCAGGATTATTATCCTGGGATGGGCTAGGTTCCCTGATAGGAGTCTCCATTTCTATAGCAACTTGATAGTTCCAAATTTTCCTCTCCTTCCCCCCCCAAATGACAGGTAGTCCAATACATATTAAATATGTTAAAGTATATGTTAACTACAATCTATGTATCCGTATTTATACAGTTACCTTGCTGCACAAGAAAAATATGATCTAGAAAGAAAGAAAACACCTGAGAAGGAAAACAAAAATGCAAGCAAACAATAACAGAAAGAACCACATGTATTTTGAAACCCATTCTATAGAAGAGGCTTAAAACTGAGGCACAGATAGGTTAAACATGAGAAGACTATTCAGGAGCCAAACTCTGTGAAGGTAGTGGAATAAGTCACAAGGCCAGAAGTGGAGGGAAATGATGACTCTCTGACACTTGGGCTGTCACATCTCTGTCTACCTCCCCATAAACACAAAGGGGAATAGTCTTGGGTTGGAACCCAGCCAGCCAGCCTCACCTTGAATCATTGGTCACATCCTGCTTAGCAACAGTTGTTAGGTAGGACGATCTCAGGCTGCCTGTCCCCTCTTTGGGAAGTCACTGGAGCAAGAGAGGTCAAGCTGTAAGAAAAGAGGAGCTAGAGTGCAAAAGGGGAGCCCAGCTGTCTGAAGAGTTGTTCAGGACCTGCGCTTTGGTGGAGCTGTCCAAGGAGCGGGAGGTGCTGAAGAGGGAGGAGGTTCGAGGGTTGGGCCTGGGCTAAGCTGCCAAAGCTGAGGAAGGCAAAGGCCCTGCCCTCAGCCAGCCTAGTCAAGTTGGGCCAGTGACTTAGACTCAGAGAGCTAAAATGGGTAGCAGAATATGGTGGGAACATTACAAGGCGTGGTCCCTAATAAGAACTGCCATTCTTTTACCTACTTAGAGATTTTTAGACAGTGCTTTTCTCACCATATGCAGGGAAGGCGAGTAACACCAGTGTCCTTGTCCTTACATGTGGGAGCATGTAATGGACACTGATGTCAAACACAAGTCTTTTTGCTCCAAGGCAAAAGGCAAAGCGATTCCTAGAAGTGAAAGGGACATACTAAGCTGTGGTGACCTTGAGCAAACAGGTCACTTCTCTGCTGTAGGACTTGGTTTCCTCCTCTGTAAAATGAGGGGCCCGAGTTAGATAACTCCCAGGTCCCTTCTAGCTGTAGGGTACTGTATTAGAAAGAGTATTGAGAGACTTGGAGAGATAATGATAGTAGCACCCACCTTTTAGGGTTTTTTTGAGGATCGAATGAAGCAAGACTTAAAGTGCCATGGAATTGGGAACTCTTCTCACCACTCTCAGGTAGACTTCTTCCCTCCCCAGAGTTGTTTTTTGTGCCTGGTAACTGGCCTGTGCTTTAAGTTGCCCGAGGCCTTGGCCGAGGAGAATTCTGAAGAGGGAGGCCATGATGATGTTGTGTCAAGAGGTTAGCGATTGCTATGCCTGAACAGAATGTCTGAGCCCCTCTTTGTTTATTCTCCCTCCCACATATGCATGTGTCCCAAGCCCCAGGACCTCTGGCAGGGTGTGGTAAGGGAAGCCTCTTGTGTTCTGATGAAGAAGGGGTCTTTGCCAGCCTGTCTGCAGCGTTTCCCTGGCCAGACCGTCTCCTCCAGGGGGGTGTTGGCTTTTTGTGTCCCCCTTTTCTGTGAAGGGGGCACGGCACGGACAAGCAAAAGGTGCCAGGTAAGGCTGATATGGCAAGTTTTTCTTTTTTTTTTCTTTTTTTCTTTACCCCTAATTTTATTTTGAAATCTCCAAGTATCTTTCTTTTTATCTTAATAGTAGTTTTCCAAATACATGTAAAAATAATTTTCAACATTGACTTTTGTAAGACTTTGTGTTCCAGATTTTTCTCTCTTCCTCCCTTACCTTTTCCCTCCCCAAGATAGCAAGCAATACGATATAGCTTAAACATGTGCAATTCTTTTACACATATTTCCATATTTGTCATATTATGCAAGAAAAAATCGGACCAAAAGGGAAAAAACAGGAGAAAGAAAAAGCAAACATAAAAGGGGGGGAAATACTATGCTTTGATCCACATTCAGTCTCCATAGTTCTCTCTCTGAATGCAGATAGCATTTTGCATTCCAAGTCTATTGGAATTGTCTTAATTTGCCGCATTGCTGAGGAGAGCCAAGTCCATCACAGCTGATCATCACATAATGTCAGCAAGTGTTTCTGAAGCCCAGATGTACCAAGTTAAAGTCTTTCTTACCAGTAAATCAGCCCATTCAAACAATTTTTTTATATAGCTTTTTATTTACAAGTTATATGCATGGGTATATTTACAGTCAATTTACAATTACCAAACCTTTTGTTCCAATTTTTCCCCTCCTTCCCCCCACCCCCTCCCCTAGACGGCAGGATGACCAATACTTGTTAAATATGTTAAAATATAAATCAAATGCAATATTAGTTTACATGTCCAAGCAGTTATTTTGCTGTACAAAAAGAATCAGACTTTGAAATAGTGTACAATTAGCCTGTGAAGAAAATCAAAAATGCAGGCGGACAAAAATAGAGGGATTGGGAATTCTATGTAATGGTTCATAGTCATCTCCCAGAGATCTTTTGCTGGGCGTAGCTGGTTCAGTTCATTACTGCTGTATTGGAATTGATTTGGTTCATCTCATTGCTGAAGAGGTCCACGTCCATCAGAATTGATCATCATATAGTATTGTTGTTGAAGTATATAATGATCTCCTGGTCCTGCTCATTTCACTCAGCATCAGTTCCTATAAGTCTCTCCAGGCCTTTCTAAAATCCTCCTGTTGATCATCCAAATAATTTTTTAAAAAGAAAGGGGGGAAAAGTAGTTCTTCAGAAGCAACCAACATACGAGTAGTCTGATAGTGTGTGCAGTGCTCCATACCTATTGTTCCCTACCTCTGCAAAGACTATTCCATACCTAGTCCTTCACACCTTCCGAAAAAAATTTTAAGTTGCATTTTTCTTATCTTTGGGGCCAAACTTGGCCATTAAAATGATACAGAATCTGCTTTCTGTTTGGTTGTTTCTGTTTCTGTTCATTTTACTCTGCAGCAGTTTGTAAGCCTTCCGTGCTTCTCTGAATTCATTAGTTCTTCTGAAGATGTGATCATATTCTATTACGTTCATGTACCCCCATTTACTTGGCCACTTCCTAGTCAATGGGCACCAACTTTGCTTGCAATCCTTGATTACCACAAAAAGTGTTGCTAGGAATATTTTGTAACTTTCCGTCTTTGATCTCCTTGAGGGATATATCTGACAGTGGGATTTCTGTGTTATTGTTTGTCTAAGTTCTCTATATTTCCCTAGTTTTCATATCAGAACCATATTTGTCTCATTAAAGGAGTTTGTTATTGTTTTCTTTCTCAATTTTTAAAGATAATTTTTATAACTTAATTATTAATAGTTCTTGAATAGAATTCCCCTGTAAATCTATCTGGACCAGGGATTTTTTTCTTTGGTAGTTCCTTTATGGCTGTTTAATTTCATTTTCTAATTGGGTTGTTTATGATTTCTGCTTCATGTTTTGTTAATTTGGGAATTTCATATTTTTGTATTTCTTTTAAATTCTCTTTTGCTAGATTCTAATTGTGCTTAATGAGTTCTAATCATTTTTCCCTCTGTTGTGATTTTGCCTTATCCATTTATTATTTGGGTAATTAGATTTTCCTCCCTCTTTTTGATTGGGTCAGCTAAAGGTTTATCAACCTCATTAGTATTTTCCCAAAACCAGCTTTTAATTTTGTTTATCAATTCCACAGTCTTGTTTTTAGTGTTATCTATCTTCTAATTTTCAAGATATCCTTTTCTGTGCTAATTTTGTGGTCATTTATTTCCTAATTGTTCCTTCTAAATGTATACTTAGTTCATTAGTCCTCTCTTTTATTTTATTATTGAATGTTTTCTAAGATAACAATTTGTCTTCTGAAGAATGCTTTAGCCGGATCCCATATATTTTGGTATGTTGTCTCCCAATTATCTTTCAGTAATTAATTGTTTCTCTGATCTATTCTTTGACTCATTATTCAGAATGTCACTATTGGGCCTCCTTTTCAGACCGTATCTTTTGCTTCTGTTTTTAATATTAAATATAATTTTGTTGTATTATGGCCTGTATATTTCTACTTTTTGACATGGATTGATCATTTCTCTTTACTCAAGTACATGATATGTTTTTGTAAAACAATAAGAAATATGCCTATGAATATTCCCATTCTTAAATATAGGCAACTCCCAGCTAAAGAAGCTCTCTCAATATAGGTTGGCACATCCTGTGTCACTGACAATCTCAGCTGTTTATGCACTACAGCGACTTTCCCAAGGCTACACATACAGTATTTTAGACGTGGACTTGGGTCTTCCTGATTTCAAGGCCAGTCTTCTGACTCCTGTACATCTTTATCTGGCTCCCACTTAGAAAATTCCATAAATGATTCTGATTAACTTGTCTAGCACTTCATTCAGCTCTATATTTCCCTTTTTCTTTTCAATTTAATCTAGCTCTGGAAAGAACATTAAATCTCCCCAAGATGTAGTAATAATAATTGACTTTTTTCTGATTGAGTTAAGTTTTCCTTTATGAATTTAGACTCTATATCCATTAGTGGATGGCCACTTACTGTTGATATTATTCTAGTATCTATGGTTTGTTTAGGTGTGGTACATGTGCCCATACTCTCTCAGTGTTGAGAATCAATTTTTTTTGCTCTATACTATAGATAGCATTTTGATGGTCCTGGCTTTTTCTCCCCAACCTCAATTTCCTGCTTCATGGAAAATTTTGTTTCAGCCTCTCATTTCTATTTGGTCTATCTTAGATTTTCAGTTGTTCTCATCTGTGACAGTTTGGGGATCTCTTTCTTATCCGGTTAACTATTTGGGAGCTATCAAATCATTTAACCCATTCACATTTCAAGTTGGGATTTGCAGGCTCATGGCTTCCATATATTTTTATAGATTCATCTTCCTTTTGTACAGGTTTTTATCCATCCCATATTCTTTTCCTTTCTTTTATCTAATCCCTTCCCTCCATTGCTTTTAGAACCCATGCTGTTGTTGGGAGCATAAAGACATTTTTATGTCTTTCAATACCTACAAATTTTATAGGGTTGCATCTATAGCTTCCCCCTGACTCTTACTTCCTTGCTCCCTGTCTGCATTACTTCTCATTTTGATATTCTTATAAGAAATGGAGATTTATTTCGACAAAGCTTCAGGATGCAGTCGTTGGAGTATTAAATCATCCCTTTCTCCCACTCACTTTTCTTTTTTCTGATTATTCAACTTCCCCTTAAATCTTTAAACTTTAGGTCTTTTTTCTTCCTTTGTGATCCTTCTTTGTCCTTTAGTTTACTCTTAAGTTCAGGTCATTCACTGGCATATGTTGAATTTTAATATTTTTCCTTTGCTTCTTTTATGCCCACTTTTCTTTCACTTCTATATTTTTATATTCCAACTATGTCATTTTCTCTTTCAGAGTCTCTGATTCTATGGAAAGAATGTTCATCTTATCCTCTAAGTTTTGTATTCCATTATTGGCTTCTTTGAATTCTGTGTTAAAAGCTCTGGTTTCCCAACTAACTTAATTTTGAATGTTTTTAATATTTTTATTTCTTCTTTGAACCTCTTTTGTTTCACCTTTGAATCTTCTCCATTTCTAGAATGTCTTAGTAGTCTACAATCCCTGGGGAAGCTTCAGAATTCTCTTTTTGATCATGGAATTTTGATTGTTTTTTTTCAGTAAGTGTTTCGGCCTTTCTTTGATTTCTACTCATTCTTCCTTCTATTTTATGAGCATTCTGCTTATGAACTAGAGTTTTAGGGGGGGTTGGTTTTGAGGGTTTTGGGAAGGATCCTTCAGGATTCCTGTATTCCCTATCAATCAATTAAGAATTTATTAGGTTTTTCTTTCCCCTCTTTCCCACCGTTGCTCACATCCCAGAATATTATTAGCCTCTTCTCATTAGGTCCAGCCTGAGGGGAAGAAGACTAGACCCAGCTGGGTTTCCAGTTACCTTTTTCTCAGGCATAGAAGCTTTTTCCCTCTAATTGTCTCTGTATTGCCCTCATCTTTTCATCTCCTCTCCTCTAGTCTCTTACTCTCTTTTTTGTTACTTTTCAGGCATGTATATGCCTGGGTTTGGATTTTTTAAGTTTCTGAAGTTTGAGAAATTCCTAAAAGAATAACTACTCGGCTATCTGGTTAGTTGCAGGTTAAGTTTTGGATCAGCAAGGACACAAGGGATATCTTTCTATCTTGTGTACAGCTATCTATATAGATCTCTCGATAAATATAAGAGCTGTAGGTGGACAGCTAGGTGGTGCTGCAGTGGATCAAGTGCTGGACCTGGAGTCGGGAAGACTCATCTTCCCGATTCAGATTTAGCCTTGGACACTTATTAGCTGAGTGACTGTGAAAATGTCAATTAACCCCATTTGCTTCATTTTCCTCCTCTGTAAAATGAGTTGGAGAAGGAAATGGCAATCCATTCCAGGATCTCTCGAGAGAAAATCCCAAATGGGGTCACAAAGAGTCGGGTATGACAGATAGATCTAGGTATAGATTATTGGTTCAGACAGTCTTTATTCCAACCCACCTATACTTCCATAACCCATTCCTTCAGGACCTTACTCTCCACCAGGGAATGAAGAAACAAAATTGTGAGAACGAATTTATAGCTGTTTCTGGTTAGAGATTTCTACCTCCCAAATAACATTTTTTTATGATCTCACAAGTGAAGTCAGCAAGCATTTATTAAGCACCTACTATGTGCCGGGCATAGTGCTAGGACTGAGGAAACAAAGAAGAGCAAAAAGGTGTTCTCTTTTTGTCTAGATGCCAAGTGGGTGCTGAAGTAATGAATCTTCTAGAAATATATTTTGACCCCAAGAGGTAAGTCTATGACATTAAAAAGACTAGTTGGAGAGGGGATTTTGAACAGTAGCAAAATTCATCAAATAACATCCCAGATATAGTCATCTATTTTATGTTCGACTCTAGTGACAAAGACGCTTCCTCTCCGGGGCTCATTTTATCCCCTTCTACCAAAGGGGAACTTTGATTTCTCTCCAGCCTCATTGGACTCTCTGCAGCCATGGGATGAGGTATTTGTAAGGGCCTAAGGCTCCAGGCTATGCTCTGTCTGTTGAAAAGGCAGCCAGTACTGGGCCTGGTGCATTCAGTTGTTTATAACAGCTTTCGGCTAGCCAAAAGGAGGGTAGTGGGAGCACAAACTGGTGTGGCGGAAATGCCATGCATATATCGGAATCTGGAGGGTTCTAGAAAGTTCTGCCTTTGACCAGAGGGTATGGAGCAGGTCAAGGGAGGGAGAATAGTATTGAAGACAGAAAATCTCAGGTCGTTGTACCATTTTGAGGAGTTGACCCCAAATCTAGAGCTGGGAGAAGCCGTGGGCACCAGCTTGTCCAACCCACCTCATTTTACAGAGGAGGAAACTGAGACCTGGGAAGGAGAAGTGATTGGCTCAAGGTTACATATGTTAGAGCTAGGTAAGACTGTGGGACAGCAGAAAGTGCACAGGCCCAAGAGGCTGGAAGCCTGGGGGCCTTAGCCCCTGAGGAAAAGTTGTTTGACCAAACCCTACTACCCAGTCCCCAGCCTGGGTTCAGAGGGGGAGCAGTAGTATAAAACCCTAACATGGAGGCCTCCTCCACTGGGTTGGGAATGGACAGAAATGGTGAACCCATAGAATCTGTTAAATTCCCTTTGCCTACTGGGGACTCAGTCTTAAGCTTTGGCAGACTGAAGAGAGGGCCAGTTACGAATGAAAGGCCTAGGTGACTTGGGGCACAAATAATAAAGCTCAGACTATCTCCTGTTTGGGTTTAGCTCTACCATGGGAGCCCAAGAATGGACTGTGAGGTTATTTGTTGGAGTGTCCAGGACCAGGTCTCTCTGTTCTTGGCCCAAGGACCTGAAAGGCACTCGGGCTGATCAAACAAACTCCTTACAGAAGTGAAGCCTGAATGAACCATACTGTGTTTCAGGCTGTAGGAAATCTCCCAGAAAAGCAATTATGGTAGAACACGCCACAAAGTCTTCCTTCAAAAGTGGTGCTAAAGGCAAGTCACTGCTTGCGTCAAGGGGCCAGGCCCTGCAAGCAAGAGGGATTGGGGGGTAAACCGGGATACCAAAGGGACTGCTCTCACTCAGACCCCAAATGAGGCAACCTCCACTGGTCCCTGAATAAGGAAATCAGTTGCCTGCTACTAGGAGTCCTAGCACCATACTGGAGAGGACCTGAGAGATCATGTAGTCCATCTGGGCCCCTCATTTTTATAAGGGAGAAAACCGAGGCCAGGGAAGGGTAATTATGTCTTGTCATGTAGGTAACAAGTAGCAGAAGCAGAGTTCAAATCCTCTGACACCAAATCCCCTGTACCCAGGGAGAAGCTGAGTCAGTGCTTATTTGGGACACTGTTGAGGGGAAAATTTGAGAAGTTGGATTAGATGGGGTCCCTTCCCACTCTGAATCTATGATCTGTTCAAAGATTGGCCCCTGCTGTAGTACAGGCAGCCCACTGTTCACTGGTTGATTCTCACCGGGGCGGTGGGGAGGGTGGGGAAAGGCGCAATAACCCTAAGTGTAGCATAACCTCCACAAAGTCTCTGAACTTTCAGAGGAATGGGACAACGTGCATTGGCCTTTTATCTTTTAAGCATTTTTCGAAGTACCATCGCAGCTTTGCATTCAGATCATGTTTCCTTGAAGGGGGAGATGCACAGGTTGGACCCTCCAAAGCTGATGCATACAAGACACTTCTTTCCAGTTTGGGCTTCACAGGAACTGTGCATTAGATGGTTCAATTGAGTTTGAGTTAGTCTGGATCCAAGTTAGAAACCTTAGTAAAGGTTTTTTCCTTGAATGCCCTTGATAAGCATCAGTGACAATCCAACTTTATGACCACCCTATGAATCCATCTCCATTCTTGCTGTTTGTCCCTTTGAAGTATAACTGCCTCTCTAGAGTTGAGTGCTGAGCTAAGGCTGGTCCTCAATAACACTGTCTGATTATTTTCGGATCCCACTGTCCTTACAACTGAAGGACTTGATCTTGTTCTTTTCTCCTATGTCCCTTTCTGGGAATAGGTCTTGTGTCCCACTTCCTTTTCTTTGCTCTTCTTCCCATGAGGCCATTCTGAGCACAAGCTGACCCATGACCATGTTATTTGCTGTTCACAAGGAGGACTCCCAGAAGGAGCTGCACAGAACATGTCGGGTAACTAGAGCCCAATTGCCAGACATCTGTTGGTGCTGTCCACAGCTCCACCCATGGCAGTGAAATCTCTAGTCTCAAGCTGGAGTTCAGGCCCCATTAGTGCTCTCTGGGTTCCAGGGAACCCAATCACCATGGGTAATGACCCAGATAATGGAGCAATCCAACTGGACTTCAAGAGCTCCTGGGAGAGACCCATTCTATGTGTAAGAGCTATCTGGGCAACTCCTTCTTCTCCCATCCTCCCACCCCTGCTGAAAGTATACTTGGCATATGATGAATGCTCCTTGTCTTCTACTCGAGGCTTCACATGCACTCAGAGGCCTGTGATAGGCCTTTCTCAAATTATTAATCTTGAACCCAGAGCCCTAAGATGGATCAGGTTCACAGTGACTTTTTAGTTTGCCTGTGCTCACCTGCCTCCCCTACTGCTTGGAGATGTTTCCCTTAGCCCACAGGGGAGCATTGGGAGCCTTCAATCGATTTGAATCATTGGGAAATCCTAATCAACACTGCCAGCTCTACCCACCTGCCCAAAGAGCAAGCAAGGATCTCCCCTGTCCTTTTTGCTCCAAGTGAGCAGCTTTCCTTTCAAGCAATTGATAAACCCTTGTTGGCTGCCTGCTATGGGCCAGGCAGTTGCTGATGATCCCTAGCCTCAGGTTCCCAAAGAATGGTGGTCTTGGGCTTTCCTTCCTGCCAAAACTCTACGATCTTGGCCCGGCCAAGTAAATACCTCAGTCCCCACATACCAGCGGGAAAGGCCAACACGAGAGCCAAATCCTCTCCTTTGCTTTTGGATCTCTGCCTTTCTGAATGGGTATTCCACTTCCTGTCTAGCCACTGACCTACCTGGTTCTTCCAATTCTTGGCTCTGGCCAATCCTAGACTCCTGCTTAGAAGTCTTTGTTTATGTGTGATTATTTCTTTTGGTTCAAGATTTTCCCGACCAAAGTGAGAATATGAATGCCTTTGGGTTCTACCTGTTGTTACAGAGCTCCTGAGATTGCCAAGCTCTGTGGGCCTTTTGGAGCCCATCATTCCAACCCTTGACTTGACTTGATAGGTTTTTAGCCCACAGATACCGTAGTGTGTCCAAAATGGCCTTTAGCACTGGGAGGTCAGGGAACCCACTGTGTGTACTTGTGAAGTAACTGAGAAAAAGCTTCAGGAAAGCCCAACTCTGAAAACAGCTCTGAAGATGCTGGCTGCCATGATTGCTAAAGAATTGCCAATTTCCCCATTTCTTCCCTAAAGAATTTCCCAATAAATTGTGAAAACATTTTTACATCCAAAGGTTCCGATAAAGGCCTCGTTTCTAAAATGTATAGAAAACTGACTCAAACTCATAATAGTTCAAGCCATTCTCCAAGTGATAAATGGTCAGAGGATATGAACAGACAATTTTCAGATAAAGAAATTGAAAGCGTTTCTAGTCATATGAAAAGATGCTCCAAATCACTATTGATTAGAGAAATGCAAATTAAGACAACTCTGAGATACCACTGCACACCTGTCAGATTGGCTAAGATGAAAGGAAAAGATAATGATGAATATTGGAGGGGATGTGGGAAAATGGGGACATTGATACATTGTTGGTAGAATTGTGAATACATCCAGCCATTCTGGAGACCAATTGGAATTATGCTCAAAAAGTGATCAAACTGTACCCTTTGATCCAGCAGTGCTACTACTGGGCTTATATCCCAAAGAGAGTTTAAAGAAGGGAAAGGGACCTGTATGTGCAAGAATGTTTGTGGCAGCCCTCTTTGTAGTGGCCAGAAACTGGAAACTGAGGGGATGCCCATCAATTGGAGAATGGCTGAATAAATTGTGGTATATGAATATTATGGAATATTACTGTTCTGTAAGAAATGACCCACAGGATGATTTCAGAAAGGCCTGGAGAGACTTACACGAACTGATGCTGAGTGAAATGAGCAGGAATAGGAGATGATTATATACGTCAACAACAATCCTATATGATGATCAATTCTGATGGACCTGGCCATCTTCAACAATTAGAGGATTCAAACCATTTCCAGTTTTCAGTGATGAAGAGAGCCATCTACATCCAGAGAGAGGACTGTGGGAACTGAGTATGGTTCACAACATAGCATTTTCACCCTTTTTGTTGTTGTTTGATTTCATTTTATTTTGCTTCATTTTTTCTCTTGTGCGACATGATAATTGTATAAATATGTATGCATATATTGCATTTAACATATTTCTACCGTGTTTAACATAAAAAAGAATTGCCTTCCCTCTCTGTCAGCCTTCAGAAATTCTAGGCAAGAGGAGTAGAGCTTCCATGTGTCCCTGTGGAGTAAGGCCTGAGGCTGAGAGCAATGGGGAGGCATTTGTCATCCTCACTGTTCTTGACTCGGTAGTTGAACCCCTTCAATTTGACAAGTACCTACTGTGCGTGAGGCCTTGTGGTACGTGCTGGGTGTACAAAGACACAGGTCCCCAGGTCCCCATCCTCAAGATTCTTACTGTTCTCTCTATTCTTCACCTCTCCTTCTGCAGTCAAAACTTACGAGTCCTATGCCCTGTGCTTTCTGGGTTCTGCTAGATACCCCAAGCTAACTGACAGATTCATTATGCCAGCCCTCTCTGAAGAGCCCCCTTTGTGCAAGGTCCCATGTATTGTGGGAGTTCTTCTGAGAATGCAGATGTTAATGGGGTAATGAGATGCTCCTTTAAGGTGATTCTCTTTTGGTAGAAAGTCCCCTCCCTTCCTACAGCAAGATGGTAAGAGAGCAGACATTGAGGGGCATTGCCAGTGCCCCGCTAATTCTTCCCTACAATGTCTCTCTCTTCTGCCTGCATGTGTTCAGAGAAGCCCAAGCCAGGTTCAGTGCCCCCATCCAATAACAGCCCCCTTCAGAGTGCCCAGTTAAAGATCTTGGAGCCCGAGGGAATGGTGGTCCTGGGGGCAAGCCCGGATAAACGAGCCTTGCCAAGCCCAGCATTCAGGTCCCGGGACACTGAGCACAGACGATTGCTCTGAATGAAACTCCAACTTGCTGGTTGGCAGTGCTGAGTCCATATCAGGGACTCAGTTATGATTCCCCAGATTTGGGACATGGGTACGAGACTGGTAATTAACCACTGAACATGTACTGAGTGCACAGAGCATGGCCACCATTGTGCCCAGTGCTGGGCTGGGAAATAGGGAGGATGCAAAGTCAGAGAAACAAGGATGGAGGGACATAGGCATAAGACACCAGACCTGAAACCAGGATCCCAAAAGGGCTGGCTCTCCAAAGAAACAACAGCTGCCTACCTCGGCTCCCCTGGCCGGGAGAGGGAAGGCGGGGGGCAGCTTCACTCATCCACCTGGCTGCTTCCTTGCCTATTGGCTCACAGAGGGGCCCCAGAGGTACTTAGCAATTCCAAACCCCCGCTGCAAGCCAAAATCCATTTCAGCCAGAAAAAGACCTGTCGCCAAGCAGACTGCCAGCTGTTTAGATGAGCCCCATGGCCAGTGAGAGCTTGGGGAAGCCTGATCAATTAATCCATGTTGATGGCCTAGTACAGGCTGATGGCTCACTGGGCTTCTTTCCCTTCCCCAGTCAAATATTTGCTTTTTAATTAGAGCCTTCTGGAGACAGAATATTTTAACACTTTGAAGGCAAGGACCAAGCAGGATACATGACTTTATTTTTACTGACATAACTTGGTTTATCTGTCCCCTTCGTAAATAGAGCCTTTTTGGCCGTCTGACCCAGCCAACTATGTCCAAGGCAAGTTTAAACACACATACACACACACGTGCGCACACATGATACACATGTGTGTGCACACACGACATAGCACACACAGAGAGAAAGGGAAGAGAAAGGGCCTGAGGCTGGTGAAGAAAGCTTAGAGGAGCAAAAGGAGCTGGGCTTTTTTGTGACTGGCGCTGCCTTGGGAGGGAGTATGTATTTGATATGGTGCCAGCGCCAGGATGACCCTGATTTCTGAGGGCCTGCTTAGCCTGGTAGAGAGAGGCGAGACACATTATCACTGGAATGGTCGCTTGGTGATAAATTATTTGACCATGGCAACCCAGGAAACAAAGAAAGAGAGAAAATGGGCCTCGGTGCTCTGCCCCCTTCTGCTAATGCTTTTGTGATGACATTAGCAGGAGAGACAATTTTTAGACTCTTTTTAAGTGTGGATCTTGGTCACCTAAATGTGAGGTTTTTTTTTTTTTTTTTTTTTTTTTTTTTTTTTTTTTTTTTTTTGCAAAGACCTCCAAGCAGACAGAGAAGGCTGGAGGAGCTGCATATTAACCATCTTGAAAAGCTTGTTGTAAACAAAATTGGAAGACAGAAGGCAGTTCTGACTAAATGGAAAGAAGATGGCTTCCAGGTGCCCTTAGAGAGGCAAGCAGGGAGTTGGTGGAGTCGGGCCTAATATGAATCCTGAGGCAACACCAGAAAATCTCTTCCCAGGTTGGCTGGTTATCTCAGCTAGATGAGCACAAAGAGAAATACCCCACCTGGGGGGAGTATCGTTTACACACCAATGGTCGTGGTAGATGGAGAGGGCAGAGAAATTCTAGACTGAACTCAGTAAGACGTTCTCCCTTGACCCCATGAAATCAGCATATGTTTTGAACCACTCAAGTGGCTTTAGTGAAAATGGTGGGAGCAGTTGAGGATGGGGGAAAGTATTGGAAAGCCCAAGTCAGGAAGGAATGAGATCAGAGACTACTCAAAAAGCTCGAGCAGATACAACAGGAAAGCTTTTTCAAGAACAGAGTTGGAAAATGCTGGACGTGGTGAGCACTGAGGTGAAATTGATTCTATTTCAACAGACAAGAAATGGCTTGTTACTGATGTGGAGCCATTTTTGAAGCAGCTGGCTGTGTACAGTCAGACCACTGATATGCTACAGGAAAGATCGAAATCACTGCCAGCCAGGGGGAAGACGGGGAGAGGGGAGGGAAGGAAGGAGAGAGAGACAGAGAAAGCAGGCAGAGACAGAGTGTGTGAAGAGAGAAATGCAGGGAGGGAGAGACACAGAGACAGAGAGATATAGAGAGAGTGTGTGAGGGGAGATCAAAAGGGAGAGAAAGACAGAAGAAAAAGATGCAGGGAGAGAGAGACACAGAGACAGATATAGAGAGAGTGTGTGAGGGGAGATCAAAAGGGAGAGAAAGACAGAGAAGAGAGAGATGCAGGGAAAGAGAGATTTTAAGGGGAGAACAAGGGAGGTAGAAACACACATACACACACATTCACACACACACAGAGGGACAGGGTGGGGGGAGGGCGACGTGCACTTGAAAGAATGGGATGCCACCTGGTCCTAAAGACTAAATGAGAGAAAGCCCTCTTCTCAGATCCTGTGGCAGAAGGGGTTGTTGAGCACATGTATATCCAAACGTGTCGTTAGGCTGTAACAGCAGAAGGGGGAGGATGGGATAGACCAGCCATACCATGGAGTCGAATCTAAACTGTGACAGAGACAAACTAGGCCATGGACAAGTCATTTAACCTCTTGATCCTTGGTTTTGTTATCTGTAAAATGGGCATAATATTGCAGTACTTAGTGGACAGGGTTGGCTTAAGACTCAAGTCAAATAAAAGGCTTTGCAAAATGTCAGATGTGGGCAGGAATGACATCCTGGCTTATTTTTCATCATCCACCCATTTCCAGCTGAAATGTCCTTGAGACGACTCAGTTCAATCCAGTTCAGCCTCATCAATCAACAAGCACTTACCAAGAGCCTACTGTGTGCCAGGTTCCAGCAGGCACCTTGAGGGTTAGTCACGAGCAGCTGGGGGACCAGCAAAGACTTCATGTATAAATGTGACTTTTGAGTTAAGTCTTAATGGAAACCAGGGAATCTATAAGGAAGAGGGGAAGAGGCAAAAGATTTGGTGCACAGGGCAGCCTGTTCAAAGGCCTGGGAAGGGGAGACAAGCTGTCATCCTATCCCGAGTGGCAGGAAAGGCCAGTATGGATCGAGGGAGGGATGTGCAGGAAGATTGGAAATCTGGTATTGGAGGTAATAGAGAACAAGTGGAGAGTGGAGGGGCAACATAGTCAAACTTGGACTTCAGGCTGTTATGTTAAGTAAATATTTAGCAACTACCTCTCCGAGGTTTAATTTTATCCGAGTCATTACCATTTCCTTCATCACTTTCTTAAGTCTAGATAATTCACAAAACAATATGCTGAGCCCCGATTCGTGGTGTTTGCCGATATGTGTCCCCTGAACATTTAACAATCAGAAGGCAGTTTGAGCTGGTTCCAGTCCCTGAATTTTTGGAAACAATCACCGGCAGCTGGATTAAAAGGAGGCCTGGAGGCTAGGAGGCCAAGTGGAAAGCTATTGCAGTAGTCCAGGAGAGAGATAGTGATGGCCCGAATCATCACCTTGGTGGCTGTGGGAGTGGAGAGAAGAGATGGCACTCTGGGCAAGCCACTTCATTCTGTGAGCTCCGGTTTATTCATGTCTAAAATAGGGATTCAATGCTTAAGGGCTTTGTGAACCTTAGAGTACTATGGAAATGCACAGTTGGGGCTGTGGGAACATCTGTCAGTGGGCAAGGGAAAGACCCCGGGAACTTGATCTGACTGTAATATCCCTGAGGGCACTGGTAGTGTAGATGAGGAAGTTTATGGGGGGGCACAATATGCCTTCCCGACTCCTTAATTGAACCCCAGAAGGTACATGGGAAAAGCTTGGGGAAGATTATTGGCTCATTGAGCCTCCAGTTCATTTGGAGGGGTCTGGAGGAAGCCAAACAATCCTATACTGAATCTTTGGCCGTACTGAGACTCTGGCTCAGGGTATCAGAAACTATTCCCACCTCTTACCTGGACTATTCTGTGCCTCTCCCTGTGACTGCTGGCCAGTGCTTTATGCCTCTGAAGGCCATGGTCAGTATCTCGTGACTGCTTCATCCACTGGTGACCATTACAACTCACCCATGCTTTCTTCAGTCTTGTACAATCCGGGTCCATTTCTTCCAGAAGATCTCCCATGGAAGAGCCATTTTGGGCCTTGCAGACTTGGCTCTGTTTTTTCCAAGAGAGAATCGTGGCTGCTCACGCAGCAGTCAGGCTCTACCATCTATCATCGCTCACTTTCCCTAGCTGACCTTTTCGGATCACACATGCTTTTAATCATGTCTTTTTGCACAATCTCTCCTCCTGTGATAGTTGGTAATGTGCTGCAGCCTATGTCCACCCACTGTGCTCATTTCCGTTACCCTTTGGGTCCTGTGTAATTTGGATTCTCCAGGGATGTGGTGTTGTCTGATTTCCAAGCCCAGAATATCAGCAGAAGAATATTGCTGATGTTGTCGGAGGAAAGAAGGGGCCTTCGCGTTAGGGAGACCGATCGGGACTAAAACATTGTCCGGTCACCCCCAGTTTCTATAGCTTCTTTTCTATCCTGAGCCCCGGCTCACTTGTCCATCTGAGGTCTGGCTGCTGTAGGTCTCCTGTTCCCTTTGTACTTGAATGAATTGCTGGGCCGATTTTTCTTTTTAAAAAGCCATTGATATCTATTGACATTTTCTAGGGTTTTTACATCCCCTTTCTTTTTGATTGTTTACCTTCTCCTCCCCTCCTCATGCCAGCCTGCCCTTGTAACAAAGACTATAAAAGGGAAAAAAGTGGAGCAGAGGGAAGCAATTTAGCTAAAGTAGCCATCACATCGACCATGGCTGATAGTATTTTAGGCTAATTGCTTCAAATGGCCATCGATTTTGTTAAGGAGGTCTGGCGGATTATTACGGGGGTAGATTGCCGTCCCCAAACAGGAACATTTGGGGACCTTGCTTATCTCTTTCATTTGGATTCTGTATTTTATTTCCCTCTGATACATCCATCCCACAGCTGCCAAATTTATATTCCTAAAGCACAAGTCTGACCATATCACAGCCTGTTCAGAAGTCTTCAGAGGCTTCCTGTTGCTGCTAGGATTAAATACTAAATCCTCTATTTGGTATTTAAAGCCCTTAACAACTTGTCCCCAACCTACCTTCCAGAGTGATTTGAAATTCCATATACTGTTTTTCTGACCCAATAGTCCAGCTCTGGCCTCCACCTCTGCAGAGTCTGTCCTCCTGGACGGGATTGCTCTTTCTCTTCACTTATGTCCCTCTGTCCTCAGCACCCGTTATGGTGCCCGACACATACTGTGAAATTCATAAAATCTTTGCTTTGACAGGCAACAATAATGTAGAACCTATGTGTATGATGCCTCCCACTCTCTTGTGGTATAACTCAGGAAAAATCATTACCCAAGGCCAGACTTCTTCCACCTCTAAGCTAATATTGGCCCTGTACCTACCTCTCGGAACCAGTAGCGTGTGAAAGATGAATGGGGCAATACCCGGGAACTGCTTTGGTATTATTGCCTCTACACGAAACAAAAACCATCGTACAGATGAGCCAGGGTCTCCCCCCCCCATCCAAATCTAGCAGCAGATGCATTCATCATTGGGAGAGGATATTTGGTGGAGATCTTTGACTTGAGGAATTCGCTCTCATCCATGTGGGAAGAAATGGGATTCTTTGATGAATGGGAAGAAGTCAGAGAGGCGTTACGTTATACAGAACCCGAAAAACAATATACACAATGACTTTGACAATGGAAAGGAGAGCTGTGAACACTAGAAACCGAAGGCCGGGGAATTGCATGGACCCGACTTGGTCTCGGAGAGGATAAGGAAGAATATGTTCCCTCTTTTCTTTTCTCTCCCACCACTCTGCAAAGTGCCACTTGGCTGTGGAGCACTGGGGACGCTTAGTCGATGTGCTGATGACTTTGGCTGGACTGGTTTTAAGGGTTTTTTTTGGTTACAACACTAGGAAGGAGAGAAAAAGATTTATTTGGGGATGCAGGTATTATAACAATAAGCAATTCACACAAATGCTTTTATTCCACCAATCTCTAGTAAGTCACGTTTCCCCCAAGCACACAAAAATCGCTTAAATCTAGCACAGGGCCAGTAAGAGGTGTTCAATAAATACCTGCTGATCGGCCAATTGATTTTAAAAGACAGAATTGTCTCTAAGTCATCTGTGGCACGTGAAGGATATTGACAACCTAACCAATCCCTTGCTCTCTTTTCAGCCTCCGGAATCAGCCTTTCTCTTAGCAGCTGCTAAGAAAGCTGAGCGGAGGTCCAGTCCCGTAAAGGTCCAATTCTCAGAAGGTCACAGCGAGCAAAAAAGACCCAGTAAGTTCCATTTTGATTGAGCATCAGCTGCAGTTGCCTTTGAATGAAGATCGTAGCTTTTTAGCTCTTCCCTTTCCCCAGTCAGCTCTAGCTTGCCTCTGTCCTGTTCTTCCTCCTTTCTCTTCTTTCACCCCAACCCCATTTCTCCCTTGGAAACCTTGCCTCTCCTCTCTTTTCTCTATCCCTTCCCTGCTTTTTTCTCCAGGACATGTTGAAGAAAGAAGCCCTCCTCCTCATCCCCAATGTCTTGAAGGTATTCTTAGAGAATGGCCAGATCAAGTCCTTCACGTTTGATGGCCGAACAACAGTCAAGGTACGGGTTCTCCTTTTGTTTCAAAGCTAAAGGCAACTGGGTTGGGGGAGGGGTTGCAGAGAAAAAGAGGCAGGTCACTCTGGCTGGCTTCTAGGCACCCACTCTTTAGTCATGCCGGGGCAAGGAGTCTGGGATGGGATGGGTATGTGTACAAGGATACATGATGTCCCAGACCTAAAGCTGGAAGAGTGCTCAGAGGCCATCTCAACCAATCTCCTCATTCTACTGAGGGGAAATTGAAGCCCAGGGAAGAGAAGGGACTGGCCCAAGATCTGTTCTCTAACTCCAAATTGTGCCAAGCTGACCTACAAAAGAATGGTGTAGGACACTGTTGCCATGTGTGCACGTTGGGATGAGGGGATGGGCACTAAGCTGCTCCCAACAGAGTATACTTGGTCTCGAAGTCATGCTCATAATAATAATTATTAACAATAGTAGCTAGGATTTATATAATGCCTGGTTTTGTTTTTAAAATGAGAGTTGGGATTGGGACAAAGCAACAGATTAGAAGGATTGGGATGGCTGTTCCAAAGGGATAGCCCGGGGATTGCAGAAAGAATTCCTAGCTCTTACTTGGATTTTGTTTTCTCTGCCAAAGCGAATGACATTTGGATTAGAGAGAACAGCTCAAAGTGGCTAATAGAACATTGGAAACCAGGGTACGTGGGAAGGGAACAAGAGAAAAACTAGCTGCCTTTGCTGAATTTAAGAGTTCAGATGCAGGTAAATGGTGTCCACCATGCTGAAAGGCCTCCAGTCAGTGATGTTTGAAAGATCATAAGGAAAAAGAGGTGCCACAGGAACAGAGAAGGGTAAATGTTCATTGTTTGGATTTTCAAAAAGGGATTTTCTGCAAACTAGACCGGTGAGTTTGATTTTACCTGGCAAAACTGTAGAAAATATTTATTAAGGGAATGGTTGGGATCTGAAAATAAAGAAAGGAAAGGAAGAGTTGTACCCAACTATCCTTGTTTCCTTTTTTTCTTTTTGACCAATCAATGGAATCTTATAAATAGAATTTGCCTAGATTTTAGCATAGCGTTTGACAAGAGTCCTGTTCACAAGTTGGAGATATATGGGCTTAAGTAAACGTATAGCTGGATGGGTTCAAAACTGCTTGGATAAGTGGGACCCAAAGGGTAGTCATTGGTGGTGAAGATCATTTTGGAAAGAAGGCTCCAGGAGAGTGCCGCAGGGATCCGAGCTAATTCCATACAGCATATTTATCAAATTTTCCAGTGATGCAGAGCACAAAGTTAAGGGATAGACTCAGCACCAAAAAAGAGCTCAACAACAATTAGTATCTCGATAGACCAGAGAATTGATTTGAATCAAATAAATTGAAATTTGATGGGGATAAATATAGTTAACATTTTGCTAAGTGTTTTTAAAAGCACATCGTATAGAATGCTGGGCTCAGAGGCAGGAGGATATTAGTTAAACTCTGGCCTTGAACATTTGCTGGCTTTAGGACCCTGAGCAAATTATTTCACCTCTGTCTGCCTCAGTTTCCTCAATTGTAAAAAGATGATTATACTGGCACCTACCTGCCAGTGTTTTTTGTGAGGATCAGGTGAGTTAATATGTGTAAAAGTGCTCTGCACAGTGCCCACCACTTAGTAAGTGCTTTGTAAATAGTATTCTTTTCCCTCCATTTCCTTTTACGTGATTGAACATATGATTATTTGATTTTCACATCAACAGTAGGTGTTCTCATCTGCATTTTACAGATGAGGAAACTGACACCAAGAGAGCTGGTTTTTTGTTGGTTTTAGTGGATCACAAACTAAATAGGGCTCAACAGGATGATGCACATAGATACACACATTTGTGTGTATGTTTATATGTGTGTGTCTACGTGTATCATCCTGTTGAGCCCTATTTAGTTTGTGTGTGCATGTGTGTGTGTGTATATAATTAATATACAAATAACACTAATAATTAGTTTGTGTATATGTATATATGGCGGCAGCTAGGTGGTGCTGTAGTGGATAGAGCAGTGGGCTTGGAATCAGGAAGACTCTTCTTTCTGAGTTCAAATCTGGCCTCAGACATGTACTAGCTGTGTGACTCTGGCCAAGTCACTTCACCCTTTTTGCCTCAGGCTCCTCATCTGTAAAATGGGCTGGAGAAGGGGATGGCAAACCATTCCAGTATCTCTGCCAAGAAAATCTCAAATGGAGTCATGAAGGGTCAAACATGACTGAAATGACTGAATAACAACAATTATATGCATTTATGCATATATATTATATATAATATATACACATGTATAAACATAACTATGAGTTAACAGGATGATATACACATACACAAACACACACATAATATCTATATATTTGCATGTGTGTGTATCATCCTTTTGACATATTAATGTATAAATTAATATATATAAACTAATATTTCATATCTGTATATTAGTTTTTATAAATACAGAAGATTATTTTAAATATTAAGATATTGACTATATTATTATTGTTAATATTAAAATATTCATTTGAGGTTTTAAATTAAATATTAGTTTGTATATATACATAAATATGGATTGACGGTTGATATACACATACATAAACACACACACAATATCTGCATGTTTGCATGTGTGTGTGTCTCATCCTTTTGACTCATGTTAGTATAAAAAATTAATATATATAAGCCTAATATTTCATATTATTAGTTTTTATATATACACAGAAAATTATTTTAAATATTAATATATAGACTATATTATTGTTAATATTTATAAATTCACTTGAGGTTTTAAACGAAATATTAGTTTGTATATATACATAAATATGGATTAACAGGGTCACACACACACACACACACACACACACACACACACATCTTCCTGGATCCCCAGATGGGCACCAGGGCTGCAGTTTTTGTGGCACCCCTCATTGTGACCCGTGGCGGTCCTGCCTATCTGGAGAAACCTGGGGCAAGTGAAGGGATTTCAGGCCCTGTATATGTGAGCTCCTCTAGAACTCGTAACAGACAGATGAAATCAAGAGCAATCCAGAGAGCTTTAGGCCTAATTCTGGAAGCAGTAAAGGGAGGGGCAGTAGCTCCAGAACCAATCTGTGATTTCAGACCGACTCCCCGGCCTTTCCCACATCTAGGGATATGGGATAAAGCCTCCTCCACAGTTTTGTGACATCATTGTGACAGACATTGGATCAGTCTGCAGAAGAGGCCAAATAGTAGACAGCTTATTGAAGGGACACCAGTTCACTCCCAAGGTCAGGGTTCAGTTTGCATTTAATATCAAGTAGGAAGGGTCTCTGAGCTCCTTAGTTTCTGTTGCTTCATTTTCTTCCTCTGGAAAATGAAGAAGTTGACTAAACCCATGTAGAATCTTGAATAAGGACTCAGTTTCCTCCTATGTTAAAACAAGGGGGTTAGGGGCAGTGGATAGAACGCCAGCCCTGAAATCAGGAGGACCTGAGTTCAAATCTGGCCTCAGACACTTAAGACTTCCTAGCTCTGTGACCCTGGGCAAGTCATTTTATCCTAATTGCCTCTGAAAAACAAAACTCCAAGAGGGTTGATTCCATCCAGCTCTAGAGTTCTCAGTGTCGGTGTCTGCAAATATGCTCTTGGGTCTCAGTGGAGTTGGACGTTTCCTCCAGTGGCTGTAAGGCGTGGCCTCTGGCTATGACTCTGGCTCTGGCTCCATGGCGGCTACAGTTGGCGGCTACAGTTGGCTGCTCGTTGGCACTTTGACAGGCTGCCAAGGCACTTGTATCTGAGAGGTGCCTGGGTGAGCTGTGACAGCACGGCCCGGGAGCCATTAAGCTTGTAACTTTCGTTGGCAATGCTTGGCTTGGCTTGGCTTGGCTGTCTAGGTTCCCAGTGCTAAATGGGCTGAAAATCTCATCTGCCCCTGTCTGAGCTCCAGCAGCACCGACTCAGTTGTGATTTACCTGTATAATGATCTGCACCTGCGATTTCTTTGGACTAAGAGAGCTCCCGGTGAAGAAATTCCCTTTAGCAATTCCGAGCAGCACCTGCCCTGCAACCACTAATAGGAGATATTTTCCAGCATCTGCCCCGAGTGTTCAGTCGATTGAACAGCTCTCAGTGGGCAGCAAAGGAGATCTTTCAGCTCTTGGCCCTTTAGCTTGCCCAGAGCTCCTGTTTTTGTCTGGCACCCTCTTCCCAAGCTGCCTTTGTCACGCCTCTGAGTACCGCTCTATCCCTAGGCTTATGTGCTTGTCTAGAGCTCAGAGCACTTAGTGATGGGCAGAATCCTCAGCTGTTACAACCAAACAGCCAGGAGCAGCAGTTACAGCAGATCCCTAGCCAGATCCTGCTCCCTGGGGCCCGCTCTATCAGAGAAGGCCTTTTTGCCCCTCTCTAAAAATGATTGTATCTTTTTCTTGGACTTTTCTTTTCTTCCCTCCCTCCTTCCCTCCATCTTTCTCTCCCTCCCTCCTTTCCTTTTTCCCTTCCTTTCCTTTTTCCTTTCCTTTCCTTTCCTTTCCTTTCCTTTTTCCTTTCCTTTCCTTTTTCCTTTCCTTTTTCCTTTTTCCTTTTTCCTTTCCTTTTTCCTTTCCTTTTTCCTTTCCTTTTTCCTTTCCTTTTTCCTTTCCTTTTTCCTTTCCTTTTTCCTTTCCTTTTTCCTTTCCTTTTTCCTTTCCTTTTTCCTTTCCTTTTTCCTTTCCTTTTTCCTTTCCTTTTTCCTTTCCTTTTTCCTTTCCTTTTTCCTTTCCTTTTTCCTTTCCTTTTTCCTTTCCTTTTTCCTTTCCTTTTTCCTTTCCTTTTTCCTTTCCTTTTTCCTTTCCTTTTTCCTTTCCTTTTTCCTTTCCTTTTTCCTTTCCTTTTTCCTTTCCTTTTTCCTTTCCTTTTTCCTTTCCTTTTTCCTTTCCTTTTCCTTTCCTTTCCTTTTCCTTTCCTTTCCTTTTTCCTTTCCTTTCCTTTTTCCTTTCCTTTCCTTTTTCCTTTCCTTTCCTTTTTCCTTTCCTTTCCTTTTTCCTTTCCTTTCCTTTCCTTTCCTTTCCTTTTTCCTTTCCTTTCTTTTTCCTTTCCTTTTCTTTTCCTTTCCTTTCCTTTTCCTTTCCTTTCTTTTTCCTTTCCTTTTTCCTTTCCTTTTTCCTTTCCTTTTTCCTTTCCTTTTTCCTTTCCTTTTTCCTTTCCTTTTTCCTTTCCTTTTCTTTTTCTTTCCTTTTCTTTTTCCTTTCCTTTTCTTTTTCCTTTCCTTTTCCTTTTCTTTTTCCTTTCCTTTTTCCTTTCCTTTCCTTTTTCCTTTCCTTTTTCCTTTTTCCTTTCCTTTTTCCTTTTTCCTTTCCTTGAAATTTATTAGAATAGCAGAGTGAGTAAAAATCAGCCCCTCAAGTCCTTTATCTCCTCTTCCTCAGGATGTGATGGTGACATTGCAGGACCGCCTCTCCCTAAGATACATCGAACACTTCGCTCTCGTCCTGGAGTACGCAAGCCCAGAAGAGAGCCACAAGTTCCTGCTTCTCCAGGACAAGCAGCCCCTGGCCCATGTAAGTGACTCCTCTTGTGGTTTGATTAGAGTTTCTCCCGCAAAACGGGGCCTGAGGAGGTCAGCCAGGCTTGGAACTTTGTCCCTAAGCTCCATTGAACAGCCCATTGGTATCCCATCTGCCCTTAGAAGACTATAGAAATTCAGATCCCATTTTGGGTAGAGGTTTAGGGTGGATGTGGAAGTGGGATAGGGATGGACCTCAGGTATTCTCAGGGTCACCTAGGGAACCAGATAGGAAAGACTGGCATTTCTCTTATCTACCTACCTATGAAATTCCCTCAGCATGCTATGATATTTAGAATGGAAAAAAAAAAAAAAAACAACAAACTCTCAGTTGGCTCAAATGGCTCAGAAACCATCTAGTGCAGAGGTGACAAATACTTCACCCTCAGGCAACACTCCCTGTTGGGCCCAAGCCAGATTAAAATAGAATTGGAGAATATTTAATAAAATAAATGAAAATGCAATAGAACATAGATAATGTCAGTATGTAGTTTTCTAAGTCAACATGTGGCTACAGGGATGTTTTTCTAGGGTTTGCTATTTGAATTTGACACAACTGATCTAGTTCAGCTTAGAGTTGTACAAAAGTCCCTTCGACAACATTCGTAACAAGTACAAATGATATCAGAGAAGAAGCATTACCATCTGCCTTGCTGCCATATCCTAAGCCTCATGGGGCCTTCCCATATACTCTAGAGCCATGTAGCCCCCAAACTGGGCACAATTCTTGGCACACAATTAGTGCTTGACGAGAGCTTTTTTCATTCATTCAGGTGGTCCTCCAGCCTTTACTTTGAAGCCCACCGAAAGGTGGTCAATAACCTCTTATCCTAATGCAGCTCATTCTATTTCTTTGAATTCAGAAAATAATTTTTGTTGAGATCATTCCTAAATTAGCCTCTCTCAGCATACTCCTGCCACTGTTCCGTGCCCGCTGGGGCTAACCAGATTAAGTCTCATCTCTCCTCCCCTTCAGATACTTGAAGACCGTGATGTTGCCCTAAGTAAGCTTTCTTTTCTCCATGCTGCAATATCTTCTGTTTCTTCATCCTGTCCTGTAATAGCTCTTCACCATCCTTTCCTGTCTACTTCTGGATACTTTCAAGCTTCTCAACATCCTTCCTATTCGTTCTTATTGAGATTATGGCCCACTAGACTTTTTCTGTATGACTCGCTATGTGGCCCAGGATTTCTTAACTTTTTTCTACTTGAGATCCCTTTTCACCTGAGAACTTTTTATACGATCCTGAGTATATAAGTATATAAAATAGAAATAGAAATCAAATATTTACTGATTATAAATCATAATTTGCAACCCCCACATTCAGTTATGACACCCCATAGGAGGTCACAACTCACAGTTTAAGAAGCTTTGATTTAGCCCATATCTCCTCTGTCTGTTTACACATGGGAAATTAATTTTTTGACCCTAAGTATAAGACTTTGCATTTATCTCAGTTGAAGGTCATATTTTTGGTTTGATTCAGTGATCATTATTATTCAGTTTGATTATTTCAAAGACGTCGCCTGACATGTTAGTTATCCCCTGTCCCAGTTTTGGAACTTTTTTTTCAGTGAGCTTCATTGATGACTTTTGCTTTGACATCAGTCATTTTGGTTGTAATCGATTCCTCTCTTAAAGCGGCTCCAAGGCACCCCTGCCTGAGACCCCAAGGAGCTAGGGAAACAGCATGTCAGCTCTCCGGGCCCCCCCCCAGCTGTTCCACTGACTTTTTACTGACTCCTGCCTCCTCCTCACCCCTTTGCTCAGGTGGTTCAGCGGACGCACTACCAAGGTATGAGATGCCTCTTCCGGGTGAGCTTCTTCCCCAAAGACCCTGTGGAGCTTTTGCGCCAAGATCCTGCTGCCTTTGAGTATCTGTATATTCAGGTAAGAGAAGTAGTCTGGGGTCCTGGCAAGGGAGCGGACAGGGGCACAAGCAGAGAGGAAACACATGGACATAAGCAAGCGGGCAACGGCACGCTAGAACCGCACATCGGCCAAACAGGGCTGGCCCTCTCAGGCTTCTCCTCCGGGCATTCAGTGGGGCACAATGAGCTGCTTCAGTCCAAGAGGAGGGAGCTGCCGGTACCCAGGCTGCCTGGCACAAAGGAGGGAGAATCAGAGCTAGCCCATGGGGGAAGAAAGCTGCCCTTGGCTCCAGATTGGCCGCTCTCCTGCCTCCGACCCAGAGTCATTGGGACAGGGATTACAGATTGGTTTCCAAAATGAATGGCCCTGAAGTCTCTCAGTATCCCCCCTTGGATATTCTTGTTCTACGTGATATCCATAGTCTTAATTTAAGGCACCACGCTATTTTCATTATATTAGAAATGAGATAGGACAGAAGAAAAGAAATCTATTGCTCAGATACTGGAGTTTCTCCTCTAACCAAAGCCACTTTCTCCCTTGGATTATCATCAGTGTTGCCATCTCCCAGGCTGCCCCATTTCCTCCTGCGCACATCCTCACACACAGTTTTGCCTGCCCAATCCTGGATTATACTTTTCTGGACTAAAAGTCAGGAAGCCCTAGATTCAAGTTCCACCAGATGGCTCTGGGACCCTGGGCAAGGCCCTTATTCTCTCTGTACCGTGGGCAATGCTCTAAGATGCTTAAGTTGCAAAGGAGATACTAACCTGCAGTGGGAGAGGGAGCCTACTGTCCGGGAGGTTCCTGTGCCCACAAAACCAAAACAAAGCCCCAAAGCCGCCCTAACCAGAAGTGGTCTTTGTTGTGCAGCACTTCTCAAAGTCCCAGTCTTGGCCATTCGGCAGCAACTTCCCCTCTGCTTCCTTCTTTCCTTTTCCTGAGCCAATCCCTTTAGGTTCCAAGGTGGCCTCCTGGGCCCACGTGGGGGATTGGGGCACAGAGGCACAAGTCACAGATTTCAATTCTGTCCCACTTGAGCTTTATCTTTCAAGACGGGCCTTTTGCTGCCTTCCCGGCCCCGTTGTCACCTGAATAAAAAGCAGGAACTAAGCCGGTCAGCAGCTCATTCAGCAAACATCTGCTGCAGGTCCCTCCCTGCCAGGCTCTCTGGTAGGTACCAGGACAAAAATGAAACAAGTGCCCCCTTTCTTACGGTCTATGAGAAGAGGAAGGCTTGGAGCCAATAGGCCTCCTACTGGCTTTGTGCTGGCCTTGCCCTTGTTAAATGGGCAGCCATGAGCCCCCTTCAGGTTGGGGAAGAAGGGTAGTCCCTGCCCCCTCTCCCTATTCTCCACAGACCAGACTCTGGGCCAAGGCTTTTTGGAAAGGGTTTCTTTTCCTCCCAAGGGCTGGGTGGGTGGGTAGTTAGAACAGTTCCCAGGAAAATAGGGATATTGATGTCAGTTGGCAGATGGTCAGAGAGAAGGCCTCCATTTCCCCCGGATAAGAAAACTGGCCATCTAGGAAGGGAGCAATAAGTCGGACAAGATGTCCTTAGTGCGGGCTTTAAGGCTCTAAGGCTGACGTCTCCTAAGGCCTTTTCCCATTGTTCCGGGGGTCCAGTGGCCCTGGGCTGAAAGAGGGCAGTCGTGGCGACAGGACAGACCATCGCCAGCCTCTTCTCTGAGCAATGGATTCTAAAGTAAGAGTAGAAAGAACGTATATATTTGGAGCTAACCAAGTAGCATGAAAGGCAAAAAGGTTGTAACGAGGAGGAGGAGAAGAGCTGAAGGAGGGGAGGGAGCTTCCAGGCTGCCTTTGGTGCTAATCTCTGCAGGCCACAGCCATGGGAACTGAATGCTGAGCAGGAGAGGGGTTTGAGGGTAGAGTAGCCTATTTAGCTGCCAGATGAGATAAGAACACTTTCTGCTAGGAGATGCATGGGTGGAAACGGGAGGGAGGACACGGGCTAGGCTTGCTGAAATGCTGGGTAAAAGGAAACATTTATAAAAAAGTTCAAGAAAAAGCCACAGTTGCCTTGACCACTGGGCCACAATTTTACATCACAATAGATTTCCTCTAACGCTCACCCTTTTTCATTTCTAATACTTTAATAACAATGTGCTGCCTTAACTTGACTCTGAGCAAGCAGCCTTGACACTAGGGAGTCTGGGAAGGGAAAGCAACTTAAGCCAATGTTAGGAAGAGTTTGGAATTGTTTCCACTGGAGGTGGAAGGCTTGGGGTGGGGGGAGGGTAGAGGAACAGGGTTGGGCAAGGGCTTGATTTAAAGACCATCTTCACCTCTCTCCCAGAGCCGAAATGACGTCATCCGAGAACGCTTTGGAATGGACCCCAAGCCCGAGATGCTCTTAGGCCTTGCCGCACTCCACATTTACATCACCGTCTCCGCCGCACGCCCCAGCCAGAAGTTCTCCCTCAAGAATGTGGAGTGAGTTGTCCGGACAGGTCTTCAGGGAGTCGGGGGGGGATGGGATGTTGTATAAGATCAAGCAGGAATAGGGAAACAGCCCTCCAGAGAGCAGACCATCAGGTAGGGTGACTCTGAAAGAAACTAGGTCAACCTGGGCAGACTTTTTTTTCACATTACCTTCATTTCCTGTGCCCTCACCGCCATCATCACCCCCCCACACACCTAGTAATCTTGTAGCAAAGGAAAAAAACACAGCAAAACAATTAAGTGGAAACAATTGCAACAATAAATACAGTGCCCCCAGTATCTCACAGTCCTCCACTTTTAGCCAGAAAGGAGGGAGATGCTTTTTTCTCAACTCCTTTGCCAAGTTTCTCGACCAGAATAATTATCGGTGTTTCAGTACTACTGGTTTGCTGTTGTTTTTCTATTTTTCTACATTATTTTAATCATCCTGGGTCTTGCTTCCTTCCTCTCTTTTTTCATAATTCCCTCTATTTATTTTCCTTTGGGCATGGTAATATTCCATCCAGCTACCATCAGGGTCCCCTTCCCTGTCCCCCGGTGCCAGGGCAACCAGACTCCATTTCTGGGGCAACGTTCCCACTACATGGATGAGCTGGGAGACATCAACCACAATCTTTTCAGTGACATGGAGGACTTCCGGGCCTTGTCATTCGCCATCTGACCTGCCGATGCACCCCTAAAGGAAGCCCCGGACCTTGCCACCTGCCCTATTGCTGCATTAGGGCCTCTGGCCCTTTCCACCCACCCTGCAACTGAACTGATAAGCGATGTCTCCTCCTGTTAGATTGTGAGCTCCTGGAGAGCAGATCGTCCTGCTTTTTCTATCTGTATCCCCAGTGCTCGGCCCAGTACGCAACGCATAACTGTTTAATAAATGCTTTTTCATCCATTCATTTGTTCATTCATTCATTCACGACATTCATTCATTCATCGCATCCATGTCCCACAATTTGTTGCACCATCTATGATTTCTGTGAAATGGTGGGCGGTTGGACTTCCTCCCCTGTCCTGCCAGAGGCCCCCACAGGTATCACGCCACCTGCTAGGGTCAAGAACAAGAAGTGTGTGGAACTGACCCATCTTCAGAGGCTTCTCCCTTCCTGGGGCTCCCCTGCCATCAACTCTTCATTATCTCCCCAACAAAGAGCTTCCAGTCAACAGGAAGTAGCGTGACTGGGACCAAACAGCACTTAATCAGGAGGGAAGTTCCAGAATTTGAGTGAAACTCTAGCCATCACTGCTACCCCATTAACAGGCAGACAGACACTGTGTAAGAAGTCATAGGCTCTGGGTTCAAATCCTACCCTTAACAGCTATGACCTCGGCATATCACCTCATTTCATTGGGCTTCAGTTTTTTCATTTGTAAAATGAGGGAGTGGATGTACCCAACTTCTCCAACCATGAGACCTTGAACAGGTCACTTAGGTTTCTTCATTTGACAAATGCACATCATCATAAAAGGCAGATTAGTGGCTGGCTTTCTTGGGAGTCAAAAGACCATACCAGGCCCACAGTGGCCTTGACCCCGAACGGCCAATTTAAGCTCAGTGACCCAGGTAACCCCCTAAGTTCATAAGGTTCGAATCCAGTTTTGATCATTCTTTGTAAAAGGAGTTTCCTCACACCCACAACCTTCCCTCCCCCGAGGGATTGTTGTCAGTGTCTGGAAGACGGCCAAGTCTTATAAACCACAGAGCACTCAGCCTCACAAGGGGTCACTCTTGTCATTATTACTAATGTAAAGTGCCCATGCAGCGAGTGCCACAGACACTCAATGCTCTGAGTCAGGAGGAGAGTTGAGGGGGACGGGGTGGTGGCGAAGGTTCTGTGCCTGATCTCATCTGCAGCCCAACACTGGGCCTTAGAACATGGCCTTCCTTCTCCCTCTGTGCCCTCTGGCTTCTCTTATCTGTCTTACTTGCAGCCTTCTCCCCTCCCAACTTCTCTCCAGGGCTTTCATCCCACTTTTTTTTTAACCCGTGTGATCTTGGTCAAGTCCCTTCAAGACATCAGTTTCCTCATCTGTAAGATGAGGGGGTTGGACCAGATGATCTCTAGAGTAATGATCTTAAATGATTTCCCTCATGGGGCCTCAGTTTCCCCATCTGGAAAATGAGATTGGATTAGGTATGTGTCACTTTCCTTCCAAATCCTTTCACTTTCCTGGGCATCAGTTTTTTCAGCTGTAAAATGCAGAAGGATGGGTGAGATGGCCTCTGGAGATCCTTGCAGCTCTAGAGCTAGGACCTTATATTCCTCCTTCCTGCCCATCTAGCTTCTCTCTGTGTCTCTCTGTCTCTGTATTTCTCTGTCTCTGTCTCTCCTTTCTCTCTGTTTCTGTGTCTGTCTATCTTTCATCTCTCTGTCTTTCTCTCTCTCTCTGTCTCTGTCTCTTTTTGTCTGTTTTTCTCTCTGTCTCTGTCTCTCTCCCTTTTCTGTCTCATTGTTTTCCTCCTTTTCTGCTTTTAGGAAGGAGTGGGGCCTGGAACCCTTTCTTCCTCCCTCCCTCCTACAGAGCATCAAAGAGAAAAACCTTCGGAAATCACTCTCCCAACAACTGAAGGCACATCAAGCCCATCCCCCCAGCGGCACCAAGGTACCCAGGGCAGGCTGGCCTCAGAGGCCTCTGGGCTGCCAGGTGTGGCTTTGGAGGTGGACTTAGGGATGCTACTTCCCTGGGTGCATTTCCTTCAGGAGACACATTCGTTTGGCACAGTCACTCCAAAAAGCCAGGCCCCTGAAGCAAAGGGAATACCCATTTCTTCGGCGGTCTTGGCACAAAGAGAAGTCCCATAGGGCCTGGACAACTACAGGAAAGTGACCGGCCCTGCACCTGAGGCATATGGGGGAGAGGAGTTGGGTTGGAGGCAGAGAGCCCAGAATCCCGTCTGTTGGATAGCAGTGGCCCTTGGGGCGGGCAGGCCTGGCTGGGATACTCTGGCCATCAGGAAAGCACTGGGCACTAGAAGATGGAGGAGGAGATAGAAAAGCGGGAGAATGGGGCGTCGAGGGGCCGAAGAGACTTGGCCGGTTGCACTCTCTGCTCGGGAGCCTCGCGCCCCGCTTGGGCGAGGCTCATTTGCCCATCCCGCATTAACCTCCTCTTTCCCAAGGCCCAGCAGTCACGGGGCTTGTTATTCTGTAGGGTTCCCAGATGCAGGCAAAGCTTCAATATCTTCGGATTCTGAACGAACTTCCCACCTTCACAGGCGTCCTGTTCAACACTGTGGGCCTGGTGAGTGGGGGGCGAGGCTAGGGGTGGAGGGGGGTGTGTCGGGGGAGATGGCAAAAGGGATTTTCCCTCCCTCGTTCTGGGTGCCTCCATCCAGGCCCCAACAAGTCCGGGGTGGCCCCCTAAGAACGGAGCCCTTGCTGGCTGATGTTATACTACCTTCTATCTCATCTGGCACGCTGGGCTTGGGGGCTTGCCATGTACCCAGAGCGTGCTGGTTAGAGACCATTCAGCAAGGTGTCGACAGGAAGCTGATGATAATATATAGGAAAAGGCAGCAACATAAAGCTAGGCCTCGGTAGGTCCAGGAAGCCTTTAGCCGAAGTGACCTCTCCCAAGGCCGTGGCCCTATGCATCCCCTAAACAAGTGGCTACTGACCCGATCCCTCGCCCCCCAAAACATCCCCTGTACTAGGCTACCCTCAGTCAGTTCCGATTCAAGATACCCATAATTCTTTCAGAGAAGCAAATTTATCTGAGGGGCTGAGGTGGGGGGGGGATGGAACACATTAAGCCATGATCAGCCGTTACCTTCTCAGAACCGAGTTTAGCAGATTAGTTCCCAGCAGGGCCCTGAGGGATTGGGACTCAGGATGGGACAGGTAAGTTTGAATGGGGGGAAGTTCTGGATGGGTGATGCTGCATGGGAGGACGCAACCCCTGCCTAAGGGCACTAACAGGAGGGGGACCGGGTGGGCAGGGTGCCAAAGCAGAGGCGGGAGGGCCTGAAGACAGGCTTTGCCCCCTTCATTATTTGGCTCAGCCAGGCTGGGGGTCACTCCAGGTTTAAATGATTACAATCTCTGGAGCCACATTTCTGAGATCAAGGGAAGGAAGGGGCCAGGGAGACCTGAACGGTCTCGTGGAGAATATGAGGAGGGGCCTGGGACTTACTAGCTAGAATGGTCGAAGCAGCCCTTCTTCCCAGCTACCCCCTGGGCCTGGTAACAGAACCACTAGATTCGTCCCACTCGCCCTTCTCCAGCAGAGCTGCCCCACATCCCCTCTTCATGTCTCCTTCCTCTTCATGTCTTCCCCCTTCCTCCACCCCTTGCTGTGAATTATCTGAATGCATGTGCCTGGGGTCACCCGCCCGGCAGGACGAGAAACATTCTGCCACGACCCTCCTGGTGGGGCCCCGGCATGGGATCAGCCACGTGATTGATCTCAAGACCAACCTCACCACTGTGCTGTCGGAGTTCAGCAAAATCAGCAAGATCCAGCTGTTCCAGGAGAACCAAGGCGTAGCCCGGGTAGAGACCAGCATCTTGGACGCTAAGGTGAGCCCTCGGGAGGCGAAGCCACAAGCGCGTCAGCCTTCCGTTTGAATCAGGCCTTAGGGATCTGGTATCGCTCATAGAGGCAGCCCTAGGATGGCAGTTTCAGACTCCCTCCCCTGCCCTGACGGATGCCCCCACAAGGGTCGCAGCATTTGCTGGGGTCAGGGATGAGAAGCGTGAAATGTAAATGTACCATTTCACTAGGTAAAATGACCCGGTGACCCATCCTCAGAGGTCTCTCCTTTCCTGGGGCTCCCCTGCCATCAGCGCATTGCTCCCCCCACCCCTACATGTTAGGCACCATGTACAAAGAGCTTCCAGTCTCAACCAACTTAATTAGGAGGCACTTAATTAGAAGAGAAGCTTCCAGAACTTGAGTGGAACTCTATCCATCGCTGATTCACCATTGACTCATGGGAGGCAGACAGACACTGTGTTTGGAAGTCCCAGCGCTGTACCCAGATCAGCCTTTACATTCTCTAATACCGAGTCATTCAACAAGTGCCTACTATGTGCCAAGCTTTGTACAAAGGGGTTCAAAGACAAGAGGGAAATCATCCCCACCATTACCTACCATTTGGGGGGGGACACAACATATCCCTAAAAATTAAATATGAAATAGATCTAAAGTGATTTTCAGGGAGACTTCCCATAGGAAGTGAGCTCTGAAAGAAGCTAGTCTCCAATGAGCAAGGGTGAAGATGGAGCACGTTCTAGGCACAGGGGACAGCTTATGCAAAGGCCCTGAGGTGGGAAATGGAAGGTTGAGTCTAGTCTAGTTCTGCTAGCACTTATTAGATGTGAAGTAGATCTCTTTACAATTAGTCTGGAAAGTAAGCAGGAGTGGAAGAGTTACAAAAGTCAACAGGGACGTTGGATTTGATCTAGGAGGCAAGAGGGAGCCCTACAGCAGTTTGGGGGCAGACTCATGATGCAATCAGAGCTAAACTTCAGGAAGATCCCTTTGGGGGCTGGGCAGAGACGGGATTTTGGAGAAAGGACAAACTGGAGCCAGAGACACCTCTTAAGAAACCACTGTAATAACAGTCTGGGAGATAATGAGGTTCTGAACAAAATGGAGGCAGTGTTAGTGGAGAGAAGGGCGTGAATGCAATATGTATCCCGCTATGGGAGATGGGAGAATCCTGCTAAGAAGTGCTTAGCACAGTGCCTGGCACATAGGATGCACTATATAAATGCTAGGGGAAGTTAGGTGGTGTAGTGGTCCTGGAATCTGGAAGATGAGCTCAAAACCATCCTTAGAGCAGCTGTGAAACCCTGGGCAAGTCACTTCCCCTTTGCCTCAGTTTCTTCATCTGTAAAATGGAATCATAATAGTATTTTACCTCCCAAAGTTGTTGTGCAGATAAAATGACATGATAGTTGTAAAGAGCTCCTTTAAAGAAAAGCCACTTGATTTATCAGAGCAGAACACAGACTTAAAGGCTTTAATAAAAGAGACAAGAAGTATCTCCTATGTATAGACAAGATCTTGAGAGATTTCTTGACAAATACCTCAGCTACCATCTATCTGTGTGACTTTAGCTACACATCTGGGTTTGGCCTAGGTGGCTTCTGAAAGCCCTGCCAGCTCAGGATCCGGGATCTTTTGATCCCTTGCAGCCACAGAAATAACTTTGTTTAATGATTTATCAGCATATAGTAAGTGCTTAGTAAATGTCAACTGACTAATTATTCATAATAAGTGAGGCATAGAAACAGACAGACCTGCATGCCCCCCAAATCATGGAGAATGGCAGTATAAGGTCCAATGGAAAAGATTCCCCATAGACGACGAGGTCTTCCAGATGTCCCTTCAATGTTCTCGGCATGCTCGCAAACCCTAAAATCCATCTTGTGACACGTGAGGCCATTGTGTGTTACAAAGCTACCCAAGATATAGATCTGACCATGTGACTCTCCTCAGAAACCTTCAGTGGCTCCCTATTTCCCTAAGATCAAATACAATATCATTTTTGCCTCTAAAGCCCTTCTCAATCTAGCTTCTCCCTATGATTTCAGTCTTATCTCATGACTCCTCTTATTCATTCACTGTTCTAGTTAAACTAGCCTCCCATATCTTCCCTATAAATAACATTATACCTTCCCCCTCCACTCTTTTGCCTCTTAAAACCCCTGCCTTCCATGGTCCCTCCCAGCTGTCGGTCAAAATCACGCCTTTTATGCTCCAGGAGAATGTCAGCTCCTCCAAAACAGGCATTACTTCATCCTTGCACACAGTAGGCACTTACTACGTGTCTGTTCAGTGAGATTAAATGCTATCTCACCAAGAATCATGGAATAAAAATTGCCAGTTGCTGAATTGGATATCACATATCGAGCCTTCTCCCAAGCAGATTTTTTTCTCCACTGCTATTCCCCATCTTCCTGAGATGTTTTACATAGATTATATTCTAAATTGGTGTTTCACTTAAACTGTCATATGTAACTATTTGATAAGGAGATTTGAGTGGGCTCTTTTGGCCTTCTCATTGGCACAATGGCTTTCCGCTGATTAGACTTGTATAGGAAATGGTAACAATTGGAATCAGGTTTTTCTTTATCCATTTCCTATTTTTTCAGCATCAAAACCACAGCCCATTCTGGTTAACCCAAACAGCAATTCAGACACGCTCGGTGACAAGCGAAATTGACTCGTGCTCAAGAAATGACCTGAAGTAGAGCATTCTGGGAATATAGGACGAGGAAAGGAGATGAGTAGCGAGTAAGAATGAGCAAGGAAAAAAAGGAAACAAGCATTTATACAGTGCTTACTATATGCCAGCCACTGTGATAAGCGCTAGGGATACAATATAGGCAAAAAACCAGCCAGTACCTGACCCCGAGGAGCTTAGATTCAAATGGGGGAAAGCAACACACGCTCAAAAAAACCCTGAAAAGTGAGGAAAAGGGAAGAAATAAGGAAGGAAAGTATCTGGCACAGAGACAGAGTTTTGAGGTCCAGAAAGTCAGCTCTTTCTTCAGCCAAGTCACTTTTTCATTCAGTAGACATTGGCCAGGTAAGGCAGGAACACCGGATTTGAAGACAGAAGATCTAGACTTTGTCTTCTGGCAAGTCCACCGGATTCTCCTGGTTTTCACATCCTTGCACAAAGTGCCTCTACACACATAGTATCATCCTTATCTTGGAGATAATTTAGTCTTTTTTATTAAGTTTTTTTATTTTTCAAAACATATGCATTAGCCCTTGCAAAACCCTGTGTTCCAATCCCCCCCCCCCAATTCCTCCTGCCCTCCCCTAGATGGTAAATGGTCCCATACATGTTAAACGTGGTAGAAATAGATGTTAAATCCAATATATGGACATGATTCTATACAATTATCATGTCACACAAGAGAAAAAGTGAAGCAAAATAAAATGCAAGCAAACAACAAAAAGAATCTCTGCTTTTTGGAAGCAGAACAGTTTCCCTAAAGGCTTTTTAAAATAGCTTTTTATTTACAAGATATCTGCATGGGAACTGTCAATGCTGAAAAATTACCTATCCAGATATCTTGTAAATAAAAAGCTATAATAAAAAAAGAAATGGTGAGCAGGCAGATTTCAGAAATACCTGAAAAGATTTACATGAACTGATGCTGAGTGAAATAAGCAGAGCTTGGAGAATAGTAACAAGATTATATGATGATTGATTTGGCTTTTCTCAGCAATATAATGATCCAAGACAATTCCAAAGGAATCGTGATGGAAAATGTTATTCACATTCAGAGAAAGAGCAATAAAGTTTGAATGCAGATCAAAAAAAAAAAAGACATATGCCTGGGTAATTTTGCAGCCTTGACCCTTGCAAAGCCTTCTGTTCCAACTTTTCCCCTCCTTCCCCCCCCCCACCCCCTCCCGTAGATGGCAGGTAGACCCATACATGTTAAATATGTTAAAGTATGTGAATCATTTAGTGTTGGGCTATCTTCTTCCCAGCCTCTGGTACTGCTGATGGAATGGCCCGAAGCCACCAACTTCGCCTGCCTGATTGCGGGGTACTGCCGTCTCCTGTTGGATTCGAGGAAAATGATGTTCTCCAAGACTCCCAGCCAGCCTCCTCCATCTTCAATGAACAAGGCAGGTAGGGCTCAGCCTCCGTTTTACGTGTGCCATGGCGCGGATCCAATGGTATGGGGGCTGTGGCTGCCTCAGCGTCTTATAGTCATCTCCCTTTGTTTCCCACCCGTCAAAGATGGATTGCCCCGGTCCACCTGGACATAGCCTGGTGTCTTTGTTGAATGAAGTAGGCCCGCAGACCCTTTGGCCATCATTCTCTGGGGCTTCTGGGTCATGGTAATCTACATGTTACCTGCTGGGAAAATAGTCATTCAGCAATTGGATGAACCATGTTAAGAATGACATGAACCGATATGGAGTGAAGTGAGGAAACCAGAGGAATAACATATAATAATATACAATGACTACAATACTATTTGCCTAGGTATAAGAGATTATGTGGTGAAGTAGAAAGAGAACTACACTCGGAATCAGTTTCTTCATCTGTAAAATGGGTTAACAATGAGTTACTTACACAATCCACCTTGTGGTCTCGTTATAAATCCAAAACTTGTGATTTGTGATGTGCTATAGAAATTATCATTGCCATGCAACTGTGTGGGATGGGGAGGGATGATTTCTGGGGATGCCACCTTCTCAATCAACACATCAAAAGGAGGGACTGCAGCAAAGCAGCCAGGTTTCTAACCTGCCCATGAATGAGTTTGCTTCTTTGCAGGTGAACCTCCTCTAAACTGGCCGGCATACCCATTGAGCCCCAGCCATGCACACAACAACCCTGTGCAGAACTTAAGGTAGAAAGACATAGTCCTGCCCAGGAAAAGAGCATCTGACATTAACAAACCCACAAAACGCATGGCAAATCAGACAGGTACCAACAACCCCGTCACCCTCGTGAGTCCACTCGAGATAAAACCTTTCAAAGGAAAGTCCACACACCTAATCCGTGCCTCCAAACTGGGCCGGTGAAGCCGAACACTTAGATGAGCAATTGGTGGATTTGATTTGGGCTTTTGGGGATCTGATTCAGATTTCTAACAGGGGCCCAAACCAGGAATCCACACAGTCAGGGCCTGTGGAAAGCTAGGTTGGTGCGGCTAGGAATCGGTCCGACCCTTTTAGAAAACAATGTGGAACCCTACCCCAAAAGTCCCTGAACTCTTGGTAAGTTTGGACCCAGTGTTGCCACTACTGGCACGTATCCCCAAAGAGATCAAAAATGGAAGGGAAAGTTCAATCTACGCCAACATATTCGAAGCAGCACTTTTAAGGTAGTAAATTGAGTGCCCGTCACTGAGGATATCAATGACTGGACAAACTATGGTATATAAATATAGTGGAATATTATTATATAGTGAGAAATGCAGAGGAAGTTTCAGAGCAGGAAGTTCCACCTCCACTGGCTATGTGACCCTGGGTAAGTTATTTAACCCTTCAGTGACAATACATGGCAGAACCCATGCCGCCAGAAGTTCCTTACCCCAATGAAATCACAGATCTAGATCCAAGCAAGAAATGGTGAATGGGGGACTTTGGAGAACCATGTAAGAGTTATATGAACTGATGCAAAGTGAAGTGAGCAGAGCCAGGAGGATGATATATATTAGTATACAATGACAACAATGAGGTACAGAACATTATGGACAGAATATTCAATGGAAGCTGCACTCTGAGTAAGTGAAATTCCATCTTGATCCCAGAGCACAGAGAATGACTCCCTCTCGGTTTTTCTCCTCAGAAAGCTGAGGGATTTCAGGGTCATATGGACACCGTCAGAATCGGAATTGGGCATTAGTTGAATTGGATGTTCTTGCTGAATGTTTTCAATTTGTTCCAAAGTTGGGGTCAGTTCCAGGGAAGAGTTGGGGCATGGGAGGGAGGGCCAGGCTAAGAATCAGAATTGATTGTGATGGTAAAACAGGACATCAGGAAAGATAAGACAATCTTTCAAAAATGTAAGGAAATACACCTCTGAGTAGCCCGTGTCACCTTCTACATAAGCCACTGAAAAGTGGTCCCAAATTACTTAGGATCTGCACCGAATCCGCCTCTGGAGTTGACAAAGCCATCTTTTCCTAATCTTCCTCTGCCATGGAGACACCCACCATGGGGCACGATGCTAAAAATCATCGGCTTCCTTGGAAGTGGTCCATGGTATCTTGGCCTCCAGACAATTGTACTGATCCGTTTTCCTTCTCAAAGCCCAATAGTCTAGGTACAATCAGATATCTCTGGTCTTTTCCCTTTGAGGAAGGCAAGCCGAGCAGGGAACTCTTTGATGATGTTATTGACTGATGGTTGAGTTGGTTTTGAGTCTATAAAGGGCAGTCTCCTGAAGCTTCTCTAGCAAAAGCTGAGCATCTTCTCAGTGGCTTCTCTGTGTTGTTCCATTGGTCTAGCCTATGTCTCACTCATGCTGTGAGGGCCCTCCTGTCCTTGCACTTGGATCTTCTCAAGTTCATTGGAGAATCGTCAATGTTGTCTCTTTGGATCTTCCCTTGTGGTGCTGGGCAGGTTTGGTGCTTCCTCGCCACCTTCCGTACCAAGGTTGTGACGTGTCCCACTCTAATGCCTATGGGCTTTCCTAGGTGACGTCAAGTTCTCATCCATAAAACCCAAATGTGGTTGGGAGTAGGTACTTGTTGGCGCAGTACTCTTGAAGGGAGGAAGACTCAAGGTCAAGATCTGCCTGCGATACTAACGCTGTGAATCTGGGAAAGTTGCTTCTCCTCTCTCAACCTCAGTTTCCCTTCTGTAAAATGAGGTTAATAGTAGCATCCACCTCACATGGTGAGGATTCAATGAGAAATTATGTGTAAAATGTCACATAAAGCACTGTACAGCTGCTATTAGTTATTGTTACACGGGTGACTGTCACTCTACAGAGGCTTTAGACCCTGTACAAGCTATGGAAATACATGTCTCAGATGTCTTTTATAAAATGACTTGAGATACACTTTCCAGCATATCAGGACCCTCGATAGCCTCTATCTTTCCTGTCACTTCCACGTGAATTCCTGTGAATAAGTGGAAAGGCTATTGGCAAGGGATGGCTGAAGTTGTTCGGGGCCCAGCTGATGCGTGACAGCTCTGCCTCTAGTTCTCAATGCTGCTTTAGAAGATGACACTTTCTAATAGACTCAAGGCCAATGCTGCTCCTGTGTGCACTCAGCACATACTAGTCAGAAATCCAGCTAACCCACGTTCATAGTCGCTCGATGAGCATCTATTTGGGGCCTGCTGTATGCCAGGCACTGTGTAAGCACTGTGCTAAGTGCTTGGAACCCAATCCGGTTCAGTTCTCTGAGAGCCCTTTGCTGATGTTTGCTCTCCAACTCTCACCCTCACCCCCACTCGTGCCCCTCTGAGAGAAGCAATCCTGCCCATCGTTTCAGTCCTCGGCAACTGCAGAACTGGAATCTGTTATGCAAAGTAATCTCTCGGTTTCCCCCTGGGCCCTTTCAGAAGAAGCTGTCTCTTAGCCACTAAAGAATCATTTTTCTCTGGTCTCTAACTACCTCTCTCTCCACTGCCCTATCCTCAAAGACATCCACTGTCCTTAATAGTTCGTCATGTCCAAACCACGCTTCTCTCTGCTTAAGCATGCCCACGGATCCTCATTGGCCCCCGGTCTGCTTCGGTCGATTTGTTCATATACAGTCTCCGAGGCAGCTAATTGGCACAGGGGGATGGAGCACTGGACTTAGAGTTCAAATCCTGCCTCATAAGCTGTATGACCTTGGGCAAACTATTTCATCTTTCTTGCTTCAGTTTCCTCACCTGTCAGATGAGGGCATCGTGGCTTCTAAAACAGGTCTACTTAACCTTGGTAGTGTCAGAGCCCCCTTTGGCAGACTGGTGAAACCTGTGAAACATTTGTAAGAATTTTTAAAAATTCATAATTGAAGGAAATACCAAATTTAGATTATAATATAAAATAATAAGAGATTGGCAAAAACTTGGATGTACTTTTTTTCCTTCCCAAGCTCATGAATGCCTTGAAATCTATATACACAGATCTCCCACATTAAGAACCCCTGCCCTACAGGACGTTCCAATTCAAAATCTATGTTGTTGATGCTAGATTTGGAGGCAGGAAGACTGAGATTCAAATACCATCCCAGAGACATCCTAGGCAAATCACTTAAAGTTCCCTGGGCCTCAGTTTTCTCCTCTGGAAAATTGGACTGGATGGCCCCTAAGGTCCATTCCAGCTCTGGGTCTCAGATTCTCTGATCTGATGACGCTTTGGCCACAAGTCTCTGAAGCATCCTTTTCATACACAACTCAAATTCCCAGAAGGCCTCTTCTCCCTCCTGCTGCAAAGTATTGGTCAATTAGACATAAACTTACTGTACCACCTCCACTTTCCTAAATTGGGTACTTGATCATGTCATGATTCTGCAGTTTCAGGACACAAATAAACTCAAATATGGGGCTCCCGAGACTTTTCATTGGCTTCCTCCATTTTTTTATCGTCAGTCCTTTATTACCATCGCTGTATTACTCTAGTCTAGCGATGTGCCATATGCAGGACTCAAACGCTGCTCCCCAAAGAGTTAAGATTGTCCCCCCGAGAAGAATCTTGATTTTCCCTAGTGGATCTCTTGTATTTGCACCGACAGGTCTACAATCTTGTCTCCTTTCATTGATATCACCCATGCAGGTGCTACTCTTTCTCCTAGTCCACACTTTGTGATCTCTTCTGTCTCGGCTGGCTTCCCTCTTTGTTGCTGCATGCTAGGGGTGGAAGAGGAAAGTCAAGTAATTAATCCCCGGACATCTTCAATCTTTAAACTCTTTGAGGATTCTAAAATGTCCCCCTATTCCAAATTGCTAAGTTGGAGCCATTGTTCTGTCGTCCTTCCTGATCACTCTTGACAGTCCTTTTCATTATCTTCATCTCAGTAGCTCATAGATACCCCTAAAATGAAAGGTCCGTTAGCTAGTGCAGACCAATTTTCCAGCGGTTCCAGTGCGTAGCAATGGGTGCTATTTTAGCCCAGTCTCTATTGCCATGTATCATGGACGATCCAATAGTGTTTAACAAGAGCACGCTGCCATGGCAAGAGGGACACTGTGCACACATCATCTGCACTTTATAGCCATTGGATAAAAAGTTTAGGGAAACAGCAATTGGTCTGTTCAGTAAGAGCGCCATTGGGCAACAACCAACACTTGGACCTGTCAGTTGTATCTTAGAGAACAGAAAAAAGACAGAAAAAATCTTCAGGGGACCAGTAATGCCAAATGAACTAGGCTCAGTATGGCCTAATACTCAAATGGGCGATGGAGTAGAGAGAAAGAGACAGACACAGAGAGCGGGAGGGATAGAGAGAGAGACAAACACACATGGACAGAGACACAGAGAGAAAAACACACACAGAGGGATAAAGGGACACAGAGACAAAAAGGCAGAAAGAGAGACAGAGAAAGACAGAGAAACAGAAAGAGGCTGAGAGAGGAGACAGACAGAGGCAAAGACGGAGAGACAGAGAGACCAAAACAGAGACAGAAAGAGACAGAGAAAAAGAGGAGACACACAGAGAGAGACAGATACAGAGAGACAGAGGAGACACAAACACAGGCAGAGACGGAGAGACAAAAAGACAAAGAGGGTGGGGGGGGGGAGAGAGACAGAGACCCAGACAGATAGACATAGAGACTGAGACAGAGAAACAGAAAGAGGCTGAGAGAGGAGACACAGAGACAGAGACAAAGACGGAGAGACACAGAGAGACCAAAACAGAGGTAGAAAGAGACAGAGAAAGAGAGGAGACACACAGAGAGAGACAGATACAGAGAGACAGAGGAGACAAAAACACAGGCAGAGACGGAGAGACAAAAAGACAGAGAGAGAGAGAGAGAGACAGAGAGAGAGAGAGAGAGAGAGAGACAGAGAGAGACAGAGAGAGAGAGAGAGACAGAGAGACAGAGAGAGAGGAGAGAGGAGAGAGACAGAGACCCAGACAGACAGACATAGAGACTGAGACAGAGAAACAGAAAGAGGCTGAGAGAGGAGACACAGAGACAGAGACAAAGACGGAGAGACACAGAGAGACCAAAACAGAGATAGAAAGAGACAGAGAAAGAGAGGAGACACACAGAGAGAGACAGATACAGAGAGACAGAGGAGACACAAACACAGGCAGAGACGGAGAGACAAAAAGACAAAGAGACAAGGTGGGGGGGGAGAGAGACAGAGACCCAGACAGATAGACATAGAGACTGAGACAGAGAAACAGAAAGAGGCTGAGAGAGGAGACACAGAGACAAAGACAAAGACGGAGAGACACAGAGAGACCAAAACAGAGACAGAAAGAGACAGAGAAAGAGAGGAGACACACAGAGACAGATACAGAGAGACAGAGGAGACACACACACACACACACACACACACACACACACACAGACAAACAGAGATTCAGAGTCAGATTACTTTAGAGTCAGTAAAACCTGGCTGTATGTACCCTGGATAATTCACTTACTGGCTCAGTGCCCTAGGAAGCTGAGACTCAGAGTTGCAGGGCAAGTTCTGGCTTATACTGGTAAAGAGAGTTTTCTTCCTAGAAGTTTTCTGCACTAATGAAAAAACAAGGTTAATTTTTAAAGGTGATATATAATCTCCCCAAAATTAAAAAGAAATTATGCTAGATAAAGCCCCTACAAATGTAACATTCTGTAGGAGCTTATGGATAAACTCATTTCCTATTACTTTTAAGGCTACCTGAGGCCTGGATTCAAGATACTCTACATTATTTCAGTATGAAGGAGTAAATGAATGAATGATTTATTATTTACTATGTGCAAAGCATGGGCATATATAAAAAAGGCTCCTTGTCTGAGTTCATCCCACCTGGAAACTCCCTCCATTTGGATCCAGATGTTAATAAATCACCATTATAGCATAGAAACGGTTTAATCTCTCATGAAAAACATGGGAATATTCAGAATTATAAAAATGATACTCTAATATCTGGCCATCATGCCAGCCTCGTCCAGAATGAAGTTCAAAGCTCCTCTCCATTCCCAGCCCCTCAGCCTGCAATGTCATCTCTCCCTGTTTCCCATATCATTTCCTCAGCTCCCTCAAGGGGAAAAGAGCGGCTAGCTAAATGCTCTATGGTGCCCAAAGAACGCAGAGAGATCAACATACCGCAACGCCTGCTGCTAGGAGTTTACTTGGTTACATGAATTCTTTGACTTTCTTTACTATTGTAGATAGGATTGAATGCCTCATTTTCTCCCATTTCCCATATATAATCTTGTGATGACCAAGTATTTTTTTAAATTAATTAATTTATTTTAATAACTTTGTATTGCCAGAACCCATGCCAGGGTAATTTTTTACAACATTATCCCTTGCACTCACTTCTGTTCCTATTTTTCCCCTCCCTCCCTCCACCCCCTCCCCTAGATGGCAAGCAGTCCTATACATGTTAAATAGATTACAGTATATCCTAGATACAATATCTGTGTGCAGAACCAAACAGTTCTCTTGTTGCTCAGGGAGAATTGAATTCAGAAGGTAAAAATAACGCAGGAAGAAAAACCAAAATGCAAACAGTTTCCATTCATTTCCCAGTGTTCTTTCTTTGGCTGTAGCTGCCTCTGTCCATCACTGATCAATTGAAACTGAGTTAGATCTTCTCTTTGTCGAAGAAATCCACTTCCATCAGAATCCATCCTCATACAGTCTCCTGGTTCTGCTCATTTCACTCAGCATCAGTTCATGTCAGGCTCTCCAGGCCTTTCTGAAATCCTCCTGCTGGTCATTTCTTACAGAACAATAATATTCCATAACATTCATATACCACAGTTTACCCAACCATTCTCCAACGGATGGGCATCCATTCATTTTCCAGCTTCTGGCCACTACAAATAGGGCTGCCACAAACATTTTGGCGCATACAGGGATGACCATGTATTTTAAAATCAGCCAGAGTCAGGAATTCAGGTTAAGGGGAAATCGTCGATCTTTATTCTTTGTGGAGATAAAGGGGGATGGCGATAGGAAGTGTGTGCAGCCGCGACACGCACCCGGCCACCCACCAAAATCGTCTCTACGTCATTTCCTACACAACACATCAGGACTTGCACAAAGAGTGGGCGGGGGGGGGCATTCTTTCTCCAAGCATATATTAATAGAGTATCATCCAATTGCTATTTAGCCTCACGTGCTTGGGACCTCAGTGCATCAACTTGAGCTGCAGCCCATTACATAATCTGGTGCTAAGGCTCCTGATTTCCTCTTTGCAGCATCTCTTGGATATCCCCCCTTTTCTCCTCTGATAGTGCCCCCAGTACCACTCTGATCCAGGCCCTCAACATCTCATCCCTGGACTGTTGCAATAGCCTGCTTGGGGGGGAGGGGGGTCTGCCCACCTCAAGGCTCTCCCCACTCTATCCAGTACACTCTCCATTCATTCACCCAAGTGATTTTCCTAAGACCCAAATCTGATCACATTAGCTGCTGCTCTATAGATTCCGGATTTCCCCATTGCCTTCAGGAGCAAAGGCAGAATGCCCTCTTTGGCTTTGAAAGCCCTTTATCGTCCATTCCCCTCCTACCTTTCCGGGCATCTTCTACCTCTCCATCCCATACTCTTCCATCCGACGATCATGGTCTCCTGGACATCCCGCGAACAAGTCCCTCCATCTCTCAGCTCCAGGCTGTCCTCCATGACCGGAATACTCTGCCTCCTCTGTTCCCACTACTGACCTCTCTGACTTCCATTAAATTCCAACTAAAATCCTGCTTTCTACAGGCAACCTTTCCAGTCCCTCAATTCCAGGGCTTTCCCTCTTGTAATCGTTTCCTATCTGTCTTGTGGCTTTGTCGCTATATTTTCTGCATGTCGTCTCTCCCTTAGACCGAAAGCTCCTTGAGCGTGACGCTAAGCATTGAGCACTAAATAAGTGCTCGATAGACGTTTGCTGAATGCGATGGTGGCGGAGGTTGCTCAGAATCATCCTGGTTTTAGACACATCTACAAATATTGGCTCAGTTGTGGGTCCTCTAAACATGGCCAATGGATGGTCATAACTACTGGAGGAATTAATTCCCATGAGGCCTTACATTCCCGCAATAAATGAAATCTGAAAAGAGTCAGAAATGGCAGGGAAATGGAAGGATGGCTCATAGGTTCCCATTGCCATCTTGTGTGCAAAAACCATGAGAAACATTGGCATGGAACATCTGTCTGTTCCATATTGCAGTGCCCGTGGTAAGTATTTGCCCAAAAAACCTCTGAAAATAACGACATCTCACATTTCACCATTGATTGCAGAGGCCCAAGAAGTAGCTAAATTCAGTCAACATATACTTTGGTATGTGACATATACTGACTGAATGATCCTGGATGAGTCATTTCACTCCCCAATGCTCTAGGCAACTTTCCTTTAGATTGTAAGTAGCAGAGAAGGTGCCAGTGTGGATTGATTGAAGGAGTCTCCTCATCCAGCCTTTATTCCTATCCCTGTACTTTGAGACTCAGTGATCTATGCAAAGATTGGCGTAGGGGATGAGGGGAAACATACCAGAAGATGTGATTCAGAAGTAAGGAATGAGAGAAACATGGAGACCACCCAGAAGCCTTATGGCCAAGTGGCACAAATAACTGCTTCGAGAAAAGAATTGGGAGGCACCAGATTTCCAAATACTAAATGATAACGTAAAAAAAGAAAGTTAAAAAGAGAGCGATCGGGTTTTAACAGATATGAAAGGACTCGATAGAGAGGTGAGAATCATTCCTGTAGCAAGTATCTGTGGAGAGCCAGACCGCCAACTTGTCAGAGCCAAGGTAAAAACTAACCCCAAACTAGAACAGAGAATAAACACAGGGGAAGATACAGAATTGTTCTGAGGGGATTCGAGATTTCGCAAGAGAACCAGTTGACACAAATTTAAATGAAAGTAAAAGCGGTATCACTGAGGGAAAGTGGTTCATATAGGGAGGATCATCGGTAAAAAGTGAAAACAAAAGCAAAAGTCATCTTACCTAAAGGGCTAGCAGGGGTCCTCAAACTACGCCCGCGGGCCAGATGCGGCAGCTGAGGATGATTATCCCCCTCCCCCAGGGCTAGGAAGTTTCTTTATTTAAAGGCCCACAAAACAAAGCTTTTGTTTTTACTAGAGTCCGGCCCTCGACAGTCTGAGGGACAGTGAACTGGCCCCCTAGTTAAAAAGTTTGAGGACCCCTGGCCGCTAGAGAATGAAAAGGATATCGGCAAGTAAATGTACACATCACCAGGTCCTTAGGACAAGACCACCATCCGGGTCCTCGACTGGAGGATCTGGATTCTGGGAGATGCAATTGCTATTCTCCAAAAAATATATCACATATGCTGCTACATTGGCCAAGACTGCAGGACAGCCCTCTGTTGAAGGGCTGTTTCCCATTTATTTATACCGTTCCAGGTCTGTCATCTAGGCACTAGGTAATGTTAGACAACATAGACAATATCTAATGGTTTTTTTTTTTGGTTTTTTTTTTTTTTTTACGAGCAATGGTTATAAAAAAAATAGGGCATAACTTATGCGTGAGGCCTTTTTTTTCCTGTATGTACTATTCCAATTTGGTGGCAGATAGACTTGTGCCACTTTCTTGGTGAATATATTGGGATTTTTAACATAATACAGACATACTAGTAAGACAATTGCAAAGTGACCTAATGAGAAATGGATGAAGGAACAGACAGTAACATCGATTATATTACTTTACTATGTTGAATTCAAATAAATCAATGACCACTAACCGTGACACCAAAAGAGCCTGGAAATGACCTCAGCTGACAAACACTGATCTCCTCACTAGAGACAAGCAGAGCAAAGACAGCATTGCTTTAGAATACAAATTCATTTGTAAAATCTCACAGAGGCTGGTGGAAGATTATGAACAGTATCTGGTGGTCTACTGGTAGATGTTTAATCACTGGCTCACTGAAAAAAGTACACTCAATACGCTTTTCATTTTAGTCTACATTATTAACATTTTCTTCATCACTTTTTTAAGTCTAGACAATTAACAAAACAATAAATCAAGACTTGATTTGTAGTATTTGCTAATTTCTGAGCTGTAAAGGCTCATAGGGAAAACTTCACAATTGGTTCCAGAGTCAGTATGAGTTGTCTCCAGCATACTCCTGACACTTTCACTTCATAAAATAGTGAAAAGCAATGGAGGGGAAAACCAGTTTAAAGAAAGTTTGGTGAGAGATCCAAGTAAGCAAAATCATCTTGAGAGTATATGAGGATGAAGATGAAAGGACAATAAAGATAGGAAAGAGGAAAAGATCTGCCAAAAAATTTATAGTGCTTTTCACCATCAAAGACAGCGCAACTATTAGGATTCTAATATCAGCCTTGGATGTGCTTCTTGAGGAAATGACAGTGGCTCTGAACAATGATGCTCAAAGTGGCTGGATTAAATCATGTATAAATAAAGGTGATCCATGCTGAAGATGACACGGTTTTGAGGATCTTGAAGAATTAGTTCTAGGAAGGTACCTAGGGTGTATGTGAGAGGGCTAGGGGGAAGTCAACTGAGATATTATCAATCATCACTAACCAGTATGTACACTTTTCCATGTCTTTCCCTTTCATGTGTGAATAATTTACACTCCTCAACCAAGGGAAGAAAACAGGTAGGTTTCTATAGAAAATGGGCCACACCAAGCAACGTCTTTAGAATCCCTCCGAAGGGGCTAGAAAACATAATATTTCCCCCGTGCTCATTGGACTATAAAAATTGTTTTACTTAATAGGGCAAAACACCATCAAAACTTTCCTACAACAAAGTTTTTCCCATGTGTGTATATCAAAATCGTATAAGATTTCTTGAGAAATGTTACAGAAAATAGAACTTTGTTCCACAACTGATTACTAATACCACATGAGGTATAAAACACAGAATCACATGTTCACCCACAATTGCTCCCCACTGTCACGGAAGAAGTCCCATGCAGAGTCCAAGTAAATAAAGGATTCCCTATGGGTGTCGAGGTCCTGCAATTGCTCCTGTTTGGGATGACATGGTGCTGATTTTACCAGGCCCTGGAACACTTCAGTGCCTCCTACCTATGATCCATAATCACTCAAGAGAGTTTAGCCTAACTATCCAAACAGGGAAAACCAAGTGGATGAAGGATGCTCATGGTCCAGGCTGTGGTATGCAAGTGAACCGGCTACCCATAGAGCTTGTTCACTGGTATGTAGAGCTTGGACAGATGCTGCAAATGGACAAGGAGCTGGACCCAGAACTGAACAGGAAGGAGAGTGGAATGGATTGCTTTGGGGAAACAGCACAGCGCCTTGAATGACCCCCAACTTCTCCCTGAAACAAAGGCCTGTCTTTTTAGCACCCAATATTCTGGTGAGTTCCTATGACTGTGAGTCATCAGGTGACATAGTCTCCAAGGAACTAAAGATGAGGATAATCCAAAGGGCAAAGGAGAGGCACGTGGTGAAGGAGAGCAGGTTGCGACACATTACAAACAAGGACTTAACCAGGGAAAGTAGCATAGAGTCATCAAAGACTCCTATGACTAGAAAAAGCAAGCGTGAAGAATAATCAGTGAGCAGACCATGCACTCCACTGATGCCCATTCAGTGTCAAGAGATCTAGAAGACAACCATCAGCATGGTGAGTGGAGGCTCCATAACAGATTTAGGGGAGGATGTGGATGAGAGTCCCACAGGATAGATAGGTCTGGAGGGATGGTGATCTGAATTGTTGGAAGGAATACCCCCCATCGGTGAGATCACAGACCCACTGGAATTGGGCGGTGGGCGGGGGTGGGGGGGAGAAACAAATGCCCTCGTTTTTTCTATGTCCTATTTTTCAAAGAAAATAGCTTGCTTCTAGATTCATGAAGTATTAGAACTGCACGGGACCCTGGTACAAATTCAGTTCTCTCGTGGGAAGTCTGGGAAGGTTTCCTGGTGGAGATGGGATTCAGGTGATTCCTGAAATGAATGCATTTTCAAAGTGTTGGCTGGGGAAGAGAGAAAGAGAGGACTCTCTAACCACACGGGATAACCTAGGAGGAGGTTTAGAGACACACATGGAAAGAACAATGCAGTGGGTAAGGCAGTGGACCTGGAGTCGTGAAAACTTGGGTTCAAATCCCACCTCAGACACTTACTAGCTGTATGACCTCAGACAAGTCATTTACCCTCTCTCTGATTCTCTTTCGTCATCTGTAAAATGAAGGTACTGACATCTGAGGTTCCTTTCAGCCCTAGACTTATGAGCCAATGGGCACAGGACATCCCCTCATACAGAAGGCTCTCTCGCAGCATTGGCCAGAGAACTCGACCTGTCTTGTATAATTTTCTGCTACCGTCAGCCCTAGGATATGGTAAATTTGGCCAACTCTGCAGTGACCTGTACTTTAGGAGGCCCTGGCTGCTTCAAGAAGCAAGAAACTATCATAGGGATAGTGGGCCCGGGCACCTAGCAATAACATCCCCCTCCTCCCTTTTACTTATACCCTTTAGGCCACTCCTTTGGGACATCTTTTCTTGGCTTTGCCTTTTGCTTTCTCATGATTCTCAGCTTTCTTTCATTTTAACCAGATTTCACCTCTATTCAACGACAGGGAACGGTAGACATGACAAAATCCCATCTGCCTTAGCCGCAGATCTCCCTCCTCCCTTCCTCTCTCCGCAGGCCCCTACCCATTTATATATACAGAGGCTCAGCAGATAACCTCACCACAGTATGTCTCCTGAGCTTCCCACCTCCATACCTTAGAACTTTTTGGTCTCAAAGGATGAGACGGCAAGGTTAAGCCCTCCCACCTGACGCCTCATGTTAAGTTAGAAAGGTCTGCAAATAAGAATGATAACGCCGATACTTTTTGGCAAAGCATGTTCACGATACTAGTCATGCAGGTACTCCTCATTTTGCAGATGAGGAAACTGAGGCCTAACTTACTTGCCTATGGTCATATAGCTAATATGTATCCGAATTGAGATTTGATCTAGACTCCCGAGTCCAGAATTCTTACCAGTTCATTCCCCTACTTCTCTCTTAAAAGCCTATGGTTGGATCTCTTGCTGACTTCATCATCTCAGATGCCATTATTGCTTTTTCCCATTGTATCTTGGGTACAATCCGGATATGGCTTCATCATTATTACTAACAAGAATAACTTGCTATAAAATGCTGCCAGAGCTGTTCCATTCCTCATTTATTTGTTATCCTCTTTATAGATCCATCTGCAAAAGCTCTCGAATTTATCTAGTTCAGCTGGATCTCATGTTCAATGCTTCCAAATCTTGTTTTCTCTTCAATTGCACTGTGCTATCTTATGAACATAGTGTTTTACATATGAGCTTACACTCTAACCTTTGGCTACCATGTTATTCTGCCTAGGGGAAAAAATAATGAATGCTGATCAAGGGGGTGTCTGGGTGCTTAAAGTCTTATCGCAACAACTGTTTAGCATCAGTAAATTATGTCATAAGTCAACGCCTTCACATTTTTTTCCATTTTCCATTTTTCAAAATAAAAAGCTTGCTTATAGAGTAATAAAGTGGTAGAGCTGGAGGGGGCGTTAAAGGTCATCTATTACAACTCCTCTCATTTTTTTTAAGATGAGGAAACTGAGGGCCAAAGCGGTTAATGGACTTGCCCAGGGTCACACAGCTAGTTAGTGGAATGATTTGGAGCTACTATAATCTCATACAATATCTGCTCACCCAAGTGCAAATCTCCCCGCTTGTGATTTATTCCTTGGAGCTCCTTAATAAATCTTATTCTTTGAAAATGTAAATTTGAAAATGTAAACACTATTTTTATACCGTCTTAATGATTGATCAGATAGCTTTGCTCCTGACTATAGAGCCCCTAGACAGCATTTGAGTGTGGGTTCTATGGAGATGGGGTAGAGAGGGCTAATAAAGGGGAGTGAAAGAGAACTTTGCATACTTCACAAGTTCTTTAGATGTATCTATGTAGAAGAGTTCCAGTCGCGCCTGCCTTTCCTCATTTCAAGAGGCAACAGGCGTAGCAGCAGTTCCTATGGATGGCCACCACCCAGGATTCCTGAACTGCCACAGCTCACTTGCTTCAGTCCGAGGGCCCTTTCCTTTGGCTCTCTTTTCACCTCGTAGATGGATGGCTCAGAGCGAGGTGCTGGTGATACTAAGGGGACGTAGGACAGCCTTGCTCAGCAGCAATCCCGGGTGCTTGGTCTGACCCTTCCATTCTTTTTCTGGTTTAGATTACATGCAAAATGCCCACCACCCTGTCTCTGGGGGCCACCTGGGGAAGAAGGAGAGTAGTTTTGTGGGCGGCATGGTCTCCAGCCCTGGGAAGCCGTGCTCGCAGGGCCTCCCAGCTGCCAACTCAGAGCTTGTCAGTTTCTGCTACCTCCACATGCGGGAGCAGAGGAAGGAGAGGGAGAGCCAGACAGACATCAATGAGAATCTAATCTTCTTTGAGGAGACCAGACCCAGGACCAAGTCGGATCCAACATCCAAAAGCTCTGGCCAGGGTTATAGTGAGGCTGCCAACAACTATGACATGACCAGGCCGGTCCAGGTGCCCTGTACCAGCAGAGCCCGGGCCTATACCATAGATAATACCCTTGGGGCTGAGGCTCTGAACTTCTACTGCGACTCCTGCAAAGCCAAGCTCAAGAACCAGTTGGGCTCCCGGAAGAACAGGAGGCCTGGGACTTCCTGTGACAATATGGTGGATCTCATGTCCCTCCCTCCCCCTGGAAGTGAGGAAGAGGAAGAGGAGGAAGATGAGAGCACTTCCTTGCTGCCTGCCATTGCCGCCCCACCCCCAGGTTTCCGGGACAACAGTTCTGATGAGGATGATCCCAAGCGGCGAGTGGCCCAAAGCCAGGAGCAAGGGCGACCCTTGTGTGGAATCTTATACGATGAGATCCCGGTGACTCTGATCGACAGTGTACAGACCCGAACTGTCCGAGACCATGCCCAGGAACTAGACGATGCCCTGGTGTCCACCCTGCAAGCCTTGGAAGCTCTTGCAGCAGCAGAGGACTGTCCGCACCCCCCACCCCCACAGACAGCAGGTAATAAACTGTCCCTCTCTCCCTCTCTCTTTCTCTCGCCTTCTTTCCCTTCTCTCTAGGCTTCATCTCATGTGGATCCACTGTTCCCTGGATTATATCTAACCAGAGACTCTCCAACCGGGCATTTGGGTGATGCCCAGGCCAACAGCCCTGGGAAAGTGTTCCCGGGGCGGTGGCTCCAGCTGGAGCTCTCCCTGGCTCATTCTTAGTTTTATCCCCTAGAAATGTCCCTGACAGTGATCTTGATAATAGCTAACACAGATTGCTCTTGAGAGTTTGAGAGTCTTTATGATAAGAACTAGAATGTATATGGTGCTTTAAGCGTCACTAAGTGCTTCAAATATTATCCATTTGAGACTTCCCACACACAGATCAGCATGGTAAGTAAGCTGTCCCTCTCCCTCTCATCTCTCATCCTTTATAGACTGTCAACTTGGGATCCACTGTCTGGTAAGTACTTAACCCAGAGACTCTCACAAGCAGCAGTCGTGATGCCCAGGCATTAATTCAGGAAGTCTTCTCGAGGTGGCTCCAGGTGTTGTACTCACCCTAACTATTCTTAGTTTATCTAGAATTCCTGACATGATCCTGATAATAACTACACAGATGCTAGAGTTTGGAGTCTTTACTCATAAGACTGGAAGGTAGGGTTTAACTCAATAATGGCTTCATATTTGACCAATTTGATATTCACACATCCCTAGAATAGCTGTACGATTATCACTGCATTTTATAGAGAGAGACTATAGCATAAGGGTCCCAGTTGCTACCTAGTCACACATATAGAGTCGGGCCAGTTAATTCAGACTTCTCCTCGGGTCTCACATGTTTTTTGTCCTCAGTCAAATCCAAAGAGAGTGGGACTCCATAGATGAAAAGGAAACAATAGGATGGCTCTAATTTGGACAGATTCCTCCCAAAATACAGTAAATATTGTTATAAACCCAGATAGTCCATTCTCTCTTTGCCATATGTCCCAAACAAATCTCTGGGTCTCAGTTTCCTCTTCTTAAAATGAAGGGTAGGAACTCATGATTGCCTAGGTCCTCTTCTGGCTATAAATCCTAGCAATCTTGTGATACCCTGATAGTCATTCTCCCTATTCTTAATAATTCAGTCTCCTCTGGAAAGAGAACGAGAACGTAGGAGATGAGAGACTGGCAGACGATCTTGGCTAATGAGCAGTCAAAAAGAGAGTAGAGCATTTGAAGAGGAGAGAGAAGAGACAAGGACAGAGAGAGAAGAGAACAGAGAGAGAAGAAACAGAGAAGAGAGAGAAGAGAGAAAGAGAACGAGAGAGAGAGAGAAGAGAGAGAGAGAGAGAAGAGAGAGAGAGAGAGAGAGAGAGAGAGAGAGAGAGAGAGAGAGAGAGAGAATATGGTAGAAAGAGAGGAGGATCAGGGTTTGAATCTTAGAGGCTCCTCTCCTTTGTATGACTTTGGGCAAACTCCTTCCCCGATCTGAACTTCAGTTTCCTCATCTGTAAAATGAAGAGACTGAATTCTATAATGCCACCAACCCTAAATTCTATGAAATATGAACACATACAAAGACATATGCATGTACATGTAGAACAATGAGAGAAGGAGAAAAAATAAAAACGAACAAAACGGCATTATGGGAGAAAAGAAACATGAAGCCAAGGTACAGACTGGAGATGAAGGCTGAGGGGGAGGCGGGGAGAGCATGAATTATGAGCAAAAGAAGAAGGCAGAGGAAGGGAGAGTGTGGAAGGAGAGTGGCCAGCATCTGTTATTCCATCTTCAGTTGGCCCTATCCCCCCGAAATGCCCCTCAGGATAACAGGAAATAATCACTAGCACACACACACTCTGAGGTCTGCAAGGCACTTTGGGGGTTCCAAGGCAGTCAAGAGAGTTGATGTCATGATAGGTAGATGAGAAACAGAAGGGCTTCTCACCCCGCCCCCCCCCCCAACCCTAAGCTCCTCTTTTTAAGCTTCGAAGGGCCTCCAACAGTGTCCCAAGGCATGCCTTCATCCCAACTTGGCTAGAGTTGGCCATGCCTGAGCCTGAGGGACGGAGTGCGGAGAAGTGGCCTGGGAGTAATCAGCTAACCCACCCGGACCGTTTCAAGGATTCGGGTCTCCAGGCTGCACCCCGGAAGTGTGGGCCAGCTCAGCTAAGCCTCAGTGGCCCTCTTTGGGATAATCACCAGAAAGATGCCCAGCTCTTGAGTCCGAAAATGTGTGAATTAGCTACGTACTGTTTGGTGTGTAGCTAGCATGGTATAAAATATATTACAAACTGCCAAAGAACTCCACTCTTCTCTCCGGAGCCCCCCTTGCTCCCTTCCCACTTCCCCTTCCCGCCCTTCCCACTTCCCCTTCCCACCCTTCCCACGCCCTAGTCCTGCTTCTTTTACTTCATGACTCATATTTTACTCTTGTTCTTTTTTCTCCCAAGAAGACCTTACACTCTAGTATAATGGGAAGACCAGTGACCTGGGAGTCAGACCCCAATTCTACACCAATACAACATAAAGCGATCCCCAACATTAGCCCCGGGAGCCAATAAGACTTAAATCTGGAAAGAACCTTAGCGATCATCCAGTCCCGAGCTCTCATTTCACAGGGAAAATGCGGGTTAGTGGACTTGTAGTCAGGAAGCCCCGAGTTTGAATCAGGCCTCAGACACTCACCACTCGGCACTTCTCTCAGGTTCAGTTTCCTTGTCTGCCAGATGGGAATGACAGTAGCAATTCCCGGGCGGGATTAATGTGAGAAGCAAAGGAGAGAATAACCAGGGCAGCCTACACGGTGAGCTGTTATCATTCCAGATGGAAAACCTGAGTGTCAGAACAAAGAAGGGACTTGCCCAGGGTCACACTGGAGATCAGAAGAGCCGGGATGCAAGCTCGGCTCTTCTGCCGCCAAAGCTAACGCTCTTGCTTGTAGGCTGCCCCGTTTTCTGCATTTATTGAGTTCCTGCTGTGTGTGTACACACACCATCTTTGGCCTCGAGGAGCTTCCCGTGGAGAGGGGAGGGGAAGAGGAAAGGGAGGGAGCGCTATCTTGGGCAAAGGCTCGACCCAGCTCTTCCCCTAACTAGCTATGTGACCCTGTCTGAGTCACCTCACTTCAAGGAGCCTCAGTTTCCCCATCTGTGAAATGAGGAGACTTGCCGCTCTCTGGGCCCTCCAGCTCTGGTTCTCTGGTTTTTCATTGGTTTTGCCCGACTTTGGAAAAGCTGGGCTTTGGGCTCGGCTCACATCGGCCCTGCCTGGCCCCTCTGGGGTCTCTCCGGACCTTTGCCCTTGCCCGAAGTAACGAGCGCTGCGCTTTCCTCCTTGTCTGTCCAGGTCTGATTGTGCTGGCCACCATCACCCCCGAGTCGTCTCTGGACTCTGGCCACGAGACCAATTCGTCCGAGTTGACAGACATGTCCGAGATGGTGTCCGCCATGAAACAGCGCCAGAACGCCACCTACTTTCTGGCCCAGCACCTCAACAAGGAGGGCCTGGCGGCCCGCCAGGACCTGCCTTTCCAGATCCCGAGCTGCGTGGCGCCCTGCCCCGCGGGGGCGGCGGCGGCCCGCCCCGCGGCCCTCCCCGGCCAGGGCTCGGGCCCCCCGGGGGGCAGGAGAAGACTGGAGGCGGCCGAAGCTCCGCCGCCCCGCGAGCTCCCCCCGGCTCTCGCCGTGCACCCGGCGCTGGCCTCGCAGCTCGGCGGCGAGCCCCGGAGCCAAGGCCCGATGCCCTGGGGAGCCGAAGGCCAGGATCCCGAGCACCCGAAGGCCGCCCTGGAGCTGGCTCTGCGGGCCAGCCCCTCCGCCCCGGGGGCAGAGCAGGGCGCCGAGCTGAGGGAGAAGGCGCCCAAGGAAGTAAGGCCGAGTCCCCAGCTGCTCTTGGAGTCCAAGCGCAGCGCGACGCCGGCTGGCCTGTCGGCCGCCTTGCACCAAGTGGTCCACACTAAGGCCCTGGCGTCCCCGGGGGCAGCCCTGGACGGCACGCCCAGGGGAGAGGAAGCAGGGGCCCAGTGCGGGGAGCAGCGGCATCTGTAAGAATCTCAAAGCCAAGGGGAGCCCCACTCCTGCTGAGGTTGCGTTCGGCTATCAGCAGCCGGCAGCAGCCGCCGCCGCCGCCGCCGCCGCCGCCGCCGCAGGCAGCCGCAGCCGCCGCAGCCGCAGCCGGCCGCCGCCGCCGCCGCCGCCGCCGCAGCAGCAGCAGCAGCAGCAGCGGGGTAGGGGGCAGTTCAGCCCAGAGGCCTCTCCCAGAACCAAGGCCCCTTCTAGGATCCAGGCTGACCCCTTGCGCCTCTCTCTCATAGAGGAGGACAAGCTCTCCGCTCAGGGCTTCCCCGCCAAAAGCTACCTCCCCCAAAAGGCCCGGGAGCCCCTCGGGAAACAGGTCAGTGGGGAGGCGGGGAGCAGGGGCGGGGCCGAGGGAGCCGGCTCAGCCTCTAGGAAGCAGGGCTTTGCCGCGGGGCAAGGGGAGAGAGGGCAGCCGGAGAGCGGGCGGCCCGAGGACGGCGCCCGAGGCCCCCGAGCCGGCCACCCCGGCGCCTTCCAGAGCTCCGGCGGTCAGCCCAGAGGTCCCGGCTCCTTGGGGCTCTGGGCTAGCGGCCGGCAGGCCCACACCATGCCCTCCAGGAAACCCGCCAAGGCCCCGGAGGGGGGTCATCCCGACCCCGACGGGCCGGCCAAGCCCAAGGCTGCGAAGGCTCCTTTCCGCCTGAGGAACCTCTTCTCTGCCACCTTCCCCTCCTTGATGAAGAAGGAGACAGATGAACGGCAGGCCCAGCTCCAGAAGGTAAAGCAGTACGAGCTGGAATTCCTGGAAGAGCTCCTGAAGCCCCAGAGCAAGGGGGACCTCCCTGCCCCGGAGTACCTGCACCCCTCGGGCCCCGGCCGCTGTGGCTGCCAGCTGCGGAGCAGCCCCGTCCAGCAGGTGCCCGGCATCTCCCGGGAGCAGCGCCGCAGCTGCGACTGTAAGCGCATTTGCCGAGGAGGGAGACCGCAAGCGGCCCAGCTCCCCGCTCCCGAGCTGCTCCGGGGCAGAGAGAGAAACCGAGGCCTCCCCCTTCCGCAGCGCCCGGAGGCCCCCTCGGCTTTGAGCTTCAGCAGCCCCAGCGAGAGCTGCCGAGTTCGCTCCGCCAGCCTGGAGTCCCGGGATAGCCGATCAGAGCCCGAGAGTGGTGTGTCATGTCTGGCCACCTGTGCCTCTAGGGGGGAGTGCATGACGGCCCCGCACTATAGGAAGCTGCTGCGCCGCTCTAGTGTTAGCGAGCCGGACAAGAGCGACCGGGCCTCCGTGGCCTCTGACGCCTCCCGGCCCCCGCCCCTAGGGCTGCTGCCCGAGGAGGCGGACGCCGGCTTCCCCCAGAGTGTGGGTCCCAAGGGCGAGCCCCGGGAGCCGAGGTCCCTGGGGGGCCCCCCTCATGTCCGAGTCACTCCCGAGGGCAAAGGCCCCAAAGCAACAGCCCCATTTTCCCTTCCAGAAGAGGTGTATCCCGGCCCAGCTGACCTGGACGAGGACGGCGAAGGGGACAGGTGCTGCTCCATCCGCTACTGCTTCTATTACCGCAAGTGCGACGTGGCGGATGACGGCAGCGACGGCAAGGACGAGCTCTCCTACTCGATCCCCATGCAGTTCCTGCCGGGCGTGAAGCTGGACGAGCAGGTGGTGCCGGTGGTGAGCCACACCCTCCAGGTGTTAGACGCCACCACGTGCAGCAGCGGCAGCCCCGAAGCCCACCAGACCCAAGAGATCGACCTGAGGCTCTCGACCTTCGAGGGGAGCCTCGCTAAGATCAATGCCCTGCAGGGCCACGTCTACGCCCTGCCCGACGGCTTCCTGGCCGTGCGGCTGGACACCAACGAGCTGTTGGCGGTCCTGCGGCAGTGCGTGGTCAACCCTGAGGTCCGGGGCCCCAAGCCCCACACTTCCCAGCTCTCCCAGTATAAGCAGGAGCTGGCCCTCAAGTTCAAGGAGCTGCGGGCCTCCTGCCGCCGCGTGGCCGCCGTGGACAAGAGTCCCACCCACATGCTGGCGGCCATCACGGCCAGTTTCCAGGTGCTAAGTGGCCTCATCGAGACCTTCGTGCGGCTGGTGTACATCGTGCGCTCCGAGGCCCAACGTCAGGAGCTGCTGGTCAAGGTGGAAGAGGTCGTGAAGAACTACACCTTCCTGCTGCGAGCCGCGGAGGAGTCCACCGCTCGGACCCTGAACCAGCAGCAGACGGCCGCGGCGGCCGCGGCGGGACCAGCGGCGGAGCGCCCCCCGGTCACATCCGCGACTGTTATGAGCACATTCACGCGCTCCTTGAAGACCCTGATCAACAAGTAAACCTTCGCCCTCCGCCCCGCCCCGCCCCGCCCCGTCCCGTTCCGCCCCGCCCCGCCCCGCCCCCAACTCCACCTACTGAGCGGAGCCGTGCTGCTCGGCGTCCTCTGAGCCGCCTCACCGCCAGTTGAGAGTGTCAGGGAAATAAGATCTCGTTCCCCCTTTCGGTCAAGGCTTTTCCCGGAGCCTCCAGGCGGCTGCCGCCCGGGTGCCCTCTCCCCCCCCCCACCTTGCCCAGCTCCCCCCTCCCCGGTGAGGTCACTTTTGGAGAGGTGACGAACCCATCTCACTTCCTGCCCTTTATTTAAGCCTAATGGGGCCTTATCCTATGGGAAAGTGGGCTGGCTACTGACTTCCAGGCTCCCCACAAAAAAGTGCCCCACACCGCCCCCCCCCAACCGTGAACAACCCAGAGTCGAGGCATCTATAACTGCCATGGGGGATGGGAGCCGAGTGCCACCAAGCTGAGCACCGCGCAGGCCGGGCACCCACGTCACCACGTGGGGAGACCGCTGGGAAGACCTCCCGAGGTCACCGCGCCTCGGTGCCCGCCATAGCCAGACCACCGTGTGTGGTCCGGCCCCTTGAGGGCCCTTGGCTATTTGGTGCCCGCTTGCCCTCGAGCCAGAAGCCGAGCTTCCGGCCAGTAGGCGGAGGGAACCCTTCCGCCCAGGCTCCGGCGGGGGTGCCCAGCCCCTCCCCCTCCCGTTCCCCCCTTCCCCCCCCCCTCCTCCCGCAGGCCTGCATGCCGCCCGATGGCCGGACGGCCGGGCAGGGCAACTCCCAGGCCTTTAATGAGCTAACAGCTATCAATCTACTCCCTTACTCTGGCCAAGGCACCTGGTTCCAACGTCTGAATTCTCGGAGCTCCCTTCTCAGTCCCCCCAGAAGGGCCGGCCTCTACTGGTGGCCGAGATACCATCTCGCAACAGCTCCTTCAGACATAGTGCCCCGTAGGGTTTATCTAAGAGGGGGGGGACCCAGGGGGGATTTTTTTAAACTCCCGGGCGTTAGCATGAGAGCCCCTGAGGAACTGAGAGCCTTATCTGGTGCGTCCCCGCACCTCCCTCTCTCCAGGAAGACCTGGAGCAGACTTGACACTGTTCCGTGCCCTCCCCTCCAATGTATGCCCCAGATTCCCAGCCCTTTAGGAGTGGAACCCCAAAGTCCCCATGTCTCTCTACTACCGTAGGGATGAAACAGAGTGGCTTTATCCTCCTGCATAGATCAATTACTGTCCACCCACCCATCCATCCATCGCCATCGTCCACTTTTTTTTAAACACTTATTCTAGAAGCCCACAGAAAAATCCCCCATGGTTCCATGACTTTTCTAGAATGTACACTGTGCTTTAAACCAACCCCGATGCCCCTGTGCAATAAAATTCCCTGAGTGGTGAATATTTCTGGCCAAGGGCAAGAGGGCCAAATTCTACGGAAGGAGACCCCCCCTTGCTCCTTACCCGACCCCCAAGACCAAGTAGCCAAATGGATCGGAGAGGGCTTGCCAGCGGGGGACTCGTGGCCCCTGTGACCACAGAAGGCGAGAGCTGCTCTTCGTGGTCTCTGGTCTCTCCTCTTTCCCATGTTTTCATAGCCACAAATCCCCATTTGACTCCTCCTTCCACACCTGCCCCGTTCTGTGCCTGTTGCATTCCAGGTCCTCCTTTCATCTGCCTCTCATGCTCATAGAAGAACCATTTTTTAATGTCTGTATATAGTATATATACGAATAAGATCTATACATTATATATGCAACGTGTCTTGTTTTACAAATAAGAAAGAAAGATTAAATCTATTCATCTTACTATCCTAATTGGCCCTCGGCGTGACTTTTTTCTGCGTGGGAACGGGAACGTGGCCGTGACCGGGTTGGCGGTGGGGCAGCTCCCTTTTCCAGCTCCATGATCGCTGTCCCGGGTCCTCGCCCTCCCCATGGAGAGGGGAACCCCAAGGGAGCGACTGGAATGGCCAGGAATCCTTTGACTTCACTGCGATCACCATAATGAAATACCCCCTCTATACCAAGCGCTAGGGATCGCTAAAGAAAAACAAGAAGCTCACAGATACTAGGGGAGAAAAGACAGATAGAAATAAAAATCCTAATAACCACTAGCATTTATATAACAATTATGTAAGAAATATAAGATCTGTGAAGTGCTTTCCATGTGTTACCTCATAAGAGCTTCACAGCAAGTGACTTGTTCAGGGTCACACAGCTAGTCGACTTCTGAGACAAGACGCCAAGTCAGGTCTTCTTAATTAAGCTCTTGCACTTTATGCACTCTGCCACCTAAAAGGATTATAAAGCAGGAAAGGATGTAGCGGGGCCTCCCAAAGCAGCCCACACCACAGTGGAACCACAAAGTGGAATAACGTTGTTCTCACATCAAGCTTAAATCTGCCTCTTTGCTAGAGGCCAGATTGGGGAAGTGAAGCGCCTTTTAGAAGGAAGGCTGCAAGGGCAGTGACCCAGGCATCTGTTCTTTTTCAAACACGGTTTTATATAAAGGCACAAACATTGCAAGATAGACTCAAGATCCAAAAAGCTCTTGATGGGCCAGACCATTGGGTCAGATCTAAAAAGATAAAATTGAATAGAGATAAACCAAGTCAGGATATCAACTTTACAAGTACAAGATGATGGGAGAGGTATATGGCTAGAGCCTGAAAAAGGCTTGAGAGTCCTAGTGGACCGCAAACTCCACAAGATTCAACAGTGTAACGTGGCAGTGAACAAGAAATAAGGCTCTTCAATTGCATTAAGGGAGGCCTAGGATCCAGGACCAGGGGACTAATCCTGGTCTCCATTATGAGTGCTACATCTGGAGAGCATTCCAGGTCCTCCTTTCATCTACCTCATAGAAGAACCATTTTTAATGTCTGTATATAGTATATATACCTTAAGATCTATACATTATATATGCAATGTGTCTTGTTCTAAAAAGAGGAGAGAAAGGTCAAATCCATCATTCTGGGGAGGACAACCAGGGTGGGGAGGGGACTTAGTCCATCCTATCCTAGTGCGTTATTCTCCCAAGTCCCACTCTGGGTACCCAGGGAGTGACTGCTACATCCCCTTTCGGGGTTCTAGAGGATTCTGAGGGGCTAGAGAGTAGTTTCTAGGGGTCCCTCAGCGTTTGCTTCCTACCCCTTCCCATTATTGTTTGATTCAGTCCACCAGATTTAGTGTTTAGAAATTAATATTAACTATAGTTATATAGTTAGTAAATTATTTGCCTTGACCCTTCCCCCCAAAAGAAGAGCTTAAAGGAAGCCAGGAAAGGAATTAGGGGGCTTCCAAGGCAGCCCAACAACACAGGGGAAACGGGGATGGAAGCTGTCAAAAAAGGCTTTAAACGCTCTGTAGAGGGAAAGATTTAAAAAGGGAAAGATAAAGGGACCTTGAGGGGCCTTGCAAGAAAGAAGATTGTTTTTTAAAATAATTAAAGGGGACAATTGAAGATAACTCAAATCAAAGCTCCCTTGTCCCCGTGGGAGGTTCCAAAAGGGAGGGGTTTGATAAGAATTTCCCACCCTTCAAGAAAGATGATAATTACTGAGGTGAAAAGGCTGCCTGGAGAAAAAAAGATCAAAGGAAGGGAAACAAAATGGTTTCAATTGTTGGGAAAGCCAAGGAAAAAGGATAAAACCGACTCCAAGGGCAGGAAAAGTCCCAAACGGCAATGGGCTCCTCAACTAATGGGGCACTTTCCCTATTAGATTTCCAACAACAATTCATCCAAGGTGTCAAAAAGATTCTTTCGGAGCCACCTAGGGATTCCCTCACGCCCCATTCCCCGAAGTTTTCTCTGGCCGGGGGACTGTTCCCCTGGGGCACTTTGAGCAAGTTACCCAGGTGCCTTGGGGATTTTTGATTCCCAAGGTAGTGGGTTAAAATTTTAAAACTATTTTTAGAGGGAGTTTCCTTGGGACCCCCCCAAAAGAAGAGACAGCCCCTTTAGACCTTCCCTTCACCAACACCAGGCAGGAATGGGTGTACAAAAAGGGCTCCTGGCCATAGAAAAATTTTTATTTAAAAGAAGCAATAAGGGCAGGGACCTCAAGTAGAGGAGAGATGGGAAGTAATAAAACTTAAGGGCATGTAAAAAGACTAACAGCCCAGTACATCTGTCGAACAAAAGAAAAATTATCTTTCCAGAGACTTTATTCCTGAAATTGAAGTTGAAAGTCCCCAAGGGAAACACCAATTTTGTATTTTTTTTCTTCCTTTGTTTTAAAAATTGACCCTCCGCTCCAGGGATCGAAAAATTTAAACAAAACTAACGGATAATTTTCCCTTTACCCTTGCCAAATTTGTGTTCCAAATTTTTGTCTTTTACCCTCCCGAAAGACAATTTTTAAAACTCGCAACAAACTATTTCCATTTTTCTTCTGCCAGAAAACAGATTTAAAAAAGGGAAAAAAGAACAACCACAAAAGGTAAAAACGTGTTTGATCCCTAGTTTCAAGTTCCCTTCTGGGGGTGTCTCTTCATCCCAAGACCACTGGCTGCCCGATCTCTCCTTTAAAAAGAGGCCCAAATTGATATCTATAATTTGGTGTTGGTGAAAAATTTCCTTTCATTTTTCATAGTAACCCAGGCCCTTCTGAACTCCTGCTGGCCTTAAGAAAATAAAACCATAACTTTCAACAAAAGATTCCCATTTTGGGTTCCCCAACTTAGATCCCTCATTTGTTTACCACCCAAAAGGGCCCATACAACATTTTATGTGTGATTTTCTAAAACAAAACCCAAAGACCCGAAACTGCCCCACCCAAGTTTAAGTCTTATATTAAAGAATTTCCCCCACCTTTTGAAAATGATAGAAATTTTTTTCAAAAATTTAAGCCCTTCTTAGTTCTCCCAGCAACCCTTAGTTAACAGGCAATCTCTCCCTTTTGATAAGCTGAAATCAAGGAGGAAGGAGAGTCAGGTTTACCTGGTTTTATTAGTGCCCAGAAGGTTTCCCTTCCTGGTCATTTTTCCCATCGACCAACTGCCTTTATTTGGCGTAAAAAAATTTCCTATGTCATCTTAATCGGGATGTTTAATTTGTAGGATTTCCCTCCATAAGGTGAAAAAAGTGGCCTTAAAAATAATCCAAACCTTTTCGCACATTTCTTTTTCGCCACCCCCCCGAAAGAAATGTTAAATTAGCACAAAAACCCCTGAAAAATTTTAAAAAAGAGAAGAGGGCCAGCAGAAATTGAAAAAATAACAGGTGCTGGTTAAGCCCCTATTTTTAGAAGGTTCAAAAAAACTTACAACCAAGTCATTCTCCACGGTTTAAACGGCCAGTCTCTCCCCCTCCCCTATTAGCTAAAAAGGGGAAGGGTTAAAATTCCTTCCTGGCTTTTTTTTATACCATTTCATTTTCAAACGAAACTTTTCCCCCCACCAATGTCTCCTATTCAGGTGAATTATTAAGTAATGAACCCGGAAATCTGGGGTTCCCCTCCCTAGGAAAGGGCCAGATGGAAAAGTAGGAATTTCTTCAAAAGCTTTTTTTGGCTCGGGAAAGTTTCTCCACCTTTCCCTCTAAAGTTTGGGAAATGAATGGGCATTCTGAAAATTAGAGAAAAAACCTGGTCCCCACTGCCAGCTGATCACCAAAGGTCCATGGCTCCTATTCTCAAAGGGGCCCACCCAGTCTCCTCCCAGAGACCCTTAGCAAAAGGGACCCAAGTTAGGTCTAACATCAAATTCTAGGTCCTTTTTAAAGGCATCCCATTCCAAGCATCCCCGATTTGGGAAATTAATGATCTCAAAGGCATCCTGGGGTCTCAAACTTCAAGTCAAGATCATAAGAAAATAAATTCTCAGAAGCACCATAACTCGGGACATCCCACTTTCAAATTCCAAACATCCTTTCAGGGCCTCCATTTTCTCAACATCCACAAATCTCAAGATCCAAATTTGTCCCCTTTCCAGAAAACCACGGTCTCAGGGAAACCAGGGTCCCAAGCATCCCTTCTCAAAGCAATCTCCAGGGAATTTCTTAAGATTAAGTAATCCATTCTCAGAAACATCCACATCTCAGAGCATCCCGATCTAAACATCCACATTCCAAGATCCCGGTCTCCATCCAAATCGGAAGCATCCACTTCTCAAGGGCCCCATCTCAGAAACATCCACATTTCAAAAATCCCTTGAAACATCCTTCTCAGAATGTCCAGACATCACGTCTCAGGGCATCCACTTTAAGGCACCAATTCTCCAAAACTCCACGTCTCAAGAATCCAAGGTCTCTGATCTCAGAGCATCCCGTCTCAGACATCCACTTCAATATCCAGAAACATCCACTTTCCCACCACATCTCAGGGGCATCAATCTCAAGGCATCCCACTTCTCGGGATCCACTTCCAGGGCATCCCCAATCCAGGCATCCACGTCTCAAGGCATCCACTTATTGGAAGCATCCACGTCTCCCAAAGCATCCAGTCTTGAAATCAACGTTCAATAATCTCCATCTAAATCGGGCATCCAAGCTCAAGGGCATCACTTCTCAGATGATCTCAACATCCCTTCTCAAGGGCCCACTTCTCGGCATCCGTCTCAGAACATTCCTTCTCAAGGGTATCCAATTCTAAGATCCGGTCTCAGAATCCAGGGCATCCACGTTCTCAGAAGGCATCCCATTCCAGACTCTATCTCAAGCATCCACTTCCAAGGGCATCCCTTAAAGCATCCCGCAAATCCTCCAGATATTCAGACCATTCTCAAGGGCATCCCTTCTCGGGACTACATCTTCAGAAAACCCTTTCAAGTTCCCCTTCCAAGGCCCATCCGCTGGTCTCAATATCCAGACATCCACTTCTCAAAACATCCATGTTCTCAAAACATCCACTTCTGAGCCCCTTTCTCAAACATCCACATCTCAAAGGCATCACGTCTCAAGGGCATCCACTTCTCAGAAACTCCACAGTCTCAAGGCACCACTTTTACATCCAATTCTCGAAAATCCCCTTTTGGGAATCCCGTCTCAACATCCCGTCTTGGACATCCCGGTCTCAAATAATTTCAAAACATCCACGTCTCAGGCATCCCCTTTCAATAAATCTCAGGCATCCATTCTCAAAAATCCCTTTAGGCTCCTCTCAAAGACATTCCATTCTCAGGGCATCCAGTTAATAATCTCAAAATCCATTCTCCATCCATTTCTCAAACATCCACATTCTGGGGCATCCACAATCTCAAACATCCCTCTCAAAGGGCATCCATGTCTCAAGCATCCACTTCTCAAAGGAATCCACATTCTCAGGCATCTGATTGGAATTCCTTCTCAAGGCATCCACTTTAATATCTCAAACATCCACTTCTGGGATCCATTTTAAAACTCCACATTCTGGGAGCATCCACAGTTACATCCAAGTCTCAAGGCATCCCCTTGGTCTCACATCCACGGTTCAATATTAGAGCATCCACTTCTCAAAGGGCATCCCTTCTCAATAATCTAAAGGCATCCACTTCTCGACATCCAGTCTCAATATCTCCCATCCAAATCTCAAACATCCCAAACATCCACTTCTCAATATCTAAAAATCCCCTTCCAACATCCATTTCAACCCTCCCTTCTCAAACATCCCAATCCAACATCCAATTTCAATATCCAAGCATCCCATTCTCAAAAATCCCATTCTCAAAAGGGTATTCTCAATAATCAACATCCCTTCTCAGGCATCCCCTTCCAATAATCCGGGAAAATCCACTTCTCAAAGGCACCCTGGTTCAAACATCTCTCAATATCTCAACATCCTTACAAACATCCCTTTCTTAAAATCCACGATCTTAAACAGGTCTTCCCTCCCATATTCCCATCCCCGTCTCAGATGTCCGAGATCCCGTTCTCAAGCTTCCACATTCTCAAGGCATCATCCAACATTTTTAAACCCCAACTCTATCCGGTCTCGGGTGATTAGGGATATTCTCAAATCCCTTCTGGTTCCACGTTAGAGGCATCCACATTCTCTGGCCTCCGGGTCTCGGGCTCAAATTTAGGCCCCACGGTCCAAAGGCATCCACTTCCAATGATCTCAGGGCATCCACGTTCTCGAAGCATCACTTCTCAGGCTCCCGATCTCGGGATCCATTCTCGGAGCATCCACGGTCTGGGAGGCTCCATCTCAAGAATCCATTATCAAGCATCCACACTCAGGCCCAGGTTTAAATCCCGTCTCAGAGCATCCCTTCTCAAAAGGCATTCCATCCAAGGGCTCCTTTAGACATCCCGGTTAGGCTCCACAGTCTAGAGCATTCCTTATCGGACATCCACAGCGTCAGACATTACATCTCAGGGCATCCATGCTAAGGGATCCCGTTCCAGGCATCTACGTCTCAGAGGCATCCCTTTAGGGGCTCCCGTCCGAGCATCCACGTCCCTCCACGTTCGGAGCATCTCCTTCTTGGGCATCCTTTCTCAGAGGCATCCCCTCTTGGGCATCCCCAGACATCCTTATAAAACTCCACGTCTGACATCCCAAATGGGAACCCGTCTTGGAAGCAACGTCTCCCATATCCAAAGGACCATGGTCTCGGTCCAGGCTCCCTTCTCGATCCACGTCTCAGGCTCCACATTAAGCATCCACCCGGGGTCTACATCTGGGCATCCCTTTGGAGCATCCCTGTCTCAGAAAATCCACATTCTCAAAAGGCATCCAACTCGGCATAAATTCTCAGGTCCAGATTAAAGCACCCATTGGGGTCTCAAACATCCCAACTTCTCAGAAACACCCATCTCAAGCACCATGTCTCAAGCCCTTTAGTCTCAAGGCACCCACTTCTCAGATATCTCGAGGCATCCACGTTCTCAAAGCACCAGGTCTCAAACACCCTTTCAAATGAATCAGAATACGTCTCAAACTCCACATTCTCGGAGGCATCCAAGTTGAGCATCCCAGTCCAAGGCATCCCTTTCAGGCATCCCGTCGAGCTTACAGTCTCGACATCACATTTTAGGCATCCATTCTTAGGCTCACGTCTCGAGGCATCCCATTCTCAGGGGCATCCATCTCCTGGGCATCCGTTCGGACCCCCGGTTCGGGCATCCCGACTTGGGGCATCCACTTCTCAAGGCCTCCACGGTCCAGGCATCCACTTCTTGGCACCTTTGCGGGACATCCCGGTCTCAATGATCTAGAGCATACGTTCCCGGGACCACGGTCTCGGCATCACGTCTCAGATGATCTAGAGGCATCCACGTTCCCGACATACAGTCTGAGGCTCCACGCCAAGGCATCCACTTATGGGAGGGGCATCCACTCTCAAGGCATCCCCAACCAATCTTGGCACCCGTCTCAAGATCTAAGGCATCCAAGTCCGATATCTCGAGATCCACTTCAGGCATCCATTCTCAGGCATCCGTCTCAGGCATCCAGTCCCAAATCCCTTCTCCAAATCACGGTTCAAATCCCTCTGATGTCTCAGGCTCCCGTTCTCAAACATCCACGTTCGGGGCATCCACATCTTAAAGGCATCCATTCTAATCCCGTTCTCAGGGGAAATCCACAGTCTCGAAAATCCAATTAAGCATCCAATTCTAGGCATCCACATGTGGCATCCACTATTCAATGATCAAACATCACTTTAGGGTCCTTCGGGCATCCCGTTTCATCCACGTCTCAAAACATCCTTATCAAACATCCATTCCGGCATCCAATTTCAGGCTCCAAATCTCAACATCCACTTCTCAGGCATCCACGGTTCGCATCCAAATTCTAAACATCCATTCCAAACTACCATCCACAATCCATCCCACTCCTCCTTCTAATATCTCCTCCTTTTGAGGCATCCACTTCTGGCATCCACGTTCAGACATCCATCTCAGAAGATCTAGAGGCATCCACTTTCCCACCCTTTAGGCTCCAAAGCATCCACTCTCAAGGCATCCCGTTTCCCGGGGATCCACATTTAAACATCTAATCTTAAAAATCCAACATATTCAAAACCATTTTCCCCATCCCTTTTAAACATCCAAATCATCCCTTTCCATCCACCCAAAGGCACCACATTAAACAATCCCATCCCAATATCCCCACCCTCCACTCCCTTCTCCCTCCCATTTTAAACATCCCTTTACATCCCCATTTCCCACCCCTAACATCCACCCTTCCAAATCCCCAACATCCCATTCCCTCCATCTCAAAATCTCCCATCTCCCCCTTTTCTCAAAGCCCCATCTCCATCCACCCTTTCCCTCCCTCCCCATCCCCAATTTTCAAATCCATTTCTCCACCCCTTTAAAACATCATCCAAACATCCCTTTCCAAATCCCCTTTCCCAAACATCCCCTAAACAACTCCCCTTCTCCCCACTCCCCAATCCCTCTCCCTTCCATCCACATCCCAACACCACATCCCATTCCCATCCTTTCCCAACACCCCCTTTCTCCCCACCATTTCCCATTCTCCCAAATTTCCATTCTCCTCCCTTCTCCCTCCCCAATTCTCGAAACATCCACTTTTCTCACATCATTCTGGGCCCCCCATCGCATTTGCCCGCTCAACATCAGGCCCAAAAACCGGCATCCCCTCATCCCATTCCAAAACATCCTTAACATCCCAAATTAAAACATACCAAAACCCATTTCCACCATTTAAATTTCCCTTAATCCGGACCCATCCACTTCCCCGGCTTTACATCCCCCCCCCATCCCATCCCCAAATCCAAACATCCCTCCCCCCAATCCCGGTTTAAAACATCCATTTCCGCATCCCTTTCTCCCCAAATCACTCCCGCCCTCCCCTTTCCACATCCCCCTCCCCTCCCTTTTCCCATTCTTTCCCCTTCTTTCCCAATAAAACATCCCTTCCAACCCTTTCCAAAACCATCAAACACCACAATTCCCAAAAATCCCCGCTAGCTCCAATCTCCTTCCGCCAAACTAACATCCATTTGGGCCCCCACATTTACATCCATCCACTCCCACTTTTCCATCCTCCGGGGCATCCCGCTAACCACTCCCATTTCGGGCCACCGGGCACCGCCCTTTGGCTGTCCCATTCCGAAATCCGGTTTATTTCTAAGCTTTTTTGGAGGCCCGGTTTCCATCCAGTTAGGGGATGGCCAGAGGGGAGGCCCCTTTCCCGGGAACATTGGATGTCCCAAAAAGGGGCTTAGCTCAGGGCTCCTTTTGCCAAGGGGGTAGGGCCCCCTTTGTTGGAAAAGGCTTTTTTCGCCCTTTTGAGGGTGATTCCAATTTCCGGGTCCCGCGGTACGCCCCTCGGGCGTTTCCCCGGGGCCCCCCAGCATTTAAAGGCATAGGAACTCCAGAGGACCCGGGGCCCTTCAAAGCGGTTCCCCGGGAAAGCCCAGCTCCTTCCAGGGCCCACTTTCCGGGCACCCTTTTTAGGGGACAATTGGCTCCTCTGGTCCAGGTCTGACCCTTTCCCAGGGCCCCGGCCCCCCAAGGGGCCCCCCAGAAGCTCCATTCCACTCCTTCCTCAAATTTTAAACCCCTTCCGGCCTTTGGTTGGCTCCTTTAGTGCTCCGGGTCAACCCAACCTTTCCCCTTCCCTTCCTCCTTCCCATCCCCTTCCCCCCTTTCCTCCTTTGGGCTCCGATTTGGGTTTTCCCTGGTCTGGGTTTCTTCCCTCCAATTAAATCCTTCTTAGACCCTCTCCCTTTCCCATCTTTCCCCCTCTCCCCCTTTCAACTCCCTCTACTCCTCCCAGTCTCCTTTCTCCGGGCTCCCCTCCGGGTCCTCCTCCCCTCTTCCCCGTTATCCCTCCCACTTCTCCCACCCTTCTCTTTCTCCTTCTTTTTTAACCTTTAGGAAAATTTTTTAAGCTTTTTCAAAACTCTGGTTTGGGTAATTTTCAGAAATGTTTCAAGGGCAATTTTTCCCTCCCCTTCCCTTCCCTTCTCCCTTGGGATCCAAAATGTTTTTGGGGTTAAAATTTAAGATCCATTAGTAAACTAATTTTAAGGATCCTTTCTCGGGAAATTTGGGGAATTTTGGCCCTTGGGTTGCATGTAGGCCTCCGAATGGGATCCCCGCCCCAACCCAAACAATTTCTTCCCATTTTTGCTCCCCTTTTCCAAACATTTCAAAATAATTTTTCCTTCTCCCCCTCAAACCCCTTTCCCTCTTTTCCCTTTTCCCTCTTTTCCTTCCTTTCTCCTCCCTTTTTCCCCTCCCCATCTCCTCCCTCTTCTCCTCCCTCCTTTCTCCCTCCCTCCCTTTTTCTTTCCCTCTCCTTTCCTTTCTCCCTCTCAACCCCCTTCTTCCCTTCCTCTTCCTCTTTTCCTTTCCTTTTTTTTTTTTTTTTTTTCCACTGCCGGGGTTCTCCCTTTTTGTTTGAATTTTCCTTTCCCTCCCTCCCGTTTTTTCCGCCCCCCTTTTTTTTCCTATCCCCTCCCAGGCTTTTCCCTTTTTCCCTTTTTCCTTCCCTCCATTTTTTTTTTTCACCCTTTGGTTTCCTTTTTCCATTACCCATTGGTCTCTTTCCCCCCTATCTCCATTTTTTTATTTATTATTTCCCCTTCCCCCTTTCCTAAAGCCCTTTTCCTTCTTTAATTCTCTTTGGATTCCTTTTTTTTTTTTCCTTTTTAAAGTTTAACCTTTTTTTTTTTTTTTAAACTTTTTATTTTTTTTTTCCCCTTTTTTTTTCTTCCCTCCTTTTTTCTTTGATTTTAGATCCCTTTTTTGTTTTACTTTTGTTTTATTTTTTACTTTTTTTTTTTTTTCTACCGACATTTTTTTTTTCCCCTCCTTTATTTTCCTTTCATTCTTATTTTTCCCTTTTTTTTGGTGTTTCATTTTTTTTTTTTTGTTTTTTTTATTTCCCCGTCTTATTTTTTTTTGGGTTCTTTTTCCCTCCCCATCACTTCAATTGATTTTTTGTTTGGTTTTCCTTTTGAAATTTTACTTTTGTTTTTCCCCCTTTTACCCTTTTTCTCTCCCTTAAAGTGTTTATTTTTTTTCACTCTCTTTTCCATCTCCCCCTCTTTTACGCTCCCCGTCCCTCTTTCCCCCCTCTCTTTCTCTCCCCCCTTATTTCATCTTCCCCTCCACCCCCTTTTCCCTTTTCTTCCTTTCTCCCTCCCTCCCCTTTTCCCTTCCTTCCCTTCCTTTCTCCTTCCCTCCTTTCTTTCCCATCTCTCCCTTCCTTTTCCCTCTCTCCTTCCTTTCTCTGTCCCTCACTTCCTTTTGCCTCCCCTCCCTTCCTTTCTCCTTCCTACTTTCTAGGAATTGGTCTCCCTTTCTCTCCTTCCCTCCCTCCCTCTCTCCCCCATCTGTCTCTTTCTCTTTCCCTCCCCTCTGTTGTAGTTGTTCCCACTGGCCCCATCCTCCACTCACCCGAGAATTTTGTCTAAGCAGAAGGCAATGTCCTTGCGCCGGGTGCTCAGAGCACCCGGTCCTGCACCCCTGTTCTTGGAGATCCCCTGCTCTCAGTAAGCTTAGAACTTCTGGCCGGCTCTGCATCTTCCTGCTGATGCAAAGAACAGGCCTCTAGCTTGTGGTTTGGGCTCTTTTAACCCCTGCCTCGCACTATTTGGGGCCGCTTGATTTGGGCCTTGCTGTGCCCTGTGCCGCCACACCCCGTGCCGCCACGCAAAAATAAACGCTCTGAGAAATCTGAGCCAGTGTCCGTCCGTTAGATCTGAGCCAGTCCCGCTCACTGGGTTTCTCAGTCCACGTTTTGGAGGCCCCAGTGAGGGAGCAGCGTCCGTGTGAAGGCTGAGACTTCAGGACCTCAGCCAGGGATACTGGAAAGGCGACCCTGCTGAGACTCAGAGGGAAGCCGGCGCTCCTGAGACGTTCCCAGGCCCCCCAACTCAAGCAAGATCGTTCAAGAGACCATCTCAACTCTGATCCAGCCTAAATCTGGTCCCTGTGGGGCCTGCTGAGAAGTCTCTGTATTTCTTGGTGTGTGTAAAACCTCACTGGTTTAGGGAGTTTTGTTCTCCTCTAATTGTCTTCTAATTGACCTCTAATTGACCCAGGAGCTGGTGAAGTCCTCGATGGGATTTCTGAGGAATTCCTCACTAAGCTTTCTTCTTTTTCCTTAAGAAAGTCACGTCTTTAACACCCTAACATACCTCTGCATTTTCATTCTTTGTTGAGTTATTAAATGGGGGCGTCAGCTCGCTCCCCTAAGACCCCCTTGGGTTGCCTCACTAGTCCTCTCAGCGAGGCATGTGTGGAGGGAAACAACAATGAGATAAAACTAACCAAGGCTAACCTGATTTTGTTCTGTTGTGATGAGTGGCCAACCTGTGGGTTTGGAGTGGACCTGTGGAAGGTACTTTTAATACAGAAATTTTAAATGTGGTTTGGAGGAAAGTCACGGGGAACCCAGGGTACCCTGACCAGCTTCCTACATTGATTCTGGATAAACCTTGTCACCTTGAGTGCCGTATGATACCTATCGTACTTATACCCCCATAGACCCAGGGGCCCCTGAAACACCTGCGCTCTGACTGTGGCCTTTGTAGCCCAGTCCTCCCCAACATGTGGGAAAACTCCAGAAGCAGGAAGGGTTCAAAGGTATGAATATGTCCCAATTAAGATTGCTCAGAAAGTTTTTAATACCAGAGACTCCCCCAGTGACAGAAATGACAAACACCTTGCCAAGATCTGTCTTGGGGCACTCTGGGACTCGCCTGCCCACCACAGACCACAAAATAATCATGGCCTGTGGAAATCTAAACCCCCACCGGGTTTTGCAAGAGGGTGGGGCCCTGCAGCAGTGAATGCCCCGACAAGCTGAGCCGGGTTAAGGCTGTTGCAGTCCTGGCACTAGGTGCCGGAAAGGGCCCTGCTTCCTTTTCCCTTGACCCCCTGGAACCAAGGGTGAAAGCTAAAGTTGGGGCTCAAATAGTGGCTTTTCTGGTGGATATGGCTGCTGCTCATTGTGCTCTCACTAAACCCTTAGGGATTCGGTCTTCTCCAGCTACTCCTGTCCAGTCACAGGCCTGGTACCCATGTGCCCATGAGAGTCTAAACTGTCAACCTGGGCCCTGGGACCGTCACCCACTCCTTCCTCAGAATGCGTGACTACCCCCACCCCCTCCTAGGCAGGTGCCTTCTTTGAAAACTCCTGGTAACCATTTCCTTTGGAAATGGGGAGGCCTCCCTGAAGCTCCTGCTCACTTCTTCCCTACCCTGCAAGGTTCTACCACCCTTCCTCTGTCCTCTATGAGGCTTCTGTCCCTGGAACCCCCCCCCCCATCTTCCTGCTGTGTTGTCTCATTTTTTTGTCTGTATGGGCTGAATCCAACCCCCTGGGTCTTGCCTCACGCTGCCCCCCACCATGGTCCAGCTTAGCTTTCCTGTCTCTATCCATCAGCGTCCCACCGGAGATCACTCGCAAAGGGATCATGGTCCACGTCCAGTGCCTTGGGGAGCCCTGGCAATCCCCTTCCGGCTCGAAAGTGAGGCAGCTCTGATTCCAGGCCCCATCAGTATCCTGGCGGCCTAGAGGCTGCCGCCAACATCTGCACCCACAGCCGTAGGCCTCTGTGGCCGCTCATGTCTGCTCAGCCCTCTACGCCAGCCTCTTTGGGGGAGGCATTAACAAGGAGAAGACCCTTGCCCTCCTGACTGCCCTCTGGCCCCACTCTTCCCTAATCCTTCACCCCCCGCCCTTTGCCTCCACACTCTGCCTGCTCCTCCTCGCATAGTTCCTTCACCAAAACGAAAGGGAATAAAGAAGCAGGAAGCTTGGTGGATTTGCCCAGTGGGAGGACCCTCATCCCCAGAAGCACTTGGGAGACAGGGGGTAAAACACCTGCAGCAGACAACTCACCAGGGATGAAGAAAATGGCCCCCGGGGCCCATCCTAATCCCAGCTGGACGCCTCTTCTACACTTCACAAGGGTCTCAGGTAATGCAAAAAAAAGGAAAACAACCCCATAGGGATTGATGGGACAGCACCTGGGGGAAAGGGGAGGGGGACCACAAAGGGGTCAAACCTCCACCTTTAAATAAATTCTGGGTTTTTTGAACCTTTTGGGGGGGTTAAGAGGCCTTCCCCTCATGCCTTTGGGTGAAAAATCCTTGGGCCCCTTTAGTTGGGCTCATCAGACGGGGCAGGGTCGTGTCCAGCAAAAAGTGTCTCAGGGTTGGCCAGCCCTGGGTGTGTGGAAACCACCTGTCATCGGGCCAGGTAAAAGCCACTGGACCCGGGTCCTTATAGTGGTCAGAAACAAAGAAAATTGGGTGAAATCCCCTTCCCTGCAAAGTCAGGTGTACCCCAATCATATTGGACTCTCCCCTTTTGAAATCATGAATGGGTAGCCCCCCATCCTCTGGGAAGAATTACAGGCTGAAGCTATGAACCCTCCCTTAATTAGGTTCTTACAGGGGTTACGTCTTGCAACCCAGACGTAAAAAGCAAACTCCAGAAAATGGTTCCTGACACCTTCCCTGCCCCCCCCCCCCATCTTATCCTATCCATTCCTTTCAGCACGGGGACGCAGTCCCTGTCCACAATTCCTGTTTTTGAGGCACCCTGGTTCTCTCCCTGTGAATTCCATAGTGGGGTATCTGCCCCTTATCTCCATGGGGGATCCTCCCCTGATCCCAGACATCTTCAGGGTTCTTTGTCCCTGATTTCCATGGGAGGGTCTATGACACTAAGCGCCATGACAGGTCCCTGCACTTGATGTTCTTGGGGGATCTCTGCACGTGATCATGATGGCAAGCCTCTGGCCCTGATCTCCATAGTGGTTCTCTGCGCCTTAGGGTTCTTGGACCCTGAGCTCCGTGGAAGATCTCTGACCCTGATTTCCATAATGGGTCTCTGACACTGATCTACAGAGGGGTCTCTACCCTGAACACCTTTGCCTCTCAACAACATGGGGATCTACAGCCTTGATATTTATGGGGGCTCTGGGCCTCTAATCTCCATGAAGATATTTGGCCCTAAGAGATCAGACCCAGGACCAAGTCGGATCCAACATCAAACAAAGAGATCCCCATGGAGATCAAGGCAGATCCCCCATGGAGGTCAGGGACCCAGACCTTTCATGGAGATCAGTCAAAGACAACCAGGAGGCAGAGACCTTGAGTGGACATCAAGGACAGATTATTTCATTGTGATCAAATTCAGAGATCATCCATAAAAATCAGGGTCAAAGAACCCCAATGGAGATCAGGGTCAGAAATTCCCCCAGAAACAGAGACCCCCTGTGGATTTCAGCAGCTGAGCCCCCCCCCCCCATGGAGATAAGAGGCAGACCCCATGGAGATCAGGGCCAGAGACTCACTATGAAGTTCAGGGGCATAGACCCCCCAGAAGCTCAGGTGCAGGGACCCACCATGGAGATCATCAGCAGAGAAACCCCATGGAAATTAGTGGCAGAGACACCTCCCCCCTCCCCCGAGATCAGTGGCAGAGACCTCTCGTGGAGATAAATGTCAGAGATGACACATGAAGATTAATGTTGAAGACCCCCCATGGAAATCAAAGGCAGAGACCCCCCCCCACAATGGAGACTCTCCATTGGGGATCAAAGTCACAGAGTCCCCCTGCATATCAGAGGTAGAAACTCCCCATAAGATCATGGGTAGAGACTCAGAGACCACCCCCCCCCCACCATGGAGAAGAGTGTCAGTAACCCATTATGGAAAGCAAAGTCAGAAATTCCCCATAAACATCAGGGACAGAGACCCCAAATGGAGATCAGGGTCACAGAGTCATTATAGGTGTCTGGATCTGAGATCCCCCATGCAGATTAGGGTTCAAGACCCCTCAAGACAAAACCCCCTTATGGAGACTAGGAGCAGAGACCACACATGGAGATGAGAGTTGTAGAACCCTATGGAGATCAGTAGCAGAGATCCCCTATGGCAATCAGAATCAGAGATCCCCATGAAGATTAAGGCAGACCCCCATGGAGGGTCAGGGACACAGACCCTTCTTGGAGCTCAGGGACAGAGACAGCCCGGGGGCAGAGACCCTCCATGGACATCAAAGACAGAAATCCCCACGTAAATCATGGGGCGGATGGATGAAGACATGAGAGACAGAGAGCTGAAGACCAAGGAAAAAGAAGGGATGGTGGAAGGAGGGAGAAGTGTGTGTGGACACCAGGGGCAAAGATTCACAGGGAAATTAGGAGGGAAAGATCAGGTCATGAGGAAGGGGAGAGAAACGTGTAAGGAACAGAAGGTGGCAGGGTGATTGTGGCAGAGACCCCACTGAGACGATCAGAGACTGAACAACGGCCATGTAGATTAGGCACCAAGACCCCCCATGGAGATCAGGGACACAAGCTCTTCATTGAGATCAGGGTCACAGACACCCCAGGGGCAGAGACCCTCCATGGACATCAAGGACCAAAACCCCCACGTAGATCATGGGATGAGATGGAAGAAGACATGAGGGACAGAAAGCTGAAGACCAAAGAAAAAGAAGAGATGGTGGGAGGAGGGAGCAGAATGTGTGGAGATGAAAGGGAAAGATTTGCAGGGAAAATCAGGGGGGAAAGATCAGGTCATGAGGAAGGGGAGAGAAATGTGTAAATAGAAGGTGGCAGGGTGATTGTGGCAGAGACCCCACCGAGGAGCTCCTTCTTGGAGACCAAGGGCAGGGACCCCCCCCATGGAGATCAGGGTTCAAACCACCAAAGAGCAGAACCCCCTTATGGAGACCCAGGGCATAGACCTCTCCATGAAGATCATTAACAGAAACCTCCCATGGAGATCTGTGTCAGAGACCCATCATGGAGATCAGGGTCAAGGATACCCCATGGAAATCAGGTCCAGTACCCCCTGAGGCAGAACCCCCTTATGGATACTAAGAAAACCATGGAGATCAGAGGCAGCCCCCCATGGAGATCAGGATCAGAGAACTCCATGGAGATCAGGGGCACAAAAGCCCCATGCAAACCAGGGTAGAGACCCCTCATAGAGCTCATGGGTAGAGACCCCCCATGGAGATCAGGGACACGGACCCCCCATGAAGATCAAGGTCAGAGACCTCTATGGAGATCAATGTCAGTGACCCATTATGGAGATCAAGCTCAGAGACTCCAATGGAAAGCAGTCAGAGACCACCATGGAGATCTTATCAGAGATTCATTATAGAGATCTGACTCAGAGATCCTCCAGGGAGATCAGGGTTCAAGACCCTGCAAGGCCAGAGATTCCCATGGAGATTAGAGGCACAGAGCCCCCATAAAAACCAGGGCTAGAGACCCTGTGTACATGAGAGGTAGAGGGAGGGCTATGGACCTCCTATGGAGATTTGGGACAGAGACAGCCCATGGAGATTACAGTGAGAGATCCACTAAGAGATGAGGGACAGAGAGCTGAAGAGCAACAAGAAAGAAGAGATGGTGGAAGGGGGCAGCCGAGCATGTGGAGATGAGGGGCAGGGACCCGCCATGGGATTCAGAATCATAGAGCTCCCATGGAAACCAGGGGCAAAGACAGCCATGTTAGATGCCCCATAGTGATCAGGGCCTGAGCCCCGTCATGGACATCAGGGGCAGAGAAGCGTCCTAGAGATTAGGCCCCACAGGGGCAGGGAACCTTCATGAACATCAAGGACAGAGTTGGCCATTGAGATGATATTTAGAGACCACCCATAAAAATAATGGTCAAGAAACCCCAATGGAGATCAGGGTGAGAGACCCATTATAGAGATAAGTGTCAGAAACCCTCTCAGGGATAGATATCCCCAATGGAGATCAAGGCCAGAAACTCCCCATGAAGACCATAGCCATTAAGTCAGAAATCCCTCGTGGAGGTCAGGGTCCAAGACCGTGGGATAAAGTCCCCTTGTGGAAAACAAGGGGTACCGTGCACAAGTGGAGGTCAGGGCAGAGATGCCCATGGAAATCAAAAGGAAAGATCCCTCATTGAGATTAGAGACAGACCCCCTATGGAGATCAGGCTCAGAGACCTCCCCATTGAAATCAGGGTCGGAGACCTCCCGGAGAGCAGGACAGTGACCCCCCATGGATATCAAGGCAACTTGCCCCATGGAGATGATGGGTAGAGAACCCATATGGAGATCAGGGTCACAGACCCCCCTGGGAGCAAGGTCAGAGCCCTCCCGCGGAGATCAAGTGCAGAGACCAACCATCAAAATCAGGTCAGGGAACCCCCACGGAGATAAGGAACAGATCCCACATGGAGATCTGGGTCAGAGACTTATTATGGAGATCAGGGTCAGGGACCCCTCATGGAAATCAGAGTCCAATAACCCCTGAGGCAGAACCCCCATATAGAAATTAGGGGCAGAGATCCCACGTGGAGATGAGGGTTGTAGACCATTCCCATGGAGTTCATGGCAATCAGGGTCAGAAACCCCCTGTGGAGATCAAGGCAGCCCCCCCCCCACCTAGAGGTCAGAGATGCAGAGTCCCCACATGAAGATCCCATGAAGGACAGAGACACTCTGGGAGAAGAGACCCTCCATGGACGTCAAGGACAGAAACCTCTATGAAGAGCACAGAGTGAGAGGGGCGAAGAGATGAGGGACAGAGAGCTGAAGACCAAGGAAAAAGAAGACATGGTGGGAGGAGGGAGCAGAGTATGTGGAGACCAGGGGCAAAGATTCACAGGGAAATTAGGGGCAAAAGATCAGGTCATGAGGAAGGGAACAGAAACATGTAAGGAATAGAAGGGGGCAGGGTGATTGTAGCACAGATCCCACAAAAGAGATTAGGGTCAGAGACTCCCCATGGAGATCAGTGTGAGTGACCCCTCAGTGGAGATGAAGGCAGACCATCCTATAGAGATGAGGGTCAGAGACCCTCTATAGAGATCAGTATCAGAATGCCCCCCCAGGGGCAGAGAAACCCAACGAAGATCAGGGTCAGAGACTCCCCATGAAGATCAAAAGTGGGCTCTTATTGTAGAGCAGGTCAGAGACCCCCCACAGGGACCAGAGACAATCGCTTTATGGAAATCAGGGGCAGAGACCACACTTGGAAATCAAGGTCAGAAAAGCTTAATGGAGATCAGAGACAGAGTCTGTCAGGAGATCAGGGTCAGAGACCCCCACCATGAAGATCAAGGATAGCGATCTCACAGAGATCTGTGTCAGAGACTCATTATGGAGATCCGGGACAGAGATCCCAATGGGAAATTAATGTCAGAGATCCGCCAATGGAGATCAGTGTCAGAGACCCATTATGGAAATCTGGGTTAGAGATCTCACATGGAGATCAGAGGCAGACCTGCCATGGAGATTGGGGTCAAAGACCCATCATGAATATCAGAGAAAACTCCTCCATGGACATAAGGAGCAGAGACCCCCCCATGGAGATCAGGGTCCAAGAATCATAAAACACAAAGCACCCCTGTGGAGATCAGGGCTAGAAGCTCACCATTAGGAGCAGGGGCAGAGATCCCCCAAGAAGGTCGGTGCAGGAACCCATCATGGAGCTCAGTGTCATAGACCCCCCCATGGAAATTGGGGACAAAGATCTGCATGGAGATCAGAGGCAGTCCCCCCAAACATCAGGCTCAAAGACCCACCCGTGAAGATCAGGGAAGATTGCCCCATGGAAATAAGGTGTAGATAGCCCCCATGGAGATCAGAGTCACAAACACCCCCTTCAGATCAAGGCTCCCCATAAAGACCGGGGACACAGCCCCCTCATGTAGGTCAAGGTCAGAGACCCTCCATGGAGACCAGTGTCAGTAACCCATTATGGAGATCAGGGTCAGAGGTTCCTCATGGAGATTAGGGTTCAAGACCCCCCAGGGTCAGAGACCTCCATGGAGATTAGAGGCCCAGAGCCCCCATAAATATCCAGGTTATAGACCTCCATGTTGTTGAGAGGCAGAGGTGTGCAGGGTAGAGGCCTCTTGTGGAGATCAGTGTCACAGACCTCTTGTGGAAATCGGGGTCAGAGTTCTTCTATCGAGAAAGGGGTCCAAGAACCCAAGGCCCAGAGAACCCCTATGGAAATCAGGGCCAGAGACTCACCACCATGGTCAGAGGCAGAGATTCCCCAAGAACAGCAGGTCCAGGGACCCGTCATGGGGCTCAGTGTCATAGACCCCCCCCATGGAAATCAGGGACAAAGATCCTCATGGAGATCATAGGCAGACCCCACCCCTGCCATGATGATCAGTCAGAGAACCCCCATGGAGGTCATTGTCACAGAGCCATTATGGAGATCTGGCTGAGAGATCCCCATGGAGATCAGGGTCCAATATCTCAGGGCAGAGCCCTCTTGTAGCCACTGGTCAGAGACCACACATGGAGATCATAGTCAGAGACACCCCATGGAAATCAAGGGTAAAGACCCCCCATGGGTCTTGGGTCTTGGGTCTCTTGTCAGAGACAAACCCCCTATGGAGATAAGGAGCAGAGACCCCCCCCATAAAGATCAGGATCCAATATCCCATAGGGCAGAGTCCTTTTATGGAGAACAGGGGCTGAGACCACACATGGAGATCAGAGTCAGAGAGCCCCCCATGGAAATCAGGGGCAAAGAACCCCATGGAGATCAGAGAGAGACCACCTATGTTGCTCATGGTCAGACACCCCCTCATGGAACTCAAGGACAGATTCCCCCATGGAGATCATGGGCAAAGACCTTCCCAATGAGATCAGAGACAGACAGCCCATGGAAATCAGATTTAGAGATTCCCCATGGAGATCAGTGTCAGAAACACATTATGGAGATTTGGGTCAGAGATCTCCCATGGAGATTGCGGTCCAAGACCCTTAAGGGACAGAGAACCCCCGTGGAAATCACTGACAGAGAATTACCATGGAAATCAGGGGCAGAGATTCCCCCAGGAAAATCAGGTGCAGGGACCTGTCATGGAGCTCAATATCATAAAGCCCCCCTGGAAATCAGAGGCAAAGACCCCCTATGGAGAGCAGAGAGAGACCCCCCAAGTTGATCAGGGTCAGAGAACCCCCATGGAGACCAAGGCAGCCTGCCCCATGGAGATGGTGGCTAGAGAATCTTCATGGAGATCAGGGCCACAGATCCCCCCCAGGAACAGAGACCCTCCAAGGACATCAAGTCCCCCCATGGAGATCAAATGCAGAGACCAACCATCAAAATCAGGTTCAGAGGAACCCTATGGAGAAAAGGCACAGAAACCCCACATGGAGATCTGTGTCAGATCCATGATGGAGATGAGGGTTAGGCATCCTCCATGGTAATAAGGGTCCAATACCCCCTGAGGAAGAACCCCCACATGGAGACTACTTGCAGAGACCAGACGTGGAGATGAGTGTCATAGACCCCCCTACCATGGAGATCAGTGGCACAGACCACCCATGGCAATCAGGGGCAGGGACCCTCACAGAGATCAATAGATCCTCTGTGGAGGTCAGGGACATAGACACCCCGGGGCAGAGACCCTCCATGGACACCAACCTCAGAAACCCCCCCATGAAGAGCACGGAGTGAGATGGAGGAAGAGACGAGGGACAGAGGATCGAAGATGATGGAAAGACAAGAGACGGTGGGAGGGGACCGTAGAAGTGTGTAGAGATGTATAAGATTCACAGGAAAATTAGGGGGGAAAGATCAGGTCAAGAAGAAAAGTATAAGGAATAAAAGGCAGCAGGGTGATTGTGGCAGAGCCCCCACCAAAGAGATCAGAGGCAGAGATCCCAATGGACATCAGGGACAGAGACCCCACAGAGAGATCTTTGTCAGAGACATTATGGAGATTGGGGTCAGAGATCCCCTATGGAGATCAGTGTCCGGGAGCCCCAGGCACAGAGAAACTCTATGGAGATCAAGCCCAGAGACTCACTGTGAAAATCAGGGACAGACCCATCATCAAGATTAGGTTCAGGGAGGGACCTGCCAGGGAGTTCAGGGTTATAGACTGCACGGGAATCAGGGGCAAAGAACACCCTGGAGATCAGAGGCAGCCCCTTCATGGACAGTGGGGCAGAGGATCTGGGTGAGAGACCTCCATGGAGACGAAGGCAGACATCCCAAATACAAAGATCTTTCTTGGAGGTAAGGGACAGATCCCGGAGAAAGATCCATTAAGAGATTAGGGATAGAGAGCTGAAGACCAACAAAAAAGAAGAGATGGTAAATGGGGCAAGAAGAGGGGAGATGAAAGGCAAAGATTCACAGGGATATTGGGGGGAAAATATCAGGTCATGAAGAAGGGGAGAGAAACCTGTAAGGAATAAAAGGTGGTAGAGTTGTGGCAGAGACCCCACAAAGTAGGTCATAGGCAGAGACCCCCCATAGAGATCAGGGACAGAGTCCCCCCATGGAGATTTGTGTCAGGGACTCCTTAAGAAGATCTGGGTCAGAGATCTCCCATGGAGATCAGTGAGAGAGTCCCCCCATGGAGATCTGTGTCAGAGACCCTTTATGAAGATCTGGGTCAGAGATCTCCCATGGAGATCAGGGTCCAAGATATCGAAGGGGTAGAGAAGCCCTGTGTAGAGAAGGGACAGAGACTCCCCATGAAGATCAGGGGCACAGAACCCCCATGAGGATGAGGGGCAGGGACTAGTCATTCAGAATCCTAGAGCCCTCATGGAAATCAGGGGCAAAAATCCCATGAAAATCAGAGACAGACCCCGATGGAGAATAATGTCAGAGAACCCTTGTGGAGAACAAGGCAGATCAGCCCATGGAGATGAGTCACAGACCCCCTGGAGCAGAGACCTTCTATGGAAATCAACGACAGGTTCCTCCATGGAGATCAGATTCAGAGAATGACCATGAAAATCAGTCAGAGCCTCCCATGGAGATCAGGAACCGGGATTTCCCCACCCCCCCATCATCAGGATCCAAAACCAACCAGGACAGAGCCCCCTCATGAAGACCAAGGACACAGACCCCTGATGAAGTTCAGTATCAGAGACCATTGTGTAGATATAGGTAAGAGATCCCTCATGGATATCAGGGTCCAAGGGAGAGAAACCCTATGGAGATCAGGGCCAGAGATTCACCATGAAGATCAGGGGCATAGACCCTGAAGAACATGTTCAAGGAACCACCATGCAGTTCAGGGTCATAGACGCCCCCTCCCTCCCATGGAAGCAAAGATCTGCATGGAGATAAGAGGAAGCCTCCCCCTAGGAGATTGGGTTAGAGATCACACAGGGAGATTAGTATTGGAGACCCTCCATGGAGATCTGTGTTAGAGACCCACTATGGAGATCTGGGTAAGAGATAGCCCATGGAGATCAGGGTTCAGAACCCCCAAAGGGGCAGAGAATCCCTATGGAGATCATGGCCAAAGCCTCACCATGGAAATCAGGGACAGAGTCCCCACATGGAGATCTGTGTCAGAGACTTATTATGGACAGCTAGGTCAGAAATCCTCCACAGAGATCAGAGTCGAAGACCCCTCAGGGCAGAGAAACCCTATGGAGATCAGGGCCAGGAGCTCACCATAAAGATCAGGGGCATAGACCCACCCTGAAGACCAGATGTAGGGACCCACCATGGAGATCAGTGTCAGCCCCCTCATGGACTTCAGGGTCAGAGACTTCCCCATGGAGGTCAAGGACAACTGATCCCTCCTGTAACTCTGAGGTAGAGATACCCATGAAGATTTGGTGAAAGACCCCTGCCCCATTGAGATCTGAACAGAGACTCCCCCCCATGGAGATTAGGCTCTAAGACCAACCAGGGGCAGAGCCTATTTATGGAGATCAGTGACTCGGAACCCCTCAGAGATCAGGTGCAGGAATCAGCCATGGAGTTTCAGAGTCATAGACCCCCCCCCCTCCCCCATGGAGATCATGCTCAGTAAACCCCTGTGGAGATCAGGGCCAACTGCTCACCATGAAGAGCAGTGCAGAGAGCCCCAAGAAGATTTAGAGCAGGGACCCTCCATGGAGGTCAGCATCATAGACCACCCATGGAAATTAGGGGCAAAGATACGCATGGAGATCAAAGGCAGACCCACCATAAAGATAAGGGGCAGAGACCCCGCAATGGAAAGCAGGGTTAGAGTTCCCCAGTAGAGATCATGGCCAGAGACCCCCCATTGAGATCCGGGACATTGACCCCCCCAATCAATGTCAAGGTCAGAGACCCCAGGATATCAGTGTCAGTGACACATTATGGAGATCAGAGTCAGAGATCCCTCATGGAATTCAAGGAAAGAGACCCCCACACAGAGATCTCTGTCAGAGGCTCATTATAGACGTCTAAGTCAAAGATCCTCTATGGAGATCTGGATTCAATGCCCCATCCAAGGCCAGAGAGCCCCATGGAGATTAGAGGCACAGAACCCCCATAAAATCAAGGTTACAAACCCCCATGTAGCTGAGTTAGAGATATTAAGGGGGAATCTGGGACAGAGATTCTCCTTGGGAAATAGTGTAAAAGACGTCTTACTGGAGATTAGGGTCAGAGAGCCATTAAGAAGATCTGGCTCAGAGATCCACTATGGAGATCAGGGTTCCATACCCTATGGGGCAGAGCAGGGGCCAGTTCACTGTCCCTCAGACTGTTGGAGGGGGCCGGACTATAGTAAAAAAAAAAAAAAAAAAAAAAAAAAAAACCAACAACTTTGTTTTGTGGGCCTTTAGATAAACTTCCTAGCTGGTGAGGGGGATAATCGTCCTCAGCTGCCGCATCTGGCCCGCGGCCGTAGTTTGAGGACCCCTGGGTCAGAGTCTCCTTATAGAAACTAAGGTCAGAGACCAGACATGGAGATCAGGAGCAGAGACCCCTCCCCATAGAAATCAAAGGAAAGACACTTCATTGGGATCTGAGAAAGACCCCTATGAAGATCAGGATCAGAGACCTCCCTTAGAGATAGGGGGCAGAGATCCCCCATGGAGATCAGGGTCCAGTAGTCCATGGGGGCAGAGTCCCTTTATGGAGAAGAGTGGTAGATGTAAGGGTCGGACATTGATGCATTGTTGGTGGAGCTGTGAACGAATCCAACCATTTTGGAGAGTGGTTTGGAACTATGCTCAAAAAGTTATCAAACTGTGCATACCCTTTGATCCAGCAGTTACTACTGGCTTATATCCCAAAGAGATCAGAAAGAAGGGAAAGGGACCTGTAAGTGCACGAATGTTTGTGGCAGCCCTTTTTGTAGTGGCTAGAAACTGGAAACTGAGTGGATGTCCATCAGTTGGAGAATGGCTGAATAAATTGTGGTATATGAAAATTATGGAATATTACTGTTCTGTAAGAAATGACCAACAGGATGATTTCAGAAAGGCCTGGAGAGACTTACACGAACTGATGCTGAGTGAAATGAGCAGGACCAGGAGATCATTATATACTTCAACAACAATACTATATGATGACCAGTTCTGATGGATCAGGCCATCCTCAGCAACGAGATCAACCAAATCATTTCTAATGGAGCAGTAATGAACTGAACTAGCTATGCCCAGAAAAAGAAACTCTGGGAGATGACTCAAAACCATGACATTGAATTCCCAATCCCTATATTTATGCCCACCTGCATTTTTGATTTCCTTCACAAGCTAATTGTACAATATTTCAAAGTCTGGTTCTTTTTGTACAGCAAAATAACGGTTTGGTCATGTATACTTATTGTGTATCTAATTTATATTTTAATATATTTAATATCTACTGGTCATCCTGGCATCTGGGGGAGGGGGTGGGGGGTAAAAGGTGAAAAATTGGAACAAGAGGTTTGGCAATTGTCAATGCTGTAAAGTTACCCATGCATATATCCTGTAAATAAAAGGCTATTAAATTAAAAAAAAAAGATGTAAGGGTCGGAGCCTCACAAAGCATAAGGGGAAATAGAGGCCCTGAAGCCGGAGGCACCTGGATGTAACTTCTCTGGCCAGCAGGTACCCCTCTCAAGCAGGAACTCTGGTTGTATTGAGAACACATCATTGATGGAAGCCGGCCCCTTCCCTTGCTGGTTGTGCCCGTGACCTCATAAACCCTGTGTAAGCAGTGCAGACAGGAAGTGGGAGAAGTTCAAGGGAGTTCCCAAGGAGTCAGGAGGAGGTCAGTGATAGCACAGGAAGTGATTGCATGGAATAAAGACTTGTGCTTGCAAGCCTCTGGGGCCAGAGCGCTCTGGGGAACAAGAACCACCACTCAGCGAGGTAGCATGGCCAGAGACATCCAAGACCAGGGGTTTGATGAGCTGGTAATCAGCATCCTCTGGGGGAGGTTACAGGTGAAGACCGTACATGGAGATTAGTGGCAGAGACTCCTCATAAAGATCATGGTCAGAGATCCCCCATCGAAATAAAGGGAAAGATCATTGAGATCAGAGACAGATTCCCTATGGAAATCAAGGGAAGAGACCCCCCGTGGAGATCGGGGACAAAGAGCCTCCATTGAGATCAGACAAAGGTACCTTATGGAGATCATGGTCAGAGACCCAGGATGAAAATCAGGGCTTAAGAGTTCCCCTGGAGATCAGACCCCCCCATGGACATCAGGAGCAGAGACACCCCATGGAAGTCAAGGACACAGACCCTTCATGGAAATCTGAGGCAGAGAACCCCCATGGACCTCTGAGGCAAAGACCCTTCTTTGAAATTGGAAGAGAGACTCCCCATGGAGTTTGGGGCCAAGACCCCCAAGGGATAGAGAACCCCAATGGAGATCAAGGTCAGAGACTCCCCCATAACGATGAGGGGAAGAGATCCCCCAAGAAGAAAAGATACAGGGACCTGTCATGGAGCTCAGTCATAGGCCCCCCCCATGGAAATCAGGGACAAAGATCCACATGGAGATCAGATGCAGACCATCTGTGGAAATCATGATCACAGACCCCCATGCAGATCAGGGATAGAGACTCTCCATAAATATCACAACTAGAGACCTCCCATGGAGAGCAGGGACACAGACCCCACATGGAGATCAGCAGCAAAACTCTCTATGGAGATCAGGGACAGACATCCACCAAGAAGATTAGTGTTGGAGACCCTACAATGAAGATCAGGGTCAAAGACCCCCCCCCCCCATGGAGATCAGCAGCAGTGACAACTGAGGGAGGTTATGGTCACAGACCCATAGTGGACATCAAGCACAGGAACCACCATGGAGCTCACGGGGAGAGATGCACTAGGAGATGAGGGATAAAGAGCTGAAGACCAACAAGAAAGAAGAGATGCAATAGAGAGAGAGAGGAGATTCATGGTGAAATTAGGGGGAAAAGATCAGGTCATGAGGAAGGGAAGAGAAATTAGTGCAGAATAGAAGGTGGCAGGGTTCTTGTAGCAGAGACCCCACAAAAGAGATCAGTGTCAGAGACCTATTATAGAGATCAGGATCAAGGATCCCCCAGAGAGATCAGGGTCCAATACCCCCCAGGGCAGAGTGTCCTTATGGAGACCAGGGACAGACTCTCCATGAGGATCAGAGCACACCCCCTATAGAGATCAGGGCCAGAGACTCACTATGAAGATTGGGGCACAGACCCCCCCATCATGATCAGGTTTAGGGATTCCCCCATGGAGTTCAGAGTTATAGACCCCTTCTGGAAATCAGGGGTAAAGAGTATCATGGAGGTCAGAGGCAGACTCTTCATGGAGATTAGGGTAAGAGACTCCCCCCCCCCATGTTATCAGGGTCCAATACCCCCTGGGTAGACCCCCCTTACGGAGCCCGGGGGCTGAAATTTCACATGGTGATTAGTTTTGGAGACTCCCCCCACCATGGATGTCAGACACACCCCATGGGGATCGGGGCAGAGAACCCCATGGAGATCAAGGTCAGAGAAGACCATGGAAATCAGAGGCAAAGATATGGAGGGCCACAGACAGTGGGGATCCCTAGGAGACGTGTAAGGCCAGTTAGTCCAGTAAAAGAAACCCGCTGACATAGTCTGGGTCAGCTCCCTATCCCCCCAAGGCTCTCGGCTTTCCTGAGAAGTCGGGGAGGTGACAACCCGAGTTGTGATTGAAGCAGAGTGACAGCAGCTGGCAAAGAGACATCTACACACAACAGCAAGTCATGTGGTCCCACGTGAGTGGTATATGGTGAGTGCTTGTGCGGTGCACGTGAGGGTATCAGGGTATATAAAACTGAGAGAATCTGGAATGAACGGACTCCAAGCTTGACCATCCATATGAGTCCCACCTCTTCACTCCTCTCCCAAGATCAAGGACTCAGGCTGGGACCAAGATCTAGATCCAGAGAGCTAGTCCAGACAGTAGAGATCTCCATGGGGGTCCCTGACCCTGATCTCCATAATGGTGCTGTGACCCTGCTCTCCATGTGGATTTGGTGACCCTGAGCTCCACTGGGCGGTTGTTGACACCAACCATCATGGGAGGGTCTATGTCTCTAGGTGCGTTTTTGACACTGATTTCCATAGGGGGTCCAATGATCTCCATAAGGGGGGGGTCTACAACATTACTTTTTTGTGGTCTCTGCCCCTAGGCTCCATAAGGGGTTTCTGCCTCGGGGGATATTGGACCCTAATTTCCATGGGGGATCTCTGTCCCTGATCTCCATAACGGCTCTCTGACATAGATCTCCATATGGGTCTCTGTCCTTTATCTCTATAGAGGTCCTCTGACCCTGATTTTGATGCTCGGTCTCTGAATTTGATCTCCATTGTGGAAGGACTCTGTTTATGGAGAGTCTCTGCTCCTGGGGATCTGTGACCCTGATCTCCATGAGAGATCTCTGCACCTCATCTCGATGAGGCAGACTATCTTGATCTCCATGGGGATCTCTGACCCTGATCTCCATAGAGGGGTTTGTCTCTGATCTCAATGGGTGGCTCTTTGCTCATAATCATGGGGAGTCTCTCACCATGATCTCCATGTGAGGTCACTGCCCTTGATCTACATAAGGAGACTCTGCCCCATCAGTATTGGACCCTTATTTCCATGGGATGTCTCTGCCACTTATCTCCATGGGGGTCTCCGACCCTGACTTTGATGGTCAGTCCCTGAATTTGATCCCCATGGGTGGACTCTGTCCTTGATGTCCATGTAGGGTCACTGCTCCCGGGAGGTCTGTGACCCTGATCTGCATGGGGTGGTCTACTTGATCTTCACAGGTGGGGGGTCTCTGAAACTGATCTCCATGGGAGGTCTCTTTCCCTGATCCCCATAGGTGGTCTAGTTCTGATCTCAATGGGGGGTCTTTGCCTTTGATTTCCTTAGGGGATTTCTGACCATGATATCTATGAGGGGTCTCTGCCCCTGATCACCATGTGTTGTTTATTTCCCTGGTCTTCAAAAGGAGGCTCGGCCCTGTGGACTATTGGACCCTGATCAACATGGAGTTCTCTGAGCCAGTTCTCCAAAATGGCTCTCTGACCCTGATCTCCATGGGGGATCTCTGATCCTGATCTTCATTGGGGAGTCTCCTACACTAATCTCCCATGGGGGAATCTATGTCCTGGATTTCCTTGGGGGATCTCTTTTTCTAAATACCTCTGCCTCTCAACAACATGGGGATATGTGTCCTTGACTTTTATGGGGGCTCTCTAACTCTGATCTCCATGGGGGCTTTTGGCCCTGGTTGGTCTTGAATCCTGATCTCCATGGAGGAGCTCTGAGTCAGACTTCAATAATCAGTCCCTGACACTGATCTCCATGGGGGGTCTCTCACATTGACCTCCATAGGGGTCCATGTTTCTGATCTCCATGGGGAGTCTCTACCCATGATCCCTATGGGGGATCTTTAACCCTAATCTCCATGGGGGCATCTCTGTCCTTATACCTGATCTTCATAGTGAGTCTTTCACCCTGATCTCCACAGCTGGTCTGCCTCTGATCTCCATGCAGATCTTTGCCCTCAATGTCCATGGGTTGTCTATGATCTTGAACTCCAGAGTGGGTTCCTGCACCTGATCTCCATGGGGGTCTGAGTTCCTGGTCTCCATAAAGGGGCTCTGACCCTGGTGGGTCTTGAACCCTAATCTCTTTGGGGGAGGGTCTTTGCCCCAAATGTTCACTGGGATCATCGCTTTAGATTTGCATAAGGAGTCTGTATCCTTGACCTCCACAGGGGGTCTCTGACCCTGATGTCCACTGGGGTTCCTTGATGTTGTTCACAGTGGGGTCTGCCTCTGATCTCAGTGTGGTATCTCTGACCCAGTTCTCCAAGGGGGATCTCTGACCCGATGTCCATGTGGCATCTACCTTTGATCATCATGGGGAGTCTCTGGTTCTGATCTCCATTAGGGTTCTCTGCCCCTAGGGGGTCTTGCACCATAATCTCCATGGAGGGGTCTCTGCAACTGACCTACATTGGGGATTTCTTTCCCAGGGAAAGAGGGTTTCTCACACTGATCTTCATAGGGGGTTCTCTGACCCTGAATTTTATGGACAGTCTATGAATTTATTTTCCATGGGGTCGGGGGTCTCTACCCTTGATGTCCATGGAGTATCTGCCCCTGGTGGTTCTCTGATTCTGATCTCCATTGGGGAATTTCTGACCCTGACCTTTATGGTGGTCTGTCTCTAATCTTAATGATGGGACTTTGCCCTGATTTCTATGGGGGCTCTGACCCTCATCTCCACAGGGTTTTCTGCCCCTGATTTCCATGGAGGTGTCTCTGCCACTGACATCCATGTGGGGTCTCGAAAACTAATCTCTATGTAAAGTCTCTGTTCCTGGTCTCCATAAGGGGGCTCTGCTCTGGAGGGTATTGGACCTTGATCTCCATGGGAGGTCTCAAGTCCTGATCTCCATGGGGGTTCTCTTACCATGATCTCCATAGGAGGGGAGGTCTCTCTGATCACAATGTGGAGTCTTTGCTCCTGATTTCCATGGGGGGGCATTTTTCACTTTGATCTCCACGTGTGGTCTCTGTCCCTGGTCTCCATATGGAGGCTCTGCCCTTTAGGGTTTTGGACACTGATCTCCATGGGGCATCTCTGGGACTGTTTTCCATGTGGGGTCTATAACCCTGAACTCCATGGCAGGTCCCTGATCCTGATTTTGATAGGGTGTCTATGCCCCTCATCTTCCTAGTGAGTGTCTGGCTCTGATTTCCATCAGAGTTCTCTTCCCCTGAGGCGTCTTGGACCCTGTTCTCCATGGGGGATCTCTGACTTAGATCTCTATAATGAACCTCTGACAGAGATCTCCATGTGGAGTTTCCGTCCTTGCGCTCCATGGAGGGATCTCTGGGTTGATCTCCACAATGGGCCCCTGAAAAGCTCTGTCCTTGATTAAGCTGATTTTGCCATAAAAAGAAAACGCATGGTCCACTTTGGGCATTTTATTAAAAAAAAATAAAGGTGCCAGCTGGAATTCACTGTGTGGTTAATGGAGGCTAATCAGAATGAGGTGGCCCCACGCCAACGCTCCTGCAAATCTGCAGGCAGTGAGGGAAGAGGCCCTGGGGATTCAGCTCCCCGCAGTGCCTTTTAGAGATGACGCCCTGTAATTTCACAGGGCAATTTAGATTACTTTGCAGATTGAAGAGAAATACATTTGGAACATGAATGCCAAAGGTGTCAGAGTTTCCTTTTTGGATCCCGTGGAGCTAATTGTAGGGTGGCTCTATTTAACAAGGAATTGGGTATTGATTGAGTGCTGCCATTGGTGGAGCATAAGAGCCGAGTTGTTAGGTAAAGTGGGGATTTTTTTTGGATCAAGAAATACCATGATGTCTTGTCCCAACTGGAGAACAAGACAAATGTAGACCAAGATTGAGCCCGTCAGATGGCCAAGTGTGCAAATCCAACTTGCCCTGCAACATCCCCCAGGGTCTTGCTATCTCCTGACTGACAACTGACACAGATCTCTATGGGGGAGGTCTCTGACTCTGATTTTTATGGGGGCCTCTGAACTTGTCCTCCTTGGGCGTCTGTGTCTCTGACCTCCATGGGATGTCTCTACCCAAGGTCTCTATGGAGGGTCTCTAACCCTGATCTGCATGTGGGATCTGTGACCCTGATCTCCATGTGGCATCTCTGCCCCTCATCTCCTGGAGGATCTTCCCTGATGTTCATTGGTGCTGATGTCCATAGTGGGTCTGCCTCTGATCTCCATGGAGAGCTTTGTCCCTGTTTTCCATGGCAGGTCTCCGCTCCATAATGAGTTCCTGCACCTGATCTTCTTGGGGGATCTATGCCCCTGATCATGACGTTGAGTCTCTGGCCCTGATCTTCATAAAGGTTCTCTGCCCTTGGGGCTCTTGGACCCTGAACTCCATGGGAGATCTCTGACCCCAATCTTCATAATAAGTCTGTGACACTGATCTTCATGGGGGGGGTCTTTGTCCCTGATTTCAATTGGAGGTCTTTGCCCCAGATGTCCACTGAGGGTCTTTGCCCCCTTTCTGTCTGGGTCCTTCACCTTCATAAGGGGTCCTTGCCTCTGATTTCCATGGGGGGGTCTATGACCCTGAACTCCATCGTGGGTCCCTGAACCCAATCTTCATGGCCCTCATCTCCAGGGGTGGGGGGGGGAGGGAGGTCTCTGCCCCTGATCTCCTTGGTGGGTTCTCTCCCATAATCACCCTGTCACCTTTATTCCTTACAGGTTTCTCTTCCCTTCCTTATCACCTGATCTTTCCCCCCTACATTCCCTGTGAAGCTTTGCCACTCATCTCCACACACTGTGCTGCTCCTTTCCACCATCTCCTCTTTTTCATTGGTCTTCACATGAGGATCTCTTCATCCATCTCACCCTGTGAACTACATGTGGGTCCCTGCTCCCGGGGTATCTGTGACCCTGATCTCCATGGGGGATTTATCTTGATTTCCATGGGGGACAGTGTCCCTATTTCCTTTTTAAAATTTTCTTCTTTTTTTAGACTTTTTGTTTTCAAAACATATGGACGGATCATTTTTCAACATTGCCACTTGCATGGCCTTGTGTTCCAAATTTTCCCCTCCTTCCCCCACCCCCTCCCCTAGATGGCAAGCAATCCAATATGTGTTATACATGTTAAAATATATATTAAATCCACCAGCAATATGTATAACAATATGTATGAACATTTATACAATTTTCTTGCTGCATAAGAAAAATCAGATCAAAAAGGAAAGAAAATGAGTAAGAAAACAAAATGCAAATGAACAACAACAACAAGACTGAAAATGCTATGTTGTGTTTCACACTCAGTCCCCACGGGTCTCTATCTCGGTGTAGATGGCTCTCTTCATCACAAGATCATTGGAACTGGCATCAATCGTCTCATTGTTGGAAAGAGTCACATTCATCAGAATTGATCATCATCTAGTATTGTTGTTGAAGTATATAATGATCTCCTGGTCCTGCTCATTTCACTCAGCATCAGTTCGTGTAAGCCTCTCCAGGCCTCTCTGAAATCATCCTGCTGATTGTTTCTTACAAAACAATAGTATTCCATAACAGTCATGTACCACAATTTACCCAACATTCTCCAACTGATGAGAATCCATTCAGTTTCCAGTTTCTAGCAACTAGAAAAAAGGCTGCCACAAACACTTTTGCAAAGTGGGTCCCTTTCCCTTTTTTAAGACCTCTTTGGGGTATAAGCCCAGTAGAAACACTGCTGGGTCAAAGGGTGTATGCACAGTTTGATAACTTTTTGAGCACAGTTCCAAATTGCTCTCCAGAATGGCTGGATCCACTTACAGTTCCCCCAACAATGTATCAGTGTCCTAATTTTCCGACATTCCCTCCAACATTCACCATTATCTTTTCCTGTCATTGTAGCCAATCTGAGAGGTGTGAGGTGGTACCTCAGAATTATCTTAATTTACATTTCTCTGTTCAATAGTGATTTAGAGCACCTTCTCATATGATTAGAAATGGTTTTAATTTCTTCACCTGAAAATTGTATGTTCATATCCTTTCACTATTTATCAATTGAAGAATGGCTTGAATTCTTATAACTTTGAGTCGATTCTCTATATATTTTAGAAATGAGAGTGCCCCCGATTTCCATGGGGGGGGGTTGCCACTGATCTCTATGGGGAGTCTATAACATTAGTCTCCATGTCTGATCTCTGCCCCTGGTCTACATAAGGGGTCTCTGCCCTGGGGATATTGGACCCTGATCTCCATGAGGGTTCCCTAACCCAGAACACATCTGTGTCACCTCAACATGGGGGTCTCTAGCCCTGATTTTTATGGGGGCTCTATGCCTCTAATTTCCATGGCGGGTATCTGACCCTGGTGTGTTTTCAACCCTGATCTCTATTAGGGGGAATCTCAGCTGTTGAATTCCAAGGGGGTCTCCATCCCTGGGAGGGTTGACACTGGGGGTGGGGGTGACACTGATCTCCATAGGGGTTCTCTGACTCTGGTGTCCATTTGGGGGTTTTAGACATTTATTTTCCATGGCATGTCTCTGTCCCAGATCTCTATGAGTCTCTGACAAAGATCCCTCTGTAGGGTCTCTGTCCTTGAGCCCCATGGGGCATCTCTGACCTTGATCTCCATTGGGGGAGTCTCTGACCCTGATTTCCCTGTGTGTCTCTGACCTTGATCTCCATGGGGGGCCTTTTGTCCCTGATCTCCATGTCGGTTCTCTATCCATGATCTCTATGAGGAGTCTCTGCCCCTATCTGCATATGTGGTCTGTGACCCTGATATTTATGGGGGGGTATCTGCCCCTTATCTTCATGGGGGATCTTCCCTGATCTTCATTGAGGAGCTTTGACCCTGATTTCCATGTGGATCTTTGCCTCTGATTTTCATGGGGGGTTGATGACACTGAACTCCATGACAGGTCCCTGCACCTGATGTTCTTGGAGGACCTCTGCTCCTGATGTTCATAGTGAGTCTCTGGCCCTGATTTCCATAGGGTTTCTCTGGCCCCTTGGGGTCTTGGACAATGATCTTTATATGAATTCTTTGCTCCTGGTCTCCATAATGGAGTTCTACCCCGTGGGGTATTGGCCCAGATCTCCTTGGGGGATTTCTGACCTAGATCTCCAAAATGGCTATCTAATACTGATCTTCAGTGGGGGTCTCTGACAATGATCACCACGGTGAGGTCTCTGTCCTTGATCTCCATGGGAGGTCTCTGACCTTGATCTCCATAAAGGGTCTGTTTCTGATGCCCATGGAGTTCTTTGCCTTTTATTTCCATGGGGGGTCTCTGACCATGATCTTCATGGGGGTCTCTATCTCTGATGTTCATAGGGGATCTATGAATCTTATCTGTGGGGGGTCTGCCTCTGATCTCCATGGGGGGGTCTCTGCTCCTGATTTCCATGGGAGGTCTATGAACTTAAACTCCATGATGGGTCCCTGTACTTGATCTCTAGAGTGGGGGTCTATGCCCCTGATCTTCATGGTGAGTCTCTTACCCTGATCTCCATATCGGTTCTCTGCCCCCCGGGTGTCTTGGCCCCTGATCTCCATGAGGGACCTCTTACCTAGATCTCTATAATGGGTCTCTGACACTGATTTCCAAGAGGAGTCTCTGACCCTGGTCTCCATTGTGGGGTCTCTGACACTAATCTCCATGGGGTGTCTGTATCTCTGGTCTCCATAAGAGGGCTCTGCCCTTGGTGGTGGGTCTTTAGACACTGATCTCCATGGGGGGGGTCTCTTTCCTGATCTCCATGGGAGGTCTCTTACCCTGATCTCTAGAGAGGTCTTCCCCTGATCTCCAAAATGGGTCCCTAATCTCCTTAGGGGTTCTCTGACTATGATTTTGATGGTCAGTCTCTGAAATTGATCTCCATGGGAGAACTTTGTCCTTGATGTTCATGGAGGAGAACCCAGAGGGGTTCTGTGACCATTATCACCATGGGGATCTGCCCTGATCTCCATGGGGTTCTCTGAGCCTGATCTTCATTGGGGTTCTATGTCCCTGATTTCTATAGGTGGTCTCTGAATTTGATCGCAATGGGAGTACTCTGTCCTTGATGTCCATGAAGGTTCTTGGCCCTAGGTGGTCTGTGACCCTGATCTCTATGGGGCTTCTCTTGCCCTGATCTCCATAGGAATCTGCCCTGTTCTCCATGGTTCTCCATGGGGGTTCTCCTTCTGATGTCCATATTTAGCTTTGCCCCTGATTTCTATGGGGGTGTCTCTGACCATGATTTCCATGGAAGGTCTCTGTTCCTGATCTCCATAGGTGTTCTCTGCCACAAATTTCCATGGGGGAATCTCTGACCCTTATCTCCATAGGGGGTGATCTCTATAGGAGGTCTTTTCTTTTGATATCCATGGGGGGATCTGCCTTGATCTCCATGATCTCCAGTGTCTCTGGCCCTGATCACCATGAAGTGTCTGCCCCTGATCTTTACATGTGGTCTGTACCCTTAGTCTTTATAAGGGGTCTCTGTCCCGTGGGGAATCTTGGACCAGATCTCCATAATGGCTTTCTGACCCTGATCTCCATTGGGGGTTCTCCAATACTTATCTCCATGGGGGTTCTGTGAACCTTATCTCCATGGGGGGTTTGTTTCTGATCTCAATGGAGGGTCTTTCCTTTTAATTTCCATGGGGGTCTGCCCTGATCTCAACAGAGTGCAACAATCACTCTGCCACCTTTTATTCCTTACACTTTTCTTTTCCTCATGACCTGATCTTTCCCCTCTAATTTTCCTGTGAATCTTACAATCTCCACACACTCTGCTACCCCCTTCTACCATCTCTTCTTTTTTCAGACCTCCATGGGGGCGGCGCTGCTTTGAGCTCCATGGGGGTCTCTGCCACTGATCTCCATAACTGTTCACTGCCAAGGGTCTTGGACGTTGATCTCCTTAATGAGTCTCTGGCAAAGATCTCCATGCCAGGCGTCTTCCTTGAATTCTATGGGGGTCACTGGCCCTGATTTCCATGGGTGGTTTCTGCCACCAAACTCTTTTGGGGGTCTACAACACTAATCTCCATGTGTGTTCTCTGCCTCTAGTCTCCATAAGGGGTCTCTGCCTCAGGAGGTATTGGACCCTGAACTCCTTTAGGGAATCCCTGACCCTGATCTCCATAATAGGTCTCTGACACTGATCTTCATGGAAGATTTCTCACCCTAATTTCCATAATGGGTTTCTTACACAGATATCTAGGAGGGGTCTCTACCCCTCAACACCTTTGCCTTTCAACATGGGGGTCTATAGCCTTTATATTTATGGAGGCTCTGTGCCTCTAATCTCCATGGAGGTCTCTGGCCCTGGGGGAGGGAGGGTCTTGATCCCTGATCCCCATCGACATCCTGACCAACATCTGTATAATGAGTCTCTAATACAGATCTGCATGTGGGATATCTGTCCTTGAGCTCCATGGGGGATCTCTAATCCTGATCTTCATAATAGGTCAATGACCTATTTCCATGGGTGATCTCTGACCTAGATCTCCATGGAGGGTCTCTCCCCATGATCTTTCTGGGGGGTCTCTAGCTCTGATCTCCATAGGGGGGTATGTCCCCTTTATCTCCATGGGGGATCTTCCCTGATCTTCATGCAAGGGAGGTCTTTGACCCTGATCTCCATAGGGGGTCTCCCTGTGATCTCCATGTGGCTCTTTATCCCTCATTTCCATGGTGGGTTTTATGATACTGAACTCTATGACAGGTTCCTGCACCTGATCTTTTTGGGGAATTTCTGCCCCTGATCATGATGGTGAATCTCTGGCCCTGATCTCCATCAGGATTCTCTGCCCCTGGGGAGGGGTCTTAGATGCTGATTTCCACGGGAGATCTCTGACCTAGATTTTTATAATGGTTCTCTAACCCTGATCTCCTTGGTTGGTTACTGCTGCTGATCTTTTTGAGGAGTCTTTGCTTTTGATTTCCATAAGGGAGTCTCTGACCATGATCTCTATGGGCAATCCTTTACCCCTGGTTTCCATAAGGGGATTGCCCACTGGGATATTGGACCCTCATCTCTATGGCACATCTCTGACCCTGTTCTCCATATTGGCTCTCTGACACTAATCTCCATGGGGGTTCTCTTAATCTTGATCTCCACTGGGGGTTCTCCTACACTAATCTCCCATGGGGAATCTCTGTCCCGGATCTCCATGGGGGATCTCTACCTCTGAATACCTCTGCCTCTGAACAACATGGGGATCTATAGCCTTGATTCTTAGGGGGGCTCTGTGCCTCTATTGTCCATGCCTCTGACCCCAGGGGGTTCTTGAACTCTGATTTCCATGGGGAATCTCTGACTCAGATCATTATAATGAGTCTCTGACTGAAAGCTTCATTTAGGTTCTCTGTCATTGAGCTCTTTGGGGGATCTCTGACCTGAGCTCCATGTGTCTCAGTGTCTCAGTGTCTGTGACACTGGTTTCTTCAGTAGTCTCTGACCTTGACCTCCCTGAGGGTTCTGTGTCCCTGATCTCCATAGTAAGTTTATCCATGATCTCTATGTGGGATTTGTATGTGGGATTTATGATCCTGATCTCCATGGGGGGGGGGGGCCTCCTCTGGCCCTAATCTACATGTAGGTCTTTGTCCCCGATTTCCATGAGGGCTCTTTGAGCTCTAACACGGGTCCCTCTACCTGATGTTCTTGGGGGATCTCTGCCCCTAATCTTCATGGTGAATCTCTGGCCCTCATCTCCATAGGGGGAGGTCTTGGACCTTGATGTTCGTGGGGGATCTCTGACCCAAGTCTCCATAATGGGTCTCTGATGGTGATCTCTATGGAGAGTCTCTGCCCCAATGTGGATCTCAGTGGAGGGAGGGTTTGCCACAGATCTCCATGGAGGGTCTTGACCTCAGATTTGCATGGGGGGGGGTCTCTGACCCTGCTTTCCAAAATGGGGTCTATGATACTGAACACCATGGTGGGTCCCTGCATTTAATCTTCATGGGGGAGGTCTATGCCCCTGATCTTCATGGTGACTCTCTGACCCTGATCTCCATAGTGTTTCTCTGCCACTGGGGGGAGTCTAGATCCCTTATCTCCATGGGAGGTCTCTCTAACCCTGATCTTCATAGAGGGGTCCTGTCCCTGCGCTCCATGGGGGGGGGGTCTCTGGATCTCTATGGGGTTCTCTACCCCTGATTGCCATGGGAGGGGGTCTCTGCCACTGATCTCCATGGGAAGGGTCTACAACACTAATCTCCAAGCGTGGTCTCTACCCCTAGTCTCCATAAGAGCGTTTTGCCTCAGGAGGTATTAGGCCCTGATTTCCATGGGGGATTCCTGATTATTCTGACCATAGGACACAGGCCTCTGGAAGTTTAAATTAGAGAATCCCTGTTACTGATATGTTTATACCTTAGTCTAAATTATTGGGGCTTGCTAGTTCACATTCTTGATATATGGAAATCCGTGGTTCGTTTTCTATGATTAGTGTAAATATCTAGAGAATATTCACATATATATATATGATATTCTAAAAATGTATAAAGATATACATTGTGTTTATACAAAATTAAAACCCTGGTTCTCGAAGCAAATTAGTTAGAATGGGACTCTGGGATTAACACCTGCTTGGATGTTCTCTAAATTTCTTTGGTTTCTACATGAATCCTTTCTAGTTCCCTTTAACTGATAGAATCTCTTCCCTCCCACCCCAGAGCCCCCCAATAAAACTTCCTCATGTATCTATTTATCGTCTCCCTCGGCTAGATAATAAGTTCTTTGAAAGCCTTTACCCTTACTGCCACATCTCACACACAATATCTGGCACTTGGCAATGAATATATATTTGAATGATTGATAGGGCTGAACTCAACCCAATCAGATCTGCATTCTTAGAATGAGTACAAACTGTGTGGGTGCTGGGAAGTCAATGGGGGTGAGGTGGGGAGGGGGAAAGGATCACCAAGGAATGAGAACTCTTAGGAGGAACACGAAGAGCTCAGAGAAGGCAGAGGGAAAAGATGTGCAGAGACAGCAGTTCGCACTAAGTTTTTCATACTAGCCCATTACTGCCAGCACAACTGCATCTTCTGTTGCTTCTTTGTCCTCTTCTCCCTGATTCCATTCTGAGACTATTTATTACTCGTGAAACCTGTTCTGTAAGACCACGTTTCAGTACAATTAGTATATGCTAGGATATGCTAAATTTGTTCTCTATTTTTGTAGATTTTCAATAGCAGTTTGGCTCATGCCATGTCTCCTCAAATAGACTGTACACTGCTTGGTTGGGGACAAGGATCTTGTCTTATACATACATATGTATTACACACACACACACACACACACACACACACACACAGAGTTTTTTTTTTTTAATTGCGCACTGCATCCAGCTCTCTCTAAATACAAATATGGTCTTTAATACTTTAATACTATCTTTATAATGGAAAAACAAAGCTTCTATCTTTTCCTTATTATTACAAACATCTATTGAGACCCAATTTTGTACAGGCAGTAAAGACAAAAAGATATAGCCAGGGTACTAATTTGTCCCAGTTGCCCCTGAATCCTAAAAATACAACTTTCAGTGTTGATTCTGATTGCAGTCAGAGAAGGCAAGGCGGATGACTTTTCTTCAGGATGTTTCAACTTAGTCAAATAGCTTCTGTTCCCATAAAGTTTGTACGCTTTTAAAAAGGGGTACTTTTCATGACCTCCCTCCCAAATTAGCTAAAGGTCATTTAAAGACCCACCACCACAACTAGGTGAATTCATTTCCATCCTAAAACAAAAATGAATATTAAAAATATTGACATAAACCAGTTTAATCTTTGTGAAGTTTCGTTTGCTCCATTAAGAAACCAACCTGTCACAGCTGGGGCAATTTCCAAATGAAATTTTTAAATAATTGTTTCTGGTACAGGGTAGTTGCATTGTACAATGAAACTACAGTCAAACTTCCTTTTTTTGAAGGCCTTGTGACATCGTATAGTCTGGCTCAAGATTGGAAATAGCCTCTTATGCTCCAATTTGTTTCTAATTTCAGAGGAAAAAACAATTCCTTATGAGGCTTAGAAAGCTGCAGATACATCTTTCATTCTCTTTCTTTGTTTAGATGAAAAATGATTTTAATGAAAACTACCTGGATGTATCCAACTATTTACAACTTTGAACCGTTACTGTGGTTTGCTTGAGAAATACAATTCATTCCATCCTCCAGCTGTCATATTGATTTTCCTAAAGTGAGGTCTAATCATGCATCCCTCGTCAGTAAACGGGCAGCAGCTCTCCATTACCCCCAAGATCAACTATCAAACCCTCTGTCTGGTTTTTAAAGTCCATTATAATCTGACTTCTTTTCTTACCTTAGTCTTCTTATACCTCAACTTCTAACCCATGTCCTTTACAATCCACTGACACTGGTTTCTTTGCAGATTCCCAAACAAGAGCATCTATTTTCCCCTGGCTATCCCCCCATGCCTGCAATGCTTTCTTGTAACATCTGGGCTAGCTTTTTGGAGGTCCTTCGAACAGGCCATGGTCTCAGCAGGACAGACACCACAAGGATGGTCAGGAATAGAGTCTACAATCTTTATTCTGGCCCAGTCTTGATCTTAGTGGAGGAGTACAGGAGGCAGGAGAGCTACCAGGAGGATGATCAAAGATGGAATGTCTCATTTCCAGTCCTTCTCTCTTAAATACCCTATTACAATTACATCATTACAGCATACTGATTATGTATGAACTAGAGAACCATGACATCACCACACTAAGTACTAATTATATGTATACTAGAGAACCATCACCTTATCAATTCCACTGAGTTAACACCTCGTTGTAAGTATCCTTGTTTCAAGTATGCTTCTCCAGAGTTCGGCCCTCTACACTTTCTCTTCTCAACCACGACTCTTCAGATAAAATCCCATTTCTATGAGAAACCATTCCTGCTTCCCTTTATAGTAGTGCCTTCATTCTACAATTATTTCAATTTCTTATCTATATCAGTTTTGGTACAAAGTTGTTTGCTTAAGTTTCTTCCAAGTTAGAACGTGAGCTTCTTGAGAATAGAATTTTTTTTTCTTTCTTTGTATTCACAGTGTTTAGGGACACTAATGAGCATAGGGTCACTTAATGTTTGTGGATTTGACTTTGCACCTTTACAACAAGATTATAAAAATACCTGTGTAGGGGATTTTTTCAGCAGTACCTGTGTTTGACCCAGAATGGACTCCTTCATCCAATTCTACTCCCAATTCATAAGAGAACTCTCCAAATATTTGAAGGGCTATAAGGCAGATCAGGAAACTGTTGGACACATAAGTACAATATGAAAAATTAATGTCAAGGAGTAGAAATCAAAAAAAGCATATTCTGGCTGGACAGATATGGTTTTTGAAAAATTACAAATAAGAACGTCTAGCATAGATCATGTTAAAGTTTGTAAAGCACAAAAATGAAATACTTTTCACTTTCACAAATATTTCATTTTCTCACCAAATCATCTCTGAGAGTTAGGTGCTATAATCCCCACTTAACAGTTGAGGAAACTGAGGCAAATAGAGGTTATCTATTCAGGGACAAACAACTAGTACTTCGGGCCAAATTTGAACTTGGACTTTCCTGACTTCATGTCCAGCACACTATCTACTGTGCTACCTACATGATGAAAGAAATATAATTATGAATTGGACTGCTCTGGGAACTTCCTGATTAATGAGTATGTTAAAGGAAAGTCTGGATTTGCTAGGAACTCCGTAGAGCAGGGGATTTGTATCTTTGGGTTCCTGAATTTGGATGGGGAAAAAATTACATCTTTATTTTCACTAACCTTTAGTTTCTTTGTAATCCTATATATTTTATGTCCTGCTTTAAAAAAGCATGATTCCGAGGAGAGGTCTACAGGTTTCACTAGCCTGCCAAAGGGGTCCCATGGACACAGAAAAAAGGTTAAGGACCCCTGGGCTCTGCTATAGCAGGAAAAATGTCTGCACTTCGAGGTATGATATCTTCTAGGTTTCTTCTAACTTTTATGTGCTCAGATACTAAATAGCTAGAAACAGAAACTCCAAAGCTTATAAATCAGGAGCTTTCCCATGAAAGAGAAGGTAAAGGAATGGGTCTCAGGCAGATACAGATTCTCCTTATCCTGATCTTGTACTACATCTCAAACCGCTGTCTAAGTGACGCTGCTGTTCCCTACTACTGCCCAAAACACTGCCTATTTGTTGGGGGAAGAGCTAACTTGTTTTCATTTACTACTTCATTTATGAATACACAGGATCAAAGGTTTTAGAGCTGGAAAGGGCTTTAGAATCTTTCTAGTCCAACTCCCTTTATTTTAAAAATTAGTAAATCGAGGTCTGAAGAAATTATGCAACTTGCTCAGCTCATTCCTCAATTTTATAGAACAACATATGAAACACAGCTTTGCGTTCAGATCTCTTTACCAGCATTTGAAGAGACAGGAAAGAAAGGAATGTTCCAGGTTCAAAATATAGATTGATAACCTTTATACAATGATACTCCTTTTAACCTCATCTCATTCTCAGTTCTGGATACAGGCAGACTTCTTTCCTCAGGTTAGCATCCATGTCTGCTTTTCTTCTTTGATCTGACCAAAGATTGGTTATTATGACTCTGATCAGACTGGTTCTCTTGTTTTCCTACCCTGACACATCCATCTGTTTTCAGAGCCAGTCTACCCTAATTTACCTTTATTATTCTATTTCCTGTTGACTTCAGAATAACTGCTGGATCTGGATGGGTGACATGGACCTCCCGGTTTGTTTAACGTTTTACAGCTCCAATCTAGTACCTTCTTGTTCCACAATAACATCTTCTGCAATTTCAGAGCAATTTCTGGAAGTACTCGGTTACTGGTTTTTTGTAATAATCTTTGACATACAGGTGTAGTCACAAAAGATGAGTTAGATTTCCTTTCATTTTACAGGACAAAGGGAGCTCTTTTTTTTAAAACCAGAGACAAAATTTACAAAGGGACACTACTAGGGAAGAAACTAACACAATTCAAGTAATTTTCACATTAGTTGTGTTTTGTAGAAAAACTAGGAACTATGCTACAAATCCTAAGCCATTTTTTAGGGAGGATCCCGTCTTCCGGAACTCTGGCTCAAAAACATATTCAGCTAGAATGCTGCTTGACAAACCCCCAACCCCTCTGGATGCTAGGCTGAGCCTATATTGGTCACTGATCATTGCAGACCAAAACAGAAAAAGTAGTCAGTCTGATATAAGGACGCAGATAAAGAAAACTTTATAAACTTGTAAAAACCTTTTCCATCCCAAGACAGAAACTGGAAGGGAAAAAAAGGCAGAGGGGAGGAAAAGTCTATCAAGCAAATTGGAATTTTCTTGTTGTTGTTGAATTAAATTTCAAGGATTAGGTAAACAGCCTTATCACAGAATCACTTCAAGTGTATGATGTAGATCATACACTTCAAGCTAGAAGTGTCCTTAATGGTCATCAAATAATAATAATTAGCATTTATGTAGTATTTTAAGGCTCACTAAGTGCTTTATATATGTTTCCTCATTTAAATCTCGCAACAACCCAGTGAAATAAGTGAAGGGGAAGGGAAACTGTTTCTTTTACTAAAGTTGTCTGGGAACTTCCTGATTAATGAGTATGTTAAAGGAAAGTCTGGATTTGCTAGGAACTCTGTAGAGCAGGGGATTTGTATCCAAATTTGATCTGTGATTTGGGGTTCAAATCCCCTGGATATCCCCCCACATAAGTTATCTTTTGAGGATACCAGAGCTTTTGATTCAATTAGAAATCCTGGTCAAAAAAACCCCACTTTGAAGTGTTGTTAATTCTAATAGAAGATCCCGGATGAAAACTGCTAAGCATCTGAGCCTTTGAACCTTGGCTCCTGAAGTCTAAAGACGCCTTAACAAGTACAGTATCTGGCCTCATTCTTTGCAGAAGGCCTAAAGTAGCTTGCTCAGCTGTGAGGACTCTCTCTGCCGGATGAGAAGGCATTCTCTCAGCGCCAAAGTCCATTTCCCCAATAATTTCATCATCACTGAGAATTGAGGGGATTCAAACCTCATCAATAAGTACTATTATCATCCTCATTTTACAGAGAAAAAAACTAAGCCTGAGATCAATCCAAATCCCACCTTTTAAAGATAAAGAAAATGAGGTCTGAGAAGTTAAATGATTTGCCCAGGTTCACCAGAATTGGAAGAAACCCTAAATAACATCCAGTACAGCTCATCTCGCAGATGATGTAGTTAAGTCAATAAAACAGCCAATAATTTTTGCACTAATAAAGGAGAAAGCTAACAGATTAATGGGCTTTCTCTCCTGTTTTCCCAGTTAATGATTTCTAAGATAAGTGAATTCTAAAACAGCTTCTCTTATAGGTCTTTTGCTTCACAAACACTGGGAAACAGTATTTTAGGAATTCAGGCAACAATCTTGTTCAACTATTCATTTTACAAATGATTAGTCGTAAGCTAAGTATCTTAATTTAACAGAAATTTCCTTTGGATGTAGAATATTTGATATAAAATAGGTGACATTTATATAACTCTTTAAGGTTTGCAAAACACTTGACATATATTATTAATTTTTAATTTAACTCTTCAAGTGAATTCAGAATCAGTCTCTCTCCTTCTCTTCCTTCCTCCTTTCTCTCTCTGTCTCTGTCTCTGTTTCTGGCTTGTCCCTCCTTAGGCAATCTAGTCTATTCCATCCCCCAGGACTCACTGTATTAATGTCAAATTTAATGTGTATATCTTTATTTCACCATACTTCAGGATTCCTGAGTCCAAGAGATCCCCAGCCTCGGTCTCCCCTACAGTAGCTACAATTTATTCCAGACATGTGCCACTACTCTCAGAAGAATTTATTTCTTTAGAAAGTGAAATAAACATTGCTCTTTTACAAAAATTAACCATATTTTAAGTGACTAAAGTTAGGATGAGAGGAAAATGAGCTGCAGAGATCACAAGTAATATTCAAGGTATAGGGAAAGCTCTGAGGTTCTCTCATGCACAATTTGCCCGATAGCTTCACAAGTCACCCTCTCTGACTTTCAATCTGTAACTACTCTTTTAAGAAAAATGGATCTTTTTTAAAGTTTCATATAAACATTTTCTTACAAAATAAGTTATGCTAAGATTATATGGCTAAGGGGCAGCTAGGTGGGGCAGTGGATAGAACACCAGCCTGAAGTCAAGAGGACCGAGTTCAAATCTGACCTCAGACACTTAACACATCCTAGCTGTGTGACCCTGGGTGAGTCACTTAACCCCAATTGCCTCAGGAAAAAACATGTAGTTAAATACCAAAAATGAAATTCTGTCTAAAAAAGATAAGTTGGTATAAGCACCTAGGTTAATTATTATGAATACTGAATACTTGTTATGTGAACTGTCAGAAAGGAAGGTTTAGGGGCAGCTAGATGGTGCAGTGGATAGAGCATCAGCTCCGAGTCAGGAGGACCCGAGTTCAAATGTGACCTCAAACACTTAACACTTCCTAGCTGTGTGACCCTGGGCAAGTTACTTAACCTCAATTGCCTCACACAAAAAATTTAGCATATATTACTCAAATATATAAAAATTATAACCGGCCCTTCCATAAAGTCATATTGGCAAGTTCATCCTATAATAAATGTTAAAAGGATTTCTATTCTCAGAGCTACATATAATACAGATTTAAATCAAAGCAAAATTGATCATAGAAACTAGGATCCAAATAACAATCATTTTCCAGATAGATCAACACATGAAATCAATTACAACCACGGTATCACAGATGCCCCAGAGATAATTTACTCTAAGCACTTCAGGATTGGAGAGTAAAAATGACTCACCAAAAATCACAAAAAAATCTGAAATGTAAAAAGACTCCCAGCTAGCTTAGTCTGATTCCAAAGCTAGCACTTAAAAGTCTGATGCTAAGCTCTAAGCTTTCAGCTCAAAAAAACTGCAAAAGAAAACTGAGCAACTAAAGTCCTGGGTCAAAAAGGATCCATGGATTACACAAACTACCTAAAGGCCAAATCAGAATAGGAATTCAGATCTCCTAACTTGTAAATCAGTATTCTTTCTACTATTCTATAGAGAATGACTGAACAAACAGTGGTAGCCTGTGTGTAATATAATGTTATCACATCATAAAGGGTAACTGAAGAATTCAGGGAAACTTGTATAAATGCAAAATAAAGAGCCAAGACAATATAAATAAACTGAATATTGAAAGACGATACAACTATGTTCAAATACAAGTCACTGTTCAAATTTAATTTTAAAAAAGTATGTATTCTTTTAACAACTAATGAACTACTTAGGGGTACGGTAAACTGAAGTTTTACTTCATGTGACTCTGGGATTGCCTGGAAAGTCAAAACAAAAGGAATCTGAAAGCTTTTAAGAACCTTAGATATCTTACAGTACCCAACCCTCAACATTTTTATTTCACAATACTTTTCTGGAATACAAGAAATTCAAAAAATATGAGTGACTGACCTACTAATTTTACCTATAATTCCTAACTAATAACTAGTTATTATGGCTTGAAAATCCTGAACTTGTTCAAAGCCATAAATTACTGAGTTCCCTTTCCTGAGTCAAAATAGCGCCCACTGGATTCCTTTCTATCAGAAGCACATTGATTTCAACAACTTAAGTTATGGCAGGGTGGTCACTCCCTTTAATTCTGACACTCAACAGTACTGACCAGATGAAAGAAACTGAACAGATCATTCAGTGTGGATGCTGGGCCTCAAGAATAATTACAAATGTTATTTAAAAAGTGACAAAAAGACACTAATGACGTGCTTTTTTTTTTAACCACATCCTTCCAATCTTCTACATATATAATCCTCATTTAATAATGAAGAACTAACTCAAGCTCCAAGAGCTCCCTATATATGTGATCTCCCAAAGGGTAACTCCATCTTCTGGAGGGAGAGGGATTCTGGGTTATCTCCCAGAGTGCAAAACCCTAACCCTGAACTCTCCCAAACGTGTGAACTCCATTGAGTACTTAGACACTTATGAGCTCTCTAAAGGTGTGAACACAAGCATTGTTTTCTATCACTTCCACTTAGTACCTTGTTTCAAGTTCTGGCCCAAAATATCTCTTTCTAAGATCAAATCAACTCCAATGTCTTAACACTTTGTAAAGATTCTAACATCTCCTCTTTTCTTCTCCCCACTTCTTCCCCAAACTAGGAACACAACTGAGGCCCTGCTAACATTTTTTAGTCTTTTGGTACAATAACCACAAAACTACCTGTGATGATAATGTTTATAAATATCAATACAATAAATTTTAAAATACTCTTTAAGGATCTTTCTATTATAGACCAGAGTAGTTAAACCCCTACCCCCAAATAAGAAGATAGTAACTAACAATAATAACTAGCATTTATATAGCACCTACTATGTGCTAGGAACTTTACAAATATTATTTCATTTGATCCTCACAAACCTGTGGAGTAAATGTTATTATCATCATCCCTGTTTTAGTGTGAAGCAAACAGAGGTTAAGTGACTTGCTGCTCACCTAGAATCACACAGCTAGTTAAGTATCTGAGGCTGGATTTGAACTCAGGTCCTCCTGACTACAGGTCCAGAGCTCTATACGCTGTACCATCTAGCTGCCTTTTTTAAAGGAAAAAAAACATACACACTAAGGAAAAACAATATCAATTTTAAGAATCAATATTGTATAAGGCAGACTTGGGAACTGGGGAAATGAAGAACTGTGCTTTAATATCTTTGGATAAAATCATTTCAAATGATTTATGATTTCCTCAATGTAGGTGCTCCCACCACTATGCAAACCAGAACCTATTCACCCTCATCAATTCTTGTTCATGTTCTCTAATATCCCATATAGAATCAACCTACAGGTCTTTCCTTGGGTCACAAGATCATAGATTTGGCGCTAGAAGGAATGACAGGAATCATTCATTTCAATTTCTTCATTTTGCAGATTAAAAAACTGAAGCTCAGAAAGGTCAATTTGCCCAAGGTCACATGGGTTCTATGATTCAAAATCTAGTGTCTTTTTCACCATACCCGGTTATCTCCTTTTAACATTTTAGGCACATCAGTGTAATTGCTCATTTGGGGAATGAGGTGGATGGGAATGGGAAAGGAAGAAACCAGACCTAAATTTCATTCAAATGAGGACTTTCTACACCGAAGCCGGTGAGGACTGGCTCTACAACTTAATTAGAGAGTCTTGGACTTGCCTGGAGGACTGAGTGTAAGTCAATGTCAGGTCTTCCCAGACAAGAGCTAGCCTGTGTAGCTGATAACCCCAGTTGAAGGTGCTAGAGGAAAAACAAAAAAAGCATATATTAGTCCTGCCTGCAAGGAGATAATAACACACTATGATTAAGTTCTAAATAATCCAGTTAGTCATCTAGTATTTGTCTATTATACATCAAGCACAGTACTAAGCAAACAAATCAACGTTATTAAAAAATTACTAAGTTCAGCTGATCATTAGAATCTGAACTGCCAACATGCTGGAGCAGGGCATGTGACCTCTCTAATCCTCCTTCTCCTCAGCTATCAAGTGGGGGAAAAAAAAAAAACTTTTAACTTACCAACCTCACAGAACTGCTGGGAGGAGCTATCTAAATCTTAAATTGCTTTAAAATGTGTTACAAGAAATTTGAAAAAGGGAATGTGGGCGAGGTCATGTAATGTGACCAAGTAACTTTCATAAATTTAGTACATCCTGAAATCATGTAATCTGATTTTTTTCCTCCTCAAATAAATCTAAACCTAGAAGAATTAAGCATTAGATTATTTTAAGATGCACCCAAATTTTTAATTTTGAAACTTGCTGGCATTTTCATTGGTTGTCCCACAAGCCTATAATGCTCTTCCTTTATGACTGACTCCTGGTTTCCTTCAATTCCCAGCTAAAATATAACCTTCTACAAGAAGCCTTTCTGGATCCCCCTTAATTTTAGTGTCTTCCCTCTCTTTTTATCCTGCATGAATCTTATTCTAAAATAGTTGTTTATATATTGTCTTCTCCTCTTATTAAAACGTGAGCTCCTTAAGAGCTTTTCTTAATATTCTCAACAGTGTTCAGTGCCTGGCACATAGTAGGTATTCAATAAATGTTTCCTGAGGGACTGAAATATAGCTATATTTCAAAGATTTAAGGTATTTTACAAACCTTAATTTATATGTCACGAGAAGGTGTTTGTCAAATGACCACTAACATTTTTCATTGAAACATCTGGCTAGACTATGCTTTATGATCACAATTCGGTTTATTCTAATGATGTTCTTTTCTCACTCTAAGGATGCAATCTAAAGCTCATATTCCTTAATGTTCCACAATGACTAATAGAATTGCTGTCACCTTGAATAAAACACGGATGGATGGAAAGTCCTAGACAAAGTCTGTTTTAAAATCCCCCATCAGCTAGCAACAAAAACCATCTGGAAGACAAGGCCTCTTTCACTCCTATGTTAGGCACTCTATTTTGGGACTGAACCCTGGATAAAGAACTCTAAGTTCTGAACTCCATTTCTTCCAGTTATGCTTTGTGGAGCAGTGTTTTCAGACTCCAACACAAATATCCCTGAAGGGACTTATTGGCTTAGAATATCACAAATTTGCATTAACTAGATTGTATTATATTTTTATTCATTTTGTTAAACATTTTCTAAAGACATTTCTGTAACATTAGGGAATTTGGGGGGACCCTTGTGGCCCCGGAACTCCAAGTATGGCACTCTTAATAGAAAGTAAAAGGCAACTATTTTTCCCTCCCAAGTGCAAGCCATTTCTAGCAATCCACTCGTTCAACCCATGAAAATGGGCATCAAAGAATTATAAATTTAAAGCTGGAAGAGACCTTAGAAGTTATGGAATAGTTAACACCCTCATTTTACAGATGAAGAAACTAACTTCCAGACAGGTTCAGTGATTTGCAGTGACACAGCTACTAAGTATCTGAGGTGGAAACCAGACTTCCAGACTGGACCCTGTCCACTCTACTAGAAAGAGAAAAGATACAATAAACTTCAAAATTTGAAACATTTAAACATATTTGTTGTTGCTTAGTCATTTTTGACTAAAATGACTAAATGTATACAATTCTTCGTGACCCTATTTGGGGTACTCTTGAGTGGTTTGCCATTTCCTTTTCCCATTCATTCTACACATGAGGAAACTAAGGCAAACAGAATACATGACTTGCCCAGGGTCACTGAGTTAGTAAATATCTGGGACCAGATCTGAACTCAAGAAGATGAGTCTTCTTGACTTCAGACCTGGCACTCTATCCACTACTCCACCTAACTGCCCTTAACCCCTGTGAAATGCACTGATGTAACCAAGCTCTTTAACCTTTGCAGAACCGCCAAAACCTTCCAAAGAACGCATCATCTCAATCACAAAAAAAGGAAAACCTGACAATTTTAACTTAAAGAATCATAATACCAAATGTTTTATAATTGCATTTTTCATGTAAGAAAACAGATAAAGCGTGCTAGATTGATTGTTCAGAATAATCTGAACATTTATAGTAACATTTAAATTTAAATACAATGTAGTTTTAGCCTGAACAAAGAACAATAGAATACATTACCAAAAGGGGAAAAAAAGTATGTACTGCTACGTGACTAAAGAACAACACGTGCTTTATTCAAAAGTCTGCTGACTGACAATGCAATAACCATTGTTTTAGGAAGATTCTGAAAATCACTTGGCAGGATAAGATACTAGACAATGAGGTCCTTTTATGAAGTGAATTTCCAAGCAATCCAACTCTACTGCAGAGAGCACAACTCCATTGTGCTGGCTACATTATTCAAATGCCACATGTATATTTGCCTAAAAGATTATTTTATGGAAAATTCACACAGAGCAAGAGCACACCAGGTGGGTCAGAAAAAGTCTCTTTTTTTCCAAGGTCTCTTTTAAGAACTTTAGAATTGATTGTATGACAGGAGACACTATTATAGGACTGGCCAGCAAAGCGTGCCCTCAACAGAGGTGCTGTGCTCTTTGAGTAAAACAGAATTGAATAAGTTTAGAAGACATGCAAGATGTGCAAAGTTAGAAAAGCCACCACAAATGTTTATAGGGACAGAGCATTTTGAGCACATCTTCGGCTGATTAGCCACAGTCAGGCATATTGTAACTCTACTCTAACATAGTGAGGTCATTTTAGTCCTCTTTAAGAATGAAGGACAACGACCAATAGATTTGTACATATGAATATGTATACGCATGTATGCATGCATATATACATAAATATATATGTGTGTATGTATATGATATATAAATATATCCGTGCTTAATTTAGTCTTCTTGGGGGAGAGGAAGGGGAAAGGAATAAAGTAAAAAGTGCACAGCAAAGAAAAAAAGAAAACCTACAAAGAAGCAAAGATGGACAGCTCTGAACAATGTGTAGTATTTATTATATATGCTTTCTTGAAATGGAAATTTATTGCTTTATATCTTAAATCCTCTCATAGTCTTCTGTGTACTTGGTGCTTTTTTTCTATTTAAGTTTATAATAAATACATTTAAGAAAATATATCAACTGTTGAGTATGGATTAGAAATCCAAGAAGCTGGTTTCAGGGAAATCAAGTAGGAGGCCATTGCAATAGTCCAATCAAGAAGTAATGAGGAACTAACTAGGGTGGCATCTATGTGAATGGGGAGAAGGAAATAAATCCTTGAGTCATGGAGAGAGAAATGGCATTACTTCAAAACTTATTATATGGAATGAGTGAGAATGTGGCGTCAAAGATGACACTGATATTATGATTCTGGGTAATTTTTCAGATTGGAAAGCTCTCAACAGAAATAGGGAAATTTTAAAAAGATAGTTTGGGGAGGAAAATTAATAATTTCAGTTTGGGGAATGCTGTGTTTGACATGTTTTTTTAAAACATCCAAAAAGCAAATGGTGAAATAGGACTAAAGCGCAGGGAAAAGGCTGTGCTGAATATAGAGATGTGTGAATCATTTGCATAGAGATTTTAACTGAACCCAGAGGAACTGCTAAGTCACCAAGTGAAAGAATACAGAAAGAAATGAAAAGACCCAGCATAACATGGGCTAAAATCCAGTCAAAGAAATGAAGAAAGAATGCTTAAACTAATAGGAAGAGAACCAAGAGAAGTCAGCCAGTCAATAAGCATTTATTAAGCAGCTACTCTGTGTTTGGTTTTTCAGAGAAAGGCAAAAGAAATTCCCTATTCTCAGTCTAATGGAGGTGATAACATGTAAACAATTATGCACTATTTACAGTATAAATTGGAAATAATCAACAGCCAGGAGGCACTAGAATTAAAGGGAATTGGGAAAAGCTTCCTTTAGGAAACTGAATTTTAGCTGGGACTTGAAAGAAGCAACAGAAGCCAAGATGCAGAGATGAAGACGGAGAGCATTCCAGGCACGAAGGGCAGCCAGTCAAAATGTCTGGAGTCTGAAGATGGAAGAGGGAGTATTCAGGAGGAGAAGAAGGTTAATTGTTTCAAATGCTATAGGGAGGTAGGGAAGGATAAGTACTGAGAAAAAGTCACAGACTTGGTAATGAAGAGATCACTTTGAAGAAAGTGGTTTTAATTGAGTGATGAAGTTGGCTGGAAGTTAGAATAGATGAGAAAAGAAAGTAATGAACATAGACGGATTTTTAAAATATTTTAGCTAAGAAATAAAAAGATGGACCATAGCTCTCAGGGATAATACAATATAGTGAGGGTTTTCTTTTTTAAAATTTAAAAGATTATGGGCACATCTGTGGTGAGCAGCAAGGAAGAAGCTAATTTGTTTTTATTCAGTTGTCTGATTTTTCGTGACCCATTTGGATTTTTCTTGGCAAAGATATTGGAGTAGTTCGACATTTCCTTCTTCAGCTCATTTTACAAATTTTGAGGGAAATTAGGTAGTCAAGTATTTGCCCAGGTTTTTGAATTAGGTTCTTCCTGATTCCAAATGGGGTGCTCTATCCACCTAGCTGCCCAGAGTTGATAAAGAGATATTGAAGATTAAAGAGAGATAAGAGTGGGGGAAATGTGCCATTGAAAATAGGGAGATAATGGGATCAAGAGCTATGTATTAGCCAAAGATTAGACTTGGCAAGGACTTTTCCAATAGGACCTAAGTGAAGAAAGAATGGGAGATGTCAAGGGATTATAAAATAAGAATGATAGAAAATAGTCACATGGTATGGCCTTGTTGGGTTTCTTTTTTCTTTGTAGCTATATATAGTAAATTCCTCAGCTGAGGAGTTGGGAGAAAGTGTTTTGGAAGAGAGGAGGCTTGGAGTGAATGGGTGGAGAATTAGAGGAGTAAAACGACTGCCTTACTGCAGTGAGGATTTAGTTGAGATGAGTTAACAAAATTTGTGGTGAATCCAATCATCCTAGTTGCGTTACTTCTTTTAACTTCATTTCAGAGTCCGAATATGAACAAAGGCGGAAGATAAGCGATATTACTGAAAAGTTGGAGTTTGGCAGGAATATCTATCTCCAGGACAGGGAAGTCCAAAGTAGAATATAATGTAAAGTTTAGTGGGTTAAATAAGGAATAAATATTGGGGAGGAAGATGAGTATATTCTGGGTTAGAAGAGATGCCATAATTGGGATAAGTGTAGGAGGAAAAAAAAGTTACTATCAGAGAGAGGGATTTCAGAATTCTTGATCACGGGAGTGAAACATGCAGATGATAGCAAGATCAAGGGTGTGGCCTTATCTACATTTACTAGAGATGGAAAGGAGGAATAGGTCATGGAGTTGAGAAGACTGAAAGGCTGGGGGTTTGGTTGTGAAGTAACACAACATATTTGTTACAACTCCCAGGAATAAAGGCAGAAGTTGGGACGTAAAGAAAGACTGTGACATAGTCAATGAACTCACCGAGAAATAAGGGCAAATGTAGCAGATAGCCAACAGCTACCAGAATTTCAAAAATCTCGGTGAAAAACTTCGGTGAAGTGAATCTCAAATGGACAGACGCTGCTGAGTGATGGTTGCAGAGATTTAGAGTGACTAAAGAGAGGAATAGTCTAGAATGACTCTTAAATTGCAAACCTGGGAGACGGGAGGGTGGTCATAATCAAGCCCGTCACAAACAAGGAAGTGGAGGGGAAGGGTTTGGGGGAAATGTTAATGAACAGTTTCGGAAATGCTGAATTGGAGGCGTCTCTTGGGCATTCAGTTGGAAAGAGCCACGAGACCAGGGGTCCTCAAACTTTTTAAACAGGGGGCCAGTTCACTGGCTCTCAGACCGTTGCAGGGCCGGACTAGAGTAAAAACAAAAACTTTCTTTTGTGGGCCTTTAAATAAAGAAACTTCTTAGCCCTGGGGGAGGGGGATAAAAGTACTCAGCTGCCGCATCTGGCCCGCGGGCCGTACTTTGAGGACCCCTGCACTAGACAGTTGGCGATGCATGACTGGAGCTCGGAGGCTGGATATCGATCACAAACCTATAGATGACCATAGTGCTCCTCCGCAATTACACTCAGGTGGAGGAAGGCACCGGCCGGATACACAGGAATTTTACATTAATGAGGCTGAGAAAAAGCCCGCCGAGTGGGTAGGAGACGTCTTCAGGAAGCCCAGCAGTCCTTTGGGACCTTCGGGAGAGAAAAGTACGGAAATCCAAGTTCCGCGGCACAAAAGTACGCCTTCCCATTGGGAGGCTCAAGCGTGGCTTCCGGAAGCGCCGGCCCGCAGCTACGAATGAATCTACCTCATTTTCGGCTTTGGGGCCGCCCCAGGATCCGGAAGACTAGACAAAAGAAAGCGGAAATCCGGTGGCTCGCAGTGCAGGCCGGTATCTGTAGGCAGGTGAAGAAAGACCCGGGAATTGTTCAACTTCCGGTTAGTTGCCGCAATCCCTGGGGCTTGTGGTAAAAAGAGAAAAATAGTTGTCTCCTTGGCGGGGGGGCCTAGCTTCTCGTGTTTCTCTTTGCTTTCGGGAGTCTCTCACAATAAACATCGCAAAGTAGAGTGGCCTAAAAAAAACAAGCAAAAAACTTCCCCTCCTACTCTCGTTTGTCTTCACCACCATCTGTAACCCATGTCGGTCCCTTTCATTTACATCAGATTCCCATGATGCATTGAGCCCTGGGTCCTTGTGATTAGTCCGGAGACATTCTACATCCGTTCTGCCTTCAAATCGTGGCGCGGGAACGTTTATTCTGCTCCTGAGAAGCAGCAGCTGCACTGAGTTGGGGGACCTGAGTGAGGTGACAGCTCCGTTAGGGTCTTGGGCGGGTGGGGCTCTTCTCGGCCTCCCCGGTCGTGAGGTGGTGGTGTAGGGGGTGTTGGGCGCTCCCGGTCGCTCCGCTTCCTGGACTGGCCCGGGCCCAGCGGAAGAGCCGGACACGCCTCGAGCACTCTTCCCTGACCGGCCCTTGCTATTTCTCGGTCTGGTTTTAGGTTTCTCAGGGAGGCCCGTTATGACTCCAACCGAGTTCCGTTGGCAAGAAGGAGGATGAGAAAGGAAAGACCATCCGGGTGGGGAGAAGCAGGTGGGAGCCGCGCGAGATTTGGCCCCCGCGGCTTCGTGTCTTTAGGTGGGGTCGGAGGCCCCCCTTTTGTGCTGGAGCCCGGCGGGGTTTGGGGGACAGGTGAGGGATGACATTCTCATTAGACTTGGCGCGTTTTGTTATCGGACCCCGGCAAACCCCCAGGGTTAGTCTGCATTTGCTCAGGTGCCTCTGCATGTCTGTCTGTGGTGCCATATGAAACTGATGGGGCTTTAGAGATCCCGGACGCTCCCAACTAAAGCCTTTGTTGTGTCGGATTGCCTTCCTGGCTGTCATTCTTGTGATATTGGGATTTGGGTGCGCAAAACCTGCTTCCCGCTCCAGCTCTGTAGGCTAGATTTATCCGAGAATCCGCTTTTATTGCGCTATTAACAGTGTTCTACTGGGTATTTTTGTTAGTTTTTATTTTTTTTTAAATTTCGTTTTTGAGACTAAAGTGAAGTTTGTGACCCTGCACTTAGTCTGGGACTTCGTAGGCACTTAATAAATCTGATGACCCCTTTGCATTTCTATTAGCATTTGTATATGTGCTTAATTATTTTAAGGGCAGCTAGGTGGTAAAGTGGATAAAGTGTAGGGACTCTTCTTCCTCTTCTTCTAAACTTCAAATCTGGCCTTAAACACTTACTAGCTCCGTGCCCCTGGGCAAATCACTTTCCCGTTTGCCTCAGTATCCTCATCTAAAATGGGCTGGATTCTTTGCCAAGAAAGCTCCAAATGGGGTCAGGAAGAGTCAGATGCTGGAACTATGACCAAAGCTTTATGTCTGTGGGTAAGTCACTTGAGTATAGCTTCCTCTTATTTGACTGAAAAACAACAACTATTGTTATAGATAAGAAAACTTCAGCTTTGACATGTTAAGTGACTCTGGACTCACACACGGGAGTAAACATCAGTTGAGATTTGAACCATAGTCGCCTGACTCCAGTATGTCCTCGGTGTCTTCCTCACTCCTCTTGTACTGAAACCCCCACCTCTTACTTTGCCACTTCCCCACCCCAACACAAATCTTATCTTTATTTCAGTTGTGAGAAGTATGTGAAAATTTTAAGTGCTTTGCAAATCTGAACACACTAATGTCAACAACTTTCATTATTGTGAGGGATGTAGAAGACCCTTACCCAAAATGACTCAGAGATCACTCAGTAGAAGGCAGAAAAGTTGTTTATTGAAAACCTCCGGAGGATGAGCCGTCCCATCGCAAGATAAGAAAGAGAAAGCTCCAGTAGGAGGGCTAAAGAAGTAGTAAAGATACATAGCTTTTATACAAGAAATTACATCACAAGTGAGAGAGCATTGAGAAGGGGAGGGGGAGGCATTTAATCGGTTGTTGCTATTTGGGGAGATTGGAATGGAAGGTTTCTGTTTCCCTGAAATCTCCTGATTTCAAGGAAACAGAAAGTCAGACCTTCAGGCTTAATCAAGCAGATAGTGGTCCAGCTAATACACTAAATATCGATAAATGTCAAATACCAATAAATGTCATCAGCTCAGGTTAAGTAAATATGTTTCTAGCTGGCCAAGGCTCAAGTAGATATGAGCCTGCACATATTATACAGGTCAGAGGGGAAACACAGAAATAATAAAATACAGAAAAAGAATTCATACATTCCTGTAAGTTCTTCACCTTATTTTTTCCCCACAATGGCTACTTCACCTTCAGCATTGATCATTAGGCTGTCACCCAATGTTGTTTCTGTTGTTTATCCTTTATATTCTGGATCCAGTGATCAGATAGAGATCAGGACGATTGGAGATGGCCGAGTGCAGTGGGAGACCTGGGGCTTTTTAAGATAAGGTCTTCCACAGTTTTCAGTCTGACTGAGGCTGCACCCATTCAGCAATTAGGGTTAGGTAAGAACTGAGTCAAAGAATTTCCTTTTTCACCTAGTCAAAAAAAAATTTAAATAAATGGATGGATAGATGGATCTGGGAGGGGAATCCCTCAGAGTTTCTGGCCAAAGCAGAAATGAATGCAGATTTTATTTATTCACTTTATATCTTGCCACCAGACCAGATGACTCTGGAGGGGAAAATGAGGTGACCTTGCATAGCCTTCCCTCACTTAAATCCAATTCACTTGCGTGTCATGGCATTCCCTCTCTGATGTCATGGTCCTCTTTCAGAACAAAGGACAAATAACCTCTGTGAGTAAAGGTGGCCTGGAATTGGTCAGTTGGAAGACCTCCTTTCTTCCTTCCCTCCCTTTCTGTTTGCTTTCTTTCCCTCCCTTTTTGTCTCCCTCTCTCTTCTTCCTCTCTTCTTGTTTCCTTCCTTCCCTCTGTCCACATAGGGTATCATACTCTTACCTATATATGCTCTTAAAAGCATTTTATCCCTCTCTTGTACCTCTGAGCCCTCCCAAGATATCTTAGGGTTTATTGACTCAATTTCTTTCTTTAAAAAATTTTTTTTATTATTATTATTTATTATAGCTTTTTATTTACAAGACATATGCATGGGTAATTTTTCAGCATTGACCCTTGCAAAACCTTCTGTTCCAACTTTTCCCCTCCTTCCCCCCACCCCTTCCCCTAGATGGCAGGTAGGCCAATATATGTTAAAGTTTATGTTAAATACAATATATGTAAACATATTTATACAGTTATTTTGCTGCACAAGAAAAATCAGATTTAGAAAAGAAGGGAAAAATAACCTGGGAAGAAAAACAAAAATGTAAGCGGACAATAACAGAAGGAGTGGAAATGCCATGTAGTGGTCCACACTCATTTCCCATAGTTCTTTTGCTGGGTGTAGCTGGTTCTCTTCATTATTGAACATTTGGAACTGATTTGGTTCATCTCATTGTTGAAGAGAGCCACATCCAAAAGAATTGATCAGACTCGATTTATTTCTTAAGGACCATGCCTTAAACCAAAACCAATGTGATTCTAATTGGCCACGGATAGGTCCTAAGCTAAAGCCCCATTTGGTCATTGTTTGTGTCCTGATTAATCCAATATTATAATTTCAAATAGGCAGGTCATTAAGTGTGCCCATTACTCTAGCTGTGCTGCCATCTTGTGGCTTTCCTTTGAATTGTAACTGTCATTAGGGAAAGGTTTCAGTTATTTTAATGAGTCAAACCTACACCATAACTCAGCAAATGTCCTGAGATTTAAAACAAATCTTCAACTCCTTTGTCCTTCAGTCTTCTGATTTATGTACTCAGTATGCTAATTTGGATTGTCTGGGTAGAATAGCCTAAGGAAGGAAAGAAGGGGCAGAGTTGGCTAGTTAATCTTGATTCTGCTTTCCTGCTAGCAAGAAAATCACTGGTCTCTAAATAAAATTTGGTGTACTTAACGGATGTATTGTTCTGGGGGAAAGAAAGTTAAATCTAGATGTCCTTTCTATTTCTGATCCCTGAGCTTGAATAATTCCCAAACTTTTTATCTTTCAGGTACAGTTCTGTTAAATTGAAATAATTATCATTGTCATTTGAAATTCTAATTAGCAAGAATTCTGAAGGAACTAGTAGACTAGTTGGGTGCTCAAAAGCAAGATTAAAAATATACTTTAGCAATTAAGAGCAGGGGGAAAATTGTCATTGAATAACGCTTTCTTATTTCTTTGACACAACCTCTAGACTGAGATTAATGTAGTTCATACGATCTAGGTTCATGTCTTCATAATTCAAATCATAATTACTTTCCTATTTTGTAACCATGTTAATAGTGTCATAATGCTTGTTTTGTTTTTAGCTGATCCCACTCTATTTTCTATTACAATATATATTATATATGAAATAAACTACAGTTGATGGAGAAGAACTTGTTAAAATTGGAAAGTTGAATTTAATGAGTATCTCCTTGTGAACTTGGATGTTAACTTTGTAGATCTTACACCTTAACGTTTCGGATTTCTGAATCATCATTTTGTTATTTGCCTCATATTGGTAATGAGCTTTTAACTGTTAAGTATTAAATACCTCACTAACAATTTTAATATTAAGTCTGAAAGCTCCAAGTTCAAATGTCATAGACTGATTGAATTATGTTTTTGGGGTTTTTTTTATCCTTTTCAGGTTGATCTTGCGGAAATGAAAATATTGGTGGTTCTGGGGCAGTTGACAGAAGATCTTAGGAAGCTGGAGATATTAACCAATCTCTTTTAACCCTTGGAAGGGTTATTACTACCCTTGTTGAAAGAGTGCCACACATTCCTTATTGAGAATCCAAACTAACTAGGATCCTTCAAGATGCTCTTGGGGATTGTACAAAAACATCTATAATTGCCATAGTTTCCCCTGCATCAGTCAATCTAGAGGTAAAAACAAAAAAAAAAAAAACCACTTTGAAAAACTTTTGAAAATACTGTATCTATAAATTTTTTTTCCAGATTATGAGAAAATAATTGCTCTTCAAGTAATTACCCCAATTGTTTTCAAACTATCTATGGGAAAATTATCTAGGCCTGCTACTTCTTGGATGATGGGTATTTGCATAATTTGTTCAAATAGAAAAATATAAAGACTTTATAAATGATCTGATAGAATGTAACCTATTGAGTAGGAATTGTTTCATTTTTTTTGTATTTTTATGTCCAGCACCTGGTCCCTAGTGGTACTGATGATTGTTGTTTGAGCTTAATTTAATATCTTATGACTCCTGAGGAAACTGAGCTCCAGAGTTTGTGTCTCACTCAAGGACAGACAGTGGCAGTTGCTGAATCAGAACGTGGCAGGTCCTCATACTTCCAGCCACTGCTTTTACTGTACACTTTGATGCCTCAAACTTATGGCAGTTTTCTTAGCTGAAAACTACCTGCCACTTTTCTGTTCTTTTCACTTAATATATTTGTGTGGAAAATTGTTGGAAATTGTTTTGCTCATAATTAACAATGAGTTAAGTGGCATAGTGTCATGTTTTGTTTTTGTTTTCAAAGTATATGCAAGTATGTTAGCTTTTGGCTTTGGGTGTTGCTGAGCCCCAAAGGAAAACATCTGGTGCTAGAAAAAAAGAGAAGGAAAAGAGGAGTGGTTTGCCCTTTTATTGTCACCATTGTTTTGTTTTTAGTGAACAAAACAAGGTCTAGAATATTTCTAAGACATCTCTTCCTCTTGGAAAAAATGGAATAAGTCCGTTCTGTAGGTTCTGTTGTCGTTCAGTCATTTTTCAGTTGTGTCTGACTACTCATGATCCTATTTTGGGTTTTCTTGGTGGATGCACTAGAGTGGTTTGCCATTTGCTTCTTTGGTTCATTTAACAGATGAGCAAACTGAGGCAAAAAGATTAAGGGACTTGCCCAGGGTCACACAATGTTTGAGGCCTTTGAACTCTGGAAGATGAATTTTCCTGACTCTAGGCCCAGCATGCAATTTGTTCTTGTTGGGTATAATAGGATTTTTTCCCAACAGATTTCCTTGTATTGTTTGATCCTGTTTACGCTTCTTACCAAAAGATTTATGGGTACTACATAAAAGTTTCAAATAAATAGAGTTCTTTGTTCTCCAAAACTATTTGAATTAAAGATTATATCATTGTGGATTGAATTAGAAGATCCAGGACTCTTGAAGATTGAAAGTAGAGGAAAGTAAACACATATTTAGAGCACACACTGAAGCATGTGCTGTCTTTTTTGTTCCCTTTCTGCTTTTGGCCTTAGCTAATTGGATTTCCTTATAATTTGTATGTGACTTTAAGCTATGTTGTGTATCATGTAATAATTACTAGTAAGATACTGTACAAATAATAATAATAATAATTCATTTGTTCTTTGCACAACAGGAAACATCCGAGTACTTTGGAATATGCTCATAAAGCAAAAAATATAATGAATAAGCATGAAGTTAACCAGAAGCTCACCAAAAGGGCTCTTAGTAAGGTATTTGTGATTTCTCAGTTAAATAATGGTCTTTAGTTGACAGTTCTCAGAAGAAGGTATTTGAAAATACTTAGTCCTTCCTTAAGTTTTTGACTATAATGTTTTTAACCCAAGTTGACATCATTAAATAACTTATACAAGTTTTTCTTAATAAACAGCTTTCATTTGTATATGTCATCATTGTTTCTTGTTTTTTAAGCTTTTTTTCTCTTTTTTCTACAATTCCATTGAAAAAGAAAATAGAAAATTCCTGTAACAAATGTGCATTGTCAGAAAAAACAAACTTCATTATTAATGTCCAATATGTCTCATTTCACACCCTGAGCTGATTATCTCTCTCAGGAGATGGGTATAATGTTTTATCATTAAGTCCTTTAGAAATCACAGTTTGCCATTACATTGACTAGAGTTCCTAAGTCTTTGAAATAGTTTGTCTAGTTTGTCTTTATACTTTATAATGGTATTGTATAAATTGTTGTCCTTATTATTCCCGAATGACTCTAAAACTATGCATATCCTTTGATCTAGCCATGTTACTACTGGGTCTGTATCCCCAAGAGATCATAAGAAGGAAAAGGATCCACATGTGCAAAAATGTTTATAGTAGCTCTTTTTGTGATGACAAAGAATTAGAAATTGAGTGGATGCTCATCAATTGGGGAATGATTAATAAGTTGTGGTATATGAATGTAATGGAATATTATTGTTCTATAATAAATGATAAGTATGTTGATTTTAGAAAAGCCTGGAAAGAATTACATCCACTAATACTGAGTGAAATGAACAGAACCAGGAGAACATTGTATATAGTAACAGCAAGATTGTGTGATGATAAACTATGACAGATTTAGCTCTTCTCATCAATAGTGATTCAAAACAATTCCAATAGATTTGGATTAGAAAATGCCATCTGTATCCAGAAAAAGAACTATGGAGACTGAATGCAGATTGAAGTATAGTATTTTGATTTTTGTTTCTTGTAGTTTTTCCCTTTTGTTTTGTTTTTCTTTTACTCCATGACTAAAATGGAAATATGTTTAAAATGAAAAAAAATTTCTTTTCCTTTTCCTACTTACTTCATCTGCAATTAGTTCATATCAGTTGTTTCTCTGAAACTGTCCCTTACATTATTTCTTATGGTGCAATAGTATTCCATTCCATTCAAATACCATAATTTTGTTGATACATATCTTAAGTTTCTAATACTATCACAAAAGGAGCATCATTATTTAAGACATAATAACCTAATAATATCTTAATGTAAATTATATAAAATCCTTTTACTGAGTGCCAATACAGTGTCTAACTCGGGATAATCAACTTATTTCCCTAAGGTTATATTAGGAGTGCTTAGTTGATTTGACAGACTGTTTTAACAGTCAATGTACTATATACTACTTATATAGTACCTTAATACAGTATATTACTTATATAGTACCTTAGAGTTAGCAAAGAACCTATACATTTGCCATCTTACTTATTCTCATATATCCTCAGTATCCTCAGCATTTACTCACTTTGATAGAATCATAGAAATTTGAGTTTAGAAGAAATCTTTTTTTAAATTAAAGTTTATTTTCATAACATACATGGACAATTTCCAACATTCACTCTTACAAAACCTTGTGTTCTAATTTTTCCCTCTCTTCCTCTACCCCTAGACTGCAAGTAATCCAATATATGTTAAATATATGCAATTCTTTTATACATATTAGAAGAACTTTGCAAATATATTTAACCCCAACTCATAGTTGAAAAGTTCCCTTCTATGACACTCCTTTAAAAATCTATCTTATTTTTATTGATAGTTTTTGTTTTTATGTCACGTTCATCTTCACTTATATCCCTCCCTCTTCTTTATCCAGCAAGTCATCTCTTGTAATGAAGATTTTTTTAAAAAGGGGGGAAGGGATAAAAATTTGAGTAAAAGACCAACAGATCCACATACAACATGGCTTTCAGTATGCATCATCATCCATCTTTACGATTCTCCCCTCTGCCATGAAGAGATGGAGGCTCTTTTTCTCAATTCTTTTCTTGTACCTAAATTAAGAACCTCTTCCCAGATTAGTCCTCATTTTAGACTGAACCCAGCTGAAGTTCTTTAGTTGATCAAGCTATGTAATTATGTGGTTATTCTGGTGAGGTAAAAAAATCTTTTCTTTTTAGTGCATCTGCCAATAGACATTTCATCCAGAAATAGCAATTAGGCTTAGAAGAAAGCTTTCAGCCTTATGACTCTCTGACCTTCCTTTATTTCTTTGGGTAGTGTTAAACGGACCCTGTAATGGGCTGAAGTTTGAATTCATGCACTGAGGTCCCAAGTAGGTGAGGCTAAATAGTAATTGGGCTATACTCTATTAATATACACGATTGGATAAAGAATGGTCCCTGCCCACTCTCCTTGCAAGTCCTGATGTGTTGTATAGGAAATGACGATTTTGGTGGGTGGAGGCAGAGAGAGACAGGAAGAGAAGCTGGAAGAGATTGGGCCTGGGTTCCATACTCCTAGCTGCTGGTCATGTGGCTGCAGGTCTAGCTAGCTTCTTAACTCAGCTGCACACATTGCTATCGCCAATTCTCTTCCACCTCCGATCCTTCTTCACTGAGAATAAAGATAGACGATTTTCTCCTAACCTGAATTCCTGACTCCTGCTGATTTAAAAATACACGGTCTTCACAGGACCCAATATCTCTTATCAGCATCTTCCTCTGTACCTTTTAATATTCCTGTTCCAAATTAAGTGTGTACTTGGGACATAAAGGTTCTTTATCTTATTCAATCAGTCATTAAAGATTTGTTTTTCAACTCATCTAGGATTTATTGAGCCCTCACGAGCATCATGGGAGACCAGAATATGCAAAATAATTAGGGTCTTTGTAACAGCTCTAAAATTGTCTAGAATAGGGGTCCTCAAACTACGGCCAGATGCGGCATCTGAGGACATTTATCCACCTCACCCAGGGCTATGAAGTTTCTTTATTTAAAGGCCCACAAAACAAAGGTTTTGTTTTTACTATAGTCCGGCCCTCCGACAGTCTGAGGGACAGTGAACTGGTCCCCTATTTAAAAAGTTTGAGGACCCCTGGTCTAGAATATTGATTGGGGGGTATGGCGGGGAGTTGAAGCCATGGCCTCTTGTTTTCTAATCTATCTTGTAAGGGTTTAGGTTTGGATCTCTTATTACACATGTTTCATATACATGAATTTTAAAGATTTGAAGATAACTACACATTTGCTTTCACTTAGAATATAAAATGAATTAATAAATTATCTAATATTTAAGTCACCTTAAATATGACTCGTTTCAACCTCTCTATTTTTTGTTTGTATACTCCTGTAATAAAAATGATTTTTATGCATCAATTTATTATCTATTTTATGTTCAAAATTTTTCAAATTTTTCAAAATGCATAGAATGAATTACTATAAAGATCAAGAGGAAAAAACGTTATCTACAACTCTGTTGTTCATTGTTACATTATTCAACCAAGAAAGCATACAATCTCAAAAAAGTAGAATTCAAGGGAAAAAAACCAGACCAACAAAGTTTTCAAAATTACCTTCAAAGAAGTTTAGCAAAATAAATGTATGATCTGAAATCCTTCTTAGTTGTAAATATATAAACTTTTACATTCATTTTACATTCATGTACTGTAGTGAGGTCATCCTTCAAACCTTTTGCAATTTAAGCACATTATTCTTACCTATGTTATAATTATATAAATCAACATAACAGAAATCTTCTGGCTGTGCTTACTTCAGTCTTGTATCATTTTATACAAACCTTCCCAGGTTTCTTTAAAACTCTTGCAATTGTTTCTTTTATATATTCCATTATATTCATAAACCATAATTTAACCATTCCACAGTTGCTGGGCATATATATGCCTTGGTTTCTAATTCTTTGCCACCATATAAAGAACCACTGATAAATAATATTTGCACATGAATCTTTCTTCTTTTATATCTTTGACATAAGGAAAAACTTGTCTTATTAATTTTCTATCAGTATTACTATATAGTATTGAAATTTAAAATATAGTTTTCTCTGAAGAATAAAAATTAATATCACACAGAGGGCAGTGGTGAGGTACCTGGTGGGTAGGAGCATAACATATAACTAGTGAGAAACTATGAAAAACAATAGGAGTAATAGATGTCATCAAAAAATTATCTGATAAAAAGAAAAGGTGAACTGGGAAAATGATGAGGGCAGGAGATAGAAGGTTGATAAGCTAGTTTTCCTAAAAATTAATGTAGTTTAAATTAACCATGTTACCTTTTATGATCATTTCTCTTTCTTTTGGTCATGGATTCTTCTCCTTTCCATAAATCTGACCAGTAATTTCATTCCATGTGCCACACAAATTTGCTTATGATATCACCCTTTATGTCTACTTCTTATACCCATTTTGTTCATATCTTGGTATACATTATACGTTGTTGGTCTATGCCCAGTTTCTGCCAAACTTCTTTCCAGTTTTCCTAATAGTTTTTGTGATCAAAATTAACCACTTTAGATCCAGGATTTTCTCTATAACATTATTGTTTTATGAACTAGAGGTTGATAGCCAGAGTATCTCTCTGATAACTTTGTAATGACAGAAAGGAGACCTACAGTATGTTGCATTGTATCCTCTGTGGCAAACTTAGGTGAGAAAGTTTGGATTAATCTTAAACAAAATTGGCAGGCGTGGATAAGTTTCAGCATGCTTAGCTGGAAGGAATTCCTGAAACAATGAAAATCCAAGATTTGTTTGAGAGCTTTTTGAAATCTTATGAGGAGGGAAGCCTAGAAAATGCTATTTTACATCCCAAAGTCAGAATTGAAGAGCTACTCTCAAATAGCCAGTTTTATATTTATTGAAAATGTTCCATAAAAAAGTAAATTAAATGAACGTGGGCTCTTAACAGATTTTTTTTTGTGGCTAGGTTGAATGTTTTGTTTTTTTTTAAGATGTTTAAAATGGAAACTGTTGTTCAAACCAGTTAGTATAAATTTCTGCACTGACAAAAAGTGCCAGTTGTGGAAAGGATTCTCATCTGATTCTTAACATAAATAATTCCCAAGTGATATAAAGAACTCACCAACAGAATTAGTTTCCTTATCCGTAAAATAAAGGATTGTATCAGGTGATCTTTTAAGATTCCCTTCTAGTTCTAAATTTGTCTAATTATTGGTACAGAGGTCTTTTGAATAAACAGAATATACTCCCTTAAAAATAGCTCTTACACTAGAGGTTATAAATTTGGAATAGAAAATATCAAAAACTAAATTAAGTTTAAAGTGCCAGACAACATAAGCAATATCTTTTTTCAGTATGTCTCTTACATAGCTCTTATTCCCAGGGAAGTTACTTCTTAGCATATTGCTTTAAGCTTTGCTATGATATTTTGTTTATTTTGAGTATTAATTTTCTGTGGTAAGTATGGTTTTATTATGTCTGAGTTAAACTTTTTTAATAGGTGGACATGATCAATTTTATAATAGAGCTTAATGAGGAAATGTTCAGGGTTCAGAAACTAACTTCTTAATATGAAGGTCATTTAATTTATAAAGAGGTATAATTATGCAACTATTAATGCTGGTAACAGCATTTTTATGATCATTTGGGTTCTAATACCATCTGTATCAGTGCTGTGATATAAGAGGAGCTAATGATATTTTACTGACTGAGTTAAAAATTCTGAGTACATTCTCTTTTAACCTTGTAAATCATATAGGATCTGAATTAAAATAGAATAAATTTTACTTATTTCTTCACACTTATATCCATTTTGTTCCCAGAGATGTTTCTCCATTATATTCTATCCTTGGGAAGCATTTGTAAATTGATCTTTGAAAACCATGCTAATCTTTTTTTTAACTAAGATTTTATATATATATGTATATGTATTTTGTGTATACACACACACACACACACACACACACACACCATTTCTTTTTCAAAGCAGTTGAGATTAAGTGACTTGTCCAAGGTATACAGCTAGGAAGTGTTAAGTATCTGAGGCCAGATTTAAACTCAGATCCTCCCAATTTAGAGCCAGTACTCTATCCATTTTGCCATCTAGCTGCCCCGATAATATATTTAAAAAAAAAATTAAAAAATTAAAATCAGAATTTTTTCCCTTGAAATATTTTGTGGAATGTTCAAAGATATTATGAGGTTCCAGGATTTTTCCCCCCCCTTAGGAAAAAGTGAGTCTTATATATTTGTTGTTCTGAGCTAGAAACCTAAAATCAAGTCTCATAGAAATAGAGTATTGTTAATCTATATGCAGTAGAAATAGATCATGGAAATTTCAAAGATATTATAATGGTAAATTGAAATAGATATGGGGAGAGGAGAAAGAACTAAATGAATCATTTTGAGATTTTGATGCTAGAAAAACATTGTCTTAGAAAAGGGAAAATCTAGAAGAGTTCTGGTTTGAGGAAGAATTTGACTTTATACATTTTTAATTTAGAGTAACACCAGGACATCCAAGTGGTGATGTCTTCAGATATGTAGAGTTATACTTGGAGAAAAATAGAGCTGGATGGAAGTGATAATTGCAGCTAAGAAAGTCTAAATGAATTTATGGAGAAAAGAGAACAGAGGACCAGGGACTTAACTTTCATTTATGATCATATTAGTGGGGGCAGTAGGAGGGATTGGTGTCAGTGAATACAATAAAAGCAAGAGTCCAAGCAGGGGTAATAGATCTAGTACAGTATTTTAAGTAAGCCCCAGTGTTCTTTCTGTTACCTCATAGTGATTAAGAGCTCTTATGTTTACTGTCATATGATTGGAATAACCTTTCCAGATACTTAAATCTATAAAAATTAGGTTTTATTCTTTTTGTTTTACAGTTCTTTTTAGGTATAACGTAAAATATGTACTTTTTTTTTTACCCCACTAACAGTGTTACAAATGAAATTTCTTTAAAAGAGGGTGTTTTCTACTAAGAATTATTGTAATTATAACACTTAAAATTCATGATTCTGAAGAACAGAATGCTGGAGGAAAAATTATGAAGTCACTAATATGTATCATTCATCAATCACATATTTATTAAATGGCTGTGCTCAACATTGGGGATGCAAATACAAAAGAGACACTATCTGCAAGGAGAGTGTTAGTTTTAAATGTTAATGGGGGAATCAACAAAGAAAAATATGTACACTATAAACAGAATTAATAAATTCAAACATATGCAATATAGTCATTTGGAAGGAAGAATGTTAAGGGCCAGGTCAATTCTCCGAGAGCCTCCACAGCTGTGGATCATAACATCTGAAGGAGTTGCAGGGCTGCCTTTGCTGACACAGGTGTTGTGGACTGGAAATGACATAAATTGGAAGTAGAGGGATGAGGAGAGAGGTCGGACAACGCAATCACCTCTCAGAAAGGTCAGAGAATGGCAACGGCCTCTCAGTCTCCTTGTATCTTCCTCTCACAAGAAGAGATCCATACTGGGTTGGATCTCCAGCAGCCACTGTCAGGTGGCTCCTGTGTATTCCAACAGGAGAACACTAGCAGTCAGGGTGTTCAAGAAAAACTCTGAAGATGATACCTAAGCTGTGTCAAGGGGAAAGAAGCAGTTTTGTTTCAATTATGGAGGATAGCTAACATAACTGTCGACTATCGTGGTCATAATGTGGGGCAGAGAGAAGGTTAGTACAGCTGGATTACTTAAGGGGTGAGTGGAATGGGGTGATGCCCAATGAAGTCAGATTTACGTAAGGGCTAGGTTGTAAAGGTCTTAAAATCCAAATAGATGTCTTTATATTGTATCCTACAGGTGGAATTTAACACCAAAAATGAGTAAGTCTATATAAAAAGAGAATTTAAGAAGAATATTGTATATGATAAACCATGAATCTCTATTCCATATCTTGTTTTAAAAAACATATGCCAAATTAACATGTTGCTTTCTTTGAAGCATTTCCCCCTTTGTTTTTCTTATTACCTCCTCCAAGAGAGCCATCTTTCTTATAAGACAAAAGAATTTTTTTCAAAAAGAAGATTCTTTGAAACTTTTAAAGAACAGTAAATACCTATACTATTAAAATTATTCTCAAAAATCAAGAAAAAAGCATTCTACCAACAAATATAATCATTAAAAACAATAAAAAGTATAAACATAGAAGATTTTTAAAAATATAATAAAAATGTGAAAATGTGTCTCAAGATCAAAAGTAAAAATCACAAACACTGGGAATATACTGTACTTGGAACTTTCCCAATAAAGAGAAGTAAAGCAAGATTATCATCACACTTTCCTAATAAAGAGGAATAAAGCAAGGTTACCACGTTTTCTACCATTATTTGATATAGTTCTAGAAATGTTAATAAGTAAGATAAGGGAAAGTGATTTAAATTTGGGCAAAGTAGAGATTAAACTATTCCTATATGCTGATGACAGGATGCTTTTCTTAGTAAATCCTGAGGAATAAAAAAAGGAACTAATTGATACAAGTTAAAAAGAAACAATTGATATAATTGAAATTTAATCATACCCACAAAATCAATAGCATTTCTATATAAAAACAAAATCTAAGAAGCAATCATCCAAAAGATTTATCTTCCAAAGGTGTCCTGTTTGTTTGTTTGTTTGTTTGTTTTTTTGTACTTCCTTCTGTTCCTTTCTTGAGTTTTTAAGTTTCACTGGCCCTCTTTTTAAAATTTTTTTTCTTCACTGTTGTTACTCCCTCTTCCACTTTAAATTCTCCCTCATCTAAGTCAAAACAAAATCTTGTGAGAAGTATTAATCAAGCAAAACAAATCCACACAAGTGTCCATGGCCCAATATGAATGTCTTTTTTTCTGCCTTCAGTCTAATAATTACTGTTTGTCAGGAGATATGAGTAACATTCGTTATCATAGGTTCTTTGGAGTCATCAGACTGTTCAAAGTTGTTTAACTTTACAAAGCTATTGTTACAGTCAATTCTCTGTATATTTTGGAAATGAGACCTTTATCAGAATCTTTGACTGTAAAAATGTTTTCCCAGTTTATTGCTCCCCTTCTGATCTTGTCTGCATTCATTTTGTTTGTACAAAAACTTTTCAATTTGATATAATCAAAATTTTCTATTTTGTGATCAATAATGATCTCTAGTTCTTCTTTGGTCACAAATTCCTTCCTCTTCCACAGGTCTGAGAGGTAAACTATCCTATGTTCTTCTAATTTATTTATAATCTCATTCTTTATGTCTAGATCATGAACCCATTTTGACCTTATCTTGGTGGACGGTGTTAAGTGTGGGTCTATGCCTAGTTTCTGCCATACTAATTTCCAATTTTCCCAGCAGTTTTTGTCAAACAGTGAATTCTTATCCCAAAAGCTGGGGTCTTTGGGTTTGTCAAACACTAGATTATCAAAGTTACTGACTGTGAATCTAACCTATTCCATTGATCAACTACTCTTGTTTCTTAGCCAATACAAAATGGTTTTGGTGACCGCTGCTTAATAATATAGTTTTAGATCTGGTACAGCTAGGCCACCTTCATTTGATTTTTTTCATTAGTTCCCTTGAAAGTCTTGACCTTTTGTTCTTCCAGATGAAAGTGCAAGAAGGAGGAGAGCCACCAGGAGCCTGATCAAAGATGGAATGTCCTTAACCATTTCTTTTTGTGCTCACTCTTAATGTATAATCATGCCAATAAGTGATCCTGATTTCATGCTTTGATAAATTACTTTATTGTCTGAAGTCTAGTGATTAAGAAACCTAGACAATCAGGGGTAGCTAGGTGGTGTAATGGATAGAACACCAGCCCTGAAGTCAGGAGGACCTGAGTTCAAATCTGGGCTTCAGACACTCAATACTTCCCAACTGTGTGACCCTGGGCAAGTCACTTAACCCCAACTGCCTCAGCAAAAAACAAAAAAAATTTAGACAATCATTTAGGTTCTATAGCTACCTTTGGATTTTTTTTTTATTACTTCAGATGTAAGAGAGAATGACCCCACCCTTGTGTCTTTTATGTGCATTTTACTTTTCTAATAAGATTTCAAGATTGTTGCCTCTGCAAACACATACTTAGTGACCACTTAAAAGAAAATTGGTGACCAGCTTGTGGTCTGACTTACTTGTTTGAACATAAACTTTCCTGTAGAGGGCCAGAGCTTTGGAGAAGTATACTTGAAACAAGATGTTAACTCAGTATAATTGATGAGATAATGGTTCTCTAGTTCCCATATATACTTAGTACTGAGTATGGTGATGTAATGGTTCTCTAAGTTCACACATAATCGGTATGCTGTAATGATGTAATTGTAATAGGGTATTTAAGGGCTGAGAAGGACTGGAAGATAGACATTCTATATTTGACCATCCTTATGGTGGCTCTCCTGCCTGAGGTCCTCCAGAAAGCTAGCCCGAACAGTACACCTTCCCTTACGTTGTTTATGGCCTGATTTCTCCTTTTGCAAAAGAGAGATAATTCTTCAGTATTCCCATAAAGGAGAATAAAAAAATTCACATCATTTCAACTTGTTAGAAAAAGAAATGCCATTTTAAAGAACTAGTAAGTCTAATTTTTTTTGACAAATTTTCATTTATATCTTCCTTAGGTTGTAAAGCAAAGGTTGTGTTCTATTCAAATTGGAGATCATGGAAAAAAGTCGATGGACCAAAGGCAGTATAAGACAACCAGCTGACCTCCTTTCATGATGAAATAACTAATGACAAGGGGAGGCTGGTGGAACAGAGTGAAGAACTTCACGATATCATGAAACATGGCTGGAATAAACTTAATTGCTTCTTGCAGTAGGACATGAAACTGGATATTCCAAAGGTAGTTTAGAAGGGAAGCCAAATTATATTATTACAGATTTCTACTTTTGTTAACTATTTTCTGATTTTGGTTGTCTACTGAATAACTAGCATCGTGCTAGAGGTGATGAAAACATAGTATAAGATGCTGCTACCTTGAGCAGCTTAGCCCAGTTAGGGACACAAGGAGAATGAAATGACTGTATTTAATGTACAATTAGACTGGGATGGGGGGTGTGTGCATAAAGGCCATGGAACATCTGAGAAGTAAAATATCATTATGGATTGGAGTAATCAGTAAAAATTTCATAAAGCCACTGACGGCGAGAAATGGAAGGAGTATGGAAAACATCCAGGTGCATCCTTTCATTCTACAGAAGTAGAAGCAGCCTCAGAGAGGTCCAGTGACTTCATTATGACCACACAGACCCCAGGCAACACAGCAAGTGTTGGAGCACAACCGCTGGCTCCAAACTCAGATTTCCTTCCACTTTACATAATATATTCTAGGAAGTGTGACTTATAGTGGAAAGATAAAACTAAATAAGAGGAATCCTATGTGCAAAACTGCTTGGAGACAAACCTAGGAAGGACTATTTGGAGGACATTGAAAATCTTGAGTCTATAAATTCTGATCTATTTGTGTAAAAATCTTTCTCATTACAACTAATTAGAATTAGAAGTTTCCAGCAATGTAGTCCATGTGGTCCTCACTGTCAGCTGTTGAGGTGATGGTCACACTGGCACTGTGTAATAAGAGCTACCAGAGGGCAGTTAGGATTTCATTCCGTCTCTTACTTTAAATGTGAGGAGTTGAGGGACTCGCACAAGTAACAAGTAGCAAAAGTGTGACCAGAAGCAAGATCCCTTCTTTGTACTATAGAATGGTGCTTTAATTTGTTTGTTTACAATATCTAGGGAAGGTTCAACTCCACAGAAGAACTCGTACCCATCTACACTGCTGAGAACTGAACCTTGGGAGCAACTCCTCAACCAGCTGAGAGAGAGAGCCCAACCTCTTAACAGTAATTGTTAAAGCAGAAGACCTCAGTCAGGTAAAATGAAGTGTTGGGATCTCAGGGTTTCTGGCTCCTCCTTCACCAGGGTCCTTTTTAATTGTGAGATATAAATGACTCCTTTGTGAGACCATATGAGTTTTCCCTTCCTTTCTTCATCCTCGGCCTCTCAGCCTCTTCCTATTTTGTAGACCTGGCTCTTCAATTTTCCTGTACCTTCTTAGATATTAGAGGCTCTTGCATCTCATTGCACATAAAACTAAAGTGTATTTACGGTGTCTCTCTCTCTCTTTCTGTATATATATGAAGAATGGTCACTTCATAAATGCTGATTGAGTTGAGTCCATCTTTCTTTTTTAGGACTTAGAGGAAGAGAAAGCTGCTCTGGAGTTCATTATGAAAACATCATGAATGAAGAACCAACAGAGGACACAAGTGTATATGATCCTATAAATGGTGGTGTTCCTTCTTTCTAGGTAACTGAATGTCACTGCCTCTGATATACATAATATATAATTTATTTCTTCTTCTATTAATCTGGGCAATCTATATTTTTATAGGTAATCCTCCATATCGCTTAGATTATCAAATTTATTGACATATAGTTGGGTAAATAACTCCTAATTATTGCTCTAATTTCCTCTTCATTGGTGGAAAGTTCTTTTTATTTTCAGAATTTCAAATTTGGTATTAAATTTGAGGTTTTTAATTTGTTCTTTTTCTAGCTTTTTTAGTTGCAGGCCCAATTCATTGATCTTCTCTTTCTCTATTTTATGCAAGTAAGCATCTAGCAATATAAAATTTCCCCTAATAACTGCTTTGACTGCATCCCACAAATTTTTGTTTGTTGCCTCATTATTGTCATTCTCTTGGATGAAATTATCAATTGTGTCTATGATTTGTGGTTTCAGCCACTCATTTTTTTAGGACTACATTATTTAGTTTCCAATTAATTTTTTATTTATTTTCATCTGGCCTTTTATTGCATCATGAGCTAAAAAAATGCATTTACTAAAGTAATTATAGAAAAAAAAGGAGAAAATGATTTAGTCAGAGGAAATTGTTGGATATCAAAGCGTATCCCATTGTAGGAGATCTGTGGGAGGTGACTGAATTACGTAGCATTTCTTTTATATAATTATACATTTATTTTATGTGTTTCCTGAAAAAAAAAGAGACAATGTGATGCAGTGGATAGAAGGCTTGTCTCTAAGACCCAGGTTCAAGTGTTGTCTGACATATACTGACTATTATTTGGAAAAGTCACTTAATATCCCGGTGAAACTCTAAGGTGGTTAGTTTTAGAGAAGGTGATGTCCTGTAATTGAAGGGAGTATCCTATTACAATAAGATCATAATTTTTATCCCTTTTGCCTTCAATAAAGAGGAACCAAATTATTGCCCTGCTATCAGAGCACTTTCTTTATTTTCCTCTGAGAGACAGAGCATAATATGGGAAGGAAAACAGGAATAAACAGATGTCGGGGCTAGGGAAAAGAAAGATACATTTCTAGTTTTCTGTTTTCCAGAGCTATTCTTTTGTTTCTCTCAGTTTGGAATACATAGTATACCTATGAAGTCTTAATGCTCGTGTATGTACTTTTTATGTGCATGTTTGTATCTGTATAGACTGACAATAAATCATGCACATATATAAATTTGAAAATTCCTGTGGGGAAATTTCCATAGGGGATGAATCTAGTTCAAAAATCAGTTTTCTTTGCCCTCTCATATTTTGCTAACCAATTTCTCAACTGAGTATTAAATGCCACAGATTTCAGACTTTTAAGGCCTCTTCTGTAGTGAAATGTCTATTCAAATTAGATTTAACAAAAAGCATCTGATAACTGGCATTTATCCATATGAAATCTATTATCAAATATTTGTCCCATCAAAGTAAAAAAGACTGACTCAGAATTGAAGAGTCTCTTCAGAAAATATGCTTGGTGTCATGAAAACATAATTTTTTTTAGCATCTTTATATTGGAGATTCTTCATTGCTGATGGTGGGTTTGTGTTGTGTCCATGTCCTCGTTCCTTTGAATTGCCTTTCTCGTCCCATAATCAAGTGTAACCTTTTGTGAGGCAGCTGATTGACGTCAAAGGTGCTAATTAGAGCTATAATTTTTCTATATTCAGTTTAAAAATTTACTAACCTACTGTATATAACATACTGTACAAAAATTTACATACTTACTGTATGCAGAGAATTGTACTAGATACTAGCCAGAATGTATCCTCCTAAGTTTATAACCTAGTGGTGGTGGTAATGAATGCGCCATAAAACAGCCATAATACTTGATAAAAGCATTAGAAAGTGGTTTAAAGGAAGGGTAGGAATTCAGCAGGCAACTGGATGAAGAATGCATTGAAAAATGTAATGAAGCCAAATTATGGAGGATCTTGAATAAATAGGTTTAGGAGTTAGAACTTTATTCAGTATGAAAATCAAGCAAATAACTATGAGTGTATCTGGAGATCAAGTCCTCTTTACAAAGTATCATGTTCCAACCCAAGCATGGATCCTTTTTCTTTTTAAAAATTTCTTTTGACATGCATGCCTAGTAGTGGTATTGTTAGATCAATGGATATGCATGATTTTATAGTCCTGTGGGCATAGTTCATATTTTTGATCATTTATTAATTGGAGAATGGCTTTTTGAAATAAATTTGACTCAGTTCCCTATACATGAGAGAAATGAGGCCTTCTTTGGAGAAACTTGTTTCAAAATTTTTTTCCCAATTACTATTGCAAACTGTATTGCCCTCCTTCCCTCTCTCCCCCAAAAAATCATGGCATGTTTTCTTTCAATTAAGGCACTAACACGAAATATGATCTTTTATTTTCTCTATTTGGTGCAGAGCACAGTGATTATTTTTCACTTTTCATACCATCTGGTTAGTGGAATATACATGAAAGAACAAATATTCCTGAAAGGAATATTTAGCAAAGATACTCATTATTCTAAAAAAAGAAACAATTCTCTGAGTGACATAGTTGGAGACTTTTATGACTGAGCAAAATTTTTCATTGTCAAACTACAAGTGAATTGCTAAAAATTCTAAATAAGAGAATTTTATGGGCAATTAAGTGTAAGACAATGGACAAATGACTGGAACAAATTTTCCTTAACTTCTGTACTGATTTTTTTTTCTAATTCTGCTTAAGGTCTTCCCTAAAATCTTTAGTAACTTGATAGACAAACTATGAACATATTTCCAAGAACAATTTCCTGTCCTGATTCTCAATTTTGTTGCTCTTTTCCTCAAACCATTAAGCCCACCTCAAAAAGACACTTCCACATATCAAGGAAAAGACCAGGTTCTAACTTACCTGAAACTATTAAAACTTTCTTTTGAAAGAAAGTAAATCTTGCAGTGCTGCCTTAGTTCATAGATAAACTGTTTCAGTATAATAGCCTGTGTTCAGCAGCTGTGTTAGTATGTAACATATTCCACTTGAGACTTCCCAGTCTTAGAAGAAGTTGATTTAACTTGAAATATGGGTTACTATGCATGTTGGTTTAATAGTTCAAAGTAAATGTTATAAAAGTAGCAAAATCAGCCTACTTCTTAGCTTACGTGTCAATAGAAAAAGTAAAATTACAAACAGAATTACTTTTTCTTGAGCCTATTCCCTTTGGGTGAAGAAATGCATTTAAATAACTTAATATATTGAATAAAACGTTAAATTCAGAGGCAGAAGGGACCATCTGGAGTTCTTTACCAGTTATGCTGTATTTTCTCCAGATGTGTCTTTTTTTTTTTTTTTTTCATCAAAAAGGTGATAAAAATTGAGTTTGTTTGTAAGGTACTAACCAGTTAATTATTTTGCATATATCTAATTTTATTATGCCTGTATATTATGTTGTTATTATAAATTTAGATTGAATAAAATAAATTCACTGTGATTAAAATTGTCACTGCTTTTATTCTTTAGCATAAACCACAATCCAGATAGTGCTTTTATGTAAAAAAACAAACCTCAACACTTTTTTATTGGATGACAAATTATTTATAAATCTTTAATCATCATCTTTTTTTCCTTAATGAGCTTAAATTATCGCATATTATCCATTTAAATGCAAATACCTACATATAACTTACATAACTTTTTCTATTTAATTTTACTGATCCATGTTGTTATAGTCTAAAGAGATTCTAGTGATTCTGTCAAAATAAATAATGTCATTACCAGAAAGTACAATTTATATTATCTGGTAACAGTCAACAAATAAGTTATATTTTTTGTTAGAGGGAAAAAAAAATATATATATATATATACACACACACATACACACACACAAAATGTTTCTCCCCCCAATACTTTGGCTTCTACTAGAGCTGTCAATTATAGGAATTTTTGATACAATTGTATGTTTATATACACCCTACAATGCCACTAACAAATCGAGGGTCTGAATGTAGCTCAACACTTGGGTAAAGGTGCTTTTTTTTGGAGGGGGAGGGGGGTCTTACAGCTCAATAATTTTTTTTATTTAATATTTTCCCTCTAGTTAAATATAAAACAATTTTTTTTTACATTTTTTTTCAAAACTTGAGTTCCAGATTCTCTCCCTTCCTCTCCATCCTCATCAAGAAGGCACACATGAAGTTATGCAAAATGTTTTCATAAAAGTCATGTTACATGAGACAACTAAATGGTGCAGTGTGTAGAGCACTGGCCCTGAAGTCAGGAGGACCTGAGTTCAAGTTCAACCCTAGACACTTAATACTAGCTATGACTCTGGACAAGTCATTTAACCCCAACTGCCTCAACCCCCCCCCCAAAAAAAAAAGAAAAAAAGTCATGTAAGAAAACAGATCTCCCTCTCTCCCCCCCCCAAAAAGGAAAAGTTTTTCTTTTTAAAAAAAAGTACACTTCAATCTATAGTCAGACACAAGCAGTTCTTTCTCTGGGTATGGATGCATTTTTCATCATGAGTCTTTCAGAGTAGTGATAGATCATTGTGTTGATGAGAATAGCAAAGTCTTCTATAGCTCATCCCACAACAAACACAATACATTTCACTTTGCTTGAGTTTATGGAGGGCTTGGCAAGTTTTTCTAAGAGTATCCTGCTCATCATTTCTTGGAGAACAATAATATTCTATCTTTGCCACATATCACAATTTATTCAGCCATTCCCCAACTGAAGAGCATCCCCTAACTTTTCAATTCTTTGTCCTGAGAAAGGGGCAGTACATTTCCCCCGTTTATTCCCTCTTTTCATTCTGACCCTCCTCAAAAGTGTTTTTGCTACTCGCCACTCCTCTGCCAATATGCCCTCTCTTCTATTACCTTCCCCCTTTCTATATCTCATTCATTTCCTATTTTCCTGCAGTGTAAGATAGATTTCTATACTCATATTGAGTGTGTGTTATTTCCTCTTTGAACCAATTCTGATGAGAATAAAGTACATTCCCTTCCTCTCCCTCACTTCTCCTGTACTTTGAAAGCTTTTTCTTGCCTCTTTTATGGCAGATAGCTTACACTGTTCCATCTCTCCCTTTCCCTTTCTCCCAGGACATTCTTTTCTCACCCCTTAATTTTTTTTAGATATCCCTTCATATTCAACTCACATTGTGCCTCCTGTCTATATATTCTAACCGTTATAGTAATGAGAAAGTTCTATTGAGTTACAAGTATCATCGTCCCATGTCAGAATGTAAACAGATAAACCTTGTTAAGACCTTTCTGACATTTCTGATGACCTCCCTTATGCTTCTTCTGAGGCCTGTATTTGAAAAATCAAATTTTCTATTCAACTCTGATCTTTTCATTAGAAACACTTGAAAATCCTCTCTTTCACTGAATATCCTTTTCACCTGAAGGGTTATACTCAGTTTTGCTGGGTAGGTGATTCTTGATTTTAATTCTAGTTCCAATGCTCTTTTTTGGAATATTATGTTCTAAGCCCTCCAATCTTTTAATGTAAAAATTGATCTCGTTTTATCCTGATTGTGGCTGCACTCTACTTCAATTATTTCTTTCTGGATACTTGCAATACTTTCTTCTTGATCTGGAAGTTCTGGAATTTGGAGATAATATTTCTGGAAGTTTTCATTTTGGGATCTCTTTCAGGAGGTGATTGGTGGATTCTTTCAATTTCTATTTTACCTTCTGGGTTCTAGAATATCATGACAATTTTTCTTGATAATTTCTTGAAAGATGATATCTAGGCTCTTTTTTTGATCAGCCCCACAGCCTGGCATGGCATCTCCTAATCTAGTACCCACCGTTTGGCCAGCTACAGTAATAGACATACAAGATTGTTTCTTCTCCATCCTCTGGCCCCAGAGAAGAAAAGATTTGGTTTTACCATTCTCTCTATAAGCAATGCAGGGCCTGATCTGTGCTACCAATGGAAAGTTCTCCCCCAAGGGATGTGTTGTAGCCCTACCTTGTGCGTATGTAATACAAGTGCTAGAACCAATTAGGAAGGTGTGCCTTCATGCCATGATACTGCATTATATGGATGATATACTGTTATCAATGAGCAGTGGGAAAGATCTCTCTGCCCTGCTTAAAGAGACCATAAGTGTTACATGGACTGGTGGTAGCCCCAGAAAAGATCTAACATAACTATCCCATCATTTACCTGGGGCTCTGCATGGGGACTTCTACAGTAACTAATCAGATACTTAACTTACAATTAGACAAGGTGAATACTCTGAACCTATTTCAGAAACTAGTTGGACAAATTCAATGGCTAAGGACTCATGCCCCTATTCCTATTTCTTTAATTGCAGCCTTTATAATGACATCTTGAAAGGAGAGTCTGATCTAAACTCCCCTTGTAAATGGACCTCCTCTGTGAAGGATGCCATTTATAAGATCATTGCTCTTGCTTCTAAATCTGAAACAGCGAGATGGGACCCCATGTGTCCTATAGAGGTCTCTTTAGTAGACCAAAATGTCCTATTGCAGTACTATATCAAGGTAGTAAAATTTTGGAATATGTGTACATGATGAGACCCAATTTTTTGTACTTGGAAGGGATACTGGCCTCTATCCAGGAATGCTATTACCAAACCATATTGAAATGCTGGGAAAACTTGCCCTTGAAGCAGTAAAAAGAGCTTTTCATCTAACAGGGAAAAGACCCTTACTGTATTTAACCTTTAAACTGGAAGCCAGAGAAGTCATGATGCATATTGGCCATGGGCACATTGCTCAATGGGCTACACTAAGCCCCCATTCTACATGCTTTCTCCTTCCCTTGCTGTCCCATATTCTGGTACAGCCCCCTTGTAAGACAATAGTTGATGAGCCTGTGCATGGCGCAAATGTCTTTACTGACACCAGTAAGAACTGCAAGATCTCAATTTATCATGAGCACTCAAAAGAGATTTTGGTGTTAGAGATGCCTTTTGATTCCACCGAGAAAAATGAGCTTTTTGTTATTCTCCAGGCCTGTAAAATATACCCTGAATCCATTAATATCATATCAGACAGCTTATATGCTGACCTAGTGCTCAGAGGCATTGAAGATGCTGTCTCACAACCTCAGAACTCTTCAATTGCTAACCTTCTTGCTGAATTGAAGCTGATTTTACAGACTAGGAAACATCATCATTTTACGTCCTGCATGTATACTCTCACCAGTGCTGTGCAGGAGGCATATTTGTGGGCAATGAGGTGGTGGACCATGCTTTACAATGCTCCCTTCTCACGGTCACCACACCCCCTGAATATGCCATGACTTTCTCCACTTGCCCACTAATTCTCTACATCGCCTTTATGGCTTCACCCGGGGACAAGCCCAACAGACAGGGAAGCGGTATGGTCAGTGTGTTCCATTTCTCCGTCCCCCACCTAGTAAAGGAGTTAATCTCCGGGGTTTATTTCCCAGTGATTTGTGGCAAATGAATGTGACACATGTGGGCTGTGTGGCCATCCACGTCTGTATTGACACCTTTTCTAAATGCCTTTGGGCCACAGTGGCCTCCCGTGAGAACACTCCTTTGGTTATTAAACATTTGTACAGTTGCCTCTCCTCTCATGGAGTTTACCATAAAGACCGACAATGGGCCAGCTTATACCTCTAAGCAGATGGCCATCTTCTTCGCCATGTTCGCCATTAAACGTGTACAGGGATTCCCTATAATCCACAGGGTCAGGCCCTAGTGGAACAGGCCTATCATACTCTGAAAGCCACCCTTGTTAAACAGAAAGGGGGAGGAAGTAGACAGAACCTCTGATGGCCCACACAGGCAGATGTGGATAAGGCCTTACATACTTACAAGTTTTTGTGCTTGGACAGGGATACTGGGCTCTCTCCAGAAATGATACATTTGGCACAATCTTATAGATAGGACAGAAAACTAGGCCCCACAAAAACGGTGCTTCAAGGGCCAGAGAACATTCAAAAGATCCTTTGGAAAGACGAGGAAGGACATTGGCAAGGCGATCCTTAGTACTTTGGAGAGGGCCAGGATATTTATGTCTTGCAGGTCCTTATGGGGAAGGCTGCTGGAGTCCAGAAAGAAGGACAAGGAAAGTTTCCCCTATTAAAATAAACAGGGGCCAAAGAAGAGGAGGAGGAGATGACCCAAGAAACACCTGAAACCGTGTCACAGCAGAGATACCTACCCTTGCCAGACTGGCTTAGTGATTGGATCCAACATACTTCCTTTCCCATTCCCTTCTATTGTATCCCATGAGCTCTATGTAGCCATTTTTGTATTGTTTCTTTTGCTCTTGCCTACTTTGCTAGGATGCTTTATACATATTCTTAAAAAATTCCAGAGAGGTGCTTACGGAAGAGCTTCTCATTCATCAACATGAGAAGATTTGGTCTTATTAGGGGCAATGAGGCACTGCTCTCTCTTTGAGATGTGCCATGGAGCATGGATGCCAGGTCAGCTGGTAGGGCGGGCCCAGGAGGTAAAAAAGGGCTTGGCCTCTAAGGAAGGAGGTTATGTCTGGCAGGAGTTAAGGAACTGCTATAGGTTTCTTGAGATGGCGAGCGGCGTCTCCTCTTGCTAGATCTCCTCCTGGGATGCAGCACTAACTCTAGCATTGCAAAACAAGTGCATTCAGGGCAAAAGTAGTGCAGGTAGAATAACAGAATTGGTCTTTCTCAACTCTGGTCCAAAAAGTTATTGCTCATTAAGAATGCACTGCCCTGAGTGCCTTATTTCAGACCAAAGAAGAATAGCTTGGAAGAAGCCAGGAGTATTGGAACCAGGTTACTACTCATTTTCCACTTCTTTGTTATCAGAAAAAGAAGTGCTACAAACATTTTTGCACATGTGGATTCTTTTTCCTCCTGTGTGGTTTCCTTGGTGTACAGAGTCAGTAATGATACTGCTGGATCAAAGCGTATGCAGTTTTATAGCCCTTTGGGCATAGGAATATATAATTACCATATTAATATATGAAACTTTTTTGGGGGGGAGTCATTAACAAATAAGAAACTCCAATTCAAAGCCAATTCACTCAAGAGAGCAATCATACTTTTTTTTTAAAAATAGCATCCTTCACAAAGTAAAATGCATCTGAACAGAGGCATACATGAGAAATAGAACCCAAGATCCTTTTGCAATTAGACAATTGGGGTAAGAGAGCTAACTTTTCCCCTGCTTCTCAAATAAACACTTCAGATAGTAACAGCATGAGTGGTATGGGAGTTGGGGCCACTAGTTAAGGCCTATGGTAGAGCAGAGCCAGACTCTGTAAACAACTCCCTCAGCCTCAGACCTCTTGATGTAAGCATAAATCATAAGTTGTTTCAAATCGGCTTTCTCTCCTGTATTTGAATTAGCTAATGCTTAGTTAGATCTCAACAGAAACTTCTACAAAATTCTGTAATATTAATTATTAAGAGAGTTTTTATGTTCCATGTCAACACTTTTGGTTTCTTGGTTTTTGACCAGTCTACAAATATTAAATGTAACAATATTAAAAATTAAACAATAAACAACACAATCTAATAATTCTACATAGAATAATTAACCTATTACCTCTGTTCAAGAGGACGAATCCCTGGAACAGATTCCCAAATTCTGTCCCATAGAACCCTACTCTTAGCCACAAAGTTCATAGAATCACAGACTCATGAATTTAGAGTTCAAAGGCACTCCCAGACTGTGTAGCCCAACCTCTTTATCTTACAGATGGGAAGCCCAAGGTCATATATCTTGTTCAAGATCATAAAGGAAGCAAGAATCACAAATGGGTTGTACTTATCTAATGGCATCAGGAATTTCATATTTTATATGATGCATATTCTAGATAAATAATTGTGCTGAACAAAATATAATACAGGCACACTGAGACACATTTTCTCCAGGGAAAGGTAACCATCTGTTAACAGTAATGGGTGTATTGGTTAATAAAGTGGGTTTAACTGCCCCCCCCTCAATTAGATCCATCACCCCAATGGAATGATAAAGACTATTTTATTGAGCCCCCCAGAGAGTGGAGACAGGAGTAATTGGGAAGCTTTGTGATTAGTTGAAGCTGTGGAAAGTAGACTGGCTTGATGACCACGGCTAAGTGTGGAACCCAGAAAGCCTGTAAAGGGTTAAAGGGAACTGTGAGGAACGGGTCTTTGAAGCCCCCACATCTGTGAATCACAACACACATGTAACTGACACAGATGTTGCTTGTTAACTGGGAATGAAATAAATCAGGGGGAAAGAGTAAAGAAGTCAGAGAATTCATCTGTCTCTCAGTATCCTGCTTTCATCATCCTTTCACGGGGCCTGATCTATTCTGCTGGTCAGAATGAGATCCCTAGCAGCCATTAGCAGGTAGCTCCCATAACAGCTCTTTATCAATTCAGGAATGTTAATTGGTTTAGGGGCCTCAATTGCCTTAGGCACATTGGAACCACTCACATCAGGATTTCCCAGTAGCTATTCCCTAGGAGACAGAGACCAAAGCACCCTTATTTTTGACCAGGAGAGAAGACTGCAGTCCCTTGGGGAACAGTTCTGCTTAAACTAGTTTCCATTTACAGGTAAATAAAACAGGCATCCATCCCAGGTTAAAACTGATCAGCAAAAAATGCCTTTCAACTTAGGAGTGTTCACATTATTCAATCAAGCCATTAGTTCAGACTGAGATAGAAGGCATTTTTTGAGCTAAACTGAGAAATGGCATTTGACAAAAGGGTCAGTAGGACAATTACAGATTATTGGATGATATAGCATGATTTTTATTTTCCTCATTACTAATTTGCAACTACTATCTTGAGTGGATCCATTTTATTTTTAGAATGATTAAAAAAAAAGTTTTGTCCTTCCAAATATTAATATGGCATACCACACTAATGAAAAAAAAAATCCTAAATGTACTGGAAAGCTAAAAACTAGAAATCTAAAAACAGTTTAAAGTCCTGAGTTCAAAAGACCTTGGAAACTTCACCCTGGGCAAGTCTCCAATTGCTTTGAAATCTAAATCAATAATGCAATAAATCATAAAATAAATAAATTGTTATTAATCTAACTTGGCTACTTAACAATTTAAAGAAACAATGATTTGAACTTAGGTCCTCCTGACCCCAGAATCATTTGTTTGGAGGAAATTAGAAAAAGAAGAGATGAAATGTTGTGTATGATTCTATGACCCCATTGGGAGTTTCTTGGCAAAGATACTAGGTGTGCTATTTCCTTCTGCAGGCTATTTTAAAGAGGAAGCAACTGAGGCAAACGGGGGTAACTTGCAATCACTTTTTTATAATGAAAATTGATAGATAAAGTCGTTTTAGGAAACTTTCTAGCATCTAGATAAAAAAAAGGGGACAACATCTAAAGAATTATATTTTATGGCTAAGGTCTAAAAGATCAGGCCTAAGTAGAAGGTGACAGGTGAGCGTGCATAAAAAAGCCTTTTTCACTGAGCTTTTGAGGCTCGTTGGCATAATTTTTGTTTGTTTTATTTTGTTCTTGTTGGAAAAAAAGAATAAAAATAAAACAAAGCACCAAAAATATATAATTGCATTTTAAAAAGTAAAAACAGAATTATATTTTATGGAAGGGAGAAATGAAACATCATTAATCAGCTATGACACTAGTGTTGACTTGATCTCTTTTGCTGGCCTCCAAACCCCCAATTGTCTTCTACTTAAAAGCAAAAACAACTTCCTATGTAATTACATGTACACAAATGTAGTTTTGACCCATTTTTAAATTTATCATCTCTGTAGAGCACTATATATCCAGCAGTCCCAGCACTCAATACCTGCTAGCCGCAGTCTTTAAACTTGCATCTCACATCAGCAACTGTGTTTTGCACACTTCCAAATCAATGTCACATAGGCATCTCAAACTCAGCATATTGAAATTTTAGTTCATTATTTAAGTACAAATTCCATAATTTCTTTGAAAATTCTTTCAAAGGCACTATCATCCTTTAATAACAGATGTGATTAAATTATCAGTCTCAGTGCCATTGTCAACAACTTACTCTTTCACATTATATAGATAGTTAGTTAATGGTCAAATATTGTCATTTGCACCTTTACAACAGCTCTCATATCTGTCTGCCCTCCACTCACAAACCCAGTAACTTAGTTCTGACCCTCATCTTCTCTTGACTGGACTACTGTAACAGCTTTCTAATTATTCTTTTTTGACTCAAGTCTCTGTATTCTCCCAAAAAATCTTCACACAGTTTTGAAAGTTTTCTAAAGTGTAACTCTGAACCTGTCATTCCCATACTCACTAAACTCCATGGCCTCCTTATCATAACCTCGATCAAATATAAATTCCTATATTTGTCATTTAAAACTCTAATTTAGCCTGAATTCCTTCTATAACTATATATTATCCATGAATCCTTTTGGATGTATTTCAGTCCAACTAAAATGGTCTTCTTTCCTAACTTTCAGGCAATCCCACATTCTTGGAATGCATCCCTCCTCACCTCTATTTCTTATAATTGCTATTTTCCTTCAAAACTCAGCTAATAAAAATAATCAAATATGTAAATAATTTTTTTTTAATTAGGAAAAAAAGACAGCTCATGTGCTGTCTTATTGGGAATGTTTTTTTCTGATATTCCTTTCTAGCTAATACTTCATTTTGTCTTCAAATGACCTTATATCTGTTTTTTTAAATGTAACAGATGGGCATATATGTCTTCCCCAAAAGAATCTAAGCTTCTTGAATGCTTTCTTGGCATCTAGCACAATGCATTACATACAGTGGGCTTACCTCTTGATAATACATTTTGGTTGAATAATTGGTCAGCCAAAAACAAACTTCCACTAATGCCAGACTTGCCTGAGTCTTTTCAAGTATCCTTGAAAAATAAAAAGAAAATTTCAATATCTCTACATTATAAGCGCTTTGAGTATGTCGGTAACACCTATCTAATCCCAACTAAAGAAAAATCCTGTTTATTCTATTTATCAAGATAAATTATGCTTATCTCTTTGGATGAAATAGTCATTGTCTACTTACTTATTAAATATATATTAAAAATATGCTCATAAGATTATAGGGGCACACTAGAGATATCCGAAATGAAATCAAGGCTATCTCTAAAAAGATCTTTATTCCATTCTCAGCGTATACTCCTAAATTGACCCATTGCCACTTGAGGACAATAAAAAATGAAAGGAGGAATTGGGGACTTGAGGAAATAAGAAAATATGTGCAACAGCACACCTTTCAGGTTCATCTTAATTTTTCCAATATAAACTGTTCTAAGAAAAAATACTAAATTTTGAAAATTAAAGTTGGGCCTGGTTTGTTTACTTTGTTAAAACCATGAGAATAATAGTAAGGGAAAAAGGAGAAACTTACAAACATTGTCATGTAAACAAAACAACAGCAACAGCAACAACAAAACCCTTGCTAAGCCCAGGAGGTGAAAGGAATAAGGTATGTCCATGATACCAAAAATACTAAAGCACTTTTGTCTATATTTAGACTGAATGCATTGTGATGGTAAAAGTAGTGTCAATTTAGGTTATATTGACCCTTTATAATTCTTCTGATATAATTCTATATTTTTAGTGATAATTAAATAACATGCAGATAGATTTTTAGTTACAGTGAATTAGTTTTAGTTACCAGTGAATACTGGTTTGATAGTGTTGGATCACTGGGTCCTGTGCTCTGTGTGTGTGTGAAGACTGAAACTGTTTGATATAGATTTAGAAAAAGAAAGAAAAAGTATTGTCCTGGGATCTAGAAGGTTTATGTGGCATTAAACATTACTAGAAGAGTCCTTGTTTAATATGAACATACAATTAATTGACATTTCTGGAACCAAACTTTATTCAGTATTAGGCTTTGTAGGATTGTGGCTAGATCTGGGAATGCAATGGATGTTAGAGCAAAAAATGTGGAGATAATGAAAAATTGGCAACAGGAAAAGATATCAAGTATTAGGCCAAGATTTAATCTTTTCTGTAAAAATCAATAAGCACATTTGTTTAACTACTTTGCAAATTTGCTTTCATCTTTAATGAATGTTGAAATATATACCAAATAATTGTTTTAAAATCAATTTCTCTGTGACTTAATGTCAGTAAATCTTTGATTTGTCTTTTAAATGCCCAGGCTCACATGAAAATTTCTCATTCTTGTCCTTCTTGTTCTTTTCTTGTTCTTCAACTTCTCCTTCTTCTCCTTCTTCTTGTTGTTTTCATGTTTTTGATCTTTTTGTTCTTGGTTTCCTTGATCTTTTTTTTTTTCCTTCTTCTTCTTCTTGATCATCTTCATCTTCTTCTTGATCATCTTCTTCTTGATGTTCTTTCTATTCTTCCTCTTTCTGTTCTTCTTTCTCTTCTTCCTCTTTCTGTTCTTCTTTCTCTTCTTCCTCTTCCTCTGTTTCTTCTTTCTCCTCTCCTCCTCCTTCTTCCTCTTCTCTTCTTTTCCTTCCTCTCCTTTTCCTCTTTCTTTTCTTCTTCCACTTTTTCTTGTTCTTGCACATCATATTCTTTTTCTTTTCCTTATTTTCTTTTTGTTCTTTTGTTCTTGACCTTGTTCTTGAACTTATTCTTGTTCTTGAGCTTGCTCTTGTTCTACTTGTTCTTGTTTTTTTTTGTTTTCTTCTTCTTGAACTTTTTCTTGTTCATCTTGTTCTCTTTTTTCTTCTTGTTCTTGTTCTCTTTTTGGTCTTCTTGTTGGTCTTCTTTTTCTTGCTGTTGTTTTTTCTTGTTGTTCTTATACTTCTTTTCTTTTTTTTCTTGTTCTTGTACTTCTTTTTCTTCTTCTTCTTCTTCTTCCATCACTTCTTGTTCTTTTTCTTGTACTTCTTGTTCTACTTTATGTTCTTTTTCTTGTTCTTCATTTTTTCTTCTTATTATTCTTATATATATATATAGTTGTTGCTCTCCTTTTTTGATGACACAATGCTTGCCATAGCTGCAGTCAATAAGCAGTCATTAAATGCTCACTACATGCTAAGAACCACTGCTAAGTACTGGGGATACAAGTACAAGCAAAAAGAAATAATTGGACTTACCCTCAAGGAAGCTGACAAAGGAGTGGGAAAGAAGGTACATAGCTAGGCAAAATCATGGGACCAAAGTCTGGAAAACGAGAGATGGCTGGATTAGGACCCTTATACAAAATGAAGGGTACAAGAAGAACTCGCCAATGGGAAAAGAGGCAAAGTATAAAGAAGCAGCTGAGGTAAAAGGGCTAAATCTGGAGAATGAGAATGGTTAGTCCAGGGTTCTAAATGTGTTAAATGTAGACCCTTGGGCAACATTTCTGTATAGCCCAACTGAATTAAAATGTCAGGAAATATTTAACAAAGTGAAAAAAATATTATAAAACAAAGAGAATGTTAATATGTGGTTTTCTAAGTTAATATGTGGCTAGCAGGGATCCCGATATACTGTCTATTGGCCCACATTTGTTCATGAGTTTGATCCCACTTCTGTTTCAAACCATATTCTACATGTTGCTGTTCTATATACCACCATTTCAAGTTGGTCTTTTCCTTAGGAGATTGGAAAAGCTAGAAGAAATCACCTCTGATTTTAAGGCAATATGGTGAGCACAGCTTTCTCTGAAAGCACAGACTTGTAAGGCATAAACCAAGAAAAATGATAATGAAAAGGCAGAGAAGAATTCTAACGTAATCAGAGGCTAAAAGGAAGAAAAATGGGATACAAAAACAAGAGGCACATATCTGTGGCTTGCCATCCTAGTTAGCTTGGGTTCTGGGGTGTAGCTTTCTATATAGTCCATTTTCATGAACTGGCATCCTATTAGCTTGGTTTCTGGGTTGTAACTTTTTGATAGCTCAGTTTCCATGGCTTGGTATGCTAGCTAGCCTAGTTTCCGTGGCAAATCTTTCTAGATAGGCCAGTTTTGTGGCTTGGTGTGCTAGTTAGCCTGGTTTCCGTGGCAAATCTTTCTAGATAGCTCAGTTTCTGTGGCCACAGACCACAGGGTAACTTGGATGCCAAGCCACGAAAACCAACCTAACTAGCAAATCAAACCCTGGGACCAGAGCTATCTAGCAAAGCACAAAACAGAAACCAGGCAAACTAGCACACCAAGGCCAAGAACCCAGTCTATCTAGAAAGTTAAGCCACATAAACTGGACTAGCACACCAAGTTACAAAAACTGGGATATCTAGAAAGCCACACCACAGAAACCAGGCTAGCTAGCACACCAAGTCCCAGAAGCCAGGTTAGCTAGAAAGTCACAACAGACCACAAGGTAACTTGTATGCCAACCCACGGAAACCAAACTGATTGGCACAGCAATTCCCTGAACCTAAACTATCTAGCAAGCCACACCATGGAAACTGGGCTATCCAGAAAGCCATGCCACAGAAACCAAGTCTAGATAGACAGCCATGCCAAGACCATGAGGTAATTTGGATTCCAAGCCTCAGAAACCAATCTAACTGGAACACCAAGCCCCTGAACCTGGGTTATCTAAAAAGCCATGCCATGAAAACCAGGCTAATTAGAAAGCCATGACACGGAAATTGGACTAACTAGCATACCAAGCCATGAAAACTGGGCTATTGAGAAAGCTATGCCACAAAACCCAAGCTAACTAGCACACCAAGCCACAAAACTGGGCTCTTGAGAAAGCCATGCCATGGAAACCAAGTGAACAAGCATGCCAAGCCCTGGAATTGGGCTATCTAGAAAGCCATGGAAACTGGGGTATGCCAAGCCAAAAAAAAAAAACCCAACTAACAAACCAAGCCCTACAACCCAGGATATATAGTAAACCCTGGCACAAAACTTGGCTAAATAGCACACCAAATCACGGAAGCTGGGCTAACTAGCACACCAAGGCACGAAACACAGGATATCTAGAAAAACTTGCCACAGAAACCAGGCTAACTAGCAAACCAAGCCATGGAAACTGGGCTATCTAGAAATGACACAATAGAAACTGAGTTAACTATCACAACAAGCCCTTGAATCTGGGCTATCTAGAAAGCCACATCATGGAAACCAAGGTAACTAGCACACCAAAGCCCAGAAGCCAGGCTATCTACAAAGCCACACCACAGAAACTGGGCTAAATAACACCAAAACATGGAACCCAGGCTAACTAGCACACCAAGGCACAAAACCCAGGCTATCTAGAAAGCCATGGAACTCAAGCTAGCTAGGATGCCATGCCATGGAAACTGGGCTATCCAGAAAGCATGTCATGGAAACTGTGTTATCCAGAAAGCATGTCATGGAAACTGTGTTAACTAGAAAGCCATGCCACAAAAAAATAAACTATCTAGGAAGCCACACCACAGGAAACAAGCTAACTACCACACTATACTACAAAAACTGGGCTATCTACCAAGCCATGCCATGGAAACTGGACTAAATATCACACCAAGCCTTGGAACCCGGGCTATCTAGAAAGCCACGCCAGGGAAAGCAGGCTAATAAGCATTCTAAACCTTGGAAACTGGGTGATATAACAAGCACTCCAAACCTTGGAAGCTTGGATGCCATGCCACAGAAACTGGGCTATCTAGAAAGCCATGCCACAGACCACGGGGTAACTTGGATGCCAAGCCATAGAAACCAAGTCCTTGAACCCAGGCTATCTAGAAAGTCACGCCACAGAAACCATCTAGAAAGCCATGCCAGGGAAACCGGGCTAACAAGCACACCAAATCATGGAAACTGGGTGATCTAGCAAACTATGCCACAGAATCTGACCTAACTTGGATGCCACGTCATAGGAACCAAGCTAACTATCACACCAAGTGCCTGAATTCAAGATATCTAGAAAGCCATACCACAGATTGAATGCCAAGCCATGGAAACCAAGTTAACTAGCACGCTATCTAGAAAGCTACAGCATGGAAGCTGAGCGCACTAGCACACCAAGCCACATAAACTGGGATATTTAGAAAGTCATGCCTCAAAAACTAGACAAATTATGACACCAAGCCCCCAAGCTAACTAGCACATCAAGCCACAAAACTGGTTTATTTAGCAACCTCTGCCATAGAAAAGAAGGTAACTAGCACACCAAGCTCTAAAAACTGGACTATCTAGAAAGCTATGCCACAAAACCCAAGCTAACTAGGATGCCAAGCTTTGAAAACTGGTCTATCTCACAAGCCATGCCAGTTTCCATAGCAGACTGAGCCATTGAAAAAGAGATCTTGACAAGAGATCAAAGACAGAGAGTGAAAAGGAGAAGGAGGAGGAAGGGGGGTAGGAGGAGCAAAAGACAAAGAAGAAAAATACAAAAAAGAAGACGTAAAAGATGAAAAAGATGACAAAGAAAAAAGCAGCAGAAGAAAAAGCCATAGAAGATGAGATAAGAAGGAGTGAAAAAGACGAGATAGAGAAGGAGAGAGAGAGACAAGGGAGAGAGATCTACACACAAAGAAACCAAATAAGAGAGACAGAAGCAGCGAGAGAAAGAAAAGCAGGGAGAGAAAGAGAAAGAAGAAGAAGAAGAGGTAGAAGGAGAAAAAGAAAGAGGAGGAGAGGGAGGGGGAGAAGGAGGGCAAGAATACGTAGAAGTAGAAGAATTAGAAGACAAAGAAAAACAAGAACAAGAAAAATATGAGGATGATGACAAGCCAATTGGAATGGTGCTTTCCATACTGACACTCCATGAAACAGCAAATTGAAGCAATACTGCAGAACATATGCATTCAGGGGAAAAGTACAGTGCAGGCAGAAGAACTTCACCACTTCTATTGAAGTATATGCCCAAAAGATGAAATGAGTCCTTAAAAATATTTTTAAAATAATGGTTTAAAAGGGAAATTGGTACAATCTGGATATTTCTGGGCTATTCATTCAAAATCAATTTCTACATGTAATGGAAAGAACTTAGATGATATATGAACAATAAGAGAATGAAGACTGGGATTCTTGCAGGTTAACCATTCATTGGATTGAAGTCATTGATATAAATAGCTAAATATTTCCCTTTCGCGCATCTTGTTCAAAAGGATTCTTTTCCTTTCTGGCAGTAAGAATGCATTGCCCTGAGTTGTTTATCTCCTGAGAAAGACAACTAACTGGGAAGGACCAAGGAATATTAGAACCTGGCTCAACTAAACCTTACTGAGGCAATGGAAAGAAAAAGAAGAGCAAGAAACTATGTCAAGGCAGGCCAAAGAATGAAGATTTCCTAGTGGATGCAAGCTTGATTATTTTTGAACAAGTTTGAAAGAAACAGAAAATCTGGAATGCAGTGATTTCGATCTAAGATAACAAGGCCTTGAGTAAGCCTTGGAAATATACTTGGAAAGCCTGAAAGAACAGTCATTTTTTGAATCTTTGAAAATGAAGACATTGAGAAAGTCAATTGGAATGGTGATCTTTGAACTAAGATTCCATTAAAGAGCAAAATGAAGTATTGCAGAACATATGTATTCAGACTAATAGTGTATTCCAGGTAGAATAATAGAAGGACAACTTTTTGCTAGTTCTATTGAAGTGTACTTGAAAAAGACGAATTGGATCTTGGAAAATAGCATGAGGACAAGTGTTAACAAGGAAAACCGGTACAAATTCACTATTTTCTGGCTAATCATTCAATGTCACTTTCTATATGTAATGGAAAGAAATTAGTTGATTTATGCACAATAAGACTTTGAAGAGTATGGTTTTCTTGCAGAAGTGGGGACCATTCGTTAGATTTTAGTCATTGCAATAAACAGCTAAAGTGCATTTGCCTTTCTTGACTCTGGTCCAAAAGGCTTTTTTCCTTCCTGGCATGAACAATGCATTGTACTGTGTTGCTTACATCATGCTAAAGAATACTAGTTGGGAAGTAACAAGAAATATTGGAACCTGGAAAAACTAAAGCTTATAGAGGCAATGGAAAGAAAAAGGGAAGAGCAAGAAGCTATGCTCAGAAAGGCCAAAGATTGAAGATTTCCTATTAGATGCATTGAATCTTTTCAAAATCTACCCTGCTTGATGATTTTTGTTTATGCTTGCAAGAAACAGGAAATCTGCAATGTTGTGATTTTCATGAGAAAGAAAACAGCATCACTGCATAACGTACACACTCAGCGTAATAGTGTATTCCAGGTAGAATAACAGAAGGACAAAGGTTTGCTAGTTCTATTGAAGTGTACTTGAAAAGGATGAATTGGGTCTTGGAAAATAGCACGAGGCCAAGTGTTGACAAGGAAAATTGGTACAATCTGGATATATTCTGGTTACTCCTTTAATGTCACTTTCTACACATAAGAAAAATAAGTTAGTTGATTTGTGTAGAGGGCCTCAGATAGTGGGGGAACTCTGAACCCTTCAGTCCAGAGGGAACCTGCTGACAATATTTAGTTTGGCTCCCCACCTCCCTTTGGTATTCTCACCTTTCATGAGAAGTCGAGGAGAGCATGACCACCTGTGTTCTACTTGAAGCAAGGAATAATTACAGCAAGAGGCATTTACCTAGCAGGGTGCTTATAGTTAGCACTTGCTCAATGTGATTGATGAGATAATGGTTCTCTAGTTGGCATATGCTTAGTGTGCTGTAATGATATAATCATACTGAAGTATTTAAGGGCTGAGAGGATTGGAAATAGAGACACTCCATCTTTGACCATCCTCGTGAGTCCCCTGCCTTCTTCACTCCTCCACTAAGACCAAGGCTGGTCCTGAGATCCTCCAGAGAGCTAGTCCGATTGGTATATTTTGGCACCCCAATTTGGGGGCTCTAGAAAGCACACTACATTATAGTGCCCAATGTGGGGCATAAGAAACACAAGAAACAAAGAAGCAGCAGCATTTGAGAGCTGTTCATGAGTAGGATCCTCCCAGAGTTCCTTTGGTAACCCGCAGGGAAAGAAATGAAGAGACCTAGTAAGACTTTTTAGTCAGGGTAATTAAATGGGCCAACACATCAAAGGACCAAGCCAGGAGACTGATGAGAGACTTATGAAAAATGCCTGTTCTGACTACAGTCCTCTTCTCTGTTTTATTTGCCTCCAAGACATCTCACAGGATTCAACACCTGCTATAGTATCTCACCTTATAACCATCCAGAGGTGATAGTGCTGTTTGTATTCCCCAGTGTGTGGACTCAGATAACAGCTAATGCACAAACTTACTGACCATGTTGTGGGGGGGAAATAATCACATTTCCATAAAACAAAAAATGGGAAGTTGGTAAGAACCATGCCTAAGTGAAGGGGCAGGTCTATTCTCTGAGAGCCTCCACAGCTGCAAATCCTAACACTTGAAGGAGTTGCAAAGCAGCCTTTATTGATGCAGATATTCCTTGTGGATTGTGAATGAAATAAGTTGGAGGCAAAAGGGAAGAGGAGAGAGGTCAGAGAACACAACTGCTTCTCCTTGTATCATCATCATCCTCTCACATGAGGAGATCCATTGTACAGGTCTGAGTCAGACCTCCAACAGGCAGGTGGGTCCTGTATCACAACAGATTTGTACACAAGAGAATATGGGATTTTTGCAGAAGTGAGAACCATTCATTAGATTTTAGTCATTGTAATAAACAGCTAAAGCGGATTTGCCTTGGTCAGCTCTTGTCCAAAAAGGCTTCTTTCCATTCTGACCATTAAGAATAAATTGCCTTGTGTGCCTTATTTCAGGCCAAAGAAAAGTTGTTGGGAAGAAGCAAGGAATACTGGAACCTAGCTAAAATAAAGGAATGAAAAGGGAAGAGCAAGAAGCTATGTCCAGAAAGGCCAAAGAATGAAGATTTCCTAGTAGATGCATTGATTTCTTTGGAAACCTACTCTGGTTGATTATTTTTGAACAAATCTGCCTCAAACAGAAGTTCCAGAATGGAGTGAATTCCAATCTGAATAATGAAATTTGGCCCTTTTCGATGTAACATAACAAGGCCTTGGAAATACTCTGGGAAAGCCTGAAAGAATAGGTATTTTGAGTCTTTGGAAATGAAGACAATGAGAAAACCAATTGGAACAGTGCTTTCTGTATTGACGTCTCAAGAAAGAGCAAGATGATACATCATTGCAGAACACGTGCATTCGAGGTAAAAGTGTAATCTAGGTAGAATAACAGAAGGACAGAATTTTACCAGTTCTATTGAAGTCTATGTCCAAAAGACAAATTGAGTGGAAGAAAATATCAAGGAAACAATGGTTTATAAAGAAAATTGGTGCCATCTGGATATTTTGGGGCTACTAATTAAAAGTCAATTCCTACATGTTATTAGAAAGAACTTAGATGATATGTGCCCAAGAAGAGTATGAAGACTATAAGATTCTTACAAAAATTGGAACCATTCATTGGATTGGATTCATTGGTATAAACAGCTAAGTGGATTTGCCTTTCATGCATCTTGTCCCAAAGGATTCTTTCCACCCTTGCCATTAAGAATGTACTGCCCTGTGTGCCTTATTTCAGGCCAAAGAAAACTAGATGGGAAAGAGCAAGGAATATTAGAACCTGGTTAAATTAAGAAAAGAAAAAGGGAAGAGTAAGAAACTATGTCCAGAAAGGTCAAAGAATGAAGATTTCCTAGAAGATGCATTGATTGTTTAAAAATCTACTGTGCTTGATTATTTTTTGCTCAAGCTTTCAAGAAACAGATCTGGAATGTTGTGGTTTCTGTTGAGAGAAATGACATTTGGACATTTTTGACGTCACGTAACAAGGCCTTGTCTAAGACTTGGAAATACAATTGGAAAGCCTGAAAGAACAGTGATTTTAAGTCTTTGAAAATGATGAGATTGAGAAAGCCGATGGGTACAGCGCTTTCCATATTGATGTTCCATCAAAGAGCAAACTGAAGCAACATTGCAGAACATGTGCATTCAGGGTAAAAATGTATTCCAGATAGAATAACTGAAACCAAAGGTTTTACCATTTCCATTGAACTGTACTTGAAATAGATGAATTGGTCTTGGAAAATATTATGAAGACTAATAGATTATCTAATAGATACAATATTTCTGTATACATGATGAAATTACAAATACAAATTATAGTATATATATATATATATATATATATATATATGTGTGTGTTACATATATAGTTTAGATATATATGCCAAAAATAATTGTAAACCAGCTAATTATCAATTTCATATGTAATGTATAAAACTTAACATTACAATATTCCTCATGGAAAAGGGCTCAGCAAAAAAAAAAAAAAAAAGCCTCAGTGTTTATTTAAACCCCTTTAGGTTATTCACTTAATTGTAAGTACTCCACGGAGATAAAAATGATGTATTTGTTTTGTATCCATTCTCAGTGCCAACTACTATATTTTTCACATAGAAGCTATTCCATAAATGTTTATTTGAAAGACATTTCATTATGAAATGCTTTATATGGTACTTAAAAGCATAGGTCTCGAGGCCAGTGTTACAAGGAGGGTGCATGCTCCTAATAAGTTCAGAGACTCTTCTTGTTTGTACATGAGAAGTAAAAACAACAACAGCACGATAACTGAATTGCATGAAGAATTCAGGGGTCCTCAAACTTTTTAACTAGGGGGCCAGTTCACTGTCCCTCAGACTGTAGGAGGGCCGGACTAGAGTAAAAACAACAACTTTGTTTTGTGGGCCTTTAAATAAAGAAACTTCCTAGCCCTGGGGGAGGGGGATAATCGTCCTCAGCTGCCGCATCTGGCCCGCGGGCCGTAGTTTGAGGACCCCTAAATTGAATAACTCTAGAGTATTTTACAATGGATTCAGAAATCTAAATCACTTTGCTACCTGTTTGTTCATCCATTTACTGCACAATATGCAGGATCACTTTAACTCCCAGCTTTCCATATGGTATAATCTGTGTCTTTAGGAAAGCAGAGTGGAAGTATTTCAAAGTAAGACTGTGTGGTTGAAAGAACCAAGAAAAAGTTTACTGTCATAGTTTCTTGGCAGCGCTCCCCTGCGCCAGTTAATTTAAGTAAACATATTTGCAGAGCAAGTTTAGAACTGAGGGGGTTATACATTCTCCTGACAGAATCTGGCATCGAGCAACAGACAACGGAGATGATTTAGTAATCCAAATATTTCATCTAAATAGATCAAGGAAAGGAAATGTTGGGCAATCATATTTTAAACATAAATGTTAGAACTCCTTTCATACAATTCATTAAAATGAAAAACCCATCATCATGGTCTAGTGGATACAATAGTCTGGTTGAAGTGGAAACGCTGGATTCCAATTCTGCCTCAGACGCTTCCCAGGTATATGAAGTCATTCAAACGCTCTGCAATTTCGTTTTCTTATCAACAAAGTGGAGATCACAATAGCTTTCTACAGAACTGTGGTGAGAAGCAAATAAGATGACTTTTTAAGTCCCCCCAAAGCAGAAGGCCCTGCCTCGGGCTAAAATGCCGCTCTTTGTGTCAGCTCCCAACAAGATTTCTTCCAGGGGGAAAAAGTACTTTTTTTGCCTAACCAAGAACCCTCCCTTTTCCCTGTAAGGCCTCTCAGGTCCCACAGATGGCACGAGATGCCCCCCCCCCCAAACACGCACGCGCATGCACACGTTGAGTTCCTGCTCCCTCGGGGCCAGGCAGAAAACTTTCCTAGTGCATCCCACGCCCCAAACCCCTTTTCTCTCCCCCCCCCACTTTCCTTCCAGATGTGTTTGCTTGTTGTACTTCGGGGCCTTTCCCCGGGGGGCCCCTGACCTTGTCGGACGCTCCGGCAGTTTGGTCCGTCTCTGGAAGTTGTGGGGATTCGCGCTGCAGACTTCTCGGCACCGGCGGCAGGCTATGGCGGCCCTCTCTCAGGGATGCGGGGAGTGTTTGCACCTCCCGATCCCGAGCAAAGTCTCTGGCGAGCCTGCGAGGGGGTATGGGCTCCCTTGAAGAGAAACTGTGGCTTTCTCTGGGCCTTCTGGCTGCTGGAGACTGAAAAGATTGAGCTACCTTGAGCTCCAAGAGCGGGGTAAACTTCAGGGGTCCCCAGAAAGGGGAGGGAGGGGGAAGGGGCTCAGCCTTGGGAGGATCGGCTAGCCTGCTAGTGTAGAGGAGGAGGAGGGGCAGAAGGAGGAGGAGGAGAGTACGGGTGCTGGTGGATAGCGGGGACACGGTTAGATGTTAGGGCTGCACTAAACTGTGGACTGGGGAAAGCAGGAAAGGCAAACTGCAGGGAGCACGTCGGGCACCCAAGGCAAACGGAGCCCAGAATCCGGTCCAGGTCTTAGCGTCCTCCGAGAGAAGCCGCGACTTGGCAGCAGGGCACCAATCGTGAGCGGGGCGGGATTTTTTTTTTTTTTTAAAGGCGTTCGGCTCTGGGCTTCAAGCCTGAGGGGATGCCCCTTGGCAGGCGTAGGAGCCCCTTCGGATCCCACGAGCTCGGAGTTCTCGCGGCTCCTCCGGTTCGGGAGCCTGCGGTGGCCCGTGCGCCCGGCTACCAGGGCTCGAGGCTCCGAATCTTCCCGGGACCGTGGGGAGGCGGCCCCCGAGGCTCCGCCAGGCGCTGCGTCTGGAGACGAGAAGGAGAAATTAGGGAAGTGGGTGCGGAGGGGGAGCTGAGCCCCGGGAGGGGCGCGGGGGACTCGCAGTGCTCAAGACAACAGCTCTTCTTGGCAGTTCTTTTCCCCAAAACCTCTAACGAAAAGGCTATCGAACTGCAGAGCGTGGGCTAGTTAGGAGACTCTTCCTCCCTCCACCTCTCCGACTCAAGTCCCCTCCCCCTTCCATGCCAGGCCCAGGCCGGCTGCTGCTTTGCCTCAGGTCCGTGCCCGAGGCTCTTTTGCAGAGAGTTCGTGGGGCCAACGTTCCTCTGAGGGGCAGCTGCTTCCAGAGAGTTAATTGCGTGCTCTTTGAGACCCCCTCCAATTTGGAGATTCTGGGACTCTTTTCTTCCCAAAGACTTTTAAGGATATTGCTCTCTTCAGGCGTCTTTCTGAGAAAGGTGGATGGAAGTGCTCTTGGAGAGGTCGAGCGAATATAAGAAAGATGACAATACTCCCTAAACTCATCTATTTAGTGTTATACCAAGCAGACTCCCAAGAAACTTATTGACCTAGAAAAAATAACAATAAAATTCATCTGGAAGAACAAAAGGTCAAGAATTTCAAGGGGGCTAATGAAAAAAAAGCAAATGAAGGTGGCCTAGCTGTACCTGATCTAAAACTACATTATAAAGCAGCGGTCATCAAAACCATTTGGTATCGGCTAAGAAGTAGATTAGTTGATCAATGGAATAGGTTGCACTGACAGGACAAAATAGTCAATAACTTTAATAATCTAGTGTTTGACAGACCCAAAGACCCCAACTTTTGGGATAAGAATTCACTATTTGACAAAAATTGCTGGGAAAATTAGAAATTAGTATGGCAGAAACTAGGCATGGACCCACACTTAACACCGTACACCAGGATAAGGTCAAAATGGGTTCATGATTTAGGTATAAAGAATGAGATTATAAATAAATTAGAAGAACATAGGATAGTTTACCTCTCAGACCTGTGGAGGAGGAAGGAATTTGTGACCAAAGAAGAACTAGGGATCATTAATGATCACAAAATAGAAAATTTTTTTATATCAAATTTAAAAAATTGTACAAACAAAACTAAAGCAGACAAGATTAGAAGGGAAGCAATAAATTGGGAAAAGATTTTTACAGTCAAAGGTTGTGATAAAGGCCTCATTTCCAAAATATATAGAGAATTGACTCTAATTTATAAGAAATCAAGCCATTCTCCAGTTGATCAATGGTCAAAGGATATGAACAGATAATTTTCAGATGATAAAATGGAAACCATTTCTACTCATATGAAAAGATGTTCCAAATCATTATTGATCAGAGAAATGCAAATTAAGACAACTCTGAGATACACTACACACCTCTCAGCTTGGCTAAGATGACCTGAAAAAAATAATGATGAATGTTGGAGGGAATGTGGGAAAATGGGACACTGATACATTGTTGGTGGAATTGTGAATACTCCAACCATTCTGGAGAGCGATGTGGAATTATGCTCAAAAAGTTATCAAACTGTGCATACCCTTTGATCCAGCAGTGTTACTACTAGGCTTATACCCCAAAGAGGTCTTAAAGAAGGGAAAGGGACCCAGATGTGCAAAAATGTTTGTGGCAGCCTTTTTATAGTGGCTAGAAACTGGGAATTGAATGGATGCCCATCAATTGGAGAATAGTTGGCTAAATTGTGGTATATGAATGTTATGGAATATTACTGTTCTGTAAGAAATGACCAGCAGGATGAATACAGAGAGTCTTGGAGTGCCTTATATGAACTTTATGCTAAGTGAACAACAATACTATATGAGGATCAGTTCTGATGGAAGTGGCTCTCTTCAACAATGAGAGGATCCAAATCAGTTCCAATTGATCTGTAATGAACAGAACCAGCTACACACGGACAAAGAACACTGGGAAATGAGTGTGAACCACAACATAGCATTTACACTCTTTCTGTTGTTGTTTGCTTACATTTTTGTTTTTCTTCCCAGGTTATTTTTGCCGTCTTTCTAAATCTGATTTTTCTTGTGTGTATAAATATGTATACATATATTGGACTTAACATATACTTTAACATGTTTAACATATATTAGACTACCTGTCATCTAGGGGAGGGGGTGGGGGAAGGAGGTGAAAATTTGGAACAGAAAGTTTTGCAAGGGTCAATGTTGAAAAATTACACATGCATATGTTTTGTCAATAAAAAGCTATAGTAATAATAAAAAAAAGAGTGTTGGAAACCTTGGAGTGCTATAATATTTGTAAAGTATTATTATTACCCTAGAACCTTCAGTTTTAAGACCTACTTTCTTAGGAAGATGACTAAATTGGAAATCTTTGAACATCATTGCTGCCTAACAAAAGCTACTGTGAAGTGGAATAACAACTACCATAAAAGAAAAATAGCAGCCTTGAGCGGATTCAAAACGATTACCTGCACACAATATCTATTAAGTTATTGTACTTACAATATAGAGATGAAATGGATACAGCAGGGAAGATGGCTGAGGGGCTAAAACAGATGCTTAGAGAAGGAGGGAAGCAGTTCAAAGAAAGGTAGAAATATAAACATTGCCCCAATGATTCGAGGCCATTATCCTTATGGCTGCTGTGCTGGTTTTCTGTGTCACTATCTAAAATTATACACATGGTTGCCAAGGAGGAAAGGAAATAGGAAAACTAAACATAAATTTTACCAAACATGGAATTAAATTTTTATCCATAAAATAAACTATTTATCAATGTCCATGGGAGGAGTAATACACACTGGGAACATGACCACAAAGTGATACGCTGTGTGTTAGGTAGCATTCAGGGGAAGTTGTGTAGCAATGGGAAATAATCACAATGCAATGAGTTATTTGATTCATGCCCAGAGGGAGCAGTGCAGCATGGGAAGATGACCACAATGGAAAAAAGGAATTTATTACTTAGTTAGAATGCATGGAGAGACATATACAGCATAGCAGGATAACCACAATGCAGTAAGAAGATTATGTGGAGCTCAGCTGCAGCATCAAAGAACTGAATTTTAATCCTATTGTCCTAAGCATTAGGTCATGTTTATTCATGGAAACTAAAGCAAAGTACTTCAAGGTGACTCAGTCATTTAAATATTCTTAGAAATTAGTATTTAACTTAAAGCAAATTGATCCAGGGGCATTGGAAAAATCCCAGATAATCTGTGAAGAAGATGAAATCTGTCTTCCCTAAACCCAAATACCACCTAGGTGTCTGAGCTAGAAATCCTATTGTCCAGGACCTTGCTTGGACAGAGGCTCTCATGCCAATCCACACTTCATATGGACCTGCCCTCCCTCAATTCCACGGGACTGTCATTTCTATGTTGCTTTTAATTACCTCCATGGCCCCAGGTTTCATTGAAATGTTCCTGTACTGAACTTCATTGCCTCAGCCCAATTCTACTTTCCATGATAACAATTTGCTGATCTGATAAATTAATCAATATTAATCAATGTTAATTAATAAATAGTTTAAAACTAATGCTTAGTTTTCACTAATAACTAATAGTTAAATAAACTAATTTATATTAATGTACAGAGTCAGGCAGCCAATATCCTGTCCCTTCTATTCCAAGGTAGAGCATTTCAATTGACGATACACTCAACTATTATAGTGCGCTAATTGGGAAGTAGCATCCTGTAGGATTCAGGCACCATAGTGTTCATCTCTGTCTATTGTTGCTTGTGTTTACAACCAGTGGCCTTTATTTCTTTTTTTTAATTTGCAAATCATGTTGGGAGAGAAAAATCAAAACAAAAGGGAAAAAACCATGAGAGTAAAAAAAAATTAGAAAAAAAAAAAACAGTGAACATAGCATGTGTTGATTTACATTCAATGTCCTTATTATTTTTTTTTCTGAATGTAGATGGTGTTTTCTATCCAAAATTTATTGCGAATAAATGAATAATGCAGGCTAACATTTTGAGTTTGGGAATTTTATTTTAAATGTTAGAGTATGGGATTTGGATTTATAATGTTCTATGTCCTGTATTTTACCAGACTTTTTCTTTTTCCTTCTTTCCTTTTTTCTTTGTTTTTTCTTTCTTTCCTTCCTTCCTTCCTTCCTTCCTTCCTTCCTTCCTTCCTTCCTTCCTTCCTTCCTTCCTTCCTTCCTTCCTCCTCCCTCCCTCTCTTCTTTTTTTCTTTCTTTCTTTCTTTCTTTCTTTCTTTCTTTCTTTCTTTCTTTCTTTCTTTCTTTCTTTCTTTCTTTCTTTCTTTCTTTCTTTCTTTCTTTCTTTCTTTCTTTCTTTCTTTCTCTTTCTTCCTGCCTGTCTTCCTTTCTCCCTCTCTCCATCCCTCCCTCCTTCCTTCTTTCGGCTTTTTATTTATAAAATTATAGGATATGATTTTTCTTTTTCTGCAACCTTATTCAATTTCTCATTTGTGTATTTTTTGTCTGCAATGACAATTCCACATGGAAAACCATCCTATTGTTGTGCTTACTACTTGAACTCGCTGTCAACAATCAACACAATCTTAGCCTATTATTTAAGGTATAATTTATGGATATGTTATGTACAATTTGCCCCCAATTTTATACTGCTTTATGGCACTGGGGGAAAAACACAACAAACCCACAATTTGTCATATGGTTAGTGTGTCTTAAATTCACAGGGTGATTTAAATTATTTTTAGGGAGTATTTTTTCAGGAAGAAGAAAATAGACTGTGAAGAAATTATAGTATTACTTTGTACTATTTAAATTGTAATTTTAAATGTTAGATGGGGAAAGAGTGAGTCCCCTATGAGAACAACTTGTGTGAAAAGTAATTATTGCAAAAGACAGAAACAGGTTGAAAAATGCTGAGCTGTGGTAAAGAAACCACCATTCTAAGAAGATGAACAATTCCTGGGGAAGTTGTGGATTTGGAGTCAGAGGAGCTGGTTCTAATTCTGACTCTGTCGCTTGCTATTTTATATGACAAGGACAGGAGCGTCACTTGTTTTGGCCTTTATTCCTCTGAGGTCAACTCTTGTGACTATCATCCTAATGGTTTTTATTGTTGTTTCAGTTGTTTTTCAGTTGTGTCCAACTCTTCATGATTCCATTTGGATTTTCTTGTAAGACACTGGAGGATTTGGACATTTTCTTCTTCAGCTCTTTTTAACAGATGAGAAATTGAGGCAAACAAGGTTAAGTGACTTGCCCAGATCACACAGCTAGTAAGTGTCTAAGGCCATATTTGAACTCAGGAAGATGAGTCTTCTTAATTCCAGGTCTGATACTATCCACTACCTCCTAGCTGCTTCATGTAGCTCTCTCTAAATAAAGTTACTTTTAAAGGCATTTAGAATGAAAAAATAAAAATAGCATGTTAATAGCTATACATTAGTGATGTACACCATATTCATCCTGCACTAAATCCTCCAAATCCCCTAAGTTTCAGGGAAGACATGCAGGAGTTGAACAAGTTTCATTCATAAATTTGCAAAGCTCAAACATCATGATGCATGAGAAATACAATAACTGAAGGGTTCCTGGTGGCTCCCCTGAAGTGCCCATGTACTGGTGTGAGCCGGGAAACATCAAGGAATGGGTTTCATTTTTTTCTAGTGCTATAAACAGTTTCACCTTGTCCTGTCCAAATTGTAGAATTTAGTCATCTTTCTCTTTTCCTCACTTTCAAAGTGCTTCAATACCTTGGTAGTCCCATGGACTTTATAAAGTGCTTAAATGATACTATGCCAAGGTAACCCAGAGCCCAGCCTAAAGATCTGCTGCCTGTTGTCATTACTTCTTTTAGATCTCAAAAGTTCTTGTACTGGTGTCTAATCCTTGGAGTAACCAGAGGCAACACACAAGTCCATTAATTAAAGAGAAGCATGTCCAGGCATTTTGCTACAATGACATTGACTTTTCCTCCTCCTGAGTAGGTGAGTCCAGGTACTTTATATGCCTCCTCTTGTCTAGGCAGATGAGTTCATTGCCCTGTTTTTTGGTTCCACTGTAGCAATAAAGAGGAGAGTACTAATATAGGCAGTAGTCCATAGTGGAGTCTTGTCTTGAAGAAAGGGTTTGAAGAAATTATCACTGGGCACTGCAAGGTTGTAATTGATTCCCTCTGCTTCATGTATCTTGAACTCTCAATTGGATGATCCAAGTGTGGCTATAGAGGAAGTGCTATACCTTGCTCTTAAGTCTGGGAGTTGTCAGGACCCTGAAGAGATGGGAGGATCTTACCACTTACTACCTGGGAAGCTTCCTGTATTACCAGAAGTTGTCTTTCTGCTCGCTGATCCAAAGGACTCACTGGTTTAAAAACCTGGTGCTGCCCCATCAGCGATGTTCAAGCCCACATAAAAAATAAGATCCCCATTTCTGATGGATGTGACCCCCTTCAACAATGAGATGAAACAAATCAGTTCCAATGGAGCAGTAATGAACTGAACCAGCTAGACCCAGCAAAAGAACTCTGGGAGAGGACTATGAACCACTACAAAGAATTCCCAATCCCTCTATTTTTGTCAGCCTGCATTTTGGATTTCCTTCACAGGGTAATTGTACACTATTTCAAAGTCCGATTCTTTTTGTACAGCAAAATAACGGTTTGGACATGTATACTTATATTGTATTTAATTTATACTTTAATATATTTAACATGTACTGGTCAATCTGCCATCTGGGGGAGGGGGTGGGGGGAAAGAGGGGAAAAATTGGAACAAAAGGTTTGGCAATTGTCAATGCTGTAAAATTACCCATGCATATATCTTGTAAATAAAAAGCCATAATAAAAAAAATATCGAAAGTAAAAAAAAAAAAAAAAAAAAAAAAAAAAAGATCCCTTGAAGACCATGAGAGAATAACTTGGTCAGCCTCTTAGCCAACACATTGATTAAACATCCAGAAAACTACTGTTAGAACAACTTGCTGCAATTAGAACAACTTTGAAGAGTTGTACTAGTGTTCTCAGTCCTAGGATAATATTTCTTTCTTTTTTTTTAATTTCTTTTTTTATTTAATAGCCTTTTATTTACAGGTTATATGTATGGGTAACTTTACAGCATTGACAATTGCCAATTTTTCCTCTCTTACCCCCCACTCCCTCCCCCAGATGGCAGGATGACCAGTAGATGTTAAATATATTAAAATATAAATTAGATACACAATAAGTATACACGACCAAACCATTATTTTGCTGTACAAAAAGAATCGGACTCTGAAATATTGTACAATTAGCCTGTGAAGGAAATAAAAAATGCTGGTGGACAAAAATATAGGGATTGGGAATTCAATGTAATGGTTTTTAGTCATCTCCCAGAGTTCTTTCGCTGGGCGTAGCTGGTTCAGTTCATTACTGCTCCATTGGAAATGATTTGGTTGATCTCGTTGCTGAGGATGGCCAGGTCCATCAGAACTGGTCATCATATAGTATTGTTGTTGAAGTATATAATGATCTCTTGACCCTGCTTGTTTCACTCAAGCATCAGTTCGTGTAAGTCTCTTCTGGCCTTTCTGAAATCATCCTGTTGGTCATTTCTAACAGAACAATAATATTCCATAATATTCATATAACACAATTTACCCAACCATTCTCCAATTGATGGGCATCCACTCAGTTTCCAGTTTCTGCCCACTACAAAGAGGGCTGCCACAACCATTCGTGCACATACAGGTCCCTTTCCCTTCTTTATGATCTCTTTGGGATATAAACCCAGTAGTAACACTGCTGGATCAAAGGGTATGCACAGTTTGATAACTTTTTGAGCATAGTTCCAAATTGCTCTCCAGAATGGTTTAATGTATTCACAGTTCCACCAACAATGTATTAGTGTCCCTGTTTTCCTACATCCCCATCCAACATTCCGCATTATCTTTCCCTGTCATTTTAGCCAATCTGATAGGTGTGTAGTGGTATCTCAGAGTTGTCTTAATTTGCATTTCTCTAATTAATAATGACTTGGAGCATCTTTTCATATGATTAGAAATAGTTTCAATTTCTTCATCTGAGAATTGTCTGTTCATATAGGATAATATTTCTTAAGCATCTATTAAAAAATCTTTGGGAGCAAAAAAGTTGTCACTGAGAGTTAAAGAAAGGGAATTCCTCCCTCTCTTTTTACTTAAGGGCAGATCCCAATCCTTTTCAGTGGAAATATAATGTGAAGCATAAACCCATCCCTAGAAAATGAGAGAAGTTAAAAAAAATGAGTTTCCCATTTTTTTGTTTCTGAAGAAAAAGAATTTTGGGGGGAATGGGAGAAAATTTAAGAATAAGTCCAATATTTATCATGAAGAGTTGGGTAACTTTTTGATACCTTTTGTATCTGACTTTTGACCATGTCACTTCTCCAAAACTTAAAGAAGTTCCTCAGTTTCCACCATTTTAAATTCAACATCCTAACTCATTATCAAAGTATCACATGAGTCCATTTGATTTTATTATGTCTTTTTAAAATTATATCTTAGATGTCAGAAAACCACTGGAAGGTCCTTATGTCTCTAAACAACATGTCTCAGGAATGGTCCCTAAGCTGGCTGGGTAGCTCCATAGATACTTCTGTTTACGTCGACTCTCCTCTGCCTTAGGTGACAGAGGTATGAAGGCCTCTGGTAACAGTGGGATGGTTGGTCAATTAGGAAATTATTAAGAGAAGCGGACCAAGTTCATTGAGGTCAGGAAAGAATAATTATGCCACTGGGATGTGCAGATGTGAGGCCCAGAGGATCAGGAATGCTGAGTGATATCATTCTTAACTAGAATATCTCCTATGGGCCAGGAACTGTGTAAGTGATGGGGAGACAGAAAAGGAAAAACAACAACAAAAACCCCAAACAGTCCCATCTCTCAAGGAGCTGGCAGTACAATGAGGGAGAAAGCATGCAAATATCTATGTATAAGGGGCAGCTAGGTGGCGCAGTGAATAGAGCACCACCCCTGAAGTCAGGAAGACCTGAGTTCAAATTTGATCTCAGATGCTTAGCACTTCCTAGCTATGTGACCCTGGGCAAGTCACTTAACCCCAATTGCCTCAGGAAAAAAAAAATCTATATACAAGCAAGATATAAACAGAGTAAAGCTGATGCAAATCAGGAGAGAGGGGAAGTTACATATAAACAGAATGTAAGCTCCTTGAAGGGATGATTATATTTCTTTCCGCCTTTGTATTTTCATACCATCTAGAATTGCCTTAGGCTTCTTTAAATACTTGTATTTAAAAATACAATTTACATTGATGGATGTAAATACATTTAAAAATTTAAAATAAGTGTTTTTAAAGTCAATTAAAAATGACTTCAAAGGGAGCAGAGCAAGCTGGAATCCTGTGCCTATCAAGCTTAAGAATAGCTGTCTCTCCTAAATGAGCATGCTGGACAACTACTTTTCCATAATGAAAGCCTAGGTGTAATCTTCCTTAATTCTGTAGGGTAGCTTTCTGTTTTTTAAATGGAATCAGAAACATTTCATTTATGTTGTTGTTTCTGTGTGTTTTATTCATGTTTGATTTTTTTGTGACCCCACTTGGGGTTTCCTTGGCAAAGATATTAAATTGACTTGCCATTTCGTTATATATTTCATTTTACAGAAGAGGTGACTTTCCAGCTAGTAAGTATCCAAAAGCCTAATTTGAACTCATGAAGATGAGTCTTCCTGATTCTAAGCCCCTGCTCTATCCACTATGTCACTTAGGTGCCCCCTTCATTTATGTTAGCTAGGGTATTAACAATTATTTTAGCAAATTTTTTTTCTTCCCATTCTTTCTTCTCTCATTTTTCTTCTTTTATACTTTTAATTTCTGTTTTCTCATTTTATTTTCATCTATCATGTAGGCATAAATTACTGGAATGACAGAGAAGGGATTCAAAATGCAGAACTTGTTCATTCTTTTAGATAATTACATGTGATCTCTCCAGTCTTTTCAAATACTCACAGACACGAATGACTCATAAAAGTATCATTTAAAAAACAAATGAGCAGTTTTTAAAAGGAGAATTCATCCTTTTACTTTTAGATGGAATATAATTCTGATGGGGAGAGGGAGGCTATTTAGTCCTGAAGTTTTGATATTAACTCTATATTCTATCATTTGGCAGAATAAAAATATCAAGCTGTGCTTTAAGGTTTGGAAAGTGCATTACAAATATTGCCTCATTTCATCCCTGCAACCATCTTGGGAACTGGGTAAGTGTTATTAACTGCATTTTAAAGATGAGGAAACTAAGTTGAATGGTGGTTAGGCACCTTCAGTTACTGTCTAAGGACAGATTCGAATTCATGTCTTCCAGCGGTCTCTCTGCTGTGCCGTATTGCTGCCTCAGTCTGATCATCTCAGATCTCAGTCAGATCACCCAGATCTAATGAAAAGTCTGGAAAAAATAATCTGATTAACAATAGAATCAGTTTTCTTTTATTATTATTATTATTTTATTATTATAACTTTTTATTGACAGAACATATGCCTGGGTAATTTTTTACATTATCCCTTGCACTCACTTCTGTTCCAACTTTTCCCTTCCCTCCCTCCATTCCCTCCCCTAGATGGCAGGCAGTCTTATATATGTTAAATAGGTTACAGTATATCCTAGATACAATATACATGTGCAGAACCAAACAGTTCTCTTGTTGCACAGGAAGAATTGGATTCAAAAGGTAAAAATAACCCGGGAAGAAAAACAAAAATGCAAACAGTTTACCTTCATTTCCCAGTGTTCCTTCTCTGGGTGTAGCTGCTTCTGTCCATCCTTGATCAATTGAAACTGAGTTAGATCTTCTCTTTGTTGAAGAAATCCACTTCCATCAGAATACATCCTCATACAGTATTGTTGTCGAAGTGTATAATGATCTCCTGGTTCTGCTCATTTCACTCAGCATCAGTTCATGTAAGTCTCTCCAGGCCTCTCTGTATTCATCCTGCTGGTCATTTCTTACAGAACAATAATATTAACATTCATATACCACAATTTACCCAACCACTCTCCAATTGAAGGGCATCCATTCATTTTCCAGTTTCTAGCCACTACAAACAGGGCTGCCACAAACATTTTGGAACATACAGGTCCCTTTCCCTTCTTTAGTATCTCTTTGGGGTATAAGCCCAGTAGTAGCACTGCTGGATCAAAGGGTATACACAGTTTGATAACTTTTTGGGCATAATTCCAGATTGCTCTCCAGAATGATTGGATTCATTCACAACTTCACCAACAATGCACCAGTGTCCTGGTTTCCCCATATCCCCTCCAACATTCATCATTATTTTTTCCTGTCATCTTAGCCAATCCAACAGAATCAGTTTTCAAAGAGAAATAGAGTTGCTAAGGGAAACAGAACATTCCTGTTCTCATGAGAAATCTGACTCCCAGACAGCTGGTTTTGGGCTTCCCTAAAAATCACACAGCTGATTAATGGCAGATTCAGAACCAAGATGTAAAATTTCAGATTCCGCAGCTCACCAAACTAACTAACTCTCTCTCTCTCTCTCTTTCTCTTTCTCTCTCTCTCTCTCTCTCTCTCTCTCTCTCTCTCTCTCAGAGAAAGACAACACAGAGGAGAGAGACAGAGCAGATAACAGTGAGAGAAACAGAGACTGAACAAAAGAGGAGACAGACAGAGACAGAAACAGAGAGGAGAGAGAGGGGGGAGGGATGGAGGGAAAGAAGAGGAGAGGAGAGATAGAGAGGGGGGGGTAAAAGAGAGAGGAAGAGGGAGAGAAAATGAGAGGAGAAGGGAAAGAGAGACAGAGTTCAACTATTCAGTGATCATTAGTTAAGTCAATTAGGTATGTACGATTTAATTAATGATTGCCTTATATGTGTGCAGGGAATAGAGACTTGACTAGAGATGAGGTAACTACATAAAAGATTTCATTTCTTCAAGGTCACATGATTTCTAAGAAAGCAAAACTGAGGCCTAAGGCTTCTCTTACTTTAGCAACCACATTGCTTGCCCCACACATATGTTTAACAACAGAATTTATTGCGTTCTCTAGATTTGCTGTTGTTTTAATTGTGTGGATGGTGCAGTGGATGGAATACCAGCCTGGAGCGGGAAGAAGTTCCTTCCTGAGTTCAGATCTGGCCTCAGATACTTTTATTAGCTGAATTACCCCAAATAAGTTACTTAACCCTGTTAACCCTCATGTGTAAAATGAGCTGAAGGAGGAAATAGCAAATCAATGCAGTACTTGCCAAGAAAACGTGAAATGGGCTCATGCAGAGCCAGACAAGCCTGAAAAATGCTTGACCGAAACAATAATGTGGGAAAGGAAGTATTGGATTGGATTGAATTGGAAGAAGAGGAAAAACGAGAGGGTTTGTGAAAAAAAAAGAACAAAATCACCAGCTAGTGACAGATAGTACCATTTTACACAACTCTAATTCTGAGTATAGCTGGGCAATCAGTTTATGTGCACTTAAAGTCTAAAAACCAAGTTCTCAACCAGAGTCTCAGATATGAATTTTGTTTATAAAAATTTAAAGCACTCTGTCATCAAGGCAATGATTTAATGGCTAAGTATCACAATGCAAATAACAATTGTTCCAATTATGGGGTTAATGATAGTCATGGCAGCCCACAAGAATATTGACATACTAATGAATAATCAAATAGTTTTAAAATATAGGCCAAATGGTCCTTGAGAAGGGAAATGTACCTTCTTTTGTTATTATTCAAATTAATGATATCAACTGATATTTATATGTTCTGGTTTACTAAACACGTTATATACATTATTTCATTTGAACCATAATAGCCCCGTGAGCCAGGTGTTACAGGCAGTATTAGTCTTATTTTGCAACTGGTGAAACTGAGGTGCAGAGAATTGATTCATGGTGTCATACAGCTAAAAACTGTCAGAGCTGGGATTCAAAAGCATTTTAACATATTGGACTCAGAATCAGAGGCCCTGATTTCAAAGCTTGTATTAGAAATTACCTGCTAATCATTTAATTGTTCTGTGCCTCAGTTTCTTTCTCTGAAAAATCTCTAAGGTCCCTTCCAACCTTAAATCAGTCGTTTAAGTTTCTTATGACTCTGAATCTTCCATACTGTACCACCTTTTTTTTTTTTTTTACTCTGAACTATTCAAAGTATCTGTCCTATTTTGCCGCATCCAGATTTGGTGCTAACATTTTGGCTATGGGGGAACTACTAATTTCCTGGAGGAATTTTAGCTTTATCATTCCTAAAATGAAGCTGGTAAATGTCTGCATCATTTAAACTGAGAAGAAAGGCTTGGATTTCTCCAGCCTTCACAACCTTTTTTCTTTAGTTATTTGGGGGAATGTTCTCATCCAGACTGCTGCTTCATGAGGAAAGGGAAGGGCTCTCATCTAAATTCTTTATTACCTACTACTCTTAGCGTATATAGGGCCTTATATACAGTGAAGGCTTAGTAAATGTTAGTAGAATTTGAATTTCATTCAAGGTTTGTCCTGGGGTGGGGGTGTTGGGGGAAACGGGGAACAAGGCTAAGAAAATATCTCTAAAAACAAATCTATATATTCCAAAGTGAAAAAAGATGAATTTCCTTCAAAAGCCCGACCCTGGAATTATTAAAATATAATTGAATTGTTTTGCCACCCTCTCTGTGCAGTGGTAAAATATAAACACACCTTCAGTTCCAAGAAATAGCCATTAGATAACAATATGTGAAGAGTAAACAAAGGGGCCAGGCAACACCCCTCCTTCTGATACTAAAAAGTGTTATTAAGACTGTTATTACCAAGCAAACAAAAAAAAATCAAAACACCAAAATCATAATAAAACCAAAGGAATCAAATCTTTACTATCAAACTTACAATTGCTTTAGGGTACAATAATGCAAAAGATTTTAAACTGCAAGAAAACTTTAAATACCTCTGGGCAGCTCTCTATTTTAGTCTACTTATCTCCATTTGTTGTTATTCAGGGTTTAATATTAGTTTATTCCAAATAAAAATTTTCCCTTAATCAGAAATTATCATGGGACTGTAATTGACGACTCTTCCTCTTTTCCAGAGCTCCTTGAAAGGGAACAATCTCCTGGATGATACTGAAGAGGCAGCTAGATTGACCGATCGATGGAGCATTTGCCCTGGCTCAGGGAGACTTGAATTCAAATCCAGTATCAGACTCTAGGTCTGGCCTTGGACTAATTATTTAACCTGTTTGCCTTACTCAGCTGGAGAAATCACTCCAGTATCCTTCTCAAGAAAACCCCATGGACCATACTGCCCAGTATGGTCCATAGGGTTGCAAAGAATTGGACACAACTAAGCAACAAAATCATTTAAACTGCAGATCATGTTTCTTAGTACCATATTCACATGCTCCTTCTGATGATAACTATTTATGTGATGTTAGGTACATTATTTAACCTCCCAGGCCTCAAGTTCTCCATCTATAAAAGGAAAGGTTGGATTAGAAGGCATCTGAAGCTGTACTTTGCAGCTTTACATCCATTATCCCACATGCCCCCTTGCCTGGGCATAGGTTATTATTATTCAGTTAATTCTGCTTTTATATTTAAATGATTATATTTCATCATTAAAAAATACCGCCCTCTCTTTCTTATCCAGGAAAGATTAAATGGTGCTGAAATTTTAAAAGAGTATGATTGGGGAATCTGGTAATCATACAGAGACAGAAAAGAGAGCAAGAGAAAATATTTTAATTGTATTGAAGCTGGGAACTAATAAAGACATTGATTTCTCATGTGGCTTGGGGAAATTGAGCTCAGTTCCAACTGAGAGAGAAACAAAATGGGCCTCAGGAGAAAATAGATTTGTTGGCGAGCCAGACAGTAGGATCAGAGGTCAGAAATTGACTTGATATCAGGGGTTAGACCAAGGTCTGACCTAGGAATTTCTAAATCCAGATGCTGAAATGATTTTGTCCTTGTAATTATCAGTAAGTATATATATACACATCTGAAATAAAAGTTACATACTCCAGTATACCCTCCCGAGAGGATGTCACATTTGTGAAACCTTGTTAGAAGGAGGATATGGGAGGCTGGAGAGGTAGTGACCCCAGAAGTAGCAGCCAAACAAGTGCTGTGCAGGCAGCACAAAATTTTGACTTAGGATTGGTTTGAGAGGGTAAGGTACATTTTCCCCTCTGCTCTGAGCCTTGAAGGGCAATTGCAATTGTTTTACTAAAGTTCTAGGACATCTGCACTGTTAGCCATGGACAGACCATATAGGGTAACCTAGTCCAGATGAATAATCATCTCTTCCAGTTGGCCATTGTTCATCCAAATAAGAGAGTTTGAATTAAAGGAATTAATTCTGCTTGGCGTAATTTTAAATCTCATTTTGATCCCAGGGTAAAACTATCCCCATTTTTTTCCATATTGCTATATTCTTGGCGTGACCAGACACTTGGCCACCTGTATAAAATAAAAATATATAAAGGGTTGGGAAGGTACACCCATAATTTTACTTTTGCTAAATTCCTCTACAACAAGCTTCCTAAACTATAGATCTTGATGGATTTGCATAATTGAATGTAAGGGTCCTGAAAATTTTGTCAACAGTGAAAGATATCAAGTAGTCTGCCAGGATTTAATTCTTTATTTAAAAATAAATAAACACATCCATTTCATTACTGCGCAAATTTTGTTTTCAAAATGGTAAAATTATATGTAAAATAAAAGAATGATTTTTAAATAATTTTCTTTATTATTTATTATAAGTAATTATTTCATTTGATATGTATATAGCTATATAGCAAGGGTTGTATGAAAATTTCTTGGTTGGAAAGGGGTGGCAAGTGAAACAAGTTTAAGAAGCCTTGCTCTAAAAACATCTTGTCATGGTCATGGAGCTTATCTGAAGATCCTGATGGTATTAAAATATTCTTCACACTTTGGTTGAAATCACTTCACTTCAAATATGGCCCTAAAACCTGATCATGTCTCTTTTCTGAGGATCAGAAGTAAGTAAGATTTTTTTTTACTTACTTTTTAAAGTAAGATTCAGCTCCAAGAGGCTGGCTATTAGGGATGAATTATTATGCATGAATGCATGATACAATATCATGAAACAGTAACATGCAGAAGGGCTCTCAGTCCTATGTAGCCGCCTTCTTCCTTTTTTGGGACAATACCAGAGTAGCAGAAAAGAGAGCAAGAGAATGCCAAGCAGCACACAAATTTTTGTTGTGTGTGTATATATATATATACACATACATACATATATATATATATATAATATATATATCTGGGTTGTAGATATTTCTAGATTTGCAGATCTCATACATCACTAGTAAAAACTTAGCAAAAGTAAATCTCTCTCATAAGTGACTCTATTCAGGTCACCATTTTTGTGTCTGCTCTGACATCGAGCCTTCTTTCCTGATCTGATACCTACATAAAGCTACACACCATGCAAAGTGAAACTGAGGTTAGCACCATCATAACCACTAGAAGGACTCTTATAAAGAAACATGATATATCTGATAAACATAAACAAAAAGACCTTCATGAATGTTAAATGTAACTTTTATAATCGTGTAATGCAGAGGTTAAAGAAGGAGAAACAATCTATGTGTTATTTGATAAGACTCTCAGAATTAAAATCAATATGTACTCTCTAATCCTTGGTGACTTTGATGGAAAAATGGGCAAAAGGAAAAACAAAAAAGTGTTAAAAATCGGGTTCAGAATAAAGAAAAAGGCCAAAGTCTTGCAGACTACTCAGAAACTTTCAAATTCTGTGTTATACGTTTCAGGGTGCTCATGACAATCACATATCTCTCCAATTGCCCTTTGTGTGATACCCATTTTTAATTCTTCAAAGACTACAATGTACTATGACTTGCAGCCATAAAATAAAGCTGCTAGAATATCAGTTATAAAGATAATTCTTAGTTTCTGGAAGAAGTCTGGTATTACTAAAGAGCCTGTAAAATTTCCCTAAAGCAATCTAGACTGCTCTCCTCCTGCTTAATACTAGGCCAAATTCATTGTCCATTTGAATACTCAATCTTCCCAGTTACACTATTTGTACAGTACAAAACCTCTAAGGATTGTTCATAAGAAAAAACAAAATCTCTGTCTCTGTCTCTCTTTTTCTCTCTGTATATATATAATTTCTTCTCTATATAGATAGATGGATAGACAGCTAGATCTCATATATACATCATGCTATAGAGATAGATGAATGTCTGTTTCACAACAGAGATTAAATAAGGAGAAAACCACATAAACATATAGATGTAGAAAGTATGTGATTGTAGATAGTGATATATGTATATATATATATATATATATATATATATATATGATTGTTGTGTCCTGCTTTCTAGAGCCCCCATGCTGGGATGATTAAAATATCTCTTCCTAGTGGAGAAGTGATGAGGCAGGACTCCTGAGGATAGTGGAAAAATGGAGTCTATTTATTCCAAGGACTTTCCCCTTTTTATACCCTCATACCCTTATGTACCAAAAACGCTGGGCATGTGCCCAGTATATACTGCACATGTGGGATCACATAAACAACTTGCTATTGTGTGTAGTTTGCCACCTGGTATCACTCTGCTACAATCTCAACACAGGTTGTAACTGCCCCCTGACTTCTCAGGAAGGCCCAGAGCCCTTAGGGAAGATGGGGAGCCGAACCAGACATTGTCAGCAGTCTTATACTTCACCCAGAATTTCCCCACAACTGTGACCTTCTATATCTTGCCCTTTCTTTTGTTTTAATTGAAGCAGGTATACATCAGTGGTTAAATCCATCACCATGGGAGGAATCACATGGGCAAGTTGTAATATCATACAAGCAAGTAGTAGAATAACAAACAATATGAATAAACAAAATACTATAAAGATTTCCATGAGTCTCAGAAGGAAGGTGTTGAAAATAACTATCAATTTGCAACCACACATACACCTCCAGTAGCCAAGAGATAGTCCAAAACGAATCTGTTGTCTATCACTTCATGTGTCAGGGAATCCAATGATTCCTGCAGGTTTTGAAGTCCTGCATCAGTCTCATTGAGGTTTTGATGTTCATGAGTCAATTGCCATATACAAAGGGTTAACTGCCAGGCTCTTTCAGTGGTGGGCACAGTCAGTGATGGAACCACCTGATGTTTCTTGGGTCTTCTCCTTTGCTTTTAGGTTCTTCTCTTTTTCCATCTCTCTCTGATGAACAGGTGGATATGGCTAGTTGGCACCCATCAGGTTTCTTCTCCATCTGTTGAGATACAGGCAAACCCTCTCCCCCAAGCAGTTAACCTTTCTGGTCCCTTCCATTCTTCACTTTCTGGATCTCTCCACATCACCTGGAGATTATCTAAAGATAGTGGAGCTGCTCGCACTGGACATTGCCCTTCCAGTGGGTTATAAAACTTGTGTGCTGGAGCCAGTGCATCTCCATCAAAAATCAAAAAATTAATAATATGTAGAGTTTAGAAGTTCTCTAGGGTTACAAAAAGAAATCTCTCCCTCTCCCTCCCCCTCCCCCTCTCTCTTATCTTTGGAGAATAATCTTGATGTCTCTTACCCATAGATTGATGGGGATCCTTTTTTTTTACTACAAAAGAGCAAAAACCCTTGCTCCATCCCCAAACCTCCACCCTGTGTGGAAAAGGTGAAGAACTTACAGATCAAGCACATAGTGATCAGAGACTGTTAGCTAAAGCCTTAAAGGCCTCAGTTTAGGAAGCATGTGATTTTAGATAAGGCCTGGACTATATTCCATTGTCCTAAGGAGGATATGTGGTGAGAAAGCTATACATTGCCTTATCTACTACATTCCACTGACCAAATAGGGGAATAGAGATTTATGTGACCAATCACACCATATAGAGGGTGGAATTTTGGGGGTTCTTGGTCTGAAATGTATAAAAGCTGTGAACACTCTCAAGGGAATGGCTCTCCTGCTATGGGCTCCTTTACTGTTCTTTCAGGCCCATAGGACAGGATGGTCCGCTTCTCGAGATTCTAATAAATTCTTTCTGTACATCATTTGGAGCAACTCCTGAGTAGTCAATTTGGGTAGGTGTATTTGTCCCAAACAACCCCAAAGGGGCAGCACCATGCCCAGCCATTATTGATCCTCCCATGCCAGACATATGGGCGCTTGCCACAATCTTCGGCAGTGTTCAGACAGACACTGTTTTGTAAGCACTCTCAGGAGGTAAAATGGTCAAACTGACTAAGTGGAAGCAAGGGGTCTATAGGCGGGACAGAAGGAGGTTTCAGCTCTCCAGGGGATATCTCAGTAGTCCCAGCTGCATATAGCTAATTGCACTCCCCTTCTCCACTGGCTTGCTTAAAGACTCTCTGGGTGTAATAGCTGCCATCAACCCTTTTTTGCCTGGGGCCCTGGAGTTGAGCCCCGACTCTTGTAATGAGGACATGGGGGTGGGCAAAACTGCTGCATGGGCAATGCTGATGGTATCATTGCCCCTCCCACTCCTCCTCCTGCCCGCAAAGGCAGAGTTGAGGGAGGAGGGTCAGGAGATGCAGAATACCCTAAGGGCACATGCTCTGGTGTAGGCAGAACTGAAAATGAGCTTTGAAGGTGAAAAGCAAGCTCATCAGCAAGGTACTTAAGGTACTTAATTCCTTTTCTACCCAACAGGCCATGGTACTTAAGATATTTGACTCTCTTCTCACCCAACTGGCCATGTCCTGCAGATCTCCTAGAGCAATAATATATAATAAATATATCAGTAATATGCTAAATCAGTATAACAAATCAGGAAAATGCTAAAAAAAAAAAAAAGATTTCCTTAGCTCTGTCCCATGTGCTGTACCCTGCATGGCTATAGGCACCGACCCTCTGCTTATTTTTCTTTTCATACTTCCTTGTCTAGGTGCCCAACTTAAAATCTTTCCTTGTTTTAAAACTTGTGGGATCCCTTAATCCATTGTATTCAGTTAATTCTTCTCCCTCTAACTTCCACATCTCTGGCTCCAAACTCTCCTTACAAAGCCACAGAGATGTACACTCCAGAGCATCTGAGAACCCAGTGATCTGCTTCTGAGTTACCAACAAACCTTCCTCCTCTGTTTACCTAACTAAGCATGCTTTATACTTCCCTCAGAGGGAGGCTCTTTTCTTAGTATTTTGGCTGAAAAACAAAAGTGACTACATTAGCCCTTACCCATTCTACCCACTTGCCTATTTTTATACTTACCTTATTCTGGGTCATGGGGAATTCTCTATTGAACTCAGCCAATTGCGTCAGTTGAACTGATGTGTATAAGACCTCGCCTAGAGCCCCAAGTTTGGGCGCCAAATGTATCCTGCTTTCTAGAGCCCCCATGCTGGGGTGATTAAAATATCCTTTCCTAGTGGAGAAGTGATGAGGCAGGACTCCTGAGGATGGTGGAAAAATGGAGTCCGTTTATTCCAAGGACTTTCCCCTTTTTATATCCTCATACCCTTATGTAACAAAAACACTGGGCATGTGCTCGGTATATACTGTGTGCATGGGACCACATAAATAACTTGCTGTTGTATGTAGTTTGTCACCTGGTATCACTCCTCCAACTGCTATCACTCTGCTTCAATCACAACACAGGTTGTCACTGCCCCCTGACTTCTCTTAGGGGACATGCCCCCCCTTAGGGGACATGGGAAATCGAACCAGACATTGTCATCAGGTCCCCTCTGGGCTGAAGGGTCTTAAACCTCACCCTGAGTTTCCCCACTGACTGTGACCCTCTACATATAATCCATTCAGTTTATGCATATATATGTAATAGAACTATGCACAATACCATATGTATATGTGAATCGTCTGAATGATGAAATGTAGTCCTAAGGACCATCTAAAGATGGTCCAATATACATCTTAGGACACAAAGTGACAAAGAGAAGGTGCAGAATTGCAAAGAAAGAGGAAAGCAGGTTCTATTGTCTTTGGAAAATCACAGATTTTTATATTAGAACCTCAAGATTCTCACTAAAGCAATGGACTTCTCATTTAAATGCCATTATTGTCTAATGATATTATGTAGTAGCAAGACACGTGCCAAAATGGTTAAAATGTTAAAATTTCCAAAGAAGAAAATCTGAGAATTTGATAATAACTCAAAGGGCCCACAGTAGGCATGAATAGTCTATGATGCAAGTTGATTCATTTCTTTTTTTTTTTTTTGGCTTTTAAATTCCTTTATTAGAGCTTATATGTTTATATAGCTATTTTTTCATAATTATAACTTTTTATTGACAGAACCCATGCCTGAGTAATTTTTTACAACATTATCCCTTGCACTCACTTCTCTTCCAACTTTTCCCCTCCCTCCCGCCACCCCCTCTCCCAGATGACAACAGTCCTATACATGTTAACTATAGCACAGTATATTCTAGATAGAATGTACATGTGCAGAACCAAACAGTTCTCTTGTTGCACAGGAAGAATTGGATTCAGAAGGTAGAAATAACCCGGGAAGAAAAACAAACATGCAAACAGTTTACCTTCATTTCCCAGTGTTCTTTCTTTGGGTATAGCTGCTTCTGTCTATCATTGATCAATTGAAACTGAGTTAGATCTTCTCTTTGTTGAAGAAATCCACTTCCATCAGAATACAGCCTCATACAGTATTGTTGTTGAAGTGGATAATGATCTCCTGGTTCTGCTCATTTCACTGTAAGTCTCTCCAAGCCTCTCTGTATTCATCCTGCTGGTCATTTCTTACAGAGCAATAATATTCCATAACATTCATAGACCACAATTTACCCAACCATTCTCCAATTGATGGGCATCCAGTCATTTTCCAGCTTCTAGACACTACAAAAAGGGCTGCCACAAACACGTTTGCCCATGTGGGTCCCTTTCCCTCCTTTCAGATCTCTTTGGGATATAAGCCCAGTAGAAACACTGCTGGATCAAAGGGTAGTCACAGTTTGATAACTTTTTGAGCATAGTTCCAAATTATTATCCAGAATGGCTGGATGTATTCACAGTTGCACCAACAGTGTATGAGTGTCCCAGTTTTCCCACATCCCCTCCAACATTCCGCATTATCTTTTCCTGTCATTCTAGCTAGTCTGACAGGTGTGTTGTGGTATCTCAGAGTTGTCTTAATTTGGATTTCTCGATTAATAATGACTTGGAACATCTTTTCATATGATTAGAAATAGTTTCAATTTCTTCATCTGAGAATTGTCTGTTCATAAGGTTGATTCATTTCTATTCAATTCAGCAAGGTTTTATTAAACTATATATCAAAAACAAGTGCTGCAATTACAAAATCAAGTCAACAACAGTTTATTACGTACTTACTATGTGCCAGTTAAGCTATGGACAAACAAACAAAAACGCAAAAATCCTGATCCCATTTCTCAAGGAGCTTACATTCTAATTAGGGAAGACAATGTGCAAACAACTATGTGCACACAAGGAAGTAATTTCAGAGTGAAGACATTGCAGAGAATAGAGAAACAAGAAGTCCCCATATAGAAAGCAAAATTTGATCTGAGTCTTGAAAGAAGCTGGGGATGTCAGGAGGTAAAGATGAGGAGAGAAACCTTCTTTATTATAGCTTTTTATTGACAAAACATATGCATGGGTAATTTTTCAACACTGATCTTTGCAAAAACTTATGTTCCAATTTTTCCCCTCCTTCCCACCACCCCCTCCCCTAGATGGAAGGCAGTCCCATACATGTTAAATATGTTAAATATATGTTAAATACAATATATGTTTACGTATTTATACAGTTGTCTTGCTACACAAGAAAAATCAGATTTAGAAAGAAGGTAAAAATAACCTGGGGAAAAAAACAAAAATGCAAGCAAACAATAACAGAAAGAGTGGAAATGTTATGTTGTGGTCCACACTCATCTCCCAGTGTTCTTTTGCTACAGCTGGTTCTGTTCATTACAAATCAATTGGAACTGATTTGGATCCTCTCATTATTGAAGATAGCCACTTCCATCACAATTGATCCTCAGACAGTATTGTTGTTGAAGTGTATAATGATCTCCTGGTTCTGTTCACTTCACTCAGCATCAGTTCATGTAAGTCTCTCCAAGCCTCTCTGTATTCATCCTGCTGGTCATTTCTTATAGAACAATAATATTCCATAACATTCATAGACCACAATTTACCCAACCGTTCTCCAATTGATAGGCATCCATTCAATTTCCAATTTCTAACCAAACAAAAAGGGCTGCCACAAACATTTTTGCACATATGGGTCCCTTACCCTTCTTTAAGATCTCTTTGGGATATAAGCCCAGTAGTAACACTGCTGGATCAAAGGGTATTGCAGAGTTTGACAACTTTTTGAGTATGGTTTCAAATTGCTCTCCAGAATGGTTGGATCTGTTCACAATTCCACCAACAATGCATCAGTGTCCCAGTTTCCCCACATCCTCTCCGACATTCGTCATTATCTTTTCCTGTCATCTTAGCCAATCTGACAGGTGTGTAGTGGTATCTCCGAGTTGGCTTAATTTGAATTTCTCTGATCAAAAATGATTTGGAACACCTTTTCAGATGGGTAGAAATAGTTTCAATTTCATCACCTGAAAATTGTTCATTCCTTTGACCATTTATCAATTGGAGAGAGAAACCTTTAAAATAATGGGAGAGGAGTGTAATGGCAAACTGAGGACTTCTCAGAATAGTCACTTGATGATTCCAGACCCAATTTCAAAGGTCTGTTAATCATTAAAGCTCTGGGAAGGAGAACTAAAGACTCGCTCTTCTAATAGAAATATCTGAGATGATCTCCTGGACCTTTATTTAACTGCTTAGAGAAGAATCTAACTATTTAATGGTGTGGAGATATTCTGAGGAGTCTATAAACTGGCTAATCTCTATTTGTTGATCGAGGAAGCCTGAGGTAAACTGAGTCTCCTTGGTAATTCTAGTTTAATGGATTACTTACTGCTGAACAAATCTCCTTATTGTGGGGGATTATATGGTTTCTTAGCTTCAACATCTATGACTTGGATTCAGTTTATCTGAGGGGTTTGGGAAAATGAAACAGGATGCTCATACTGGCTCAAGTAAACAGCTGTAAACCTTGTGAAATTGACCATAAATCCATAAGTTTAGGAAAACACACCTGTAAACAGTAAAACTGACCATATGGGCCTGACCGGAATTTGGCAAATTTGTGCCACTAAGCAGGGAAGTGAGAATGGATCGATGAGGGAAAGGGGGGAGGGTTCATGGATTTTTGTGTTTGTGACTATATAACCCCTTCAACCTTTGTGGAAATTGACTTCTGCTCTCTGTGATTACAGTTAGTGAACCTCCACTTCTCATGAGATTCTAACAAGCACTTCTATTCTTCACTTGAGATATGAGTATTTTTGAATTGAATTTGCCATACCACACAGAGACAAACCTGTAAAAAGGTACCAAGCTGGTAGATGGAGACTTGTATATGGGAAAAAGCAAAGACATCAGGCCAGAACAGAAAAATACTTGGAGGGGAGTAATATGCAAGAAAACTGGAAAAGTAGGAAGGGGTTAGGTTGTGAAGAGCTTTCAAAGCCAAAGAAACTATTTTATAGATGATTGTATGGCAATAGGGAGCTACTTAAATTTATTGAACGTATGTACACGTGCATGTGTTAGATACACATCTAATAGTTAGATATCCGATCTATACTTTAGATAAATCAATTTGACATGTGAGTGGAAGATGGACTAGATTGGGGAAAGATTTGAAACAGGGATATCTACCAGAAGGTTATTGCAACAATACAGGTGTGAGGTGATGAGAGCCTCAATCAGAAGGAAGATGCAAAAGATAATACCTAAACTGCCTCTGTCCTTAAGGGACTTACTTTCTACCAGGCAGAAGAGAAACAACATGCACAGAAATAAGAAATAATGTAGGAGAAGCAACATAAAAATATCATACAAGAAATTTATTATTAAAAAAAGAAGATGGATTAGTCATATAATGAGAAGGAAGAGTGATGGACAACCTATCTGCTTCACCAATACCCTCATAACGTTAAGAGAACACAAGAAAGGCCGTTGGCCTTCTGGATGGACTCCTGTGTTTAGCTTACGGAAAGACATTGACAAGATACATTTAGAGAAGATGAGGCATGACTGCGTTGCAATGTGCATCCCTGGAGTAAACACAAAGATTCCCGCTTTCCTTTGCCTCCTGGCTTCCTTCCAGATTCAGATCAAATCCAGATTTTTTCCCCTGGTTTATTGGAATCTAGTTGTCTGCATAGTCTTCAAGAACATAAAATTATGGCCACATTACTGTGATATCAAACCATATTTTTTTGGCAATGCAAATGAATGAATATTAAAAGCAAGAACATTAAATAAAATACACAAACTGGACACAGTAATATGTTAAAAATATTCATTAAACTCAAGTAAGATTTATATCAGGAATGCAAGTATGATTTTCTCATTAAGAAAATAATCAGCATAATAATTTATGTCATTAATAAAAAACTATAAAATCATTTGATAATATCATTAAATACATAAAAACAACTGAAAAAAATACAATACTCACTTTTAAGATACTGAAAATCATACACATAGAAGGGTTCCCCCCTCCCCATATGGCAAAGCTTGTCTGAAACTAAGAGCTAGCATTTTATGTAGTCATGAAACATTATAAGCAGTCTCATTAAAATCCGAGTTGTGAAACAGTGCTGTCCACTCTCACCATTAGCATTCAGTGTAATTATGGAAGAATATGAAGGAAAGAAGAAAGAATTAAATAAAGAATTCTAGGCAAAATGTGTTTGCAGAAAAAAAAGAAGCCATATTTAGATAAAATTGAGAAATTCTATTAAAATCACCCGAGACACCAAAATGCCAAGCAAGATAGTGGAATACAAAACATTTCTTTGGTATCATGAAATATAAGATATTCCTCCAAAAGTATTCTTTAGCTTTGTATATCACAGACAGAAGGAGAAGTTGATAGTGGGAATAATGCTATTTTCAGTTTGATGAATATATTCCATATACTTCAAAATTAGGGAATTATGAAAAAACATGTCAAAAGAGAGGCTTATGCTATCTGACCTCAAACTATATATTAAAGGGGGATAAAATGAATGCTAGCACATTAAGCTAGCTAATGATAATGTTAGCACAAAAAGTGTAATTACAAAAATATTGCCATTAATTGCCATTACATGAAATAAAGGGAAAATAGGACAGTGGAACAGGATAACTGACCAACAAAGGTTAACAGTTAACAGTATAACAGACCAACACAGTAGATCAGCATAAGGTAAGCTCAAGAATATAAATCATCAAATAGAGAAATCACTATTCAGTAAAAGACATTGGAAAACATATAATAACAAGATGAAATTATGGTTGAATCATATTTCATACAATATTAAAATTTGATTCCAAATTTATTAATGCTGAAAGTGTAAAAATGAGAAGAAAAAGCATTCTAATACATTTGTAACAACTGTGAAGAAGAATTTTTTTAACCTATTGACCAAATGGACAAAATTTTAGGAGACGAAGTGAAATTATTTGATTACATCAAAACAGAAGGCTTTTTCACAGCACAAAGCAACGTATCAAAAAAAAAAAAAAAAAGGAGACAGATAACAATATTTTTTCAGCAAATAAATCTGACATTTTAAACCCTAGTTGCTGATGTGAGTTTCCCAAACAGCAATAAGGATCTGAATGCAATATTTTAGATTCTAACTGCAATGTTATTTCTATTAAACCACACTGCCAAAAATTATAAACAAAGATATATCTAAGAGAAATATGAAGTCAATAAACACCTGAAATAATGATCAAACTCTTTAAAATCAGAAACATATAAAAGAAGTCCTAAAGGATCACACAAACCCATCAAATTGACAGAATTATAATTAAACAAAGAAGTCAATGTTTGTGAGCTTTGGGAAAATAGTCATATGAGACCACTGGTAGAGCTGTGAATTAAATTCATTTCAATTCAGGAAATACTTATTAAGAACCTGCTTCATGCAAAGCACTGAGGATACAAAAACAATCTTTTGGAAAGTAATATAGCAATATGCAATGAGTTATTATATTCTTTATACTCTTTGACTTAGTGACCCTACTACTTATCAGCACTCTGTCCTGAAGGGATTATTAAAGTGGGGGGAGAAGGGTAGGAATTTATCTCCATAAAATATTCACAAATGCAAATTGGGAAATGATCATCTAATCTAAGCCCTCTTCTTTACAGACTATATAATTGAAACACAGAAAGACTAAGTCATTTAACCAAAGTCACACAGGTATTCAGTGACAGAAACCTAATTTGAACCCAGGTCATCTAATGACAAATTACTATATAATGCTTCCTTTCACTGACATGTCCTCCCAAGAAAGTGTTGAAAAAAAGCAATTATGGTCTCAGATCTGAATACTTCAAGGTAAAAAAAGAAATTAGTGTCCACTGCATGCTACCTTGTTCAACTGACTGTCTTCATCTGGATTTCCTAGACTGGGTCTCTCAGTTCCTGGGGAAGTGCATGGTTGACTACTCATGGAGGAAGTGAGGCGAGGTGATCTTTCAGGTAACTGAGGCATCTGAGGATCCTATATTTCCTATGCTGGTAGAACAAAGACCAACTTGTGTTTCCCCAAACTGGAACATAATACATAGGTGTTATGGGCCAGAACTCTTGTACTTGAAACAAGGATTCTTACAAGGTGCTAAGTGGAATTAATAATGAAGAAGGGACCCTGAAACTCTAAAATTCCTTGAAAGAGAAAATCTCCTTTAACTCTGCCTCAGTGAGGGACCCCGCCTGAGGGAAACAAGACAAACAGTTTCATTCTGTTATCTAGGTGGAGCTGATTCAGTCCTGGGCAAAAGAATTCCAAGCCTATTCACTTAAAGATCTTCTATTCTATTCTATTCAAATTCCAGCTCAAGCTGAAACCCAGCTTGTAGATGAGCCAACTTGGGCTGTCCCAACCCCCACTAAGTCCCAATATAAGAGCTTCCTTCAACAAAGGTCTTTTGCAGATGGACCTCGGTAGCTCCCTTTGCTGCCAGGACCTTCTGTCCACTGAGGAAGCATTCTCAGGGCAAAACTCCATTTCCCATAGATCTGCCCCTATAGAAGTCAGTCTCTTGGTAAACCGATTTCTATCCCACAATAAACTTTCATTTTGCAACTAATATTCGGGAATGAGGGAATTCTTTCACTCCCAAAACCTGGGGCCCATTTAAAGGGGATTCTTAACAACTCTCTTATAGCCACTAACCTCTAGACCACCAGGAATCTAGACCACTCAAACAGCATCAATAAGCCAATGGTTATCTAGTTTAGATAGTGATTAATAGTTTTCTAGTTCAGTACAGGTATTTAGTACTTAATATACTTCCACAAGATTCACACCTATGATAATGTAATTATAATAGAGTATATAACAGCCAGCGGGGACTGAGAGACAGATTCATTTCATCTTCCACCTTTGTGGTGGCTGGAGGCTGAAGCACAAGCCCTTGGACTCAGAGAGATTCACTCCATCTCACACCACCCTCCTGCACTTACCCTACTGAGACCAAGACTGGTCTGAAAGCTCTCCAGAAAGCTGCCCAGCCCCAGGCAAGGAGACAATAAAGAATTGGGACTTTAACACCTGACTATTCTTGTGGTGATTAATCTGCTGAAAGGAAGGCTGCTCAGGGACCTTCAGAAAACCATCCAGGAACATTACACATCAGGAACATTACACATAAGAACATACACCTTTTGATTGTGTTCCTTCTAGAGATTTCGCCTGTGTCATGGGCAACACTGTAGCAGTTGGAGTATTTGTGGGATTCTTAACTGTTAACCTTCTTAACTTAACAAGTTAACTTGTAACTATTGGTTGGATGAGATCTCTAGATAATTGACTTATTCCCAGATAGGCAGCAGCTGTCACTTTGCTTGGAGTAGATACAATGGGAATTGGCTTGATACTGTTGGTCTATCTGATGTACTTTCCCTCTTTCACCTGCAACAGAAATTGTTTTGATCTGTCTTTGTTATTCAGGGACCTTGCTAGTGGTTTTGAGGCTTATCTAGCAAGATGTCTTTCTCTGAGTTCCCATTCCAAGTGGCTAATTCCGCTTTCCATATTGTGATTTCAGAGCTGTTGAACACACAGCCAACTCATCCATCTGTTTATCTAACGCACCATTTCTTTGTTTAAGTGCTTTATTTTCTTTAGTTAGTTGCTCTAGTTAGTGGAGTGTTGTAGATTTGCTTTGGCAGCGACAAGAGCCTTTCTCATTTTGTCTTCCTTCTCAGTTATTTGTTGCCACAGCTGCTCCTCCTGTGTAGTTCTATCTTGAATATCCTGATGAAGATATGAGAATTCAGACTGAAGCTGTGTTATTTGTTCCTGAAAACTCCTAACTTTTTTCTCTTTTACAGATTCTGTCTTCTGAATGTGCTCTATTTGATTCTCTAGAGATTTTGTTTTTATTTCATCTCAGTTCAGAGTTTCTTTGAACTCTTACACCTCGTGGACAGATACTTGCTATTCCAGTACATCTCCAGAATTGTGAAAAGTTTCCATTACTCTATCAGATTGTGCCATAAGTTCTTAAAAAATATTATTTTTGTAAAGTTAAAATGTATGTACTTTTGATAAATTGCAAATAATTGGGATTATGGTTATACATGTGATTTAATTTCAGGTATATTTATTTGAATGTTTTTAATGATGTTTACTAAATATAATTACAATGTCACTTTAAAGAACATTTTCAACCAAAGTTCTAGAAAGTTTAAAGGAAGTAATTTCTTAGCAATTAGAGTTTCTCTCTGGCTTTCCTCTTGACACTCCAGACTTTCCCAAGTCTTTTCAGTAGTTTTCTTACCCTAAAGACACTGAGGCCCTCTTCTCTTTGAGTCAAGTTTCTGTCCAGAATAACCATTTCCAGAAGTGCCTAGGCAATTCATAAGTCATTTCATTCAAAAATCCAAAAACAACCAAAAAAAGAAAATTAAAAGCTTTAAAAAAAGAAAAATAGTTTGGGAGTTCCATAGGGGACAATGAAAAGGGATGTGAGAATTGGATAAGAACATAGAAAAGGGCTAGGGTCGACATAGAAAGGTCTAAAGAGTACAGGGAATGGTATTTTTCTTTTTTTTTATTAAAGCTTTTTATTTTCAAAACATATGCATGGATAATTTTCAACATTCATCCTCGCAAACCTTGTGTTCCAAAGTTTTTTCCTCCCTTTCCCCCACCCCCTTCCCTAGAGGCAAGTAATCCAATATATGTTAAACATGTGAAATTCTTCTATAACTATTTCCACAATTATCACACTATACAAAAAAATCAGATCGAAAAGGAAAAAATGAGAAAGAAATCAAAATGCAAACAAATAACAAAAAAGTGAAAATACTATGTTGCAATCCACACTCAGCTCTCACAGTCCTCTCACTGGGTGCAGATCCCTCTCTTCACATTGGAACTGGCCTCAATCATCTCATTGTTGAAGAAAGCCACGTGTCACAGAATTGATCATCATATAATCTTGCTGTTGCCATGTACAATGATTTCCTGGTTCTGCTCATTTCACTGAGCATGTAAGTTCATATAAGTCTCTCCAGGCCTCTCTTAAATCCTCCTGCTGATCATTTCTTATAGAACAATAATATTTCATAATATTCACATACCGTCACTTATTCTACAAAAAGGGCTGCCACAAACATTCAGGTAGAAGGTAGAAAGAACCTTATATTTGTGACACATTGAAATCACTGGTTAGGAGTTAGGAGACTGGATTCCAATTGCACTTTGAACACTATCTGGGAGATCCTGGCTATGTCGCTTGAATACTATGGGATTCTGTTTCCTTATCTGTAAAATGAGATAGGTAGACTCCATGGCCTCTAAAGTTCCTTTTCAATTCTAAATCTATGATCCTGATTTCAGATTTAGGAGAAATTATTAGATGATCACATAAGCTCTTCCAATTCATTGGAAGTATACATGCTCTTGGAGCACCTCTGGTGGACATAGGAGAGTAAAGGAGGCAAATACTAATTAATAGACACAAAATAACATCACAGTATTTGACTCAGTTGTCCTATCCTTCCAAAGAAGGGCAAGCAAGAAAGGTGAGGAGATATGAGGAGATAGGAATGATGAGGGGACCCTGAAACTCTCTGAAAACTCCCTCAAGGAGAAATTCTCCTTGAACCCTGCCTTTGGGAGACCTGCCCCAGGGAACCAAGATAAAGTGGTTTACCTTGGTGGGACTAGTTGAAGTAATGTCATTACCACTTTAAGATAAACCACTATTCTAGTTACCAATCGGATTAAACAAGGTAGGCAGGTAGGGAGTAATATAACACCACTAAGAGCTATAAGGCCGAACCAAAGAAGCTGATTCCACCAGTTTTCCCCAAACCAGGACCACCAGGAAGTATTGAATGGTGAGGTCCAGGTCTGTACAGGAACATGAGCAAGTTTCCTGATGTTCTTAGTGATTTCTTTTACTAGATTCCCATTGTCATCAGTCCTTACACAACATGTTGATAAATTTAGTTTCAGACAAACTCCCACTTCTTCAGCTAACAAATAGTCCAGCACAAGTCTGTGCTGTAAAATGGCTTCTCTGGTTTGAGTAGCTTGGTCAGTCAAAAGATCTAGCACCTTAGTTATCTGGTTGGTGATAATCTCTACAACTGCTTGAAGTCTAATTATCCTGTTCAATATATATATCAACTTCCATCTTGAGCCCAGCTGACTGGCCCATACTCTTTATCTCTTCTTTATGGGGGCCAGGTATCACCCCAACCATTTGCATCATCAGTCTGGGTAATGGAGGTATCTAATCTCCGTTTTCCTTTTCAGATCATCATATAGTTGAATCCCTGAATATTTTGTCTGCCTGTTCAGGAAGAAGAAAAATTTTGGCCTTATTAGTCCAATATAACAGATCCCTGCCAGTTAAGAGGTAGGTGAGTATAGACAGTTAAGCCACAGATCCAATAGTGGCCCTTTAGAGCAGGTTGTTCCCTTGAGAATATGTCTGAACTATTCCTTGTAAAAGGGTAATAATTTTTGGTCTCTCATCCCTAGGGGACCTTCCCCCACAAAGGTGACATCCTGACATTTCCATAATCCTTTTTTCCTTCTTCCAACTACAATTGGCAACTGGCCACTGATCTGTTAGGTTGGAGGTACTCCCAAATGTGGGGAACAAAGTTCCATGTCCCCCAGGGGTGGCATTGTATCAACCCCATTGATAACTGTAACCACTATATATGTTCCTTTTCCTCTTATTCTGTTTTATACAACTTAATACATCCCACTCTGTTTCATTACACTCAGCAGTAGTAACCTGTACATAGCAATATCTTTGTTCTCCTCCTGTTTCTGGGAGAGCGTCCAAGGTACAACTTTTCCAGTGCTCCCCACGTTTCGATTGTGGATTCCTCCCTATGTCTCACCAATATTTAGACACTTCCATACAATCAATTGTCTTTGACTTCAGGTCCGTTTGTGAATAAGTCCATTCACATACACGATTTCCCAGCTTCAAACCTCGCCCTGATTTAAGCTGTATTTCCCTTTCCTGTTTTCTGTCAATGGCTACTGGTGTTTCTCTTCTAAGTTCCAGAAACCAGTCCCATTGTGAATTTGGGATCGGGTACTGAGGAGCAAGGCTGGGTTTAAGGGGACAGGTACCCATGGCCATTGGCTCAGTTGCTGGGGCTCACCACAGGTCCAACAATCTGATAAGTTAAAAGTCCTTCCTATATTCTGCATGAGCAAGAGGAATTGGTTCTCATAAGGTCTGGTCTCTATAACTACCATGACCATCATGAGGAAACAAGTTAACCCAAAGCCCAGGGAAAGCCTCATGAGGTCCAACTATTATTACACAGCAAGGTTCAGGTGGAATTCCCGGAGGAAAATTATATCAGCTCCAAACAGGCAAAGGGGCCTGAAGTGGTTAATGTAGGAAAAAAGAGAAAAAGTAACAAGAAGAATAATACATTGACAATCACAATGCACTGGGTTCAGAGATTGTGCTCCCATTCAGCGGAGGCCTCCTCCTCAAATGTAATTTGAGGTCTCCTTTATCTTCAACTGTCCCCTACGATAAAGGTGGTGCCACAGGTCCTTTTATGCTGGTATGGTGTGTCCAGCCTCGTTCCTGGGTACGAATTGCAGTGTCTGATATCGGTATCACCAGGTAAGGTCTGTCCCAGAATGGAGTCAGCTTCTCATTTTTCTAGGATCAGATCAAAATCCAATCTCCAACCTGAATTCTATGAACAGGGAAACCTAGAGGAAGAGTCTGAGTTTTAACCGTTTTTGTCTTGTAAATGTTGTACCAATGATTTAACATATCTCTTAAGAAATAAACCCCTTGTCTCTAAAATAGGGTCCCAATTTCCCATAGGACAAGCCTGGAAAGGATGACCATACAATAATTCATAAGGTGAAAGCCCAATATCTCTATGTGGCTTGGTTCTGATTCTGACCAGAGTGAGAGAAAGGCATTTAGTCCAAGGTAGTTGGGTCTCTAAAGATAATTTAGTCAGCTGCCATTTTATTTCTTGATTCATCCTTTCTACTTTCCCAGAAGAGGGATGATGCCAAGGGGTGTGGAGATGCCAAGTGATTTCTAAGGCCCTAATCAGAGTCTGTAATACTTGGGCAGAAAAATATATTCCATGATCTGAGTCTGTCCTCTCCACTACTCCATATCTGGGAATAATTTGTTCTAATAAGATCTTATTTACTGTCAAGGCAGTTGCTTGGGCTGAGGGGGATGCCTCCACCCATAAGTCAGATGGTCCACTATGACCAGCAAGTGTTTGAGGTGACCCCCTGGTGGCAGCTCAGTGAAGTCCACCTCCAGGTGGACTTTGGAATGGTCTGATTCCCGGAGGTCATCCCCCTTTTGGGACCTGGTGTTGAGCAGCCTTGTTAGTTTGAAAAACAAGGCAGTTTCCAGGCCATATTATATAGGCCAGGGGAAACATACCTTGTCAGCACAGCATCACACAGGTTTTGGACATCCCAGTGGCTGCCCTGGTGCAGTTGCTAAAGGATCTGCCTCGTACTTGCTTTGGTCAGTACCTCTCTGCCATCAGGTAAGAGCCATCGTCCTTCTGAGCTCTCAACTGCTCCAAGAGTTGCAGCCTTCTCTTTTTCCTCTGGGTAAAACCGGAAGAGGAAAGACTAGGGGGAAATACAGGTATCAAGGCCATTATATGAGTGATCTCCTGGTCTCCAGCTCCCTTGGCCTCCTCATCTGCTAATCTATTTCCCCTTGTCTCAGAAGAATTTCCCATCCGATGTCCCTTTACATGTGTTACTGCTACATTCCTAGGAGTCAGCATGTTTTCTAGTACCTCTCTGACTAGTGTATGGTGAACCAGTTCTTTTTTTTTTAATTTTATTTTGAAAAAAAAATTTCTTTACATTATCCCTTGCACTCACTTCTGTTCCGACTCCCTCCCTCCACCCCCTCCCCCAGATGGCAAGCAGTCCTATGCATGTTAAATATGTTGCAGTATATCCTAGATACAATATCTGTGTGCAGAAGGTAGAAATAACCCGGGAAGAAAAACAAAAATGCAAACAGTTTACATTCATTTCCCAGTGTTCTTTCTTTGGGTGTAGCTGTGTCTGCCCATCATTGATCAATTGAAACTGAGTTAGATCTCTTTGTTGAAGAAATCCACTTCCATCAGAATACAGCCTCATACAGTATAGTTGTTGAAGTATATAATGATCTCTTGGTTCTGCTCATTTCACTCAGCATCAGTTCATGTAAGTCTCTCCAAGCCTCTCTGTATTCATCCTGCTGGTCATTTCTTACAGCACAATAATATTCCATAACATTCATATACCACAATTTACCCAACCATTCTCCAATTGATGGGCATCCATTCATTTTCCAGTTTCTAGCCACTACAAACAGGGCTGCCACAAACATTTTGGCACATACAGGTCCCTTTCCCTTCTTTAGTAGCTCTTTGGGGTATAAGCCCAGTAGTAACACTGCTGGATCAAAGGGATCAAAGTTATCAAACTTTTTGGGCGTAATTCCAGATTGCTCTCCAGAATGGTTGGATTCGTTCACAACTCCACCAACAATGCATCAGTGTCCCAGTTTTCCCGCATCCCCTCCAACATTCATCATTATTTTTTCCTGTCATCTTAGCCAATCTGACAGGTGTGTAGTGGTATCTCAGAGTTGTCTTAATTTGCATTTCTCTGATTAATAGTGATTTGGAACACTTTCATATGAGTGGAAGTAGTTTCAATTTCATCATCTGAAAATTGTCTGTTTATATCCTTTGACCATTTATCAATTGGAGAATGGCTTGATTTCTTAGAAATTAGAGTCAATTCTCTATATATTTTGGAAATGAGGCCTTTATCAGAACCTTTAACTGTGAAAATATTTTCACAGTTTGTTGCTTCCCTTCTAATCTTGTTTTCATTAGTTTTGTTTGTACAAAGATTTTTTAAATTTGATATAATCAAAATTTTCTATTTTGTGATCAATAATCATCTCTAGTTCTTCTTTGGTCACAAATTTCTTCCTCCTCCACAAGTCTGAGAGGTAAACTATCCTATGTTCCTCTAATTTATTTATGATCTCGTTCTTTATGCCTAAATCATGGCCCCATTTTGATCTTATCTTGGTATACGGTGTTAAGTAGGGGTCCATGCCTAATTTCTGCCATACTAATTTCCACTTATCCCAGCAGTTTTTGTCAAATAATGAATTCTTATCCCAAAAGTTAGGATCTTTGGGTTTGTCAAACACTAGATTGCTATAGTTGACTATTTTGTCTTGTGAACCTAACCTGTTCCACTGATCAACTAATCTATTTCTTAGCCAATACCAAATGGTTTTGGTGACTGCTGCTTTATAATATAGTTTTAGATCAGGTACAGCTAGGCCAACCTCATTTGATATTTTTTTTTCACTAATTCCCTTGAGATTCTCGACCTTTTGTTCTTTCATATGAATTTTGTTGTTATTTTTTCTAGATCATTAAAATATTTTCTTGGGAGTCTAATTGGTATAGCACTAAATAAATAGATGAATTTAGGGAGTATTGTCATCTTTCTTATATTCACTCGGCCTATCCAAGAGCACTTAATATTTTCCCAATTATTTAAATCTGACTTTATTTGTGTTGAAAATGTTTTGTAATTTTGCTCATATAATTCCTGACGTTCCTTTGGTAGATAGATTCCCAAATATATTATGCTATCGACAGTTATTTTGAATGGAATTTCTCTTTGTATCTCTTGCTGTTCGATTTTGTTGGTGATGTACAAAAAAGGTGAGAATTTATGTGGATTTATTTTGTATCCTGCAACTTTGCTAAAGTTATGAATTATTTCTAATACCTTTTTAGTAGAATCTCTGGGGTTCTCATATTATCTGCAAAGAGTGATAGTTTGGTTTCCTCATTGCCTATTCTGATTCCTTTAATCTCTTTCTCGACTCTTATTGCCGAGGGTAGTGTTTCTAATACAATATTGTGTAATGGGCTGAGGTTTGAGTTGATGCACTGAGGTCTCAAGTGTGTGAGGCTAAATAGTAATTGGGCTATACTCTATTAATATACATGATTGGATAAAGAATGGTCCCTGCCCACTTTCTGTGCAAGTCCTGATGTGTTGTATAGGAAATGACGATTTTGGTGGGTGGAGGCAGAGAGAGACAGGAAGAGAAGCTGGGAGAGATTGGGCCTGGGTTCCATACTCCTAGCTGCTGGTCATGTGGCTGCTGGTCTAGCTAGCTTCTTGACTCAGCTGCACACATTGCTATCGCCGATTCTCTTCCACCTCCAATCCTTCTTCACTGAGAATAAAGACTGACGATTTTCCCCTAACCTGAATTCCTGACTCCGACTGATTTTAAAATACGCCATCTTCACAATATTGAATAATAATGGTGATAGTGGGCAACCTTGCTTCACTCCTGATCTTACTGGGAAAGGTGGTGGACCAGTTCTTTATCCTTACTATTCACAAAACCACTTTCCTCCCAAATCCTTCCAAATACATGCACTACACCCCAGGAATATTTCGAATCAGTGTATATGTTCCCATTCTGGTCCCTCAATAACTTCAGTGCTTGATTTAAGGCATACAATTCCCAAGTTTGAGCCAACCAATGGGCAGGTAGACAGCCCTTGGTAACAGTGGAAGTTTTATCTCCATCCACAATAGCAAACCCATTTTTCCTTTTCCATCTATACCACACTACAAGAGCCATCTATAAACCATTTTACTTCCTCAGGAATTGGGGATTCTTGTAAATCCTCTCTTACTTTTGTTTGGAAATCAATTAACTCTAAACAACAATGTTCCTCTCTGGGGGATGGTTCTGTTCCAGGGGACAAAAAGGAGGCAGGATCAAGATTATGATCTTGGGTGATTACTAGATTATCCTTTTCTAATAGTATTGCCTCACATTTCAAAATTCTGGAATCTGTGAGCCAACTTCCACCCCTCTGATTTAGTATTGTCCTTACTTGGTGTGGGACACTCACTATAAGACTGCCTCCGAAGGTGAGCTTCCTTCTCTCTTCTACCAAGAGAGCAGTAGCAGCTACTGCTTGTACACAGGTCGGCCATCCTTTGGCTCCGGGATCTAATACTTTGGAAAGGAAAGCCACTGGTCTTCTCTGCCCCACTCTTGTTTGAGCAAGAACTCCCAGAGCCACCCCCACCCCTCAACATTGACAAACAAACAGGTGGAAAGTTTTTCCAAGGTGGGAAGAGCCAGTCCAGTTGGTGAAATTAACAAAGGCCTTAAGTCTTCAAACTTCTGATCCTCTCCAGATCCCACATGATAGAATTGGGACTTTCCTCCGGCAGGTGCTTATACCAGGCTTTAGTGACAGCAGCATAAGAAGCTCTCCATGCCCGACAATATCCTACTAACCCCAGATGTTTGCATAGCTCTTTCTTTGTCTTATGGTTGGATATGTGTAATATTCCCTCAATTCTGGCAGGGGCCAATGCCCTAAATTTCACCTCCCTCTCCACAAACTGCAATTTCTCTTTTGATACTCTGAACCCCAATCCTCCCAAGAAGTTTAATAGATCAATGGTACAACTACGGGCGTGTTCCCTTGTATTCCCCACTACTAGTAAATCATTTACATACTGGAACACCCAAGTTCCCATTACTGGTTGGAAGTCTCCCATGAAATTTTCGAGGATTTGACCAAACAAATTCGGGGACTCATTGTAGCCTTGGTGTAAAACATACCACCTCCATTGCTGCTTTCTTCCAGTCTCTTACCATTCAAAGACAAAGAGATTTCTAATATTCTCCTCTAAAGGGCACCTTCAGAAGGCATCCTTCAGGTCCAATATACTGAACCACTCAGCAGAACTAGAAATCTGGCCCATAATGATGTATGGGTCTGGAACCACAGTATGGGAAGTTAACATGATTTTGCTAATCTCCCTTAGATCCTGAACTAACCTGTATTTCCCATCCTTCTTCTTGACAGGAAGTATGAGTGTGTTGAAGGGTGAAATACAGGCTGTAAACCTCTCCTTCCTTCTAGGGAAATTGAGTATTGCCTGACCCTTACTATTTCCCTAGGATCTTTCAATGTGATTTTGAAGTATCCAGGTGAGAGAAAACACAGGGCAGCCAAAATAATGAAGTTTTAAGAGAGTTTATTACCAGCCAGGACTGATCCCCCAACACCAAGAAGGGAGGGGTCAGTAATGAGTGGTCTCAGGGCCATATATTTATAGAAAGAAGAGAGAGAGAGAGAGACATTAAAATGTTTCTTGATACATTTGTCATAATAAAGGAATTTCTATTCTAAACAGGAGGCAAAAGTTATCACTCTAAGGGGGTCATTCCCAGACAGCAATAAGCAGTATTTCTTTAAGTTTGTCAAGTTGTCAAGGTCTTAGGTTTTTCAGGACAGCACATCTGGGGGTGTAAAAATACCATCTGCATTAGGGCGTGAAAGATTCAAGATTATGTTTCTCCCAGTCCCATCTGGGTGCTTTTCTACTTCACTCCTCTCTTTTCTTGAGACCGTCAGAGACTGGACTCATCAAAGGCCAGAGGAGAGTAAGTGACCCTGGCGACAAACACTTTACAACCTGGATCTTCCTAATATAAGTGGTTAAAAAATTAATCAGGCAAGGGGCAATCAGTAGAGCCAGCAGAAATAGGGTAAGGAGGCCTATCAGGGAGGTCACAAGAGAAGTTACCCAGGGGGAGCTTTTGAAAAGTGACTGGTATGGCACCCTCTTTGTAGTGGCTAGAAACTGGAAACTGAATGGATGCCCATTAGTTGGAGAATGGCTGAATAAATTGTGGTATATGAATATTATGGAATATTATTGTTCTGTTAGAAATGACCAACAGAAGGATTTCAGAAAGGCCTGGAGAGACTTACACGAACTGATGCTGAGGGAAATGAGCAGGACCAGGAGATCATTATATACTTCAACAACAATACTATATGATGACCAGTTCTGATGGACCTGGCCATCCTCAGCAACGAGATCAACCATATCATTTCCAATGGAGCAGTAATGAACTGAACCAGCTACGCCCAGAGAAAGAACTCTGGGAGATGACTAAAAACCATTACATTGAATTCCCAATCCCTATATTTATGCCCACCTGCATTTTTGATTTCCTTCACAAGCTAATTGTACAATATTTCAGAGTCTGATTCTTTTTGTACAGCAAAATAACGTTTTGGTCATGTATACTTATTGTGTATCTAATTTATATTTTAATATATTTAACATCTACTGGTCATCCTGCCATCTGGGGGAGGGGTGGGGGGAGGGAGGGGAAGAATTGGAACAAGAGATTTGGCAATTGTTAATGCTGTAAAGTTACCCATGAATATAACCTGTAAATAAAAGGCTATTAAAAAAAAAAGGAAAAAAAAAAGAAAAGTGACTGGTACCAAGACCTGGTCCTTGGTCCACTGTCTAACTGCAGAGAGGGACTCTCTTATTACCCCAGAGTTGTTAGTATGCTAACAACTGCCCTGAGGGCCATACGTACCCCTCCTTGCTTAAGGTAGAGCAAATCTAGGCTCCTACAATTCTGTGGGACCGCCTCTGCCAAGGAGTTCAGGGAATTTTCCAAGAAAGAAAATTTTCCAGGTCCTTTAAATCCTGGTCCAGTGGGAACCCAAGGCTAACAGCTGGCTGATCCCATGGATCAGGGCAGGGGTCCCAACAGCCGGGGAGTCTGCTATTCCTAGTCCTACTAGGAGGGGAACTAGAGTAGGAGCAGCCCTCCTTGCCCTATCTAACAACCAAAATGTCCTTCAGCCCCTTCCTCAGAATACAGAGAGACCTGAGGGAACATGTACACAAGCAGGCAAAGCTCGGGGGATTCTCCCAAGGACAAAGGGAATTCACTGATACAAGGGGTCAGTCCCATGGTGCATGCAAAATGGGGCCTGCATTAGAGAGTTTATGGTATTTTTGTGTGGGGAAATGGCAACAACTTCCACACAAGGCTTTTTGTACAGGGAGTGCTCCAGATCGCAGCCCTCTGACTTGATGCACCGAGCCTCACCCTGCAACCCTCCCAAAGTTAACCTGGGAACGTGGGCAGTGCACTCTGGGGGCAGGTTTTCCACTGAGAGTAAAAGATTCAGGATGGAGGGGGCCTCTGTCCCCCAGGGGGCATTTAAGCCTATGCACACAAAGTAAGGGGGGGCGGGTCCAGGCAGAGCCAACAGCTTGTGGTGAGGGTGGGGCTGGTCAGGTTTATCAGCCGGTGTATCCCATCAAGGGCCGACATAAAGGTCTCATAGGGAGACAGCGGTCCTCCAGGGAGTGGAGGCTGAGGGGCTGTGGGGACAAGTGTGGTGGTTTCCCCTCCCAGATGAGAAGTGGTCGGCTGGTTTCAGGAGTAAATGAGGGGGATTAATAACTGCATTAGGGCTTATGGGGATGTTTTCCTTCGGGAGGGTCCTTCTTTGGATTGTGAACAAATCTCTTCCTGCCACATAAAACCTGATACCCCAGGGCCTCCCCAATCCGTGGGCCTCATTGTGCCATTCTCTCATTGTGACTGCAAGGGGACTGCAGGTGCCTTCCTTCTGGCATTGTGGTGGTGGTATCAATCTATACACCTTAATGTAGGAGTCCTTGCCTCTATCAGAGAGCCACTCTGCGATGGTCTCTCAGCCCCATGATCCGCAGTGGTGCTGGCCTAACCCCTGACATTCAGATTATCCGTCCATCAGGCACATATAGTACTGAGTTTCCCCCAATCCTTTCTCCATGCTCAAGGACTCACATCCGTATGAGAGGAGGGCTGTGTTCCCACACTCCCATCCCTTAACTTGAAGGGACCATTTTCCATGTGTGTTGTAAAACAATGTCAGCGGGAGGGAGGGGAATTCCAAGAGGTCCCCAAGAACTGACACAGATCTAGATAGAACCATGGCTGCCCATAAGTCCCATTCTGAGCCGCCACCTCTCCCCCACAGTAGTGTGTATCAGAGTCCACACATATCTGTGGGGGGGAATAGCAGCTGGGCTTCCCCAACAGGATGGGGGAAGAAGAGGGAGGATCAGGCCATAAAATGGGATAAGGCATGAAAACACTGTCTTCCTGAGTAGGGTCCTGCAGGCACGTCGGGAGCAGGGCAAGGCTTCACATGTGAACAATGGATTATGGTGGGCCACCTTCACTGCTGAGGGATTGGAGTGGATGACTTGAGGGCCAGTCCAACAGGGTTCCAATGTAGAGCCATGAGGAAATTTTCTGGTCAGGATCCAATCACCAGTTGGAGGTCCTGTTCAGCAGGCTGTGGTGGGGGAGGCTGGGCAGAGGTGGGATAGAGAGCTCTGACCACTGCCCGGGTGTCCTGGAGAGCCTGTAGGGACTTGAAAAGGGAATCATCAGTAACATCATCAGAGGCTTCCTGCCCCATGCGGGGAAGGATGGGGGGTGGAGCACCAAACAGGATCCTACCCAGGTCTTACCAGTTCCCAACCATAGCTTAGAAATGTGCTCCTTAAGTGTCCTGTTCATGCCTTCTACCTGACCTGAACCCTGTGGTCCATAGGCACAGTGAAGGTGCCACTTGAACCCGAGGGCCTGTGCCAGGGACTGAACAACATCAGAAACAAAAGCCGGACCATTGTCAGACCTGAGGGAGAAAGGGAGTCAGAACAGGGGGAATGATTTCAGTCACAAGGTTCTTGGCTATGACCAAAGCAGATTCAGGTTTTATAGAAAAGGCTTCGGTCCAACCTGAAAAGATGTCAACAAAAAGCAAAAGAAAACATTGTCCTTGAACCCAGGTTTCCATGTCCTTGAGATTGACTTCCCAGTGTTTACCAGGTGTGAGTCCTTGGGGACGCAGAGAAGGCACAGTGGGGGATGGACAGGGTTCACTTTGGCACAGGTCAGGCATTAGTGGGCATCAGTCTCAGTGAGGGATCATTCTAGGCAAGAAAAAAAAGGGGAAAGCAGATCATATGAGTCTCCCCTAAGTGAGTCAGAGAGTGCAGTTTTGAAACAAAAGGATAGCACAAGGCTTTTGGAAGAATCACACGTCCTTCTGCAGGGTGCCGCTAGCCTGGTCATTAGATGGGCCAGGAGGATCTTGAAGCCTGTAGGAGGGTCAGTAGCCCATAGGTTTTGTTGAACTTCCCCTTATCTGGAGTTGGCACATGCACAAGTAACTAGTCCTAAGTTATATCAGTCCTAATGAACAGGAGGGGGGTTTGCAATCAGGGGAACTGAGGCAGAACAATTCAGGGAAACTGAGGTAGGGCCATTTAGGGAAACTGGGGCAGGACTATTAAGGGAACTGTGGCATTCAAATCATTGAATTACCTTCCTCTAAATACCTGGAAAGTCTCAGCACCATAATGCTGATCAACCCTATTTGAAGCAAATAAACCAAAATAGAAGTAGAAAAATGCAAGAGCTTATATGGCAAGGGCAAGTCTCTCTCTGACAATCCCAGTGTCAACAGCAGTACAAAAGCTTCCTGTCGTAGCATGACAGATAGAGCACCATCGCAGCCAGAGGATCCAGTTTCAGATGGACAGTTCACTGTGAGTTAGGTGGTCTGCAGTCATTTGTGCCCCTAACTCAGCCTCTGCTTATACAGGGAGTAGCAGGGCTCAAGCCAGTTGTGCTGCCCATTCAGAGGGGCATCTCACTCCAGGGGAGAAGGGTGAGGCCTGGAGTAGCTCCACCTGTCCCCACCCAGAGGGACAGACAGGGCTGCTACTAGAATACAGATTTCTGAGCAGAGCTAGCAGAGTGTGCACAGTTAGACCATCAAGGCAGGCAAACTTCGAACTTTTAGAGGCCTGAAACATCCTTTGAGAATGCTGAAATACTAATTAAGAAACTGGGGCCACAGGACTGGAGACTGCCAAGTGCCAAAGTGCCTGATTTCTGGTTGTTTAAAAAAAAAGTCCCAAACACTGAGTCTGCCAAGGCAACTCCACCAGAATAAGGGGTTTCAAAGCTAAAGCATAAAATAACCATCCCACATATCAAGTTCCTATACATCCATAACAGCAATAGTTACACAATTTAACAATTTCCATCCCAAATCTTAAACACACAGCAATACAGTTGTAATTTTAACAATAATTCATCAATCACTTTCCCACTTCCCCCATATCAGTCCAAATTACATCAGGATTAGAGGCATGGTCTCAATTTAAGCTGCTTCAGGCTGAGAAATGGGGGAAGCCTCTCAATCCATTCCGGAGGTAGGTGTGGTGTGCTAACAGCTATCAAAGCAATCTGTAATTTGACCAAGATCTAGAACAACAACAACAACAAAAAAACCCAAGTCTAGCAAGGTTAAAACATTCTGAGATAGAAAGATTTGATTCACCAGACTGCTGCCAGATGTGAAGAACCAGCAGCTGAGTTTGTTTCACAAGGTAGGCAAATGGCTGTCAGCTATAGTCCCAATAAATAAAACTGCAGTTAGATTTCACAGACTATTGTTAATTGTCCTCTTATCATTTGGAAACCATTTAAAAACAAAACACAAATATCTAGTAACATACAACATACAACCAACCATCCAGGGTACTCTGACAGCGTCCTGTGGAGGCCGGTAGGCATTACTATTGCTGCATCCAGCATAACCATGTACTATCCTCGAATAGTCATCCAGAATTCAACTGGTTCCCAGAAAACTCAAAGACAATTGAGTCAAATTTATGTCTCCTCACCTGGTCCGCAAAAGTGGGTTACTGAGGTCCGAGGCCAAGGAACATCATCTCGGTGGGCCCCCCCCTAGAGACAGTAACTCCCTTTGCCCTCCAGGGAAAGGGACTGGCTGTCAAACAGAGCCAAAGGCCATCTCACTGGGGAGCCTCCAAATGAAGTGCCCAAGTGAGAGAAAACACAGGGCAGCCAAAATAATGGTTTCAAGCATATTTATTACTGGCCAGGACTGATCCCCCAACACCAAGATGGGAGGGGTCAGTAATGAGTGGTCTCAGGGCCACATATTTATAGAAAGAAGAGAGAGAGAGAGAGAGAGAGAGAGAGAGAGAGAGAGAGAGAGATCAAAATGTTTCTTGATACATTTGTCATAATAAAAGGAATTTCTGTTCTAAACAGGAGGCAAAGGTTATCACTCTAAGGGGGCCATTCCCAGACAGCAATAAGACAGTATTTCTTTAAGTTTGTCAAGTTGTCAAGGTCTTAGGTTTTTAGGGCAGCACATCTGGGGGTATAAAAATGCCATCTGTATTAGGGAGTGAAGAACTAGTAAAACTACAAAGATTCAAGATTATGTTTCTCTTGGTCCCATATGGGGGGCTTTTCCACTTCAATTTTTATCAGCGCTATGTCTGCTCTGCCCAAACCTCAGAGTTTATCCTAGTCTGCTTTTCCTCATTCATTAGTGCCATTCTATTGGGGTATATGCTGGGTCCATGTGGAATCAACACAATTTCTAGTTTAGTTATTAAATCTCTCCTGGTAAGTTTACTCCTGCTTCTGAGATGAGCAGAAATCTACCCAATGTTTCCTTTTTTCCCATATAAATTTTACAGGACATGTTCGGTCATAGATACAAGAAAATTTTCTCCTTTAATCCTAGAAATCACCAGGGTCTCCTTAGACAATTTAACCCCCTCAGGCAAACAGGTCACTGAAGATCTTGATGCCCCAGTGTCTACTAAGAACAGGAGAGTCTCCTGGGAGGGTTCCACCCTTAATTTACCAGGGGTTCTGAGTGGGAGTCTTTCAAGAACCCCTGACTCCCCTAATCTTCATCAAGCTCAACAAGGGAACATATCTGCCATTCCATCCTCTGTTGGGGGCAGTCTTTTTGTATATGCCCTACTTTTTGACATCCCCAACATGTCAAGTCTCCTGTTCCTTCCTGAATATCTCTGTCTCCTCTCTTTGGGCCTTTGTCCTGTTGGCTTTTCTGCATTCTTTACAATTCCCTGTACCGTCTGGATTTTGGCTTTGTGCTTCTGTTTCTCATCATCCCTTCTAACATACACCTATGTGGCCTCCTCCAATAGATTGGAAAGGCTTTTTATTATTCCATCCTTCTATTTTCTGTAACTTTCTATTAATATTTGGCCATGCATTGGTCACAAAGGGCAATTTCAAGGTATTGTCTACTTCTAGATCATCAGGGTCAAACCTAGAGTACTTCCTCATACTATCTTTTAGTCTATTTAGATATTCAGCTGGTGACCACCCCGAGCCACCCTGTTTGGGACAAATACACTTACCCAAATTGACTACTCAGGAGTCGCTCCAAATGAAGTACACAGAAAATTTATTAGAATCTCGAGAAGTGGACCATCCTGTCCTGTGGGCCCAAAAGAACAGTAAAGGTGCCCAGATCAGGAGAGCCACTCCCTTGAGAGTGTTCACAGCTTTTATACATTTCAGACAAAGAACCCCCCAAATCCCACCCTCTATATGGTGTGATTGGTCACATAAGTCTCTAGTCCCCTATTTGATCAGTGGAATGTAGTAGATAAGGTGACGTATAGCTTCCTTATCTAAAATCACATGCTTCCTAAACTGAGGCCTTTAAGGCTTTAGCTAACAGTCTCTGATCACTATGTGCTTGATCTGTAAGTTCTTCACCTTTTCCACACAACCGCAAAGGCCTTTTTCATGTTCTGTGCCTTTGGTACTGCATTTTGAATTCCTGTAATTATCAATTCTCTAAGATCCCTCATACTTCCCCGATTTACAGGGTTATCGTGATCCCAATTCAGATCTACTAAAGGATAAAGGTCAGCTGGGACTACTCCTGCTGCTAGAGGGTGTCTCCTGTCCCACTCCTTCATAGCTGCTCCTCTAATTAGTCCCCTCTCCTCTAGTGAGAAGAGAAAATTCAAAATAGACATAAGTTCTCCCCAAGTAAAAAGATTAGGGCCCAGGAATTGATCAAATTGCTCTTCTAGCCTGGTGGGATCTTCTATTAAGGGCCTCATTTCCTTTTTAAAGGCCATGACTTCTGTGGTGCTCAGGGGAGCATCCACATATTCTATACCTCCCCGAGCCAAGGGAACTTCTCTTAAGGGATATAATTTAGGGCTTGGGGTTTTGGATTCTGGAAGAGGATAATTTTGGATATCCCTTTGAATTTGCTCTAATCCCTTCCTTAGTGAAGCAAATGGCCCCTTGCAGGGCCTGGGTGGGGTTAATTGAACTAAGTCCTCCTATGCTCTCAGGGCCCCCAGGAAGGGCTGATTGAATTAAGTCCTCTCCTTTCCTTTTAGGTCTGGAGGCCATGGCTTTCTGTGGTAGGGCTCAGTATGGAGGAAGGAGAGATAAGAGTGAGTCCCTTTGCTGTGTCTTTGGAGTCTCCTCCTTTAGGGCCTTTTCACTTTGATTCTTACTCAACATTATTGGGACCCATAGAGAGAGCCATAGTTCGGCATATAGGGCAGATTCTTTACTATTAACAATAGTGAATTCTTAGTTTTTGGCACATGCAGTCTTTAAGGGAGCCATACTTAGGCCAAATGGTGTCTCTACCGATATCGTTGTTACCCCAGAAAAAAACAACAATACCTTATCATCTTTTTCTTCCTTTTTTCTTTGTTTTTTGACAGTTTGTTCCAATTACTTAACTTATCTTCCAAGGGACTATCTACTGGTATTTTCTGATCATTTTTCTCCAGGAGGGATGTTTGGGACAGGGCCACACCCATACCCATTGAATTTGGATGGAACCTAAATTCCAAAATGCTCAAACATGTTATTTGTTGCCAATTGACCTTAGTCACCTAAGAAGGCCTATCCTATCCTGTCCAGAGCACCCCTCCAGAGTCTGTAACTTGACTCAAGGGGCTCTCAGGGGGCTTACCACTGGGTTGTTGCACAGCAACTTGACTGATCTGTCCTCACACTGAGCCAGTTCGAATTTTACCACAGAGTTTCTCCCTTTTGCTTTGTCCCTTGTGACTCCACTTCAGGCCCACTTTGCTTTGGGGAGCAAAGAAAAGCCCCTGGACGCTGGGGAGCTGCTTAAATCAAGGCAGGGTGCCGCCCTGCTAGCACCCAAGAGTTCACCTACTCACCAAATCATGTGATCCCAGACAAGTCCCCAAAACTGTGTGGCTCAGAATGGTGAGTGGTCACCATTTAATAAAAAGCTGGAGATATCTCTAGGAGCAAAGCAAAAGTTTATTGTATGTTCTTGCGAGATTGGGCATCCCTCCCATTGAGCAAACAATCAAAATAGAGGAGGTACCTTTTGGGACAGGTCTTACACTTTAAATAGTCCCTAATGCTAATGCCTCTCCCACCACTGACCATCATCCTCATTGGCTGAGAGTCTTACATTCTAAATGAAGGAACTATTCAAGAAATTGAACTTGACCTTCAGGCCTACTCCAACTCTGAAATAGATGAAGCCTTACTTGATTTTCACAACTGTCTTGAAAGAACTTACCTCATCTAATCCATTCCCCCCAACCCCTCCATTAGCTGGCAGGTAGTACAATACATGTTAAACATGTTGAAATATATGTTAGATCCAATATGTGTATAATATTTATACAGTTATCTTGCTGCACAAGAAAAATCAGATCAAGAAGGAAGTAAAAGAAAAATTGAGAAAGAAAGCTAAATGCAAAAAAATAACAACAGAGAGAGTGAGAATGCTATGTTGTGGTCCATACTCATTTCCCATAGTCCCCTCTCTGGGTGTAGATGACTCTCTTCATTACTTAACAAGTGGAACTGGTTTGAATCCTTTCATTGTTAAAGAGAGCCACATCCATCAGAATTGATTGTTGTGTAGTCTTGTTGTTGCCATGTATAATGATCTCCTGGTTCTGCTCATTTCACTTGGCATCAGTTCATGTAAGTCTCTCCAAGCTTCTCTGTATTCATCCTGCTGGTCATTTCTTACAGAACAATAATATTCCATAACATTCACATACTGTAACTTATTCAGCCATTCTCCAACTGATGGGCATCCACTCAGTTTCCAGTTTCTAACCATTACAAAAAGGGCTGCCACAAACATTTTTGAACATGTGGGTCCCTTTCCCTTCTTTAAGATCTCTTTGGGATATAAGCACAGTAAAAACACCATTGGATCAAAGGGCATGCACAGTTTGATAACTTTTTGAGCATAGTTCCAAACTGCTCTCCAGAATGGTTGGATCCATCCACAGTTCCACCAACAACAATGTATCAGCGACCCAGTTTTCCCACATCCCCTCCAACATTTATCGTTATCTTTTCCTGTCATCGTAGCCAATTTGACAGGTGTGTAGTGGTATCTCAGAGTTGTCTTAATTTGCATTTCTCTGATCAATAGAGATTTGGAGCACCTTTTCATGTGACTACAAATAGTTTCAATTTCTTCATCTGACAATAATCTGTTCATATCTTTTGACCATTTATCAATTGGAGAATGGCTTGAACTATTATAAATTTAAGTCAATTCTCTATATATTTTAGAAATGAGGCCTTTATCAGATCCTGTGACTATAAAAATGTTTTCCCAGTTTATTGCTTCCCTTCTAATTTTGTCTGCATTAGTTTTGTTTGTTCAAAAAACTTTGAAACTTAATATAATCAAAATTATCTATTTTGTGATCAATAATGATCTCTAGTTCTTCTTTGGTCACAAATCCCTGCCTCCTCCACAGGTCTGAGAGGTAAACTATACTATCTTCTTTAATTTGTTTATAATATCATTCTTTATGTCTAAATCATGAATCCATTTAGACATTATCTTGGTATACGGTGTTAGGTGTGGGTCTATGCCTACTTTCTGAATTTTTCCAATTTTTCCAGAAGTTTTTGTCAAATGGTGAATTCTTATCCCAAAAGCTGGGGCCTTTGGGTTTTTCACACACTAGATTGCTGTAGTCATTGACTATTTTGTACCTATTCCACTGATCAACTGCTCTATTTCTTAGCCAATACTAAATGGTTTTGATGACTGCTGCTTTATAATATAGTTTTAGATCTGAAACAACTAGACCACCTTTATTTGCTTTTCTCTTCATTAAATCCTTTGAAATTCTTGACCTTTTGTTCTTCCAGATGAATTTTGTTATTTTTTCTAGGTCAGTAAAATAGTTTCTTGGGAGTTTGATGGTATAGCACTAAATAAATAAATTAATTTAGGGAGTATTGTCATCTTTATTATATTCACTTGACCTATCCAAGAGCACTTGATATTTTTCCAATTGCTTAGATCTGACCTTATTTTGTGGAAAGCGTTTTGTAGTTTTGCTCATATATTCTTGACTTTCCATTGGCAGATGGATTCCCAAATATTTTATACTATCGATAGTTATTTTAAATGGAATTTCTCTTCGTATCTCTTGCTGTTGGATTTTGTTAGTGATGTATAAGAATGGTGATGATTTACGTGGATTTTTGTATCCTGCAACTTTGTTAAAGGTATGGATTATTTCTAATAGTTTTTAGTTGATTCTCTACGGTTCTCTTAAGTATACTATCATATCATCTTCAAAGAGTGATAATTTGGTAAGAACATTATTTCAAAAGATAAAAAAGGATTGAAAATTAAAGCTGTATACAGTTTATGGGAAAACACTTGCAAAAACAGAAAGAACAAAAAGAAGAAGAAGAAGAACAAGAACAAAAAAAGAACAAGAATAAGAATAAAAGGGGAAGGAGGAAAATGAGGAGAAGGATGAGGAGGAGGATGAGAAGGAGGAGGAAAAGACAATGGGGGACATTAGACAGAGGGTGACACTTGGGTACGCAAAGGAGGACACATAGACAGACAGAGACAGGAAATCACAGACAGAAAGAGAGGGGGACACACAGATAGAGGATGCAACACAGACAGAGATGGGGGACACATAAAGAGACAGGGGACACAGACAGAGAAGGGCATGCACAGACAGATGGGGGGACACAGGCAGAGAGGGAGACACAGACAGACAGAGAAGGGGACACAGATAGACAAGGAGGGGGACACACAGAGAGGGGAAGAGACAGACAGGGAAGGGAACATACAGACAGATGGGGGACACACAAACAGAGAGGGGGACACACAGACAGAAAGACACTGATAGACAAGAAAGGGAACACACAGAGGGGAACAGACAGACAGGGAAGGGGAGGAACAGACAGGCAGAAAGGGAGACTCACAGATAGACAGAGTGGGGCACACAAAGGGAAAAACACAAATAGAGTTGGGGACACAGACAGGGAGGTGGACACAGAGGGGGAAACCCAGACAGAAAGGGGGCAGACAGATAGACAGGGAGAGAGACACATAGACAGACAGAAGGGGACACACAGATAGGAGAAGGAGGAGGAGAAGGAAGAGATGAAGAAGAGGAAGGAGGATGAGGTGGAGGAGGAGAAAGAAAAGAAGGATGAGGTGAAGAGGAGGAAGAGGAGAAAGAAAAAAGAAAGCAGATGAAGGAGGAAGAAGAAGAAGAAAAAGAAGAAGGAGGAGGAGCAGGAGCAGAAGAACAAGAAGTACAAGAAGAAGAACATAAAGGAGAAGGAGAAGAAAAAAGGGAATAGGAGGAGGAGGAGGAGACCAACAAAGTGACAGAGAAAGAAAGAGGCAAAGGGGGAGAGAGAGACAGACACACATAGATATATACAGAGACAGGGACAAAGAAAGCTAGCGGGCTTTAGACAAGTTTAATTGTAGAGCTGGAAGGGACCTCAGAGACCATCTATAGTCTAACTCCCTGGTATTTTAAATGAGGGACCTGGCACCCAGGGATGTGAAGTAGCTTGTTGGAAGTCATCCAGGCATTAAAGGACAGTCGGGGGGTTCAAGCTTGACTTTTAGAGCCACTACAAGTCTCTTCGTTTCCCTTTTCAATAGTAGCTCCTGCCTCGGAGTCCACAGACTTGGGAAACCTTTGTGCTTAAGGAGACACTCTAGGTCTAAAACATGGCCCACTGTATTAATGTGTGCACCCCAGACCTGCTGCCTTCTTTTGCCTATGAATATAATGGATCCTAATGTCCCACCAAGTGACAAATGAAAGGTTGCAGTATCTCCTTTGACCACCAGGGGGCACACGGGTCAACAAACTCCTATACTGTCCATCTATTTTCACCATTCCTCCTTCCTTGCAAGCCTGACTTGACATTTGGCTGGATGTTTGGGCAGATGGCTAAAATATTAAAAATAAGAAATTATGACTCTACAGTTCCATATGTAGAATCTTCCATTCCACCTCTTGCACCCACCCCCTTTTTCAGTATACGATAGCCGCATAGTTTATTGAACATAGGATAGATATTAAACAACCATTAAGCCTAGTGGGTAAGGCTTAACCTAACTAGTTTGGTTAGCTTAATTTGACTAGTTTGAGGGCCACAGTAGTTCCCTCTCTTCATGCCCACACATGACAATGAAAAATTTCCCTCTCAGGAAAGTTAGTAGAAGGAAAGTTAGGCTCGTGTATCCCCTTCTCTTTCCTCTCATAGCCTGGTTATGAGGAAATGGTCTGGGTCATCATCATGGTACCCTGGAGCAGTCGCTTTCAACAGGCCTGTGGTAGAAAATGGGAAAGGTAGTTGATCCTCCATCTCTCTGCCTGTATCTCCACAGTCCTTGAACTCTAAGGCAATGTAAGGGGGCATGATACCGTTTCAGGTTGTAGAACCAAGAATCATGGGTAAAGAGCTGGAAGGATCCTTAAAAGTGTATTTAGAGTGAGCTGACTAGGTTCAGATTCCACCATTGCCATCTTCTGCATGATCTTGGACATCTCATATTACCTTTGGAGAGATCAGTTTCCTGTTCTGTAAAATCAGACACTTGGATTAGATTAGAGGCCATTTATGTTCCTTGCAAGTTTAAATCCATGATTCTATGAGCTAGTAAAAACTCTTTTTATACATAGGGAAATTGAGGCTCTGAGATGAAGTGAGTTACTTAAGGTCACAAAATGGCAGAATTTGGACTTGAATCTGGGTTTTTTGATACTGAATTTAGCATTCTTTCAGTGTACCGATCACTAAAAATAGAAGAAAGGGGAGGATGGATATGGGAGGTGGGGAATGAAGGAAAGAAGAGATATGGTCTCTTCCTGGTCTCAGGGGATGGAAATGATGACCTCAGCCTAAGGCCAAAGCTAAATTCATGGAGAATGGGTTATTGAGGGGGCTCAGTGTAATTTTGTCACTTTTGAGAATATCTCTTCGTTGTCACTTCATCAGAGTGTGGAGCATTTGATTCCCACTCAGCTATTCTTAGATTCAGAAGCTTCACCAGAAAAATGGGAGGCCGGTCCAAACTGCTTAGGTCTTGTTCTGGGAGGGAATGGGGTCTGTACATGAAGCCAAGTAGCTAATGGAAGGAGAGAAGCTTGTCAGGAAATGGATCCTAGAAGAAATAGTCAAAGGATGATTTGTGCTGGACATGAGATCTGTTGGTGTTTTCTGCTTTGGTTCCAGCAGAAGGAGAAGCCAGTGCTGTGAGTGGTGGGCAGAAAGTGGGAGGAAGGCCTGGGAGAAGCATGCTGACCATAGGACCACATAGCCTCAGCTGTCTTGTCTAGCTCCCCAGCTATGTGATCTCAGTTAGGTCATTTAACCATTCAAGGCCTTGACTTTCTAGTCTATAAAAGTGAGGACAGTAATATTTATAATGCTTACATAGTACAATAAAATTAATAACAGATTTAGATAGAAAGTGTGTTTGAATTTTGACTCTGCCCTTTACTATCTGTGTGACCCTTCCTTTCTTTGGCCTCACTCTCTCCTTCCGTAAAGTGAGAGGGCAGCTCAAGATGGCTCCTGCCTTGGATTCCCCATCTGTGATTTCCCTTTCTACTTTCTCAAACTGTCAGAGAGCTTCCCAGCTCACCAATCTACATTCTTCCTCCATGTTTAAAGCTTACTCTCTCTCTTTTTCCCTTTCCCTCTCCCTCCCCTCTGTCTGTCTGTTTCTCTGTCTCTGTGACTCCATCTCTATCTCTTCTGTCTCTGTCCCTCTGTCTCTTTCTGTCTCTATCTCTGTCTTTTTCTCTCTGTGTGTCTGTCTTTGTCTCCCCTTGTCTATCTCTGTCTCTTCCTTTCCTCCCACCCCCTCTTACACACACACACACACACACACACACAAAATTACTGGTCAAACCCATTTTGGTATTAGCCAGGAACTAGTCCCCCAAAGTGGGATTTATCCAGGGGTTTCTTTACCTCTGTTTCTGCTTTTTTAAAAAATCACTCAGTAAAGGACTCATTTTAAATATGAAAAGTAGTGTCTAAACATTAGCCATACAGCCCTTTTTGTAGTGGCAAGAAACTAGATACTAAGTGGATACCCATCAGTGGGGGAATGGCTGAATAAATGATGGTATATGAATGTTATGGAATATTATTGTTCTGTAAGAAGTGATCAGCAGTGGGGCAGACCCAAGATGGCGGAGAAGACACATGCAACATTCTAAGCTCCTCTCATACCCTCACTACTAATTACCAAATTCAGCCTCAAAAATAGTATTTGACTGGAAAAATTCACAAAGATTGGAAGTACAACAACTTACCAGCCAAAGATAATCTGGAAGATTGCCAGAAAAGGTTTGCCCTGAGCGGCGGGAGGACGCACCAGTGTAAGCAGGGAGATAGAACCAGAGGCTAGCATACTGAGTGGACTGGGGTGGGGGTGGTCTCCATGCCTGGAAAATTTACAGGGAGGACTTTACCACAGATTGGCTGCTCTGCTTTGGTTGTAAAGCAGTAGAGCAGCAGAGAAGTTAAAGCCAAAGGTAGAGGGTACTCCAAAATATGCCAGAACCTAACAGCATGTGGAGATATCCATCCAAAACCGGAAGTGAGTGACTGAGCACAGACCACAGCACAGCTGGGCAGCCGCATTCTGAAGCATGGGGCTTTTGGCCAGGGCAGTCACAAATCTGCACAACAGGGGGACACAGCCTGGGGCAGCCTCTAATCTCCACAGGTGGGGGGGGGACGGGGGCTCAGCCCAGGTCAACCTCTAATCTGCACAGCAGGAGGGGAAAGGGGGGGTCAGCTTGGGGCAATAGAATTTACTCAGCGGTGACTGTGCTCTCAAGGGCAGAGACACTTCCAGTGCAGGGTTTTCCCAGAGCACTTCCACAGATCTGCTGCTCTTTGCAGCCCATTTGCAGGATAGCTACTGTCCTTATATCTATCCCTGCTCTGCAGAGGAAGCTGGTAAAGCGGGTAAAGGGGGGCAAGAAAAAGAAAGTCATAATCAAGTCATAATCTGGAGATAATAAGATAGCAGGAAATACAGAATTAGTAATTGTAACCGTAAATGTGAATGGGATGAACTCTCCCATAAAGCGGAGGCTGATAGCAGACTGGATCAAAAGTCAGCACTCTACAATATGTTGTTTACAGGAAACACATTAAAACAGGGAGATACATACAGAGTAAAGGTAAAAGGTTGGAGTAGAATCTATTATGTTTCAGGTGAAGTCAAAAAAGCAGGATATCCTTATGTCAGATTAAGCAAAAGCAAAAATTGATCTAATTAAAAGAGATAAGGAAGTGCACTATATCTTGCTAAAGGGTACCATAGATAATGAAGCAATATCAGTACTAAATATATATGCACCAAGTGGTATAGCATCTAAATCCTTAAAGGAGAAGTTAAGAGAGTTGCAAGAAGAAATAGACAGCAAAACTACAGTCGTGGGAGATCTCAACCTTGAACTCTCAGAATTAGATAAATCAAACCACAAAACAAATAAGAAAGAAGCAAATAGAATATCAGAAAAATTAGGTATGATAGGTCTTTGGAGAAAACTGAATGGAGACAGAAAGCAGCACACTTTCTTCTCAGCAGTTCATGGAACCTATACAAAAATTGACCACATATTAAGACATAAAGACCTCAAAATTAAATGCAGGAAGGCAGAAATAGTAAAGGCATTCTTTTCAGATCACGATGCAATAAAATCTATATTCAACAAAAAGCTAGGCGTAAATAGACCAAAAAGTAATTGGAAACTAAATAACCTCATCCTAAAGAATGATTGAGTGAAACAGCAAATTATAGACACAATTAATAATTTCACCCAAGAAAATGACAATGATGAGACATCATACCAAAATTATTGGGATGCAGCCAAAGTGCTAATAAGGGGAAATTTTATATCTTTAGAGGCTTACTTGAACAAAATAGAGAAAGAGAAGATCAATGAATTGGGCTTGCAACTTAAAAAGCTAGAAAAAGACTAAATTAACCCCACCCCAATCAAATACTAAACTTAAAATTCCTAAATTAAAAGGAGAAAATAATAATATTGAAAGTAAAAAAAAACTATAGAATTAATAAATAAAACTAAGAGTTGGTTTTATGAAAAAAAAACCAATAAAATAGATAAACCTTTGGTAAATCTGATTAGAAAAAGGAAAAAGGAAAATCAAATTGTTAGTCTTAAAAAGGAAAAGGGAGAATTTTCCACTAATGAAGAGAAAAATAGAGCAATAATTAGGAGTTACTTTGCCCAACTTTATGACAATAAATTTGAAAACTTAAATGAAATAGAAGAATACCTTCAAAAATATAACTTGCCCAGATTAATAGAGGAAGAAGGAAATTGGTTAAACAGTCCCATCTTAGAAAAAGAAATAGAACAAGCTATTAATCAACTCTCTAAGAAAAAATCCCCAGGACCAGATGGATTTACATGTGAATTCTGCCAAACATTCAAAGAACAATTAATTTCAATGCTATATAAACTATTTGAAAAAATAGGGAATGAAGGAGTCCTACCAAATTCCTTTTATGACACAGACATGGTACTGATACCTAAACCAGGTAGGTTGAAAACAGAGAAAGAAAATTACAGACCAATCTCCCTGATGAATATTGATGCTAAAATCTTAAATATGATATTAGCAAAAAGACTACAGAAAATCATCCCCAGTATAATACACCATGATCAAGTAGGATTTATACCAGGAATGCAGGGCTGGTTCAATATTAGGAAAAGTATTAACCTAATTGACTATATCAATAACCAAATTAACAAAAACCATATGATCATCTCAATAGATGCAGAAAAAGTGTTTGATAAAATCCAACATCCATTCCTATTAAAAACACTTGAGAGTATAGGAATAAATGAACTTTTCCTTAAAATATTCAATAGCATCTATTTAAAACCATCAGTAAGCATCATATGTAATGGGGATAAACTAGAATCATTAGGATTAGGAGTAAGTAAGATTAGGAGTGAAACAAGGTTGCCCACTATCACCATTACTATTCAATATTGTATTAGAAATGCTAGCTTCGGCAATAAGAGTTGAGAAAGAGATTAAAGGACTTAGAGTAGGTGGGTAATGAGGAAACCAAATTATCACTCTTTGCTGATGATATGATGGCATACTTAGAGAACCCTAGATATTCTACTAAAAAGCTATTAGAAATAATCCACAACCTGGATTTTGCAGGATTGTATCCTGCACACACACACCAGCAAAGTTGCAGGATACAAAATAAATCCACATAAGTCATCAGCATTCTTATATATCACTAAAAAAATCCAACAGAGTTGCAAAGAGAAATTCCATTTACTTTACTGCCAATAGTATAAAATATTTGGGAATCTATCTGCCAAGGGAAAATCAGGAACTATATGAGCAAAACTGCAAAACACTTTCCACACAAATAAAGTCAGAGCTGACTTTAATTGTGTGGAAAGTGTTTTGCTCTTGGATAAGGCGAGCAAATATAATAAATATAATAAAGATTGCAACACTACCTAAAGTAATCTATTTATTTAGCGCTATACCAATCAGACTCCCAAAAAACTATTTTAATGACCTAGAAAAAATAAGAACAAAGTTCATATGGAAAAACAAAAGGTCATGAATTTCAAGGGAACTAATGAAAAAAAAATCAAATGAAGGTTGCCTCGCTGTCCCTGATCTAAAACTATATTATAAAGCAACAGTTATCAAAATCATTTGGTATTGGTTAAGAAATAGACTAATTGATCAGTGGAATAGGTTAGGTTTACAGGACAAAATAGTCAATAACTTTAATAATCTAGTGTTTGACAAATCCCCAAACCCCAGCTTTTGGGATAAGAATTCACTGTTTGACAAAAACTGCTGGGAAAATTGGAAATTAGTATGGAAGAAACTAGGCACTGACCCACATTTAACACCGTCCACCAAGATAAAGTCAAAATGGGTTCATGATCTAGGCATAAAGAATGAGATTATAAATAAATGAGAGGAACATGGGATAGTTTACCTCTCAGACCTGTGGAGGAAGAAGGCATTTGTGACCAAAGAAGAACCAGAGATCATTATTGATCACAAAATAGAAAACTTTGATCATATCAAATTAAAAAGCTTTTGTTCAAACAAAACTAATGCAGACAAGATTAAAAGGGAACTGGGAAAACATTTTTTTTTACAATCAAAGGTTCTGATAAAGGCCTCATTTCCAAAATCTATAGAGAATTGACTCTAATTTACAAGAATCCAAGCCATTGTCCAACTGATAAATGGTCAAAGGATATGGACAGACAATTTTCAGATGAAGAAATTGAAACTATTTCTAGCCCTATGAAAAGATGCTTCAAGTCATTATTAATCACAGAAATGTAAATTAAGACAACTCTGAGATACCACTACACACCTGTCAAATTGGCTAGGATGACCGGAAAAGATAATGCTGAATGTTGGAGGGAATGTGGGAAAACTGGGGCACTGATACATTGTTGGTGGAATTGTGAATACACTGAGCCCTTCTGGAGAGCGATTTGGAACTATGCTCAAAAAGCTATCAAACTGTGCATACCCTTTGATCCAGCAGTGCTACTACTGGACTTATATCCTAAAGAGATCTTAAAGAAGGGAAAGAGACCTGTATGTGCACGAATGGTTGTGGCAGCCCTGTTTGTAGTGGCTAGAAACTGGAAAGTGAATGGATGCCCATCAATTGGAGAATGGCTGAATAAATTGTGGTATATGAATGTTATGGAATATTATTGTTCTCTAAGAAATGATCAGCAGGATGATTTCAGAAAGGCCTGGAGAGACTTACACGAACTGATGCTGAGTGAAATGAGCAGGACCAGGAACAGAAAGAACCTGCCATTGTACACGGCAACAAGAATATACGATGATCAGTTCTGATGGATGTGGCTCTCTTCAACATGAGATGATTCCAACTAGTTCCAATTGTTCAGTGATAAAGAGAGCCATCTACACTCAGGGAGAGGACTGTGGGAGCTGAGTATGGACCACTACACAGCATTTTCACCCTTTCTGATGTTGTTTGCTTGTATTTTTGTTTTCCTTCTCAGTTTTTTTTCTCCTTTTAGATTTTTCTTGGGCAGTAAGATGACTGTATAGATATGTATACAGATATTGGATTTAACATATTTTAACATGCATTGGAATACCTGCCATCTAGGGGAGGGAGTGGGAGGAAGGAGGGGAAAAATTACCCATGCATATATTTTATAAATAAAAATCTATAACATTAGCCATAAATTGTGTTCAGTTTACTAAATAAAAATGGGATTTAATTGAACCCAGTTCCGAAAAATCATTTAATCTAGTAAATTCACCAAAAAGGGCTTCCTGACGTGGCTTCCTAACAGAGTTCGTAAGAAGGCATTTCATGACAGTCCTAGCTTAAGCAAGCCCTCCCAGGCCCCTGCCACCATCAGTAAAAGGTCCCTTGAAACAGCTACAGCTGAATTTTGAACTAAAAACGAAAAACTCAACAGCTGAAACATTGACTTTCTAAACAGAACTGTTGGTTTTGCAATGAAGCACTTAGTTTCAGTACTGTCTGGGCTCCCAGCCAGGTACAATTAGTCTTTTGTGCATCAATTTATGATGTTTTCCCCAGGAAAAAAATTATAAAATGCTAGCCCTGTGCAGGAGGGGCTCTCCCAAACTGTTTTAGTTTACTTCTTAAAAAATAATTAGCAAACAAGATTCCAAAGGAGAAACTGAGGTCCAGAGTCAGGGTAGGTATTTTGCCCAAGCAACATGGAAAGATGATGAGCTGGGATTTGAGCCCAGCTTGTAGAGGGAATGGAAGGGGAGGCCCTTGGTTCAGACTTCACCTTTGACACGCAAGGAGGTGACTTATATGGCTTTGTCACCTCATCTCCCTGGGCCTCATTTTGCTCAACTATAAATGAAGGGGGTTATAAATGCTCAACTATAAATGAGAGGGCTGTTGAAGCACTTTCCCATGTAGATGAATCGTCTGAAGAGCCTTGTATCTTAATGGCCATCTCGTCTAACCCACCTCCTGAGAGTTGCCTCCATGACAGCCTGACGTGGTTGTCTAGTTTTTGATCCGAGAAGGTTTTGCTGTCTAAATGCAGTGAAACCTGTCCAGACTCTGGAGGACTGGTGGTCACTGGGTCAAGCCAAATAGTCAATTCTAAAATACAACAGGAAGCCCTTCTCCATCACAGACGGTCTTTGGAGAAAGGCTGAGGTCTCGTCCATCACTTATTCGGGAGCTAGATTAGAACCTAGGTTTCTGGCCAAGCTTAATCGGTCAAGCTCCTCATTGATGGAGAGAACATTGTGTGCTTGAGTAAGGGCCCAAATGGGTGCCAGGGCTTTGGGGAGAAGAGCCTTTCCTGTGAGAGGAGTACCCAAGAATGAGACTAACTCCAAACATAGGAACAAATGCAGACTTGGGAAATGGCATCCAGGTAGGGGGAGCTGGCTCCTCAACATGCTCTTGCTTCCCAGCATGCCTCCCTAAAGCCTCTAAGGACCCTTTCTTTGGGTGACATTAGTGGCTGTGCCTTGGTTGAACCGAGATCTCATCTCACTGTCCTCAGAAGAGCTCACGGACTCTGGATTTTCTTGTATGTTGTAATCTGCATCATTTCTCATTTCTCTTTACTAGCCATTTGTCCTGATCTACATCCTTAGGCCCTGGATAATAGGCTATACTCCCCTCCCTTCCGTACTTAGGTCTGGGAAAACTGAGTTTAGAAGAAGGCCCTAAACCTTGAGGCTCCGACCACCCCCCCTTCACATGCCATTCTGACACAATGAAGGATAGCAAAGAAAGATACTGTCCAGGTGCCCACGTTCCCGACTCCATCTTTGTCCAAGGTTGTCCTGACCTCCCTTGGGACTTGAGTTGTAGCCTCCCCCCCCACATCCCTATCTCCTGTCCTTGACAAGACACCGAGTTATAGTTCCTCCCTTGTCTCCTTACTCAGGCCTTTGAAGTCTTTCCCTAAAGATAACAACAGCTGCGAGATGTTAGGCTGACGGCTTGTTTAGCTTCTGTATCCTGCTTGCCAGCAATTAGTTAGGACTCTCTATGTAAGCCCTGCATTTTCTTTGTCCAGGACCATTCGACTTGGGTAAACTGAGCCCCAGTTGGTCTCCGGATAATAAACTCTCCTTTTAAATAGATCAGTCTCTCTTGCTTCTGTATCACGATACTACAATATTTAGCCACCGGATCCAGATGGCTTCAGAGGAGAGAGTGAGACTAGTGACTTCCCACAGGCCTCCCTCGCTTAAATCCAATTCCCTTGCATGTAATGGCACCACCTCCCTGATGTCACGGTCCTCTTCCACAATGGAGGACAAAGAACAACACAGGCAGCTAGGTAGTGCAGTGGATAGAGTGCAGAAAGTGGGAGGGCGCTGGAAATAGGAAGACCGGAGTTTGAATTTGGTATCAGACACTTCCTAGCTGTGTGATTTGGACAAGTCAGTGCAGCTCTGTCTGCCTCAACTTCCTCAGCTGTAAAATGGGGATAAGGATAGCTCCTACCTCCCAGGGCTGTTGTGAGGATTAAATGAAATATTTGTAAAGTATTGAGCACAATGCCTGGCATGTAGTAGGCACTTAATAAATGCTTCCTTCCTTTTCCATTCAATGACTTGTTAAACTTGCATGGATAAACTTGGAGTAATGCTCTCCCCTAAGGTACCAGGAAAGTGATTTTATTCTGGATGAGTGTGTGTGTATGTGTGAGTGTGTGAACATGTGTGCGTGTGCACAAATGTGTGCAAGTACACAGTGTGTACATGTGCACATGTGTATACACGTGTGCACACATGTGTATGTGTGGGCATGCTGGTATGTGTGCATGTATGTGGTGTGTGCACGTGTGTATGCATGTGTGTGTATATGTACATGCACATGATTGTGTGTGCTTGTTTGTGTGCATGTATGTGTGCCCGTGTGTGTGTGCATTTGTGTGTGCACATGTATGCACACGCGTGTGCGTGTAGTGCTGAAAGATAATTCCAGTTGAGTATCTCTCTTTCAGAGACTGGAGAATAGTCTTGTGATTTCTAAAATAGTAGTGATCCTAACACTTTAAGGTTTAAAAATCTGATCTCATTTGAGCCTAACAACAACTTTGGGATATAGAATCTATTATGTTCCCCATTTTACAGATGAGGAAATTGGGGCAGACAGAGAAAATGACTGCCCAAAGTCACACAGCTAGACAGTATCTGAGGCTCGATTTGAACTTGGGTCCTCCTGTCTTCCTACCCAGCGGTCTCTCTATCCACTGTACCACCTCGTTGCCATTCTTATGTTTCCTTCAAAGCAGAAATAAAATTGCTCACAGGGAGAGCTATTTCTCAATCCCTCTTACACACTGACTCTTAGACAATCCACGTGGACATCCCATAAGCCTCGTGGGTGGACAGACTCAGGGTCAAAGACTATCTCATTGAATCCCTTCATTTTATATATGACAAGAGAGGAAATGGTCACCTGACAAGGGTGACTTCTGCCAGGTCAGCCAAGAAGCGGCTCAGACCCTGTGTCCCATTTTGTTCTTATTTGGATGGTTTCTTATTGAACAATGGCCATCTTCCCACATCAAGGGTCATCGGCACGTGGACATTCTAGACTTTGGACATGATCCTTGGAAGGGCCGTCCATGTAGAGCTGGATGAGACCTGTGAGGTCCCAGGCTTTCATTTTCTAGAGGAGGAAGCCAAGGCCCAGGGAGGAGAAAGGACACAGACAGTAATTGCCAGAGATGAGCTTGGGCCCTATGACAGCAGAGTCTAAATTCTTTCCATTGTACCACATTGCCCCCGCAATTTGTCCTCACGTCCATTGTTTGGTTCCCAAGGGAACTTCTCAAGGATAGACAGGGAACTCCTTAGTGAAGGGATTGATTTTTCTTTCTTTTGCACCCCCCCACCCCGTGCTTTGCACAAAGTAGGCATTTAATGAGTCTTTGATCCCCTTGTGGTCTTTAGTTTTTGAAAACCTGATGCTAAGAGTGATCACTCTTCAGGTTTGGGCCACAAAATAGACATTTTCCCTTCCTTAATATTTACTAGCAGTACCCCATTCTCCTAGTGTTCCCTACCCCCCAGTTCTCCTAGTGTTCCCTACCCCCCATTCTTCTAGTGTTCCCTACCCCCCCCCGTTCTCCTAGTGTTCCCTACCCCCCCTCCTCTTTGTCCATTGCTATCGGCTTGGGGAACACGGAATCACAACATTTGCGAGTTGGAAGAGACCTCAGTGGAAAGCTACCTTAACCCTCCCCCTGAAGGAATCCTCGTTCTAGCTTGACTGACAAATGGAGGTCTGCCGAGGAGGAGGGACTGCCGCTCCTGAAGCCGACCGTCCCTGGGCCTGCCACCTGCACCTCCACCTCAGACTGCCTGCCCGGGATGCAGGCCAGATGGGCCCAAGACCGTCCAAAGGCCATTATCCCGTCTCTCTCCCTAACTGTAGTCTCATTTTATCCTACCGGAACATCCCTAAACATGAATTCGAGGCTTGTCTGGCCTCTGAATGCCCCCCTCCCCATTTAAGTAGGACCAAGGATCGTGGAACTAATACTTTAGGAGTGTCAGAAGCTTGGCGGTCTTCATGAAGCCCACTCTGAAATGAGCTTTTTGGATTATTAGTTTTCATATGATTAGAGCACAGTGGATCGATAGCCGGAAAGGGTGTTAGAAGCTAGCGGGTTCATCTGTTCATTTTATAGATGAGGAAAAGGAGGCAAAGATAGATGGGGATGAACCCAGTTCTTTCCGACTGCAGATCCAACCCCCGCTTCACATCCCATTTATTTCCTCCTCACTCCTCCCCTCCTTTTTCAAAACAATTGTGGCCTCGCCATTCAGAGGCATGTGGTGGCTGGTGTCGGAAAGATTGGAGTTCGGATTCAGCCTCAGATCTTTTCTAGCTGTGCGATCCTGGGGAAAATATTGAACCACTTCTTGACTCAGTTTCCTCATCCATAAAATGGGGGTAATAATAAGCACCTACCTCTCCAAGCTGTTGGGAGGATCAATTGTAAAATGCTTAGCATGGTACCTGGCACGTAATACACACTAAATGTTACCCTCCTCTTCCTAGCAATGCTTGTTGATTGATTGATGAGAGAACACCATGAGATGCCGTTGTAAAAGCCCTGCTACAATCTGGGCAAACTGTAGCTTCAGCATTCCTTCAATTCCCAAATTAGTAAGACTTGCAGGAAAGAAATGGGGTCAGTCTGACCCAAATGGCTCTTTGCCAACACCGAGCGGTCATTCTCTGTAACTGCCATTTCCTTTCCTTAGCTGTTTATTAACCAGCTCTTTAATGATTCCCTTCTAGAATTTTCCCAGGAACTGAAGTCACACTGACCGGCTTCTAGGACGCACACTCTGTCCTCTAACCTTTCCAAAACAAGACGGGCCGTTCGTCCCCCTCTGCCAGCGGTGCCGCTCTCATCTTCTGTAATCTTTTAAATGTCCTCCCCAATCCTAGCTGACGTTTCTTTTGGCCCTGGAGAATGCTGCTTGTCTGGACTGAAGCCTAGAATTCATTGGGCGCTCTCACACTCTTTCTCCTTCCTTTTCTTGGGCTGTAGCTCTCCATGGCCCATTCGGGTTACTTTGAGTGCAAAGTTGTTTGTTTGTTTGTTGTTGTTGTTGTTGTCATCATCATTGTTATTGTTGTCATTGTTGTTGTTGTTAGCCAAAAAAACAGTCTCAAAGAAGGAATGGGACATTATGTCTCTTCACAACCCTGCTCTTAGCAATCGTACTCCCTGATTGGATGGACCTGAATGGTCCTTGGACTGGATTATCCAGTCTGGCCCCTCTGGCTCCATCAAAACCAAGCCTAAGGGTCATGAAATTATGATTATCAGGAAATTTTTGATCTATATATCTGTTTTACACACACACACACACACACACACACACACACACACACACACACACTTCTTGGGAGAAAAGGGGTCTTGAGTAGAAAAAGTTTAAGAAGCCCTGAACCTAAGATCACACACTGGGTGAGCAGCAGAGCCCAGTCTCTTACTTTCTGCCTCCAAGGCCTAAGGGACTTTGTTTCTCCGCTGGCTTTAGTCCTGGGCCAGAATGGGACTTTCCATTTTCCGGCGTGTCTCGAAAGTCTTGGTGCTATTCTCAGCTTTAACCGCTTACAAATGAGCTCACTTGCTTTTCTGAGAGAGTGGCGAACCTGGCAGGTGAGGCAATGCTGAGAGTAGTTTGCCCTAATTGTAGTAGAGCTTTTAGTAAAGTTTCTCATGCTGCTCTTCATGTTATCAATCAAAAAGCATTTATGGGGGGAGGGGAGAACAAACATTTATTAAGTACCTACTGTGTGCTGGATATAGTACTAAATACTTTTCAAAATATCATCTTATTTGATCCTTATCACAAGGAGACAGGTATTGTTATTATCTCCATTTTACAGATGAAGGAACTGAGGCAGATGGAGGTTTAAGTTTTGAGCAGCTTAAAATTTTACTAAGATTTTTGAGATACCCTATGTCTGATGAACGTGGACCCCTGGACACCCCCCGGAGATCTACTCTTCTGAAGCCCTTGTGCTTTGAGAGAAAAAGCACTGGCTTTTCTCATGCTCTTTTAAGTGGTGCTGGGCCTTCTGACGTCTCTTGCAAGGGAAAAGTTTGCTCAGACCCAGAAGCAGCTCCTAGTCTCTAGCTGAACTTTCCATTCGTGGTTTAGAGTCATATGTGCTCACTGTATTTCCTTCTCCTGTTGATATTATGGTCACCTGTACTCTCTGGGGTCCACATCATAGAGTACACACCAAGATGTTACTCCGTTGTGTCCAAATCTTTGGGGATTTCTTGGCAAAGACACTGAAGTGATCTGCCATTTCCTTCTCCAGCTCATTTTACAGAAGAGGAAACTGAGGCAAACAGGGTCACATTGCTAGGTAGTGTCTGAGGTCAAATATGAACTCAGGAAGAGTCTCCCTCTTCCTGACCCAAGCCTGGCGCTTTCCCAGCTGCCCTCTACCCTTGTACTAGTGATGAAGTGGGAAAAAGTTGCAATCCCAGAGAAAGTCTAAGGCAGGGGTCCTCAAACTACGGCCCGCGGGCCAGATGTAGCAGCTGAGGATGATTATCCCCCTCACCCAGGGCTAGGAAGTTTCTTTATTTAAAGGCCCACAAAGCAAAGTTTTTGTTTTTATTCTAGTCCGGCCCTCCAACAGTCTGAGGGACAGTGAACTGGGCCCCTAGTTAAAAAGTTTGAGGACCCCTGGTAAGGCTACCCGGGCTGGGGAGTACCAGCAGCACGGTGATGAGCAGAGCAGGACCGGCTCGGGTCCTTTTCTTCAGGCAGCCATCTGCTTCCAGTTCCCTAAACAGCGCGGTCCCTTGGCTGACCACTA